>NC_134834.1:52857105-53525052 GCF_004210375.1 Tachypleus tridentatus | reverse complement strand
GCTCTTGGATGCCTTTTCACATCGTTTGCTTCACAGTTTCACCAGCTGTTTCTTAGCTATGGAGTCTTTGTTGGTTGTGGGGTCAGCATGACACGAGATGCTTCAACTTTCATGATTGGTCAGTACTTCAAACGAAAACGAGAATTCGTGGAAATTGTTATCTCTTTTGGTACTGGTCTTGGGATGACAGTTATGCCACTTTTTCTAAGTGAAAGTATAAGGTAGGTGGGTAATGGTAGATTTCTAACATTTAAATTTAATACACACATCTGTGGTTCATAGGATAAAACAAATTACACCGCTTAGAAAACTGTAGTGACATACATCGAATCGTGTCCTACAGTATACACGTGTTAACATTTAAACTTCCAGCAGATTTATCATTTTAGTTTCAATGTTAAACACGCAGGTTGCATTTCTAATTATTTATCTTTAAAAATGTTTGTTTATTAATAAAACATATTCTCACATCTTCAGTTTTACAACTAAATAGTTGACGGATTTATACAACATTTATAATAAATTCAGTTGAAGAAAGTTGAATTACTAATTCAAATAATTCTTACATTTTCAACCTACCACTAGCTTGTCAGACCATGAAAATTACTTCGCTTTTCAAACACTTTTTACAAATTTATTTCTAATTCTTTTGACATTCTTGCACTTTCCTAACATACAAGACACTTTTCGTTGATTGCTGAAGGCTTGGAATGGATTATGTACTTGAGTGTGAACCCAAGGTTCTATGGTTTTCAAGTTACTGCACCTCCAAGTTCGACTCTTTGGAACTGTAGGTGCATTATAAGAGTGTCTTTCAAACTCCACTATTCGATTAGAGTCAATCAAGAGTTGTTGATACTTTCCCTCTGGTTGAACATTTCAACGCTTTGTACAAATAGCCCTTAATCATTTTTTTAAAAATATCTTCGTTGATTCCAATGGTACTGTTCCCTTCCTCTCCATTTATTTCCTTAATGTCTTTTCTCTTCTAAATATTTAAATTATAATACCTGTCCAATATTTCTATGATATATTACTCACTCTCTACTAAATAGAAAAAAAACATGTTTCCTTCCATTGATTTCCAGAAGACCTTTTTTTCTGTGTTGATTTTGAGAACACTTCCTTAACTTTTGCCAGTATTAGGAAACATGTTTTTATTCCCATTATTTTCCAAATTATTTTCACCTCAGTGCCATACTTACTGAAACATTCTTTTTTTCAGTTGATTGTAACAATGTTTAACTCTTGATTTAAAAAATACTTTCTCCCTTTGAGTTTCTTTTTAAAAAATATGATTTTCTCTGTTATTTTTATGTATGTATCTGTTAACGATGAAAATAATGCTTTTTCCATATCTCAGTGTGAATCTTACCATTATTTTCACTCTATAATTTATAGAGTTTAAAACAAGTTGCACTATTTAATAACACACTCTAACACGTAAATCTAGTTGTGATATTTAATTTTGAAACAATTTCTTATACTCAGTTTTAATATAAGAATTATTAAATAGCGCTATTTAATGACAAGTTATTTAAATTTTAAAAACATTCTAATGGAAATTCCAATAATGTCATTATCTCAGTTTCATCACAACAAGGGTACCTGAGTTAACCATTAGTATGTATAGTGAACAGTTTGATGGAATGAAAACTGTTAATTTAAACAATGTATCATTTCATTTTACACTATTTAAATGTTATAATCATAAATATTAAACTAGATTTTTGTTCAGATTTTTAATTGAATAATAATATGCTAGTAACATGTTTAGCACTTACAGCTTGCCCTAGTCTTATGTATATAAGTCATTAAAATATATTTTTGTCTGTCTGCTTGTCCCTCATGTAACCACTCCTAGGTCGCTGAGCCAATCTCAATCAACTGATGTTGGATGGTAGTCTAAAACATTTTAAAGGAGGTTAACAACCTTCCATTATTGTTGTTATTGAGCGTGTATTATCTTTGGTGTAAGTTAACATTAATTAAATTCATAGATGGCGTCTTATCCATACACCAAAAACAAAAATTTTATTAAGTTTTCTATAATACATCATATACATAGTGTGGGTGGAGGGCACAGAAACGTCTTGTGTATTTCAGAAAGTGCTCTAGCACTCTCTATGGAAGAATACAACGAAAAAATTAGCCGCCATTATAGTGATAATACGGAATATCATATAGAACTTAACCCTAACGTCCGCCATGCGATTGATATGAAGAACCTTTTCATTAGTTATACCAACTTCGTGACCTTAATACTTCATCCCTCAAGACAATTCTGCGGGTAATGATCGTGGACTAAGTAATAACGTAAAATAATAGGGACAGATATTAAGAGGTGAGTGGTGAAAGAGGGCAGTAGAAAGCACTCCTACTGTGCGTATTTTCGTCACTACCCCTTTATACAAAGTCACCCCGACTATTACACAGTGTATACAGTGTTTTAAGTATAAAAAACTTTATACATAGTGATTCCTTAAAGCTTATGCAGAACGTTTATAATATAGTAATAAATACTGAAAATATGTTACGTGATAAATAAATTATGTTAAGTTAGGATTTTTGCGTTATTTATCATAACATTCACTCCCCACATCTATTTAAGTTCACAACCCTTACAGAGGACTGGTATCTCAGCTTGTATAATATATAAGTAACTGAATAATTAAGTGGAACTGAGTAAATTTAACTTAGAGTTGTTTCTAATTAAGCACAAAGGTTCACAATAGGCTCTCTGTAGACTGTATCTCAGAACGGTTGGTATGGGTATTATCACTTTCATTGACAGAATACTGCCTATCACGGGTATTGGAATCTTGTTAATAATGTTGGAAGTACGTACACATATCGCTGTGCTACTGGAAAAAAATTAATGTACGATAAACATTTTTTTTTAAATTCTGTCAAGGTAGCATCTTTAGAAACTGAATTGTTTTCTCAGTGATGTTGAGAAAACCCACTTGTAGAGAAATATATATGCAAAAACCGCTCGTTTGGGTTGAGAAATTTTTTACGACCTTCTTCGGTCATCGTCAGGTTCACAAAGATAAAAAGAGATAACTGACCGGAAGCTGACCACATGTTTGGAAGGGGTTGTGTAACTGAGTGTCGGAATGTAGAGGGCGGTGTTAGATGTTTGAATATATAATTTTATATCATTTATTTTATTATATTTAATATAGGTATAAAAGCAAAATTTGGCAAAAACTAGTAACAAAATATGACATTCCAGTTAGTAACAAATTTATTCAAAAACCAGGCATAAAATTGAGGTCTATACTATGTAAAAACTACACTGACAAACACCACACCAACATTATTTATAAAATACAATGTGATAACTATCACAACTTCTATATTGGAGAAACAGTAGAAAAATGGAAACCAGATTCAAAGAACATAAAAAGTCACCTTCACACGTTTTCGAACACTGCAAGTCAAATAAACACAACATAACCATAGAAAACACTCAAATACTAAATAAAGAAACAAACATAAACAAACTGAAAATTAAAGAAGCCTTACTTATACAACAACTTAAACCCATAATAAACCAATATAAAGGAACGCCTTTATACCTATATTACATATAATAAAATAAAATTACATATTCAAACATCTAACACCGCCCTCTACATTCCGACACTCAGTTACACAACCGCTTCCAAAGATGTGGTCAGCTTCCGGTCAGTTACCTCTTTCTTTCTTTGTGAACCTGACGATAGCCGAAGAAGGTTGAAACGTTGTTCACTCCTCTACGTAAAACATTTCTCAACCGAAACGAGTCGTTTTTGCATATGGATTGTTTTCTTACCAGAAACTAAAAGTATAAATAAATATATATGTGTGTGTTTGTGTATATTTTACAGATATTTAAAAATTTATCGTATGGATGTTTTTAATGTCTGCATTATTATTTTGTATTTTATGTATAATTTGTTTCATTCTGTTCTCGCTTGTTAGAGCGTGTGAAACTTTTTATTTGTGCTGGTACGGGATTTCGTTCGAGTTGATCACGGTTTTTGTTCTTTGTTTTTTTTTTAATTTCGCGCAAAACTACTCGAGGGCTTAACACGCTTGGCCATGCCGGGCCATTGATCACGGATAATAAGTCTTTGTTTGTTTGTTTAATTTCGTGCAAAGTTACTCAAGGGCTATCTGCCCTAGCCGTCACTAATTTAACAGTGTAAGACTAGAGGAAAGGCAGCTAGTCATCACCACCCACCTCCGACTCTTGGGCTTCTCTTTTACCAATGAATATTGGGATTGACCGTCACATCATAACGCCCCCACGGCTGAAAAGGCGAGCATGTTTGGTACGACAGGGATGCGAACCTGCGACCTCCAGATTACGAGTCGCACGTTTTAACCTACCTGGCCATGCCGGGCCTGGATCATAAGCCACTTGAATTCATCTACTCGTGAAAATCAAGACCCTCAGCACGTGTAGAACGGTGGGTTTTGCATTGACAACTTTATTCCTTTACTGTACGCTATAAACCAGGTCGACAGAATGTCTCAGATTCATTGTCTGGGTTGTCGCAAAACGCCATCGCAGATAATTCAAGGAATTATGGTAAACCACTTCTGATTTACATCATTCCAAGAAGATATATAATGTTTAAAAAGATAAAAATCTAAAAAGTAATGTAATATTTACATTGGTATTTTGTACTTTATGTATAATGTTTTCATTCGGTATCAGTCATGCAAAATACTTTCTTTGTTCTTCTAGAGCCGGTTTTGCTTTAATACTATAGTTTTCTGACGAGAGATTCAATTGACGAAAGAAATTTCAAGAGCAGTACACTGTGTGATTGGTCTTTATTGAGAAAATACTACAGATATAATTTAGTTTACTTTTATAGTTTTTCATGATTGCTATACCTTATGTATACAGTCTTGGCCAAACTGTTTGCATACTGCTATTTAGTAATGTTATTGTCTACACAGATGTAGTAGTTAGTGAGTAAGCGCCTGACTAGAGTTGTAACAGAGAAAGTGGCATATGATAGGACAAAGATGTACTAGTTGTTTTTCTGGTCTGTATAAGTTGTTTTGAGCGTTTGATCGTCAAAACAGACATACACAAAAAATGTGGTTTTGATATGATCTCTTAAAAAAGATTAACACTTTGCTCAAACAATATTTCTGAAGTTGACATAGTCAAGCCTCATTGCGTATCAGAAGTTACAGGATATTAAACTGTTCAGCTGTTCGGAAATAGTATGAAACGGACATTGACAGAACAGTAGGATAGTTCCAGTGTACTGTAACGAGAATCTTTAAACCCTATCAACTTACAAGAACCGTTGTCCCAAAAAAGTATACTAGTAACCTCCGAAAACTTTACCCGAAACAACCATGTTTGGATCAGGTTAACACGTTAAGGTCGAGAGGAGTATTGTAATAGCTTACGACTGGAATGGTGTGAACACATTCGTTCTAGAATATTCAGAAGAATAGTAAACAGGGAACTGACCCAGAAGATTGACCAAACAAGATTATTTTACACCAAGAGCTATCTGCAAATCGATATCAACCAGAATTCAATGCCGTCACCTTGTAACTTGTTCACGACAGTATGTCAAATTACAGTTAGGACATTGGCGAGATGTCATATTTTAAGATGAATCCTGTTTCTAGCTTATTAAAGTTGATGGCAGAATTTGTGTCAGTCGTTTTTCGGGAGAACAGAAAAGATAAAATTATTTGTTGTTGTTTTTTTCTACGGAGAACACACACGAGGTGGTGTAGTACATGTTTGATTAGTTATTCATCATTGTGGAAACTGTTCTTCATACTCCCCATCCCCCCCAGGAAAGCTTCAATGACACTCCTCACATAGATCACATGGGGACGATATTTCTGTCTTATGCTAGAGCAAGGTTTGGAAATAACTATGTTATCAGGATAGCAATGCCATTGACCACAGTGCGTGTACTGTATTATCTCGACCTGCAGGACGTTAAAAGATTGTTATGACAAGCAAAGTCTCCAGATTATAATTCCGTTAAAACTGTTAGGCCGAACTGAACTGGAAAATTGTTAACAAAGACCCCAAACCAGCTGCTGTAGCTGGATCCTAGTGACCTCCAGTACATGCTGGGATGAAATCATGGTGTATAACATACACTAACAACCTCATCAACAGCAAGCTACGTTGTTTTACACAGATTATTAGCGTACGAAAAGTATCAACCAAGTACTGAATATTTATTTAAACTGATGTTATATTACAGACATTATTTGTAATGATTTAATGTTGTGTTTTGTCTATTATTTTTGGTATGGTTTTGTTGTTATAAGTGAAATGCTGAATAACACACCTTTCTACATGCGTCTAATAAAATGGCTTTATATTCTAATAAATCGTTCATAATGTTCACAGAACCTGCCTCATTATATAAACTACACAGGCAAGTGTACAATATAACATGCATTTCTCAGTTTGACAGCATTAAGTGTATTTGTATTCCATCTTAATAATAATGATCTTATTTCTTAAAAAAAAATTTGCAAACATCTTGGTCCAGACTATATTTAGGTGTTATTAATACGTTGTAGTATCCAGTTTAACCGAAGTATAGATAAGTACCAACTCAAACCGAACACATTTGTTAATAAATCGTAATACTTATCATGGAAAAACGTTTTGTAAAAAGTAACACTTTTTTTTCCTAGGAGAGCAGGATGGAGACTTGGACTTCAACAAATCACTGGTGTTGTTTCTATTACTGTTTTACTTGGGATATTTTATCGACCAGCATCCTTGTATCACCCACAAAGACGAGCCATTCTTCACTTGAAGGGTCTGCAGAAGCGATCTAAAGCTAAAGATAAGCAGGCGATTGTAGAAAAAGCCCCATTCTTTGACTTTGGAGTGCTGAAATCCAGGACTGTACAGATACTTCTTGTGGGTACTGGACTGGCTGCATTTGGAATTCACACACCTCTTATTTTACTAGTGAGTTGTACAACGGTTAATTAGCATCAGGGGAATTAGGTTTCTTTACAAAGTCTGCTGAAAGTTTCGATGCGTACCTTCTTAAAGTTTGGTAATGAATAAATTGCGTATCATGTTAATGCATATATTTGTAGGGTACGCTACATATATCAAAATTATTTTATAATATTATAATATTACACAATGGGTATATAAGAAAAGTAAAATCGAGCTATCGGTACACTATTTAGGATTTTCTTATTTAATCCTTATCTTTCTCCACTTTTACCCTAAATTATCTCTACAAGTAGGAGATTCTCCTTGGTTTTTCTCTCTGAGCACCACACATTAGCATAACCTCAGTCTTTTCAGATTTCAATTAATGAAATCAATCTTAATTTCTTTCTTTTAAAAACAACGAAATTATAAGTTTATACAAAAATATTGTTTGTTTTATTTTTGAATTTTGCGCAAAGCTACTCGAGGGTTGTCTGCGCTAGCCGTCCCTAATTTAGCAGTGTAAGAGTAAAGGGAAGGCAGCTAGTCATCACCACCCACCGCGAACTCTTGGGCTACTCTTTTACCAACGAATAATGACACATTATAACGCCCCCAGGGCTTAAAGGGCGAGGATTTTTGGTGAGACCGAGATTCGAACCCGCGACCCTCGGATTATGAGTCGAACGCCTTAACACACTTGGCCGTATTTTGTACGGAAAATTAATTGTTTATGTTAACGGAAATATACCTGTAATTAACTTAAAATACTATGAAAAAAGGCCATCTGTGCTCCAATACAGAGTGATATTCTTTAATAAGGTTCTTAATTGTATTAAAACCGTTCATGTATTAAACTATTATCTAAGTGCTATCTATTATCAGGATAATAAGTTTTTCTTCTCTTTAAACATTAAAAAACGTTTGTGCTGTGTTTTTACTTCTTAATTTGGATTCAAAGCCCACGTTCAATGTTTAAGACAATGTTTCTTATACTATTTTATACCCTGCCACAGGTATACTTATGGCTAGAATGATATAAAATACAGCGCTATCACAGGTATACCTATGGCTAGAAAGTGGATATAATACAGTGCTGCCATGGGTAAACTTATGGCTAGAAGGGTATAAAATACAGTGTTGCTACAAGTATACTTATGGCAAGAAAGTATATAAAATACAGTGCTGCCATGGGTAAACTTATGGCTAGAATGGTATAAAATACAGTGTTGCTACAAGTATACTTATGGCAAGAAAGTATATAAAATACAGTGCTGCCATGGGTAAACTTATGGCTAGAAGGGTATAAAATACAGTGTTGCTACAAGTATACTTATGGCAAGAAAGTATATAAAATACAGTGTTGCCATGGGTAGACTTATGGCTAGAAGGGTATAAAAGGGTATATCTTTCAAAATTATTTTATGGCTTTACTGTATTTTTAACAGTTATACAATACACTTACAGGTTTACCAAGGTGAAAAAGAAGGCCTGGATTACCAGTCTCTGCTGCTGCTTCAAGTATTTCTAGGCTTAGCTTTTATCTTTGGCAGTGGAGCATTCGGCTTTATCATTGTAAAAAATAGTGTTCAGTGCATGATCGCCCGTCAGTATCTCTGTCAAGCTTCTTCGTTCATGATTAGCGCTTCTCTACTAGCTTTCACAGCCCTAGAAGAATACCAGGGTTACGTGCTTTTCGTGTGGATTTATGGACTCTTTTACGGTGGTTACAACTACACGCTAAAGATGTTTACTTTCGAAAAAGTTCGAGCTCGCAATTTTGCGAGAGCTTGGGGTTTTGTCCAGTGGGTACAAGCCGTTCCCTTTGCTATAGGAATTCCTGTTACAGGTAGGTAAGATTCTTTCTGTCATTAACCGAAAGTTTTTGATACTTAAATATCTAATTTATGTGCATAATATTATCTTATCATTTGATTCGGAGCGGTTTTGTTATTCTAAAATGAATTCGAAGGAAACAGGTTTTTGCAGTTTATGTGGATTTATTTAATAATACATACATACATAAATAACCTAAAGGTACGCTAGAAAACTTATAAAAATATAGGTGAAAAAATTAAACCACCTGTCAGCAAAGTTGCTGGTTAATCGTATCTCCCTTACTATTCAACCGAAAAACACAACAAAATATGTTAGTTGCACACTTGTAATTTAATTAAGAGAACTAAACTAGAACAAGCAATACATTATTCAAGTTGTGTATTTGAAACTGCTAAATAAACAACATTAAATTTTATCTCAACTAAAAATAGGTTTGTTTTTCTTATAGCAAAGCCACATCAGGCTATCTGCTGAGCCCACCGAGGGGAATCGAACCCCTGATTTTAGCGTTGTAAATCCATAGACATACCGCTGTACTAACGGGGAGCCCTGAAAATAGGATCTAAATAAAATGATATGATAAAATAATTTTCCACAGGATTACTCCGCTAAGTTTGATAACTGTATATATTGTATATATTGCACATCTCTTATTTGTTTTTCACGTTTTCTTTACTTACCCTACTTTTTCACCCTAACAATACTCTTCTGAAGTTATGGAGGTTTTGTTGAACTTTAGAAGCAATGATATGAGACATCTTTGAATATCTTACACTTATAGTATTTTTCTTTTTACTAATCAAGAGTAGATGTTCATTTTGTCTCTATTATATCATTCAACTAATAAGCTTTGAAACAATAATACTGTTTTCTAGAAGTACGTTCGTTTGTACAGAGAATGTGTTGTAATATCAGCACACTCTTTCTGGTAGGAAATAAATGTTTTTGTGAAGAAAAAATATGGTATCCTGTCTTCTTTTATCTTCTTCCCTTGATGCGCATCAGCTAAATATATTTGCCATAATCATCATTAAATAAGGACAGAAGTATATCATGCTAACGTTCAAGGTCTATTTACAACGTTCCACCAAAATACGTAACAAGTTCAAGTTCAAAATAATTACTACTACGCCTAAAATATAAAAGTAGTTGATAATAAAACTGAGTTCGATTATAAAAATACTTTAATTTGTGAAAATAAATACTTTGCTCCGTTCGTAGCACGCAATAAACTATAAACATATGAACTGCAAAATAAAAAATAAAAAAAAGCTACGCATATACAAAACAGACAAATGTCAACTGAGCCCACACTATAATGTGGGAAGCCTTCAGTGTATCCTGGTTATTAATTAATTTGCATCTAAGGTTTGGATATGCTGTGTAAAATTCACGCTGTTCATTCTTAAAATGTACTCCGCTGCTACAGCGGTAAGTTTACGGAATTAGAACGCTAAAATCAGAGGTTCGATTCCTCTCGATGGACTCAGCATATAGCCCTATATGGCTTTGTTATAAGAAAAAAACACATACATTTTTACGATGAAATTATTTTATATATTCTTTTAAAATATAATACAGATATGTATGTGTATTTGTATGAAAATTCTTGTTCTATAATTTATGAAATACTAATATCAGTTCTATACCATCAACTGATGCAACTTCGCAGTTTATTTTTTATCTTGAACTTATCTAATAAAACGAGATAACAACAAGTTTCAACACAAGACTAAAAATTTCAGTTGAACGATAAAATTATCGCACAAGACAGTCTCGAAACTAGATTAAGTTTTTACGACTTGCTTATCTGAGTGTTATTTTACTAAATGTTTTGTTTTTATCTACGTTTTCGCTAAGTCACTATGACTGTATTCAAAAAATTAAATATTTAATTCAAATGTATTTATACCAATTCATCAAAAATATCTTATTGGAAAAATTTGCTATTATTCGATTACATAAAATCTAGATGTAGAGATGTCATGTCTAAAGAAAAAAGGCAAACTGGAACTTATCTCACATGAATAATTTCATATCATCTAACTCGTTTCTAGTTCTAGTTATTTTTTATTCTAAGTATTTTTTTCATACGAAGTTTTTCATAATCATATTTACCGAATTAGTGATAACTGACTTCTGAATCAACTTCAAATTCTATCATTTTTAGATTACGGAAGCACATCTTTCAACCAATTTTAAAACGGGAAGGATAAATTGTATGTCCACTAACAGCATAAATACTATAACTTACTTAAAACTAAACAAGAAAACTGACTTTTAAACGATACTAGATAAACAAATCATGTTACTGTCATTGTAGTTTTACCGTTTTAAATTCTAATATTCGATTTTTACTTCGTACAACATCAACTGACAGAAGCAATTCACGTGAATAGCCCTTTTTTTACTGAAACATTATGAAATACGGTAAGTCTAAAACCTCACGAAACTTAACTATTAATATTAATTATGTACAAGATAAACACATAATACTATTCAGTTTTCTCAAAAATCAGCTGCAGAATTGAAAAAAGCAGTTTTTAAGATTTAAATTACTTTGCGTGTATTCATTTTTTTAAAGCATCTAGAGGCAAACGTAGCAAATATCATTTGATAATCAACATTTTACAGGAGGGTAAAGCACCAAAACTTCATACAATTTAAAACTAGTATTATGGTGTCGAAAGAATGATAATGTGGACACTGGTATATGTTCTTTTTTAAATACATTCTATAATTATAAAATAACATATCTTATTCTAATCTTTTATAATTTTTTTTACAAAGGTTACATCAATGAACGGTACGGTGAAAAGACTGGTTACTATCTATCGTCTGCATTTACGTTTATAGGAAGCTTAACTTTATTTCTCATAGACGTTCACAAAAGAAGTGTTCAAAAGCGAAAGATGAGTGTCTTTAGTGACAGTAGACGGTGTTCGGATGCTTGCGTCAGTAGCAGGAGCCAACGGTCGTCTTTTCAGGATTCGACATTTGGACGCAATCCGCCACTTTCACGGCTCCAACAGCGCAGCTTGACCTTTAGTAACTACACTGACTTACGAAAGCAGGAATTAACGTGCATTTCAGAAGAAGTAGGGATGGACCATTTTATGATGGACGATTGTATTACTTCCTGTAACAAGGAAGAGAAATACTTGATGTTGAGCGAGTTCGAACAAAATCTGAAGAATACCCGAGAGGAACTAGATGACGTAAAGGCTAAAGCATCCAGAAAAACCCCTGTCTTCAGTCCTCCCAGATTTGAAACTTGCCCAAGCTGTATGAAGCACGTCCCATCGTCGGAGAAAGGTAGCAATAAACAATCATCCTTGACGGACTTTTCTTCAGTTAGGTCGACTGGCCGACAGTTAGAAGAAACTGCTTGTAGTGTGGATGTAATTGAGGAGGGTACCACGTCATTGTGATTAAGTAGAAATACGTAAACTAAACACAGGGAAGCTAACTTGCCTCCCTTCAACGTATGATAAAAATATTAAATGGTATTTTTTAGAATAATATGATTAAAAATAAACTATTTGTGTTTTATCTCTTCAAGATTATTAACAAATTAAACTATAAACTGGTCAGATATGTGATACAAGTCGTCGTAACTCTAAACAACTATTTGACAGATATCGAAAGAACCAAGTAATAGTATCTTTGTTGTCTTTTGAATTAAACTATATGGTCTTGCCATCTGGTGCTAGGAATATGAATTACTATATATATATATATATATATAATGTTTTTGCTTGACCATAAAAGTTTACAGTGATTTTATAATCCGATTTTTATCATTAATCTTAAACATTCGCCTTAGTAAGGATATATACAGTGACATGGGATATGTTTTTTTAGAATTTTGAGATTCACTCTTTCCTCATAATATTAATTTACTTCTACTATTGTGCAATAGTCAAATATTTAAGAGTATATACTGATATCTCCTAATATTTATCAGTAAGGTGTTTATACTATTATATGTAACTGAAAAGAACAAAACCAAATGACTTAATATAACATACATATTTTGGAATTTTAAGTATAAATTTTTTTCTCTTTTTTTTCTCAATAATGTACATTTAGTACTTTAATACCGAAATAACCAGCAAATTTAAATTCTACAAATTATACAATATATAAATTCATTATCAGGCAAAGATAAATAAATATCCAAAGTTTTATTTAATGAAGAAGAATCACGTAATAGCTGCTCGGTACTCGATGTTTTAATATAGTGGAGATTTGAAAAATGAATATTTTTAAGTGAAGCAAAATTACACTAAGGTTTAGCTACGCGTTTTCCACTACCGAGCATCAAAAATAGATTTTAGAGTTAAAAATGCATAAATTTACCTCTGACTTGCCTAAAATCCCTAAGAATATAAATATTCATCTCCTGTGTGTTAAAGTAGTTTTAAAGTACAAAGAGAAACATTAAAAGCGCGTCACACGGTGTATCTAAATACATTATGCATTAGTCAGAACTGACAGAGCAAACCGAATTTTATATTATTTTTTCATTTTTAACACTTAGTTTCCTGCTATCAACTGTTTTCATAAAAAGTTCACCCATGTTATATATTCTGTGAAACTAATGTCGGTTAAGTGTTTGTGATTTGTTTTTATGTTACTATTTTGTATTTCCTACCTGGCATAGCCTGATGGTTAAGGCATTCAAATCACTACTTCCTGAAGACGGGTCCAAATCCTGTCACCAATCATGCTCGCTTTTTCAACAGTGAGATGTTATAATGTGACTCTCAACTTCTTTTCATTGGTAAGAAGTAATCCAAGACTTGGCAGTGGTGACTAGCTGTCTTTCCTCTAGTCTATCAGTTCTGAATTAAAGACAATCTATCACAGATAGCTCTCAGGCAGACTCAATAACCAATGCAACCGTAATATGAAAACAAATATTGACGATACAGTGTTTCGTAATTTTATTCTGAATCCGAAAACAACAGTATATTAATATTAGCACAAGAGTCATTTTGAACAATACATCCGGATGTCACAAGTGCGTCCTCAAACTTCCTTCAGATATTGCAAACGATTATTTTATATTATTTAATTGTTTGTTTTGGCGGAAAGCTACAAAATGGGCTATCAGCGTTGTGTCCATTGCAGGAAATCAATCCAGTAAGACCGTTAGCCCACCTATGGACTTATTTTTATTAGAATCTGGTTTAAATGTGTACAATTTAACTGAGTTTTTGAGATTTGTATTTCACATACTTTTAGTCATGAAAATAAAACTTATTAAAATTTATTTTTTGTTTATTAATATTTCAGAACTTAAAAATAAACTCTTTTTTAAGTTTGTTTAGCGAACAGCAAGAACGAATCTTAGGAAAGTTAGAAACGCTGTTGTTGGGTTTTTAGTCGCAAAGCAAGAAAATGGGCACTCTGTATTCTGTCCACCAAAAGAAGTCAAACCCTGGATTTTAGTATTGTAAATTCATGAACTTACCATTCATCAACTTAGGTACTAGTCATTGCAAAGAGTTAGTACGCTATTTTGTATCTATATTTATGACTTTTGAAATAACTCTCATTGTCTAACAAACGGCTATACTCAAAACGAACATAACCTTAATTGCTTCGGTCAAACTTTGTAATAGTAAACACATAGCAATTAATTTATCTACACATTAATTTCAATTAATCGCAATACGTAACAAATAACGTTGAACAATTGTAGAAGTTTGCCAAACTAAGAGAATGTGATACCTAAAGGTGCTTGTATAACAAAAGTTGTACTTCAATGATAAAGTAAGCTCAGAGTCACCAGATCTCCGCCACAACTAGGAATTCTAGACTTTTTGTAGAATGCTAGGTGTGATGTTTTGCTGTAAATAAAATACAAAGGGTAATATACAGTACAGAATTTCAAATACAATACTTTACTTTCTGAAGAACAACATTATAATCTAAAATTAAGTAAAATAAATGACTAACTGTATTCAGCTTTAGGTAAATGTATAAATTATATTTGTATAGAGATTGTTTAAATAATAAAAAAAAAAGTCATACCTGGTCAGAGGATATAGAATGTAGGAAACAAACACAATATTTCCACAACGAGTCTTCACTCGTTCGTGATCAGAACAACAGTCTGTAAGTAATATAACTGCCTTCAAAATTCACCTTCTTTCGGTAGCTACCTAATTAAAAAGCTGAGTTCCAAGATCTCAGAAATATCCCTGCTCCTTGTGAAAGTCATACAGCAGCCCTCTAAACACAATTTAGATAATTAAAAAGGAATAGCTAAAGAAACTAACAACAATAGCTGAGTTTAGTATATGACAGCTACTGGTTGTAAGGTGTTTCAAGCCACAAGATAGAAAAGTTAGCACACATGATATTCATTTATACTATGTAGAGTGACGTGTCTGATATTCGAATACCACAAACTCCTTCTCCAATCTTTAAGCTTGTCCTCGAGTTAAACCTAATTTAAATTTAACACTTATTTACAATTTATGATGTGATCGAGCAAAATTAGATAAAACTTACATCCCTTATCAAGACTAGATACAATCCCAACAGAACATTATAAGACATATAGTATGATAACATAAGAAATAAGCCATGCATGAGTAAAATTCACATGCCAAACAAACACACAAGCTGCAACCTAAGTACGTAATATTATAAAATAGAAAACCTTAAATTAAAAGTTACATAATTAAAACCGTTCAGGTACATTAACAACTCAGATTACTTACAGTAATCCTGTCTCAAAAAGTCATGACATTTGGTACAAAATACAGTTCTGTTCAAAAGTGTTAAAGCAAGAGAACATTTTTTCATTATTTCCATTTTATAGAGCTAATTTTTCCATGGTGCTACAGAATATAAATTTCAGCACTGATTTCTACTGACACTGAATAAGCCAGGGTGAGAATACTTATCATTCTTTAAAATTCCACTATATTTCTACCAAGAACATGTCATAAGGATTCTGCTTGAATGAAGACACTGATAAAATTTAAAGTCTGAAATAACTATCATAATACCATGTGGAGTGACTTAACTATATAGAGAGAAGCCAGTAAGTAGCTAAGATATGATACCGATATATGCTAGAAGAAATCAATTTAATAGTACTGCACAAATAAACCTTGATGAAAACAGTGTTTGACACTGTATATTAAGTTTTATTGTCATGTCACGACCCAAAGAACATAGATAATTATCAGTCGAGCAGAAAGTTCACATAGAAACTTTACGTGACGCTTGTTGGACTCTCCAACAAATTGCTGTAGACTTGAAACTTGAAAAGTTTCTCAAACACTGACAAGTACACTTTAGATGGTGAGACTGAGACAGGTAAATTTGAAAATAGGAAACGGAAGAGGCAGAACACCTAAACTCAGTAATACTGATGCTTACTATCTTCGTTAATACAGCCTTCGGAGCAGAAGGAAGACTGTCACTGATCTCAAGCATGAGATAAACAACTATGTACCAAATGACAGAAAAGTGTCCAGATCTACGGTATCAAGAAGACTTAAGAAAATGAAATATTTGGTCGTTTGGTAGTTTAAAAAAAACCTTTAATTTGATCTCGAAATATTGTCACGAGAAAGACGTTTCCTAAAAGCTTGCAAAAACTGGTTGTTGGTGATTGGAAAAGAATGTTATGTACGTATGAGTCGAAGTGAGAAACATTTTTTTCGAAACGTAGTTTGCACCTCTGATAAAATAAAGGTGAAATATACTTATCTCAATGCATAACATCTATCATGAAGCATGTGGAAGGCAGTGCCATAGCTTGGGAATGTCTTATGCTGAAGAAACAAGAGATATTTGCAAAATAGATAGAATAATGGACCAGCACAAGTACCATGAGCTAATGATTCGTCATGGTAAACCCAGTGGTTTGCATGTTTTTGGTAAAATATTCCACTATCAACAATATAATGACTCCAAACACTCATCCAACCTGTCCAGAAATTAGTTAACTAAGAAAGAAGCTGCTGGAGAAATTCAGGTAATACAACTGCCCCCTCCTCTGTAGATCCTTGATCTCTCTCAGCATATCGGGAAATTAACATATCAAACTTGGCAAAACAGAAGATACTTTCAAAGAAAGTTTATGGGAATCTATTAAAGATATCTGGAGTAAATCCCAAAAGACATTTTCATTAAATATGTTGCAACAACGCTTGAAAGATAGTCTGCAGTTATTAAAGCAAAAGGGATGTCACACAAAATATTAATTGTTTGCTCAGCTCAAGCACTTCCACTGAGATTCTGTTGTACTAAATATGAAGATTAAGAACATTTTTTATGTTTCATTTGTGATTTACCTTCCATTGTTCTTTGAAAGTAGTCTGAAACCTAATTTTTTACTTTGTCTTGACACTTTTGCACATTATTATATATGCATAACAACATTACTTCATTAGAAAACAAAATACTAGATTTACACCCACGGTTTCCATGTACATACACTGCTGGCCAAAATCTTAAAGCCAATGAATGTAAAGAAAAAATATGCATTTTGCGTTGTTAGACTCAACTTATTTGAGTAGAGCTTCGAAAGATGAAAATAAGAAAAGGGAAAATAAAAAAAAACTTTTATAGCATTTAATAGGGAAAATGTGAACACTATGAAATTAGCCTAAATACTAGCTGGGCAAAAGTTTAAGACCTACAAAAAGAAGTTTTAAACAGGGTAGGAAATGCCCAACAAGAGGTCTCAGTAGTGAGTTGCACAGCCGTCATTGCGAAAAACTGCAAACATTCGCTTTGGCAGGGTTGATATAAGCATTTGCTGAAGGCTGGTTGGAATGTTATTCCAAGTGGTGAAGACGGCTTCACGAAGATCATGCATCGTTTGGAATTGACGTCCATTTCTATAGACTTCCCTTGCCATCTACCCACAAACATTTTTAATAGGGTTCAGTTTGGGCGAATACGCTTGATGGTCCAAAAGAATTACGTTATTCGCCATGAAAAAGTCCTTTTGTCCTGCGGGTGTTGTGGATAGCAGTGTTGTCCTGCTGAAAGATCCAGTCATTTCCACACAAGCGTGAGCCTTCAATGAATAAGGATGCTCTCGCCATCATGCCAGTGTAGCCAGCTGCTGTTTGACGCTCCTGTATAACCTAAAGCTCCATTGTTCCATGGAAGAAGAAAGCACCCCAGATCATGATGGACCCTCTACCACTGTGTCGTGTGAAAAATGTTTCCGGTGGGATATTGTTATCGTGCCAGTAACATTGGAAACTATCTGGACAATCCAGGTTAATTTTTTCTTATCAGAGAACAAAACCTTCTTCCACTTTTCTACGTTCCTTGTTTGGTGCTTCTCAGCAAAGTTTAACCGAGCTGTTTTGGTGTGGAAAGAAGCGTGGCCTTTGAATACCTTTACGGTTTTTAAAGCCTTTCTCTCTTAGCTGCCGTCTTATTATTCTTGAGCTACATTCTGCGTCCGTAAGGGCCTTAATCTGGTTCGACGCTCGGCTGGTATCTTGCCGGACAACCCGTCGAATCCTCCTGCTCAACGCTGGTGAAATTTTCTTCGGCCGACCACTTGAAATTCTCGTTCCGTATCCATCAGGGTCTTTTAAGAAATTTGCAACCGCAGTTTTAATACGCCCAATCTCACCAGCGATTACACGCTGAAAGAGACCCTTTTTCAGCTCGACAATTCTGCCACCTTCAAACTCTGTCAACTTTTTAGCCTTTGTCATGTTTTCACCCAATGTAACACAGAAGATATCAGTGGGAGATGTTGACAACACTAATACTTGAACAAAAATGAGTAAATTTCGTTATGTGTTTACCAATTAATGCTTCGTTTCAGTATGGTCTTAAACTTTTGACCAGCTAGTATTTAGGCTAAATTCATAGTGTTTACATTTTCCCTATTAAATGCTATTTTTTAATTTTTATTTTTCCTTTTCATATTGTCATCTTTCGAAGTTCTACTCAAATAAGTGATTGAATCTAACAACGCAAAATGCATAGTTTTTTCTTTATGTTCATTGGCTTTAAGATTTTGGCCAGCAATGTATATGTGTGTGTGTGTGTATGTATGTGTCTTTAATGACGGTATGCGTATATATATGCATGCAGGTTATATATGTATATAGACTTAAAATATCAGGTCATCCCATAAGTAATGTCGGAAAATTTAATACAGAAAGTGCATCATCATTTCTGTCTTTGTAGAAGACTTTAATGACTAAATTATTTAGTAGGACGTGTATAAAAATGTTCAGACAAATAATAGAAACTAACCAACTCCACTTTTTCAGATAATTAATCAAATAAACCCTTATAAAGGTGGATTTTTCTGAGGAGTTCATTAGGCTTATAATGCTTTATGAGTTTAAAAAAGGCAATAATACAACAGAAACTACACGAAACTTTCAAGGTGTTTATGGCGTGGAGTCTCTTAATGAAAGAAAATGTCGAAGTTGGTTTTAGAAGCTCATATCAGGTGACAACAGCTTAAGTGATGCACCACGTTCAGGTCTTCGTGTTAAATTTAATGATGACTTGCCGCTGGTTGCACTTAATGAAGATTGTGCGGTAACAAGTTGAAGAAATAGCACAGAAGTTTAATTCAACCTATTCACCGTCATCTTCAACAGCTTGGAAAGGTGTCAAAACTTGGAAAATGAGTCCCCCATGATTTGACAGAAGCTAATCTTAGAATAAGAGTGGACATTTGCACTTCTCTGCACTCTCGTGAACGTAACTCACCGTTTTGAGACAGGTCAGCGACTGGAGATGAAAAATGGATATTTTATAAAAAGTTAAGTGCCGCAAAGAATGGCTCAGTGCAGGTAAAGCGGTTAATACACAGCCCAAAATGGACCTCCACCCTACGAAAGTCTTGTTGAGCGTTTGGTTGGATATTGTTTGTGTGATCCACTTTGAGTTACTCCCACTAAATGTAACGATTACACCAGACTTCTATTCTCAACAGTTAGAGCGCTTGAATGTTGCACTAAAAGAAAAGAGGCCTGCTTTGATCAGTTGTAAAGGTGTTACACCAGCTTAATGCAAGGCCTCATACAGCAAGAATCACACCTGCAAAGACTGAAGAGCTAGACTGGTAAAAACTTCCACATCGTCCTTATTCTTCAGACCGTGCCTCATCTGATTATCATATATTCCGAAGTTTGTAGAACTATCTTGATGGAAAAGAGCTTCAAACACATGAAGATGTCAAAACTACCCTCTCTACATTGTTTTCCTCCAAATCCCAATAATTTTATAGAAGTGTCATTCAAAAGCTTGTGAATCGTTGGCAGGAAGTAATTAATAATAATGAAGCATACATTGTTGATTAAATAACATTAAAAGCGTTTGAAATCCTTTCTCTTTTTCTGATCCTAAAATAGGACATTACTTAAGGGATGACTCATAGTTAATAATAAAGTTCTAAGAAAAATAAACCATTTCCTAACGATAAATAGATGGACGAATGTGAAAAAGATACGTGCATTTAATATTGATTAATAATATAATAGATACAGAGACACTTGATTATTGAGTGTGTAACATAAACATTGTAAACAAAAGAACTGAATGAAAATAAATAAACATCATTTAATTAAATTTATAAAAGAAAACTGACAAAATCACACAAAATTAGTGCGTCAAGATCAAACTGAGTAAAAGTCAAAATTAATGAAATAGTAAAACGCATTAAAATAAACAGTGAGATATAACAATGAAAATTCTAATAGTATGTTATCAAATAGATTATATAGACACACAATAAAGTACAAAATACTTTTATTTATTGAACAACATAAACTTCTTAAGGATGAAATTTCACATAAATAGTACAAATCAATCAAATCATTTATAGAACACAATCACATATACCATATCCAAACAGTACGTTGGTGACCGTGAACTTCCACAGATCTCTTCTCCTTGAGACACAAAGAATTTCTAGTATCGATACATTTATCCATTTCGATATATGTCATAGGTCAAACTCTGTCTTCCACGGTTTAACCGTCCTTCAATCTTTCCAGTTACTATCAGAATTTTAATTGCACAGACACACACACACACACATGTAAATATAAAGGACTTTTCCTACAGAACAATATATTCATTTAAACTGCTTGAAATTTAGTACGGGCTTTTCAAATACCAAGTACCATTTCTGTCTTCAAAATATTCTATAACTTGTTTCAGTGCCTCTTCACTTCGCGATCGTAAAACCTGGAAATTGTTTTTTTGTGACATTGTTTTGGGGAAAAAAATGAAAACATTGAAAGTATTTCCGCTACTTCAAAAACATTTTATATTCATTTTTATTTTTATTTTAATAATCCATTTATGATTGTTGCACTGATCACCTCTAAATTTAACATAACATAATATTTAGGAAAACCAGAAGACCATCTTGGTTGCCTCGTCCTCGAAGCCAAACTGAAGATATTAAATAAATAAATTTAAAAAAAAATAAAGCTAACCCTTATCATTCATATACCTATTAAGCTTACCCTTAAACTCGGCCAGATTAGAGTGCTCAACTCGTAATCTGAGAGTCTCGAGTTCGAATCTCATTCCCACCAAACATGATCGTCCTTTCATCTGTGGGGCGTTATAAGTGAAGGTCCATCCCACTATTCGTTGGGAGAAGTGTAGCTCAAGAGCAAGATGTTAGTGCATCAACTTTGTTAATTCATTTTACAATCTTAAAACCTCAAAGATATCCTCTCTAACTCTTCTGTTTTATAGAGAAAATAATTTTAAGGATCTTAATCTCTCATCATGTGACAACTCTAACAGTTCATTGTCCTTCCTAAGGTAAGGAGCCCAAGACTGAACACAATACTTCAAATGTGACTTTAGACACGTATTCAATATTTCTGTAGATAAAACCTAAAATTTATTTGCCCTACCATTAGCAACAGCACACTTCTTAGATGACTTAAGATACTGATCAACCACAACACCAATATTCTTTTCTTTCATGACACTGTTAAGGTTATTCCCAACCAAATTATACTTATAATTCAAATTATGATAAACTTACATGCAATATCTTGCATTTATCATAATTAAAACCCATTTGCCATTTACTTCCCAACTAACTAAATGATCTAAATTCCTTTGTAAAACAACAGTATTCATTTCACAGCTAGCAACACATACGACCTTAATATCATCAGCAAACTTAAATAATTTATTGATCATTCCTTCAACTATATCATTAATGTAAATCAAAAGAACCAGCGGTTCTAAGACTTAACCCTGAGGTACACCATTTACAACAATAACCTAGTTTAACTGAACCCCGTTTATTAAAAAGCCCTCTATTTTCTTCCATCAAACCACTTTTCTATCCAGTTAGTTAACTTATCCTCACTTTTACAGAGATAAGATTCTTCACAAGCCTCTTATGTGGCGCTTTGTCAAACGCTTACTGAATATCCAAATACACCAGATCCACATCTTTACCGTCGTCTACATATGCAGTAATATTTGCAAAGTATGTTAAACGATTCGTAAAGCAATATTTTCCCTTAGTAAAATCATATTGAATATCCGATAAAATTCTAAACATTGTTAAACGACTTTGAAAACCATCTTTTACCAGAATTTCGAAAACTTTGTCCACAAGTGATGCAAGACTAATAGGTCCATAATTATTGAGACAACTTCAATCACAAGCAAGGGGTAGTTTTACGAGCATTAGTTGTCATGAGTAAAGATATTCATAACTTCGTCTATAATTAGAAGCTGTTTGTTTTTGTTTTAAAATATTTGCAGTTTATTGTATTGAAATTCGGAGGACGATTTTACGAAATATATTTATTTTAGAGAAAGTATACTTAAAACGTGCTTTAATAACATAGCTTCGAGCAGATGAATAAAAACTGATTTTTTTCATTAAATTTCATCTCTAACATGCATGACAGATTTAAAACATAAATTAAGATATATGTTTCTGAATAATACGAAATGATTCTTACGTTCGCATCAGGTCACACATAAAACGGACGTGATTTCTGCTTGACTGAATTCAAGACGCCAGAAAGTGATAATAATATAATGGTAATAAGACTCGTCTTTGTTAAATGGACTGAATATAAAGGATATGTAATTGATGTAACTGATAATTTGAGCAATAAGACCCATTTGTTATTTTCACAATCCATTTTAATATTACGAATAATGGGTATGGTCAAGTCAAACGCATTTTTTCTAAAAATTACAGCTTTGGCTGTATTGTGCAACAACATCAAATAATTTATATAATACGTCAGTTAAAACACAATTAAATTAAATCTCGCTCGACATTGTAGCATGAAAATTTCGTAGTTTTCAAAACATGCGTAATGATTATAAATACCACAACCTCTGCATTTGTGTTCGTTTGTTTGTTTGTTTTTAAATTTCGCGCAAAGCTACACGAGGTTTACCTGCTCTAGTCATCCCTAATTTAGCAGAGTAAGACTAGAGGAAAGGTAGCTAGTCATCATCGTCAACCACCAACTTTTGGACTACTCTTTACCAACGAATAATGGGATTCACAGTCACTTATAATGCCCCCATGGCTGATAGGGCGAGCATGTTTGGTGCGACGGGGATTCGAACCCGCAATCATCTGAGCGCCCTAACAACCTGGCCATGCCGAGTCACGACAAAACAAAATCGTCATAATAAAATAATATTAATCTCGTCCTTCTTCAGGGACTCGGCATAGCCAGGTGGTTATGTCACTCGACTCGTAATCCGAGGGTCGCGGATTCAAATCTCTGTCACCCCAAACATGCTCGCTCTTTAAGCCGTAGGTGCGTTATAAGTGAAGGTCAATCCCATTATTAGTTGGTAAAAGAGTAGCCCAAGAGTTGGCGGTGGGTGTTGATGACTAGCTGCCTTGTCACTAGTCTTACACTGCTAAATTAAGGACGGCTAGCGCAGATAGCCCTCGTGTAGCTTTGCGCGAAATCCAGAAAACAAACGAAATTTCTTTGTGTGAGTGTTAAGTTTTAGTGCCACATTTCATAATATTAAAAATCTCTTCAACAGAGAAGTTCAAGACAATCCTTCAGTGAACAAACAGAGATGAATCAATATTTTATGTTTTTCTAAAAATCGATATTTAATTCTCGCTTTATTATCCTTTCCATTTCATGGGGTGATTTCGGTCTCTAAAGAGAAAGGAATTATTGAGGCTATCTTATCCATTCTTTCATTTTAAGTATAGAACATTTATTCTAGGCTATTGTTTGTGATCGTCCTCTATATATCATTAGATGTAAATATGCATAAATGAAATATCAGTAAGTATGTAAAAATAACGCAAACAGCTTACTTGCTTCACGCCATAAAACGCCATAACCAACCAACCAACCAAATATGTAAAATAACATCAGCCAAATATTCATCTGTGAGCTTATATTCTTACAAAACACTACTGTGCTTATTTTATTTAATATACCGTATTCTAGAATCGGAACTTTTTTATAAGCTCATAATCTGTGTATGTGTGTTTTTTGGTTTTTTTTAACTATTTGGTAATGGTGTACAATAGTTTGTTTGTTTGTTTGTTTGTTTTTTGGAATTTCGCACAAAGCTACTCGAAGGCTATCTGTGCTAGCCGTCCCTAATTTTGCAGTGTAAGACTAGAGGGAAGGCAACTAGTCATCACCACCCATCGTCAACTCTTGGGCTACTCTTTTACCAACGAATAGTGAGATTGACCGTCATATTATAACACCCCCACGGCTAGGAGGGCGAGCATGTTTGGCGCGACGCGGGCGTGAACCCGCAACCCTCGGATTACGAGTCGCACGCCTTACGCGCTTGGCCATGCCAGGCTCAATATACAATAGAAATTATGGAGAATGAAGGTTTGTTTTATCTAGATTCAGTGTTATCTAATTGCTCAAAAAAATAATAGCACTGTTATAAAAGGATATATATGCAGCACTTGAGACAATATCTAGTGAAACCAACGAGAAGAAAAAGTAAAACCAAACGATAGTAGTTAGTTGAATAAATTTTCAAAGGAGTTCAAGGTGAAAGAAAAATGAACAATTATACATAGTTATGTATACTGTAAATCACATGCTATGCAAATAAAAGAGAAACACTTTTTTTGGTAAATATAATAAATTATTATATGCAGTCTGCATTACACTGTTCTCACGCTTTCTGCCAATTTCTGTTGTTGTGGTTTTATTATATTAAATTTATCAGTGTCATGTGCTTAGGTTTATAATAAAAAACCTACGACAATTCATATTTAAATTGCTGAACAACGATCCATAAATATGTATTGAAAGGTCTAAGCTCCCGCAAATGTGACCTAATTTATAGCTGCAACTTGTTTTACACCTACTGCTGAAAAGCAATTGAAATAATATTAATTTATGAGAAGGAAATAAAACGATCAATATTCGTTCAGAAGGTTTGACCAGGACGACACTCTTCTCTGATTGCATAAACAAACGAGAAAATAGCTAAAGTAATAGATATAGTTTAATGAGAAATACAATGAAACTTTATTTTAATGCACTTATAGTTAATTCACGTTTAATTTTTAAATGTTAAAATACTATATGGTCATTAGTTGGCACTATTTTAAAGTAAAAGCCAATCTGTGTTATTAGATTGTCTTCTTTTAACAGAAAAGTGTCCCTTCAATGTAAATTAAGCTTCTGCTCAAAACATTACGACAGTGAACAACAGCACCATTTTAGTCATGCCTTTTCTCTAGATTTACCCATGACATTGGACAGCGTCATTGGCTGTGGTGACACTGTCTTCACGGTTTTATGACTCCAGAGTTCTAACGTTTAAGAATAATATTAAATAAATTAGAGTTATAAAAACCTATTAAGCAACTAATCATGAAGAAAGTGTTCTTTACCATAAGCAGTTCAAATACTTGAATTCACCAATCTTTTGTTTGTTTATTAGTAGAAGCAAATTCTTACATTGATATTTTTGTTATTTAAGCCCTACTCACGAGATGCATCAAAATTCAATTAGAACATTATAAGTCCCCAGGGTTACGGCTGAGCCACCAGGGAGACTTCTAATTTTGACAAGAAACCTATCTCATGTGTCAGTTTTACGTTACGACTTTCCCACTTTTGGAACACAACGTTTGATGTATATTATATATTACATATTATGTATATTATATATTATATATTATGTATATTATATATATTATATATTATATATTACATATTATGTATATTATATGTTATTATATATTATATATTACATATTATGTATATTATATATTATTATATATTATATATTACATATTATGTATATTATATATTATTATATATATATTATATTATGTATATATTATTATATATTATATATTACATATTATGTATATTATATATTATATATTACATATTATGTATATTGTGGCCCGGCATGGCCAAGCGCGTTAAGGCGTGCGACTTGTAATCTGAGGGTCGCGGGTTCGTATCCCGGTCGCGCCAAACATGCTCGCCCTTTCAGCCGTGGGGGCGTTATAATGTGACGGTCAATCCCACTATTCGTTGGTAAAAGAGTAGCCCAAGAGTTAGCGGTGGGTGGTGATGACTAGCTGCCTTCCCTCTAGTCTTACACTGCTAAATTAGGGACGGCTAGCAGAGATAGCCCTCGAGTAGCTTTGTGCGAAATTCCAAAACAAATAAACAAATTATGTATATTATATATTATTATATATTACATATTATGTATATTATATATTATTATATATTACATATTATGTATATTATATATTATTATATATTACATATTATGTATATTATATATTATTATATATTACATATTATGTATATTATATATTATTATATATTACATATTATGTATATTATATATTACATATTATGTATATTATATATTATTATATATTACATATTATGTATATTATATATTATTATATATTACATATTATGTATATTATATATTATATGAAAAGAAGTAACAAAGAAATACAAGAAGATTTTACCAACTTCCTTAGATAATAATAAATGGATATTTTAGGTTTAAGGAACTTTAATAATTTTGTAAATAAAATGATAGACAAATAGATAGTACGTTTTCAGTAATACCTAACAATATATTTTTACTTTGGTATTAAAGTTAATCACCTTTCTTGAGGCACAAACACCTAATTTTGCAACTTTAAAAGGATTTAATTCATTACACTGGTTTTACTATTATACAGTGACCCAGCATAGCCAAGTGTGCTAAGGAATTCAACTCGTAATCTGAGTGTCTCGGGTTCCAGTCCCGGTCGCACTAAACATGATAGCCCTTTCAGCCTTGGGGGTGTTATAATGTGATGATCAATCCCACTATTCGTTGGTAAAAAAGTAACCCAAGAGTTGGCGGTGGGTGGTGATGACTAGCTGCCTTCCCTCTTGTCTTACACTGCTAAATTATGAACGACTAACGCAGATAGCCATCGAGTAGCTTTGCGCGAAATTCAAACAAACTATTATACAATGTTTTAATTCATGTCGCTGGGCTTACTTTTATACACGGTTTTATTTCATACCGCTGGATTTACTATTGTACACAGTTTTAATTCGTGTCTCTAGGTTTGTCTATATATTTCATGTTTCTAGGTTTCTTATTTTACAATGATTTATTTCATGTTGTAACTTTACTAATATACACGTATATATATCATGTTAGTAACTTTATTACTATATTAGGTTTTGTATTATGTTATAAACTTTACTATTATAAAAGGGTTTAATTCCACTATATTTTACAGTGATAAAACAGAAACAATCTTTTCTAAGTTGAGAAGATATTAAATGTCACTTACTTAGTTCAAAACCAAAGCATGCGAGTAGGGTAAGCATACTATTACTAAAACATATATAATTAGAACAACTGAAAGTTCATTAACAAATGCATAGTAAATAACTAAGATTGCCTAATATAAATCTGGAACTTGCATGAACTTACGAGTTAAATCTAAATCAAGTAATTACTTGTTTTAACCTGAGGTGTCACTCTTGATAAAACCAGAACCAGTTTGTGTTTTGATTATTAAGTTAGCTAAAGTATTGTATTTCATCATGCTGTCATAGTGACTACAATTGTCTAATTTATTAAGATTTTTTTCATTTAACAGTAAGCATGATAAAGGCTTAAACTATCTATAGAATTATCGTCTACACATCTTAAACAATGTAGAAGAGAATACAAAGAAGTTTATTTAGCTATTGTTTATATTTTAATAATAAGATGGCTAGAATATAGGTGTCACTGAACTACACAAACTGATTACATCTTTCTGAAAAAAATATTTCTATTGTTGAGTCTCAACAGTAAGAATCATACTGAAGACAAATAGTTTAACTCAAATTTTAAAATGAGGTGAAAATGTGTCATTACTTAATACAGTGTAAAGAAATATTACTAGACTAAAACGGAAACGTATGACAACTGAAAGCACACCATCAAACTATCTTAGTATCGAAACTAAAATGTTTAGATTTAACTACAAAATCCTCACCTTTCGAAATGTATGGAGAGACAAGGGACAAGCTAGAGGCCTAGCTACATTATAAATATAACAATTATAATCTAATATTAAAGAGATAAAATTATATTCTTCTTGACAGACTTTAACAAAACTATATAGTTTGGATATGTTTGAATTATTAACTTTTCAAAATTTTATAGATCCCAAAGTTTTAAACCTAATAAGTACCTAAAATACAACATTTCATATTCACAAAGTTAGAAAACGTGTATTTTGTTTTCTATCCATTTTGGAAGTTATATGATGTTACATTTCAATGATATTTACATAACGCACTGACCAATCCTTACAATGTCATATCATATGTCAATGATGACCCTTCATACAGGTTTGGTGTTTTTCTTTCTTTTTTCTTAATTTTATTATTTCTAACAATTCTCGAACCCTAAAATCGTAATTTTGTCCCGCAAAAATGAATGGTTTATCCGCGTTTTACTAAAGCTGATTTTTCTATTTTATTATTTCTTTGATACATTTTATGTTACTGTAGCTCGTATTTTAAGTTACTCTTAGTTTGTATAACGTAAACTAGGAGAAAACTCATGCTTCACTTGAGAAACTTTTTTTTTCTAGTTTTTGTTATTTTGTATTTACACTTACAAAGTTTATACAGTGTGAAGGCAGTTCTGTGTATTTTGAGTAATAAAAAAACAGTTGAGTAACCTGCCTAGACAACTTATGCATGAGGTTAGATATGTAGAATTCTGAATGAATCTGATGACTGTCTCAATGGTTGCAAGGTTAAACCTAAGCGGTTTTAATGTATTCCACAACAAGTGATACCCTTCAAACATCTCTAATACAAAAAACACTTTAAACTGAATGGGCTGATCAAGAGTGAACAAAGCGATGAAATGATGTAGTAAAAGATAGCAGATCTATCGAAGTTTTAAATACTTGGGTATGAGAGACGAGTATTAAGACTTAATACGGTGACACTACCGGAACACTAGGTGTATATAAACACATGAAGAAATTCACACACACACACATACTTAACACATGAATATTGCTTTCTACTCCCCAAAAAACCTTCCCTTTGCAGTGCGTAACACTAGTCACACTACATCTCTACTAAAGTTGTTCGTACTTCTCTACTGCTAACTACACTTTTGCACAGTTCAGCAAAGTTTAAAAAGCTTTTCACGCCAGCGCGTAACACATTAATGACTCTTAACTATATGCTTCCCAGTGGCACAGCGGTATGTCTGCTGACTTATAACACTAGAAACCGGGTTTTGATACCAGTGGTGGGCAGATCACAGATAGTCCTTTGTGTAGCTTTGTTTTAAACTACAAACAAACAAAAGTATAAAGTGAAAAAAAGTATTGTACTTTTATGTGATATTATTCATGGTATAGCGACATGACACCTGCAAAAGTTTTTCTATAAACCGATGTTTCATAATTACCATCCATATCTTTTTATGAGAAATTTACATCTTACTAAGGCAAGTGCTTTCAATGTATTTAACTGCACAGTGGAACTTAATTATAATTCACTTTTGAAATTTATCAAGTCTGCACTTAAGAAAGTAACAGGTTCAATCTTCCAGATTTGATATTAGTTACTTTTTATTTTTGGAAAGTACAAATCAACATGAAATACTGAGAAATGTATTTGTTTTGTTTTTTCAGAGATAAGAATTCATCTTCAATGCTATTCTGTTCAGAAACATTAGATGTTTGTAAATATCCCAATTCTGTAACCAAAAAGAACTGTCCGTGTGATCTCCAGATTTATGGCTCTTAAGTCTCTAGTCATGCCAGATGAGCACACGTCTCGTCCTGTACGTGACTTAGGAACGTTAGAGCTGATTAAAAGTGATCTATGGCATCAGAGAAACATTCTATGCAAAATACTTTCCCATGAACGTGTTTCAGAATGCTATTTGTTCTTGTACAACTTCTTTTGTATAAACGTTCATGTTCTAGCTGATAAATGCGAAGTGTGTATCGTTTTAATTTTTGGTTTATACTATAGAAAATGGCCCCTTCTTAAACCAAAAAAACGTTAGAGAAACTGTGATAAAGTAAGGGTAAGGCGAGAAGAGGTAAAGAACAGGTAAAGAAAGAAGAGCAACATTTTGTAAAAGAACAATTTATTAGAATGAATTTTAAATTTTTAACATTTATTGGATGATTTATCGGTTTAAGCAAATGGCTGAGCTAAAATATGAGCAACTAAACGCTTTGCTAGTGATGTAGATCACTAGAAACTCCTGTCTGACATCTTTTCTCTCCCATCAGTATAATGGTTTTACAGTTGTTAGTTTTTCTTTGTTTTGACACCATTAGTTTGATTTACAATTATTAAATATAAATACTCGTTTGTAACAATGAACAGGAAATTGTGTTCCTGTTTCTTCTTAGCATAATAAACATTAAAGGTGCAATAGAAATACCAGAAATGAAGAGAAAGACATACAGTTTACAATAAAAGTTTAACAACAATGGCTAGATACTTCATTCCAATGCTGATGGGTATATACAACACTGGTAGTTTTTTTTTAAAATGTGGAGATGTATAAGGAACGGATTTAAAATGATTTATATAAGACCCTTTGTTGTTGTTTATTTTCGGACACACACACATTGTGTTTTATATACACGTTAGATGAAGTGCTAATCCATTGAATGGGTGAAATAAAAACATGTTTGCAATAAATAATAGAAAATTGTGCTTCTCTCAGTATTTACTTAATATAATAAACATTAAAAGTGCAATGAAAATATATAAAGATACCAATAATGAAAAGAAATACAGTTTTCAAGAATTCTAGAAAATTAGAGAGGGCGTTCAAACCCCCCTCATTATCTTCTTTCTCATCATGCATCACTGTGTCAAGGTGTGCTGATGTGGTAGCTTACCAAAATTAAATGAGGTCAACTTCACCTTCATAACCTCTCTCATGTCATTCTGTATCACTGTGTCAATTATGGTGCTCAGTGGTCAACAAATATGGAAGCGTATAAGGAACAGATACAAAAATATTGACGCTTATTTATATAGAAGATGAGGGAGTCCAACCACTTACCACCTTCAAGATATTTTTCGTATCATCCTGTTTCCTGTGTCAACTCTGTTGCTGACCGATCAAGAAATGTGAAAACGTATTAGGGACAAATAAAAAATGAGAGATATACGACTGTGTTGTTCTTTTTCCCTGACATACACTTTGCTTTATATAGTATATTGGAAGACTTGAGTAAATATGAAAGTTTCAGAAGTAGCAGTTTGGTCACTTTCTATCTAAAGAAAATGGAACTTTACAACATCGCAAATTTTGTTCACTGACTAAACTTTCAGCATTACTTAATATTTCTTTATTCTTATACAAAGTTTTTAGGTTCTTTGATAGCTTTATATATATAAATTTTGTCATACGAGTTAGCTGTTACCAAACACGTATGTAGTGAAAGTTGTTCAGTTTTACGTTCCTTTAACATTCTTCGTCTGTCGTTTATTACTTAAAATGAAACATCACATTCAACTGAAGGTTTTTAACTTTTACAGTTTTTCTGAAACAGGTTTAAAACTAGAGCTGTTAAAAATAGCATTTCAGTTTGATCCTATGCATGTCTCGAACCGGCACGCAAGAGATATTTTAACCATTAACACATTTTTCTTGCTCACAATGGCACAAAACCATATCCCAGTACAGTATGTAAGGAAAAATGCGAATAAGCTGAATTATGAGAAATTATGGAGACACTATTGTTATGTCTGACACTGTATCATGCAAACATTTTCGTACTTATAAAGTAAGGGTAGAAACCCAACCATAAGCCGTCAACTCTATTCATATGATAATAAAATACGTACAATGCTTGTTAACTGTCTCCTGATAATATTATATTTCTGTTTGAGAGTTAATATAAATAAGCTTAAATAGTAATGTTGCAAAATAAAACGATTATTGATATGTGGGTTTTTAATCATTGTTAAATGAAAAGAGTTAAATATTTATATCATCTGGATAATGTGGTCTCAAAAGAAAAATGTTTGACAGAATTCGGAATAACGAAACTATCAGTTTAGCTACAGCTTGTTTTCAAAGGCATAAATCACTTGTATAATAAAGTTTAATCAGTTCGAAGATTGATGCTTGAAAGAAAAATTACGTATTACATATTTGTAAATAAACATACGCCTGGTTTATTTAATTATGGGTGATTGTTATAACAATACAATATAGTCCCATCCAAATACTTGCCTTCTTTACACTTTATCGTATGTAAAACAATAGTCGGTTAGCTTATGATCTAAAGCGTTTAATAATTTACATTTTGGTGTATTGAGGGCAGTTTAACACTTTGTTTTATTTCGCTTAATTAAACATATATTTGATCTTTGTCTTCTTTATTATATGATTAATAACTGAGTGTTAAGAGTTAAAGACTTTAGTTAAATTTGAGCGCTTGATTCTCACTGTGGACAAAGATGAGATACTTCATTGTACAGCTTGGCGCTTAACAACAAATATAAAAACTTGTCTTGCTTTCTAAATGTATTTTTGTTATTAATTATTCTTAAATTATTTAATTCTAAGTCCATATATTTTCGAGTCATTTTTATTCATACGTTTGTCGTTCGTTCGCTTTAGAGCAAAACTACATTCGACTGTTTGCTGTGTTTACCGAGGGAAATCGTATCCCGTATTTTAACGTCGTTAACCCGTAACTTTACTGTCGAAACTATTTTATAGTAAAAGTGTTGTTTCAATATTTATTCTTGTATTCCAATAACTTGTTCAAATTTCATTATAAAAAACACATTGAATAAACAATTTTAAAAAACTAAAGCATTAACAAACGTGAAGAACAATTTGTTTATACTTTCAATAGTCCAAAAGATGCTTTCCTATTCCTAGTTTATTACAAATCTACACAATGTATTACATAAGTTGTGTTATTCACGTGAATCAAATCCTAAATTTTAGTATTATAAATTCTTAAGCTTACTGCTGAGCCTTTGAGTGGACTACAAAACTAATATTTAAATACATTGTTTTGAGGTAAACAAATTCAATGGTGTTAATCTTTTCCTCCGCCTATGGCTTTGTATATTTTGCTTAAAACTGGTTGTTTTCTTTAGAACACAGTCTCGAGGTTTGTCATGCATCGTTATTTATTTTACACCATTATATGTTTATTTTTATTTCCCAGTTTCTTTCTTTACATCGCCAAGGTGAGTCAAGATTTACAGCACAAATATTTATGCAGTTCATTTAACTAACGTGTTTTTGCTTTGTAGTTACTGATTACCACTACATCAACTGGTTAGTTTCTTAGCGGATTAATTTACCTGTCACATGTCGGTCTTCTAACTGCGGTTTGCGGCTAAGCCCTCGCCTTTAGCAACAACCTACCTGTTTTAAAGTAATTATTAGAGCGACTAATTTATTGTTATTCATTTGTATTTCATTACACTATCTCAATAAATAAGAGAAAGAAAACCTAATCTAACATGTGAAGCTCTGAGGAATGCGTAATAAAGTACAGAGGCAGGAGATAACCATATGTAACCCAAAACGACTTAAATGTGTTATTTGGAATTTCTGCCTTATGTTAATGATTTATATAATTTAACTAAAGTAACTGCTTATTTTATAAATGCTGACTGAATAAAGTGCTACACCTTTTTCTATTTTGCCAACAATTAAAAAACATCTGTTTAAATATTACTCAATTATTATTATATTAAATTATCTTGATTTTTAATACAAGCAATAATATTTCAGTAAATCTGTCTATATCAACATAGTGAAAATATTAAAGTATAAAAATAACTAATGTTTACGATTGGCTATTTAAAAATAAAAGATGTATGCAAACGGGGAAACACATCCGTATAAATATATATATCAGAAAACCTTGATCAAAAGACAGAAACTTTGGTCTAAAGATAATATAGAAACAAAATTTTCCGTTTTATTTAAATGTCCAAACAATCAGAGTGATTTTGTTTAGTAATAAATGTAATATATTAAAACTCTCATTAAACGATGAACTTTCTTTGTAGCATCTGCCAATTTTTCTAATACTGAAAAAAATATTCTAAAAAGAAACTTTATAGGCACATTTCGTGCCTATAAAGACATATATTAAAATTTATATATACACGTTTCTAAGGATATAAAATCTGAAATTTGGGAAACAAATTACTCTAATAACGACTAACCAAATTTACCACCTCAATTTCTCATAAGCAGTTCTTAAAGTATAAGACTCATATTAACAACTTTTTTGGCCCGGCATGTATGAGTTTTTCTGTACTTTATTTTTCTCTTTTAATTCACCCTTGTAACCCATTAATTATGTAGTATGGTTGGATAAATGACTCTGATCTTGAGTGCTTATCAACCGTAATGATATTTAACAATAAATTAAATATAGCCGATGTCTCTTGATTAGTCACGAGAACCCGTGCGTCTTCATCACGTGTATTTTTTCTCTCTCTCAACTCTTACGAAAGGAAAATTTCAACAATCCAAAGAAAAGTATTACAGCATATACGTATTGAGGAATTACGTAATATTAGTGTCAAAATAAAATTGTATTAGAACAGCAAAAATAAGCGAGACCAATGTATAGGTTTATTTAAAAATTATATATTGAAACAGACAGCTGTCATTAATTGTATAATATGAAATGTAATCAAAGTATCTTATACCGTGTTTTTCCGAAAATAAGACAGGGCTTATATTAATTTTCACTCCAAAATATGACACTAGGGCTTATTTTCGGGGGATGTCTTATTTTGATATATTAAAAAAAATGAAGTTACAAAGTAAAACTATTAAACTAACCATTTAAAATAAACTATTATTAAACTATTAAACTAACGGATTAATACTTAAACAAACTAATTAACTAACTATTAAACTAATTAATAAATTAATTTTTTTTTATTTCTTTCCTCTTCCTGCCACTCTTAACTAGGGCTTATTTTAAGGGTAGGGCTTATATTAAAACTATCCCCAAAAATCACACTAGGTCTTATTTTATGGGTAGGTCTTATTATCGGAGAAACACGATAGTTATAGGAAATCTAAATACGTTACCTATTGGTGTATTCCTATTTTACACATGATTCCTATTTGATATTAGGAAATTCATTGAAATAGTGACATCCACCTAACGATTTAGGTGGATTTATTAACTCCTTTAGGGTAATGGTGAGAAGTATTTTCAGTATTCACATTGGCTGGGATTCGATTCTGGTTTATATTTTTATGAAATTCTAATGTATTATCCATTCATCTGGAACTTTGTTTAATTTTTGTATTTTCATTGTTAATAATTTTGAGTATATTCAGGGTTTCACGAATACTTCATACATTTGTCAGCAACATATATACGTCAAATATTTGTCGTAGTGTTGCTGGTTTGAGATAGTTTATCTGTTATTATCATATAATTTGGATAATTACTATTTATAGTTTCATACCGTACATTCTATTATTAAATTATTATAATAAGAGCGAACAGGATTTCCATATTAATATTCTTTGATATTACAACGAGAGATTATAATTTTCATTTTTGCAATACGATTACATAATTGATATATATAATATATATTAAAAGTATAATAGTTTCATTAATCTATCTATACACTAATGAAAGTGTTATTTTAAGATCAGGTTAAGAATATTTTAATTAAATAATAATTATAATAATTAAATAATAATAAAAATATTAAATAATAAAAATTTAAAAAATTAAATTAAATAATAATAAAAATATTAAATAATAAAAATTTAAAAAATTAAATAAAATAATAATAATTTAATTAATAATTTTAATTAATATTTAATTAATATTCTTTGATATTACAACGAGAGTTTATAATTTTCATTTTTGCAATACGATTACATAATTGATCTATAAAAGTGGATATATATATAATATATATTAAAAGTATAATAGTTTCATTAATCTATCTATACACTAATGAAAGTGTTATTTTAAGATCAGGTTAAGAATATTTTGATAAAGTCACATCACAGAGATGGTCTTCAATACACTCCGTGTAGGATTGTGCCAATGTGTTGTAATCATGTTGGTATTTATATGTGTGTGTTTGCTGAAAAAAGACATAAAAGTAGATTTTTTAACATCACAGAAAGCCACTACTTCTGTTTATTTACTATTCTCCTTATTATCTGTTATTCTCTTTAATAACAAAATATATATTGTCAATTTTTCTTAAATGTGAATAATGCGTTCAGTAAATCATGGTATTTGTTGAGAAATTTTTTTTATGTAGAGAAGCGAACAACGTTTCCATCTTCTTCGGTCATCGTCAGGTTCACAAAGAAAGAAAGAGGTAACTGAGCGATAGCTGACCTCATGTTTGAAGGGGGTTGTGTAACTGAGTGTAGGAATGTAGAGGGCGTGCTTAGATGTTTGTTTATTATTATTAATATAGATATAAAGGTGTTCCTTTGTATTGGTTTATTTTGGGCTTGAGTTAGACGTTGTCAACTCAGGTGACTTTTATAGATATAAAAATGTTCCTTTGTATTGGTTTATTTTGGGCTTGAGTTGTTGTATAAGTATGAATTAACAGATGTTTATACATGGTCGAGCTACCCGGTTCGGCTGTATGTTGTGAAATAGACGTTGTCAACTCAGGTGACTTTTATTATCCATACCAATATCTTGTTCTATATAGAGTTACATTTGAAATATATGCATATAGAAACAATGTTTCTAAAACATTATATCTGCTATAATAATTAGTGTCACATATTTAACTAGAATACAACACTCATTTTATTCTAAGCAGATTGACATTACTAAGTAACGATAGAAGTATAACAAAGACTGTACACGAACTTGTAAAAGAACTAATTTAATCCATACATATTTAAGGACATTAGGCTGTCAGATAAAAACTACATTAACGTCCTTCTTTCTCTCCCCTGAGGCAGTCAAACAGTACGCGCGTAGAGAGATGGGGATTTCCTGCTGACGTTCCATGATTCTGGATACAGTATACTAAAGGTACTCTACGGGTCTGGAAAAGTCCATCTTCTTCGTACCAGTTTGGACAGTCGAACACACACTATAACTTCTTGCAGGCCAGGCATGGCCAGGTGATTAAGGCACTCGACTTGTAATTTGAGGGTCGCGGCTTCGAATCCCCTTCTCACCAAACATGCTCGCCTTTTCAGCCGTGGGGGCGTTATAACGTTACGGTCAATCCCACTATTCGTTTGTAAAAGAGTAGCTCAAGAGTTGGTGGTTACTAGCTGCCTACCTTTAGTCTTACACTGCTAAATTAGGGACGGCTAGCGCAGAAAGCACTCGTATAGCTTTGAGCGCAATTCACAAACAAACAAACAAACTTCTTGCACTTGACGAGATATGACTTTACTCCAAGTACAGAGAAGATATCTGAGCAAATCGTTGATTTGTTTCGAAAAAGAGTACAGCAAAAGCACACCCTTTTATATCAAACAGATGTGTATGTGTGTTTTGACGAGCATGTGCTCAAAACAACTCATACAGACCAAAATAACGACTCGTGCATGTTTGTCCCATGGTACGCTGTGTTCTCTGCGTCATTTACTCAGTAGCTATTCCACGAATGTAGACAATAAAATCGATATAAAACGGTATACAAATATTTTGGCGAAGACTGTGAAAAAATTGAAAGATTAATAAAGCACAACTCACGAATTGATGAACTTGGATATTTCCTTGTTAATTCAATACTTATAACCATAACTCAACATGCTGTTACCATGAAAAAACAAACACATCTTTTTAGAGAACAGACTGGCAAGCTTGCTAGTCTTTCTAACCAAAGTATAATAATCTTGGGATAATATCCACACATTAAAATATGTTACCTAGATGATCGCCACTAATTCTATAGGTGCTATATTTCTAACGTTCTCAATTAGAACATTCTCTGTTTCTTAAAGTTATGAAGGATATTTAGTTTGTGATACTGTTCTTAAGTTCTAATTTTAATGACCATATAATCTGAAAATTACCTTTAAAAGAGGAAAATTTATTTTAAGTCGTTCATGAATCTCTAAATAAAACTGTTGTTTCGATTTTCTTTCATCTGTATAAACTGAGGACAAGAGTATTGTGTGTGTGGGCTCATTCACGACCTTTAAAGATTACTAGTTCTGTTAACAGGTAAGATGACATAAATAGTATTATATCATAATTTCATAAAAATCTGCTTAATCATATTTTCTTCAACCATCAACATTATATCATGACTTGTAACACTATGGCATTTTTAGTAACCATTACTAAAGTAATAACAGGTAGGCAAACAAGGATTTCTTAACATAAGGAAGAGTTGTGTTGATCGTGAAATATAAAACCTGAAAAAAAATTGTTTGTTTGAAGATAAGCACAACGCTACACAATAGTTTATCCGTGCTCTGCTCACAACAGGTATCGAAACTCGGAGTCTGGAGTTATAAATCCGCAGACATATTGCTGTGCCACTCGAGGGCACCTGAAGAGGACCAGTGTTTTGTTGAAATAGGTAATATGTTCCACCGTCAATAAAACTCTTCTTCATGAATATAAATCGTTATTAGCCTACCTATCATTATATTAACCTAATATACTTAGTTACTCAAATATCATTGAAGTATAAGACATTAATAGGCCAGTTGTGTTTTTCTCGAATCACTCACACAGCAGCAGTATCTGAGAACAGTATCTGTGTGTTTCTCAGATTCGTCATCTATCTGAGTAAAGTGAATAATCACACTTTTTTTTATAAAGACTGGTAAATGTTACAACAATGACGCTCAGGCGATATGTCTATCCCCTACATAATTGGCTTACATCGAATTCCACACAATTAGGCAGTGGAATGCGTGAAAGGCGACTTGTATTTACATCGCTCATTCTACAGAGAAATGCCGATACCGTGACATTGTTAAATTACACAACATGTCGAAGAAAGAAGACTTCAAACAGTAAAAAAAATATCATGACAGGGTATTTGGGACAGCAACAGCCGTGACATTACACCTTCAAGTCTATTTGGAGAAACACACTTATCTCTGAAGTGAAAGCTATAGTTTTGGAAGAGAACGCTGCTACTCATATGTGTTATATAATCCATGAGCTTAATTTTAGCCCATCCAGTAGTTTTAAATGTTTGTCATTTTACATACACGTTTTCAAACAAAGTTTGTTGGCAGAAAACACTACACATTTATAATGAACTACAATTGTCAGTTATTCGAAGTTTTATAGTATTTAAAGGAAAAACTCCGACCGCTTCTTGTCATTTCATATTTATATTTTATTTTAAAGATGAAAAGTATCAGAAAAAATTATCCTAAAAACCACGAAATTCTCAAATAAAACTACTAACTAAGGAAACATACCACCAGATTCAGTTCAATGTATAAGGTAATCCCTTAAGTAATGTCCGATTTTAGGATCAGAAAAAAGGAAAGGATTTCAAACGCTTTTAATGTTATTTTATCAACAATGTATGTTTCATCATTGTTAATTACTTCCTGCCAACGATTCACAAGCTTCTAAATGCCACTTTTATAAAACTATTGGGATTTGGATGAAAAGAATTTAGACAGGGTAATTTTGACATTTTGACATCTTCATGGGTTCTAAACTCTTTTCCATCAAAATCGTTCTGCAGATTTCGGAATAGATGATAATTAGATGGGGCAAGATCTGGAGAGATGTGGACGTTTTTCCGAATCTAACTCTTCAATCTTTGCAGATGTGATCCGTGCTGTACGGGGCCGTGCACTATGCTATTGATCAAAGCAGGCCTCGTTTCTTTTAGTGCAGCATTCAAGCGGTCTAACTGTTGACAATAGAAGTCTGATGTGATCGATACATTGAGTGGCAACAACTAAAAGTGCATCACACCAACAATATCCCACCAAACGCTTAACAAAACTTTCCTAGGGTGATGGTCCATTTTGGACTGTGCATTGACCAGTGCATACTGCACTAAACCATTGTCTGCGGCGCTTAACATTTTTATAATATATCCATTTTTCATCTTCAGTCACTATCCTGTCCAAGCAAACAAACAAAGATGAGCTACGTTCATGAGAGTGCAGAGAAGTGTAAATGTTATCTCTTGCTCTCAGGTTGACTTCTGTAAAATCATGGGGGACCCATTTTTTAAGTTTTGATACTTTTTCAAGCTGTTTTAAATGACGGTGAACTATTGAATACGTTGAATTAAGCTTCTGTGCTATTTCTTCAACACTTACAGCACAATCTTCATCAAGTGCAACCAGCAGCAAGTCAGCATTAAACTGAACACGATGACCTGAACGTGACCCATCACTTAAGCTGTAGTCACCTGATCAGAACTTCTGAAACCAACTTCGACATTTCGTTCATTGAGAGACTCTGCACTGTAAACACTTTGAATATTTTGTGTAGTTTCTGTTGCACAATTGCCTTTTTTAAACTCATAAAGCATTATAAGCCTAATGAACTCCTCAGAAAAATCCACCTTTATAAGGGTTTATTTGATTAATTATCTGATAAAGTGGAGTTGAGTTAGTTTCTTTTGTTTGTCTGAACATTTTTATACACGTCCTACTACATATTTTAGTCATTAAAGCCTTCTACAAAGATAGAAACGATGATGCACTTTCTGTATTAAATTTTCGGACATTACTTATGGGATGACCTGACAGTTTATGAATCGTTCTTCTGAATGATAGATTACAAAATACAGTATTTTTATGTCTCTCTCTTAACTTTATGTTACATAGGTAGTAAATCAAACAAGCCAACGTTACTTTACGAGCTCTTTAGCTAGACTGTAGATCAAGAGGGTGTTGTAGTTATTCTACTGGTCAAAATCAATAGTACTCATGTACTTTAAAGAAATGTTGATGAAGGTATTGGAGAAGACGAAAGACAAAATGTTTAAGTAATTAATTTAACAAATATCTTGAAAACCTACTTACTTACAGATAGTAGACTTTCCTTCTATAATTGCAATAAGTAAATCCATTTCTGCTTGTTTAATTTCGCGCAAAGCTACTCAAGAACTATCTGCGCTAACCGTCCCTAATTTAGTAGTGTAAGACTAGAGGGAAGGCAGCTAGTCGTCACCACCCACCATCAACACTTGAGCTACTGTTTTACCAATGAATAGTGAGATTGACCGTAACATTATAATGCCCCCCCCGCTGAAAGGGCGAGCATGTTTGGTGCGATCGGGATTCGAACCCGCGACCCTCAGATTACGAGTCGAACGCTTTAACCCACCTGGCCATGCCGGGCCAAATCCATTGCTAATAAAGGTTTGCCTATCTTCCAAAACTGTTTAGTTAATCGAATTTCTTCAACTATTATTTACCTTCTTTTCACCATACTTACTTAAAGTATTATGAATCTTTCATAAAATATTTTATTGATACTGTGACTTATGATGGTAATCAGATACTTCTGTGTAATTACATCTTTTACATTCGAACTACAAACCTGTCATAAATACACAAATAAATAAATAAACAATGTAAGATGTTTAAACCAATGAAGCAGAACTTAACAATAATGCATCTTACGCTTCATTCTGGTTTAATGAGATACAAAACATAAACAAAAGTAAAATTCATAAACTCCATTGACTTCAAACTGACCACGAACTCTACTTTTTCATTGGACAAACGTTAGACTTTTTTCTCCTAAAATTAAAATTAAATTAAGAAATAAATAAGATAAAATTGCATAACAAGTTACATAAATATATTACCACTTTCCTGTTATGCATCAATTCTATCAAATCATCTTGAAATGATGCTTTGTATTCCTATAGAAAGTCAACTTTTACGCTATTATGGCCAGAAAAATCAATGAAAGTAAATAATAGCATATAAATATGCAATATTCTTCTAAGATTAGTACTTAAAGCAGTCATTAGTGGGTCTTTGTGAATTTTTTTCCAAATTTCAAATATATCTTTCTTTTTTTTTTACCAGAACTTACTGTCCAAGTTGTCTTTTATTTGGGCTGTATACGTTTTTTTTTCTTGTAGTAAAGCCACATCGGGCTATCTGGTGCGTTCACCAAGGGGAATCGAACCCCTGATTTTGGAGTTGTAAATCAGAAGACTGCTCGCTGTCCCAGCGTGGGACTGGTTAGGGTGGCCTTATGGAAGTCATAAGTATATTTGAAATGCTGTTTGTAGATGGTACAAAAACGAAATTGTATTAATATAAAATGCATAATATGATAAGGTATTGAGACTTTTATAGGGTCTTCAGTGTTCTTCTTTAAACACAAAAACTTACGTAACAATGGGCTCCAAACACCCCTCATGCCAATTTGTAGGTATAAAGAATGTGAAGGAAAAACAGTTAGTGTAAAATTTGATTTTAATTAAATGAATGTAATCAGGTAAAGATGTAATTTATAGAGCTAATTGGTTGAACTGTGGAGGATGGTTGAGATTATTTTAAAACATTGTTCTTGCTTACTATTTTTTGTCATAGTTTTAACACTCCTACGAAAAGCGGGGCCTAATAGGCCCCAGAGCAACTTGAAAGGTTATTAATATTAGGCTAATAATTTTGTATTTAAATGAAATCGCCATTTAAATCTATTAATGAATGGATTAACGAGATTCCCACTGTCCCTATCTACTATCTAGCGAAACTACAGCCAGGGGAACGGGCTTGGAGAAATCAGGACTAGAAACGTCTTTTCGTAGGAGTGTTAATACTATAAATTATGCATATTCTATAGTTTTTATTCTATTTTAATTTTTTATCTCTTCGTGTTTTGAGCTGGGTCTTGATTTGTACATCATGAGGCTGCCTATTCAACTATCATTTAGGTTTGATATATCATTATCAATGTTTTATGAATGTAACTGGTTTCGTAAATAAAAGTAATGATAGTTGATTAAACAAACTTTTGTTTCTCAACTTATTACTGATTATATACTTGTTCAACATGCAGTGCTTCTGTAACTCACATGTAATAGTTTCAACCGTCTCATTATGTAAAATGGGCCCATCCACCAGGAGTTGAGCATTTACAGGCGGTTTGTGGATAGCATATAAGACTCTTTCTGTTGGTTCACTCAATATTATCTAACCATATATATATGCCTATTTTCTTAAATGAGCGAAGTTTTTCCTACTACACACCAATGTCAAGAACAATTCCCGTTGTTACATCATTACCAGTACCTATAGGGAACTACATCTTATTTCGCACATACCTGTGTGAACATTCAATGATGTTATTATCTGGCCATCAACAGTATTGCTGCGTATCACTAGTCATTCTCATTGCAAATCCTGACAGTTTATAGCAATCATAACTGTAGATTACATCACTGGCGCCCTTCAGTGGCACAGTGGAAGGTTTGAAGCGTACAACGCTAAAAGCCGTGTTTCGATATCTGTAGTGGGCACAACAGAGATAGCTAACTATCTAGCTTTGCGCTCAACAACACACAAACAAACACAAATACATTAGTGACTTCTTACTCATACTAATTTGGTCAAATATTCAGTCATATAGCTCCATATTATAATAGCTCTGTATGAAGGTAGAGCAATCTTCAATGACTGCAACTAAAAGAAACATATTAGTTTCTGGTTATCTGAGCTCCAGAGTCATTATCATATCTATATTTTTACTACTTTACCATTTCTTCCTTTGAAATTGTCCCTGAACCAGCAAAACTGATGTTTTTATACTGATCGCTATTAAGCACTTCCCTTAGAAATTGACCCTAATTGTTTTCTTGTCTTTCAAGCAGACTCTTTCTGTGATCTGTGGAGATAGGTTCTGTATTGCTTTAAGCAACAGTTTTCTTATTTTTATAATAATTAAGCAGAACTGATCATCTGAAATTGAGTAACTACTAACAAAATCTCTATAAAGGAGAATAAATTATAGTGATGCATATGTTACTATATGATCGCACTGAAACAGTGATTAAACAACATTATCAACCAAGATTAGTCCTTGTTCAGATGCTGACATCCATTAGTATGTAATTACTAATACCTTTCTGTAGGTTATCTATATCGGCAGACAGAATTATCAATGTGACAATTTCACTAATGAATGTTGATTCGAGCCCATCAAACAAAATTGTTTTGCATTAAATTGATATGTTGTTAGAATTAATTTACTGCTGACTTCTAGTTATTGGAATGCTTTTAAATGAGGTGTTTGACTGCATTGAGCTTTGTCCTTTCAAGACAGAACAGGAGATAATAAGTGGTAAAATGTGATGTTTGGGAAATATAGACTGTCATCCAACGATAAATTTAAAAAAAAACATTTACTGTCCTATTTGGTCATTATATGGAAAGTCAGTAGCTTGATATGTTTCTTGTAATTAACTGATAAATTAGGTAGTGAGATCTTCTGGTCAGTATCTAAAAATGCCTGCATATAAAAATTCACGGCAATATTCTGGAGTATTCAGCCATATTCTTTGAATGCAGCATACATACATCACTCGATTGAAAATGGAACACATTTACTAGAGTTATCAACTAATGTTCTGGCTCATTCAGGAAAATGTTCAGTAGTGTATACGCTAGCTAGTAACGCTTAGACTACTTTTCCTCCTTATGATAAGCAAGTTTAGCCCAGATGAACAAGTGCTCTCTCACCAACGATGGTCATAGTACATTCGAATCTTCAGTTGGATTGTGTGTAGGAGCTAATGTTTTTAACGTATTTTGACACAGCTGCACCTTTCTGTTAGATATTACCTGTTTGCTTAAGTCAAACATTTCTGTACAACAGATGGAAACAACTTTAGTGTTGCATAAAAACATTCCAGTCCCAGCTCATAAGTGTTAAGGTTGTGTCTCCATCTTTCTGAATCAACAGGAGTATTTCAGGTACAGTGATACGAGTGATTTTGTGAGACACTGAAATGGCTCTAGAAGAACTAATATTTGACGGCAATTTGACAATCACTCTCAAACAATTTGTAACAAATTTGAGAATCCTCAACAATCACTAAGGGAGTTTCCCTCATTATCATTTTCTCCACTGCCCATCTAAAGTGACCTCAATTCAAAAAACATAATTGATTATGAAGAATATAAACTGAAAATGGAACAAGAACAAAAAAGTGTGATAAACATGGAGAAATGGCTGAATACGGAAAAATTACCAGTGCTCACCTGCACACAGTAAATCTTGAACACCTATGTTTATACATGTGATTTACCTTTTGGTATTTGTTGATAAAGGAAAATGTGTTAAATTGTGAAATTATGTTTTCTACTGTGGACCTAAGAAACAATAATGTAAAACCTAATGTTACAAGGTCATAAACACTTTATCAGCTATAAGAATCACTGTTTTAGTGAATGATTACAGTCATTATGTATCAAAATACAAATATTTACTAAAATAAAAACATCTCTGACTGATACGCGTGGTGGATAGATATTTGTGCTTAATTACAAAACCAAACAAAACCATTCTGCTAACTGCAACTCAACTAATAGCTCCCCTAACCTCTAAACTGTCATGCACAAACAAACCAATGACAACATTGTAATTTTTTATTTTTTTCGTGATACTCATTTAAGGTTGTTCTTAATAAGTATTTAAAACAAAGTAATGTTAAACATAATATAATTAAAGTTTTAGAAGGACACTTCTAAACATTTAAACTGGAGACACCCTGTTGCCATTGTTTGTTTGTTTTCTGAAAATAGAAATGTTTTACAATTTGAAACTTTTCTGAAACTAAACAAAAACTTGTTAGAATTTTTTTTTCGTAGCCAACAAAATACCGCATGTAAATTTTCTGCTTGAACTTGAAAAAATAACATTAACAAATTTTGAGTTCATCGGAAGCCTCAATTTGATCACTGAAAACAAAATGTGACAGCTCAGCTGCAAATTTAGGAAGTTTCATGAACATAGGTTTTGTAACCCATAACTGCATTCAAGTTCATGCAACGTCAAATTAACACTGGCCTGAGTTGCTTCGCCATGTAAATTATTGATAAGAGACAGTTAAAATATAAATATCAGCATGAAAACATGTTTTCAAATATTAAATGGTCAGAATATAAAAACTATTTTAAATAATAAATTCACTTTTTAATTTTGCAAAATAAAAACTGTTAAAACAATGCATTCACGATTATAGGTATTATAACTGGACATAATAAGAGTTATTAGCCAACAAAGTTTATGTCTTTCGAAAAATCCATATATCATTACACAATGCAAACAAACTTGCTGAACTTTAATTAAACGTTTCTTCAGCTATTAAGTTTTATTAATATTTAACAAATATTTTAATGTTATCCCTATATTTAATTATTTGGATAAGGACTTTAAGCATAATTTATTATATTATATGAAACAACACAATATCTTTCATTTGTTCAAAATAATCATTATTTTTTACGAGTAATAAATCATTTTCTTTAGACTTAGAATGATCACATTATTAAAAATAGACTTAAAAATTGATCTTTGAATATTTTTAGACAAGCTATTTTTGGTCAATAAATTTTTGGTCTGATGTGATTTCTTTATCAGAAACAAGCACCCAGCTTCAAAAGCGAAAGTGGATGAAACTTGGCCAACTGAGGGATTTTACCACTATGCTAGGCCAGGATCTGTACAGAATGTGAGTAGCAGTTATAAATTTTATATGTTAGCCTCTAACAACAATGAATGATTTCTAACAACTAGAATAAAACAATTATTTTAATATAGAGAGACTGAATACATCACAATATTGTTACAGTCAAATAATGTCTGATGGTCAAACATAGTTCCTATTGGAAAAGGTTCTATTGTAAGACAGTTGTGTAAAGAATACACCACTACTCATTGTCTGCTTTCCGTAATCAATCTCAGTGTATAAGGATGATAATTATCCATAGATCAGTCTGATCTATGGATGATTTGACTGTTATGTCATTGTTTGTCTCCAGATGCTTTAGATATCCAATGATTGAATGGATTTATTGTGAAATAGCACGTGTATATGTGACTTCAGGCACTTTTGAGATGGGCATACTCTTTTATTATGTTACATGCTGATGAAAATGCACTTTGTTACTGACTGACATTCATGTTAATGTTTTCTCATCTGTTGCAAGATGCTGCACTTTCTGTACCATGGGTGAGTGGTATGACTTCTTTTAGGTCTCTTTTTGGATGGTTTTGACGTTCCAAGTTGATCTGTACATGTATTGCTTTGTTTTCCAATGTCAAAATTTTGTGTAGAAAAGGGGTGTTAAATAACCTTTCTAAAAGTGACCATGTTTTAGTAGCATTGTAGTTTATATGACACCAAACAAGTTATAAATGTCCTTCACTTACATGCCTTTCAAATACTATTTATATCTGCTATGGTTATTGTAACATTTCTTGAAGTAATTATTCAGAATTGTCTTAGTAAAGTGTACTCAACCCTCTTTATACTCTAAGTTTTTGTTTACAATGTACTGAACCATCAGTTTACTCAGATGTTTGGTTTATAGTGTACCCACCTTTTTGCAACTAATGGATTTGATGACCCCCATTGGTAACTCTCAGATTAATTGTATAATCTCTGCATTTTAGTTTTATGGAAACGATTTTTTTCTGGTTATGTGTAGAAATGACCATGCTCTTAATTTCACCTGAAAAGATGATCAGAGAAATTTTAAAACAAAAATATTACTTGTCTTAATTCAAGGCTTTTTCTTATGTGGATGAGTTTGTGTTCCCAAATGCATTTGAAAACGTTACAAGAAAAGTAAATGTCCTGAATAAAAACAAATGTACTTTCTTCTATAAGATTTCACATATATGCAGTTACATTTAATATTTTATTGTTCACCCACAAAATTAGGTTTATGATAAAGTTTATTCGGAATTTGTGGAAGCAATTGGTGTATCACAATAGTTTAAAGAAACATCAGTATACTTTGCTAAACGTTTTCCAATTTAAATCTTGTAAATTAGATGGACTCTGCAAGTTAATTCACTGGTATCATATAAATTATTTTTATAAATGTGACTCGACTATTAAATTTCATATAAACATATATGAATAATTAAATTTCAATCTGCATTATACTACAATAGCAATGAATCAGTTAGTGGTGAATACATTATTTTAAATTACTTTATCCTCTATATATTTTCCTTGTTTCAACAATGCACATATTACTAAAATTTGGGAATTTCTTAATAAATCACATACATACACAAACAGAAGTTATATAAAAGAAGCAAATCCAATATTTAAGTGGTGCATATATACTGTACTATATATATAGCACTATATAGCAGAAACAAGTGAATAAAGGGACTTTCAATTTCATATTATTTATTAGTGAAGACATTATTACACCCAGGATAACTCCACTGTAAGAAGTAAAATCTAACACTGATAATTGTTCATTCTGTTGAACTACACTGGATACACTATTCCACAGCCATCATAACCTGTCACTAATTTATATAAGCTTGTTCATAAATTATTTGAAAAAAAATCTCAGAAGAAACATTTTTGTGCTTTTAATTGCACAAAATTAAAATTACTTAATTTTAATGCAAGGAAGGTGCATTATTCAAAGATAATGTTATCTTTCTTTGTCTGTTTGTATAAAGAAAATAAAAACTATTATATATGTCATTGACAGTTTATTACTAGTTTCATTTATAACATACACAGACGAAAAAATATATAAAAAAACTGTATGATGCTCCCACAACTCTGTAAATAACATTTTTCCATAAGTAAAAAAAAAAATTTATAATAAAAAGAATATTTATAATAAAAGAATATTGTTAAGGGAATATATGTATGTGATGTCATGGTAACAGGAGTGGAATAGTGAAATACAAGGAAGATAATAATCACTTTAAAAAACATTTATTAATTCCATGTGGTGCAAATATTTAGTTAAATATAAGTTTATGTTCTTGGATTTTGCAATGATACTTTTTTGTGGGGATCATGTCATAATACCAGTACACTCATGTCACCAATGCCATTGTGATTTGGAAAGTTGAGGTGTTTGGGAACTGAGGGTTTAAGGGTGTCATTGCTTACAAGTGAGAGATATTTACATCTAGTAAAGCAAATAAATAAATAATGCACTCTGATTTAAATTGGCCTTTTACATGAAAGGTAGAACTGGAGAGATTCGAAAAGTTAGTGATATAATCACATGCAAGACAAATAGCTCGCCAACAGTGGCCAGTTCTGTCAGTTTGAACAAGTGAAGGGGATTGATTCTGTCTGTAATTTGGAATGTACTGGACAGTCTTTGAAATTCCTTTTACATTTGAAAGAAACTGAAAGTGGAGTGATAAAGATGTTGAGAGATGTGTTTTCTCTTGTCAGTAAGGTAATGTTGCATTGGACAGTTCTACTACTCTGTCTAGTTGAAGGAAGGTATGTAAAGACTAAAGGATCTCTGTCATTATGTGGTTTGTCCTTGGACGAGACACAGCTTGCAATAAAGAATGTGGCAAGTTTAGCCTTTTTATTGGTGTTGTTGGGATAATTCTCGTGGGGTAATGTCAGAGTATAGATATCTTAAATGTAGGAATTGACTCTTAAAGGAAGTGTTTGTACCAAGAAGGATAGAAAGAATTAAAATGTAAATAGAAAGAGCTTTCAGTACGTTTCTAATGTATGTTAGCAGCAAATGCAGATGTGGAAATGCCAGTAGTAATGTCTAAAACGATCTGTATATTTAAGAGGCTGAGAAAGAACATAATGAGATCATCTTTTACAAACCATTCAATGACAATCTCACTCTCTGTTTAAAGAAATTCAACACAAAGAGTATAGAAGAAATTAACAAATCTTGGTAACAGCTATTAATATGTGTTACTTCTGTTCAACAGGAAGTGATGTTTAGAAGTGGTGGCAACTGTGTGTCTCAAGTTTGTTTAGGTTTTCTACCAGCTGTTTACTATGTCTGAAATTTGTTGAAAATAACTAGCGTTTAGTTTTGGTATCAGCTGTTTTACTCCAAGATTGCACAACATGAACCAATGTTTAACCTTGAAAGAAACTGTTTGACATATTCATAGACTTTTCAACAGGCAACTGTTAATGTTACATCACTTTTAATCTTGATGATAACACAATTTCTGACTTGTTCAACAGGAACTGATATAGAAATATATCATTTTTAATCCTGTTAACAGATGGATAGGATTATTTAGTTTGCTTCAACATAGTTTAATAGGAACTAACATAAGAATGCTAAGCTGTTGTTAACAAACAGTTACAGCCACCATTATTTCTTTCAATATGAAATACATACAGATTTCTTTTGATCTCTCCTTTCATTAAACAACAATGATGTCAATACTACTACAAAACCATTCTTAGATACATTGTAATCTTTTTCCAATTACTGATGTTGTGAAAATTGGATGATACCTCTTCTTACTAAACAATGAGAAAATAACTTTTATTGAAATATTGTGGAGTTGACCTGCTGGCAGCAGCTTGAATTATGCAATTACTTACTGCCTCCATGCAGTTGTTAACAGATGGAGGACTAACGACTGCAGAACCAAGTTCCAAAGAGAGGTAAAAAAGTCAGTTAACCTGGTCTAACTTCCACCATGGCACTCAAGTTAGAGGTCGCTGACCACAGCCATTCTCTCGTAAAACAATGGGTAGTTTCACTGTTCTGCTTACCATTGTCAACTCTCCAAGAAAAGTGAAGGGGAACAGATAGATACGTAGATCAACAGCAGTAAAAGAATGACTAGGTGCATGGAAATAGGGAAAAGAACCACTACTGAAGAGAGATAGGTTGTGATCTGAGAACATATTTTCAATGGAACAATCCCTCATGTATATATTAGTACTACCCCAAAAGGGAGTGTCTATTAAAATCTCCCAAAATGAAAAAGGGAGATAGCAACTGTTCTGTAACACCATCAAAGTGTGACTGATTGTCTCTCAGGAAGACAAGAGAACAAACAATGATGGCATTCTACTTACAGTTGGTTGTTGGTGTGTGCGTATATATACACACATACATGTGTATATATTGGTCTACATGCACTATCCACAATCTTGTGGTTACAAATGAGTTATAGAATCTGTCCAGTTGAGGGTCAGAAAGTATATAGTTCATTATACCTACATTTATACATGACTAATGCTTGCACCTATTGATCCATTTTTCACACATTCTACTTTAATTTCAAACTTTCTGTGCAAAGAGCATACCTGTTCCAGAAGTACCCCATTTATGTGCTTTATTCATCTCAGAGTGCACCTGTTCATTCTGGATAGTTAGTTATTCTGCAGTCCTTCTAAACTGACCCTTTTACCTTTACAGAGTGGAGATAATACTATATCACAAATTATTTTTTAACACCAAAATATAATTTTCCATAGGTAATTCACACTCACCCTCCTCATGGCTGGTGTTCTTCTTTTAGGACAGGTCAATTCTTGGAAGTGAGGATTAAGAATAAATAGTAGAGGGAGACAGATGTGCCACTACTGGTGAAGCACAGTCACATGATATACACATGTTTAGAAAAAGCATAAAGTTGATAGGGTATAAAGACTGATGCACTGATTGCAAAAATATTTTTAGCAATGCTTAGAGTGCAAAGAGTAATTGATATAGCTTTGTGTGATAGGAGATAGGTACCTATCAGAAATACATTTTAAGTGTAAAAGTGTTGACGTTTGTATCTCAGCACAAGATATTTGCATATTTAACTGGTTGGTGAAATAAGTAAGAGCTTCAATTTTTTTACGCTGAGAATTAAAAGTATTATATGAATTTTTTCTTTGCAGAATATTGCTATTGAGATCCTGATTACCTTAAGTCAATCATTTGAAATATTTTATTAAATGATCCTAGAAATAAAGACAAAAATAAGAAAGAAAAAAGGGCTGTTCCAAAACAACAACAACCAACTTAAAGACATTTTATGAGCCGTTATGGCGAGGCTAAAATTTAAACTTTTCTCTGAAGCTGGCTTTCCAGTTTCCGTAATAGCTTTATATCTTGTTGAACAACGTGATCAAATTTAAGAGGTCAAGGTTTATAACTATTGTTATTTAAGGAGGATGGGGGGAGTATACAATTTCCAAGAAGATAATATACACCTATCCTCCCATATAGTGAATACGGTGTTAAAATAGACTCTCAGTTGTAGGAATGATTTTCAATAACTTCTCGTTATTAACGTGGTGAACCCCAAACCACGTGTAAAGTTACCTGCTTTTAGAAAATTGATTACCTTTACTGTAACCATTTTTGAACGTATTATATGAATATTATTCTCTTTCAATATAACCCCATTTAAGACAGAAAGTGTTCGTACCCACTGCGTCTCGAGTAGTTTTTGCTCATAACTTAAAAGTATCACGATAAGGCTAACAGAACTATAATATATTACAAATATTATACTAACACACACCTACATAACTTACTAATAAATAAACTGATTGAGATATGCAAAAAACCATGTAGATAAACCCTTTACCTATTGGAAGAGTATTCTTTGGTCAGACGAGAGTAACATCGAACTTTTCCGCCACAATGATGTTCGCTATATTTTCCGTAAGAAGGGGGCATTAAATCTTCCAAAGAACATCGTCCCTACACTTAAACATGGAGGTGGCTCGAACATGCTATGGGGTTCCTTCAGCTCTTCTGGTGTAGGCAGCCTTCACCACGCCAACGGAATCATGAAAAGAGAAGAGTACGTTGATATATTAGGCACTTATATCCAGAATGATGCTCGGAACTTGCGGCTTTGGCGTCGTTGGATCTTCCAGCATGACAATGACCCTAAGCACACATCGTAATATGTGCAATCCTGGTTGCAGAGGAACCATATAAGCGTTCTGGTATGACCATCGCTGTCACCCGATCTCAGCCCAATTGAAAACGTTTGGCATGAGTTCAAGACCAGGGTTCATCAGCGTCATCCGAAAAACTTGTAAGAATTGGAGGCCTTCTGTAAAGAAGAATGGAAGAAAATACCAGTTGTGTACTGTCAAACGATCATGGAGGGCTATGAGGAGTCATTGCGCCAAGTAATTCACCTGAAAGACTACACAACTGACCATTAAAGTAGACGCACGAACACTTTCTGCCCCTCCTATGTTTGGTTATTTGTTTATAAACAGTTTATTTGTCGTTAAATTTACATAAAAATTATGTACATGTGTGTTAGTATAATATTTATAATATAATCTTGATACTTTTTAAGTTATAAGCAAAAATCTACTCTGGACGCAGGGGTACGGAACACTTTCTATCGTTACTATAATATTTTATAATATTTATTAAAAAATCAAAATCATAAAATATATCAAAAACCAGCATATTTAAGTCTCATAACTAAAATATATATTTTTTAAAAGTAAAATATGTCTATTACGAACTTTACAGCATGTAAGTAACTGAGGAATTATAATTTTTTCAAACCAAAATGAAGGAACATTATTATCACGAGAAGGAAATTCGTAAATGCAGACAAGAAATTACGAACTCGTGTCTAATATATTGAGTATTTAAACTTTAAAATTTTTTATAACAATTTATAATAATAAATTCATATTGTGCTAAACGAAGTATAATAATGTGCTTAAAGGAACTTACCATTGTTGCTAAGGCTCCACTAGTAAATCGTGCTTAAATGACAACAATTATAAACGTTTCTAGTAATGTGCATAAAGAAACTTACCATTGTTACTGAGGATCTACCAGTAAACAGTGCTTAAATGACAACATTTATAATAATGTGCTTATAGAAACTTACCATTATTGCTGAGGTTCCACAAGTAAACAGGAATTGTAAGAACTTACGAATGAAAGCAAATAAAGAATAATAATAATTTAATCATCAATATATCTATAAGTTAAAGGAAATACTTTTAAATTAAGTAGAAAAACTATGCACTTATACATACCTGAAGCGGTATATCGCATTATGTGAATTTGATATATGGTATATATAATGTTTGTGTAAATCTTGAAACCTAACGAACAACAGCACTATCAAAGTTATTTGTTAACTCTGCACTGGTTACTTAACCGTCGTTTCGTTGAATGTAGCCAGCAGTAAGATTTTTATTTGATGTAGATAAGAGTTGCAACAAAACTAGCAATATAATTCAACAATAATAATTTCCATTATTTAAGTGTTTATTCGTTTATTATTTTAAAAAACTTAGCTTAAAGCATAATAAAATTTCTTACCTGTTCTACTCGAGAAATTACTTCTCCCATAAAAAAAAAAAAAAGATTAGATTCCGTGAATTCTACACTTTTGAATTTGTGTGACATTATTTAACATGTGTTATTATTTTTGTAATAATTTCTTAATTACTTATTATTTACATGCTTGTTAATTGTTAATCGTTGTCATTTTTGTTATTTCCAGTTGGATGCGTTGTCCCACTCAAGCACTTTATTAGAATGGAGACCTCAACAAAGTATGTTGGTTAAATAGACGCCTGCAGAAATGTATCCAAGGTGGGATGATATTGTGAAATGAATAGAAACTCATGTAAATATGCTGAATGAAGAAAGAAAAAATTGTGTTTCTAATGTTCCAGGGAGGAAATACCCTTCTTGACCCCTCCACTGCAGACGCCAATGACATGTCCTACCTCAAGCCCATTATATCATGATTCATGTTATTCACGTGTTCCAAATACTATTATACTCTAAGTTTCCGGATGTTACAAATTCAGATCATTTAATTGTCTGAGTTAATGTACTCTGATTTTACATTCTGAAGTACAGAGATTTTGATTTTAGTCGCCAGAGTTACAGATTTTAAATTTAGTTTCCGGAATGTATAGGATAAGAGTTTGACATGTGTGTATATCCAATAATATAACCAGGTGGTTGAGGCGCTCGACTCGTCATATGAGGGTCGCGGGTTCGAATCCCCGTCACATCAAACATGCCTGCCCTTTTAGCCATAGGGGTGTTATAATTTGACGTTCAATCCCACTATTCGTTGGTAACAGAGTAGCCCAAGACTTGGCTGTGGGTGGTGATGACTAGTTGCCTTCTCTCTAGTCTTACACTGCTAAATTAGGGACGGCTAGCGCAGAAAGCCCTCGTGTAGCGTTGCGAGAAATTCAAAGCCAAGCAAACCTGCTTTAATAAATATAGTTTCTTTTGCTTCCCTCCCTCACTGTGACTGAATTAAGAGACGAGGCACGTACATTAAATTTGTCTGTTGCAGTACTTTCTTATTATTTCTATTAATTAAAAAATAATAAAAAACTTCATTTTGCTTGTTTGTTTTGGAATTTCTCACAAAGCTACTCGAGGGCTATCTGTGCTACGCTTCCCTAATTTAGCAGTGTAAGACTAGAGGGAAGGCAGCTAGTCATCACCACCCACCGCCAACTCTTGGGCTACTCTTTTACCAACGAATAGTGGGATTGACCGTCACATTATAACGCCCCCACGGCTAAAAGGGCGAACATGTTTGGCGCGACCGGGATGCGAACCCGGGACCCTCAGATTACGAGTAGCACGCCTTTTGCATTTTTACGCTATTGATACTACCCTAACCGCTCGCGCCTAGAGTATGCGAAACGCTGGACTAGATTATAAAAATCGCAAAACGGTAAGAATTTGAAAATATAGAGCTATCAAAGACACTGTTCTTTTATCTAGGCGATTACGGAACGCAATTAGAACTACTGAGGCGAAACCGTGTGGAGGAAATACAAGAAATGAATTCGAAGCTGACAGCAACGCACAAAGAAGAGACCGAAACGTGTAAGTTTTCTTCCAAATAGTCACATTAAACTCATTCTCAGATAAGATAAATCTAATGTCTGTTACGAACATTTAGATGGATAGCAGACCTAACCGTTAATTTTGAGTTTATAGCATATTTTAGGAGAGTTAGAGCTAACAAAATAAAACAAAAGATCACACAATGGATTGTCTCTTCACTGCCCACTGACTCACAAACTGTGAGCCGCTGGTTTAAATCTCAATCATCGAACATGCTTGTTCTTTCAACTGTGTGTTTGATATAAAGAGACAATCAATTGCACTATCCGTTGGTGAAAGAGTTATCCAAGAATTAATTGTGGTTAGCGTAGATCTATTTGCTTCTTCTGCTTTCGTTACAATAAATCTTGTAAGCTTAATATCTCACAGTAAATGGAATTACAGATACTTTACGGCACTTTATTTCGGTTGAAGTAAAATGTGTGTCAATAGCAACAACTATTATTTATTTTAGTGGACTTTAACCACCATGAAAAATTTAGAAAATTACGAGCTGAGTATGACAAAGAGATGAGTTTAATAACACTTTCAAAGTTACTGATTTCTCGTTACCATTCATAATGAAATTCTTAAACTTATTCGTTTTCTTAAATTTTCATCTGATACTTCACTGGTCGAATACAACAAATGTTAATCTAAAAACATTTGTAGAACACTAGTTTGAGTATTTAGGCTTAATTTAACGAAGTGAGCTTGCTTATTTAGGCTTAAGTTAATGAAGTAGGTTTGATAGATGTAACTTCTGTCTGTTCTTCGTTTTTAATTCCCGTCACACCAAACATCCTCTCTCTTCCAACCATGTGATCGTTATAATGTTACGATTAATGTTACTAATTCGTTGGTAAAAGAGTAGCTCAAGAATTGTCGGTTGTCGATGATGACTAGCAGCCTTCCCTCTTTTCTTACACTGCTAAATTAGGGACGATTAGCACAGATAGCCCTTATGTAGCTTTGCACAAAATTCAAAACAAACCAATCCAAATCATTATTAATTTATTCAATTTAATTCATTTTTGTGAAATTTGGTGTGTTTTTTCGGAATATGATTTGATTGTTCGAACAAAAAAAAGGTTTTTTCTTTGGATACCACAATTACGTCTTTACTTTCAAACACTTTACAAACAGATTTATATAGTTTGTTTATTTTGGAATTTTGCATAAAGCTTTTCGAGGGCTATCTGTGCTAGTCGTCCCTAATTTAGCAGTGTAAGACTAGAGGGAAGGCAGCTAGTCATCATCACCCACCGCCAACTCTTGGGCTACTCTTTTACTAACGAATAGTGAGATTGACCGTCACATTATACACCCCCACGGCTGGGAGGGCGAGCATGTTTAGCGCAACGCGGGCACGAACCCGCGACCCTCGGATTACGAGTCGCACGCCTTACGCGCTTGGCCATGCCAGGCCAGATTTATATAGAAGGAGCTTTGAACCAGTTAAAGCATTAGCTTGGTATAAAAGTTGTTTCTTAGACCATATTCTAACAATGATACAAAGTAATTTTGTAAGACAAAGAGAACTTATGAATTGTCACTGGATTTTAATTTATATTTGAGAGTTTATTTAGTTTTATCGTTTTAGTTCCTAGCAAGTTGACTTAATGGAAGAACCGCGATCTAAAGTTGTAAACTTATCCTAAAAAATTGGTTAGGCCTGGCGCGGCCAGGTGGTTAAGGATCTCGACTAGTAATCCGAGGGTCGTGAGTTCCAATTCCCGTCACACCAAACACGCTCGCCTTGCCAGCTGTGGGGACGTTATAAAGTGAATGCCAATTCCACTATTCGTTCGTAAAAGAGTAGCCAAAGAGTTGGCGGTGGATGATGAAGACTAGCTGCCTTCCCTCTAGTCTTACAGTGCTAAAGTAGGGACAACCAGCGCAGATAACCCTGGTGTAGCTTTGTGCGAAATAAAAAGATAAATGTGGTTACTATAAAATTTTAGTAGCGTCATCTGTTGTTTTAAAATACAAGCAACAAAACATATTATTTATGATTAAAAAACACTTGATAGCAGTTTAAATGAATTGCATATCGTATTTTCCCGAAGATTGAAGACTTGAAAAATATTCATGCTCACTCTGTTAGAGATGCCCAGAACCAGAACAGTCAATTAGTTGCAGCTTTGAAAGAACAACATAATCGTCAAATTGAAGGTAGCCTTTGTTGATATTCAAACATAAAAACTTATGTGCAATTAAACTCATAAAGCATTGTTCTCTGAATTAAAGAATCAAATACCATAGAGCTATTTCTCATAATATTGTTTTTCCTTTCAAATTCTACTCTCCTTATAAATAGAAAAGGAAGAATGTATTAGGTTAACATATCTAAAGCATCGTTTTAAAATAGATATATCAGGTAGGAAGATTTTATGCGTCATTGTGTTAACTTATTATTTATGTTCATGATGGAGACTTTTCAGATCAAAAGTTAAAAGACATAAAGAATATTTCATGTATCCAAATATCGAAACACATTTCAGATTTCTAGCAGTAGTTGGAAATAATACATTAATTAGCTAGTTCGGCAACATAATACAGAGTAATAAGTTCACAGAACATCACCTAGTGGTTATTAAATGAACTAAAATGTTGTTTTTTTTTGGCAGATTTGCTCTCTTATCTAATAACGCATTATTGTTGTTGTTGACTGTTATTTTTATTTTAAGATTATTTCACAAGAATAGTAAATTTTACTAAATGTCTGTGATATATAAGTACTTATTATTATTCATGGGCTCCTATTATTTCATTCTTATTTTCGTCTCCATTTAGGGCTTTCTTTTATTCATCTGTTGCTGACATTCATAGGTTCCTGATGTGTTTATGTTGACTTTATTTTCATTCATTGGTTTTGATGTTTATATGTGGAATATTTTTAATTCATTGGTTTCCAATGTTTCTCATATTTTGTTTGATGACTTATTATGCCTGGCACTTAACTCCTAATCTGAGGGTCATGGGTTCAAATCGCCCTCACACCAACCACGCTTTTTAGCCATGAGGACATTATAACATCACAGTCAATCTCACTTCTCGTTGATAAAAAGAGTTGCCCAAGAGTTGGCAGTGGGTAGTGATGAATAGCTACCTTCTCTCTACGCTGCAACATTCGGGATGATTAGCACTGAGCGCCCTCATGTATCTTTGCACATAATTCTAAACAAACCAATGATGGTCTGATATTACTCTAGTTTTAGTTTTTATTTTTGTTTTTCTTGGTTAATTTTCATGGTGTGTGGAAATTTTTCTAATGTTTTTTTAAAGTATCATTATTTACATTATTTATCATTATTTGCCATTATTTATTATTATTTATATTATTTACATAACTTATCATTATTTACTTTAGCATCTGTTTAAAAGTTTTGTATTTTTTGTCTTTATTTGTACATTAATTTTTCCTCATTAACACTTACAGATATAATTACAAGTTTTTCTCAGTGGACTTCTAAGGGTTTTCATTTTCTTCTTGCTTTCTCTTCCTAATCTTTCAGTCGCAAATCACAGAAATTTTTATTTATGACTCATAATGGCAAGTTGGATATTAGGATTAATTATTTGTATTGTTAATGACACTTTTGACTGTTGGTAAAAATGTTGAAAGTCTATTCTTAAATTTCAAAATTATGAAGAGTATTTTCAAAGGGTGAGCTACCAGTTGTTAGTAGCCATTCCTTCAGCTGATATCAATCATATATGTTGTCAGTAACTATACCTTCAGTTAACATCAGTCTTATATGCTGTCAGTAGCCATTCTTTCAGTTGACATCAGTCATATTTGTTGTCAGTAACCATTCTTTCAGTTAACATTGGTCATATTTGTTGTCAGTAACCATTCTTTCAGTTAATATCAGTCATATTTGTTTTCAGTAACCATTCTTTCAGTTTAAATCAGTCATATTTGTTTTCAGTAACCATTCTTTCAGTTTAAATCAGTCATATTTGTTGTCAGTAGCCATTCTTTCAGTTAACATCAGTCATATTTGTTGTCAGTAACCATTCTTTCAATTAACATCGGTCATATTTGTTGTCAGTAACCATTCCTTAGTTAACATCAGTCATACTTGTTATCAATAACCATTCCTTCAGTTAACATTAGTCATATTTATTGTTAGTAACTATTCGTTAAGTTAGCACCAGTCACATCGTAACTCATTCTTTCCAGATCCACAGAATACCTGAAGTTAGGCCTGAATAATGATTAATTTATATTAGGTGTGTCAGCTAAAATACATACTTTTGTATGAAAGTCTTTGTAGCACTGAGTTTTACATTTGTATAGCATATAATTTTTATTATATCACTGGAGAGGAAAATGTTTTGTTTGTGTGTTACAGCTTTGTTAGATTTATGAAACATCCATTAAAAATTAGCTATTATCAAATGATGATAATGCTTATGTACGAGGTTTAAAGGCAAATGCAAAAGACAAAAAATTGATATCAAGATGGCTTTTGTCATGGCTGTGTTTGTTGAGTGGTTCTGCAATATCTTTGTGTTTCTTTTTAATAGAATTAGAGAAAGGCTTTGCAAAGCAGATGCAACAGGCATCAGAGAGCCATGAGAAAGCTGTAGAGATCTTAAAGCAGCAGCTACAAGACCTACAGAAGCAGATGGAAAGCAATCTGCAGGGAGACACCGACACCAAACAACAGGTATAAACTGTTACTGGTATCTGACTACTAGAATAGGGCCCTCAGTGGTTCAGTGATAATTTTGCAGGCTTATAACACTAAAAATTGGATTTCTTCACCTGTGGTGGGCAGATCGCAACTTGCTCATTGTGTAGAATAGCAAATATGGGTTGAGAAATGAGATAGGCGCTTAAAAGAACATCTTTAAACAACTACAGTATTAAACCAATAATAATAATGATAATATGCAACTTTATTTCATAAAATTAGAAAATTCATTTACAACATTTTGTCTAGATGTTTTTTCCCAACTGATTACCAATTTTGTGGAAAAAATACTAAAATTATTTCAACTTTTCTACTTTCAAGTAAGTATGTCAAAAAAATATTTCTGTGGCTTAATTTTCTGTTTTCTTGAAATAAAAGATATTCCATATTATTAACTTTTCTATTTTGAACTTGTTTTTTTAAGAAAGTCTTATAAGCAACATGGCATAAATAAAATATATAATTTTCGAAAATCAACTTGTATATTACTGGTAAGTGTTTTTTGTTTTGTTTTTTAAGAATTACTTCCATTTCATTCTCCAGTATGTAGTATTTGTCTTTATAAACTGAAATTGTTTATAACCAAAACCAGAACTTTAGAAATAGGTAAACTTCATCGCTATTGAGTCTTAACAAAAAAGTCTGATAGATGAGACTCATTGTCGCTTAACTTGGTCAAGTACCAACCTGGTAATGATATTACTTTTTTACTTTCTGATTTTAATGCCCTCTAGTGGAGTAATTTTATGAAAGATATATATTTCTAGCAGTTTTCTGATGTGACAAGCTAATGTTTGCTAAAAGATTCATTTTTTTTCTACACTAAATAATGGAATAATTTTAATTCCTGTGTATATTAATGATTTTATAACCCTACCCCAAAAAAAACAAAAACAAACAAAAAACACTCAAATAAAGTAGGTGGATTTATCTACAGAAAACACTTATATTTTTAGTATTGTATTTAATGTTTAATCTGGTGTGATATGTTAATATCATTAGTGAGTTTTATTGTGTTTAAAACAAGTAATAAAACACACTAAATCATGGATGATTATATTTTTACTTACATATAAAGGTATGAGAGAAGAAGCTACAATGTTTGTTTGTTTGTCTGTTTTTTTATGAATATTTGCACTAAGCTCCAAAAGGGCTAATTGCTCTAGTGGTCCCTAACTCTGAACTGATAAACTTGAAGTATAAAAGACAGTCAACCACTAGGCTACTCTAATATAATATAAGCATATAATTATCAAACTTATAATGCACCAATGGCACAATAAAACGAGATCTTGCAGCAACTGGCTGCAAACTATAGACATTTGGATTCACAATAATGAACCATTTAGCCACTCGTCCAAAATAAAAATACATTTGTGAGAGAAAAACTACATCATCAAATACGTGTTATACGTGTTGAAATAAAAGGAATACACTTTCTTTGCAGAGGATTCTTGATCAGAAATGTTATCTTGAGAAAGAAGTAGGAAGTCTTAAAACTGTACTCGATTTAAAGGTTGCAGACATACATCGCCTTTGTAAAGAAAACCTGGAAATGCAGAAAGAGGTTATTTTTACATTTTGTTGTATTTACTTTGCAATATTTATTTAGGCTCTAAGTATCTCAAAAAAAAAAGTATAAGCAGCTATACTACAGTATTGCATTGTGTTAAGTAACACAGTTTCACATTGTTAGGGTTAAATAGTGATCTAGACTTATTATAATAATATTATAAATTATGTAAATATAGTTAAACAAAATAGTTAACCATTACAATCAAATGGCTATGTAGATTTATTACCTATGTAAGTATAGTCAAATAAATACAACATATTTTTAGGATTAGTGAGCTGTATAGACTTGTTACATTATTCAAGACTATATATATGTTGTTAAACACACTATCACATTGTTTGGTTCAAAGAGCCATCTTTTAGAATTGTTACATTATTATAGAATATGTAAACAAATTTATTTGTTTATACTACAAATTAAAGTTTATTTTTTTATTAAATCACTAGTTGGATAAGTTACCATCTGCAAGACAAGAGATACAGAAGTTGAAGGCAAGAAATGAAGATTTACAAGCTATGGTGGATGAGAAAGTTCGAATTGAGAGGTAATAGGAGTTCCAGCAAATAGACGACTGCTAAGTCCAAAGTGAACTAAATCATTTGAAGTTGTGATCAAATACAATTACTAGTTTACAGTTTAACAGTAAAAGTATGGCCAAACAGCAAACAACACAATCATAATTAAGGAGTGTCTTCTCATTCTCCTGATTTAATTCCAAGTTTATTTGTATTGATATTGTTATTGCTTGTACAGTTGTTGTTAACAATTAAATTAAAACAACAATGAGTTATAAGAACCTTTTAAGATTTTAATTTGATATTACGTGTTATTGCTTTCTTCTTGACACATAAAGCTGGTGCCAGCTGTTGTTATTCATTTAGTGTAACTGTGTAGTGAATTATATTTTCCTTGACCAAGTGAATTACTTTACAAACCATAACTATGTGTGTTTGTTTCAATTATAATCCATTAAGAATATATCCAGTTTAGATTAAGTTACTTTTTTGTATGTAATTGTTTAACATAATCAGGGGAAACAGTAGTGTTAACTTCTTTAATATGATTTATTTTATCATTATTTCATCCAACATAATGTCATAATGAGGCTTAACATATCATTAGAAGTGATTCAGTCAACTTTAAGTTTAACTTTTGTTTTTTTAGAACAATAAGTGTTTCTAGTTAGCTAATTGTCTTAAGTAATCCATGAATTACTTTTAGTTTCAATCAAATAATTCTATAATTTTAATTTACTTTTTTCACTATCTCTCTTAGACCATAGTTTAACCATGTTCTGACTCCATTCAGTCTTCTATAATTTGACAATACTGAAAGTAAATTATAGAAATCTTAAAACTATAATATTTATTAAACATAGAATCACAAATTAATTCTAAAATAAAACAACAGCAACTTTTACTGTAGACAGGTTCGAACATCAATTATTACACAGCTCAGCAGATAGTGACATTTTAATGATACAACAGACAGTGTAATTTTAATGATTACAACAATGTCATTTTAATGATTAAAACAGACAGTGCCATTTCAATGATTACTCTCGTAACTTCTATAAAATTACTGTTAACTACATTTATGACTTAATCACTTAAGTTGTTCATGAGTAAACATAAGATCGTAAACTCGACTTATTAGTTGTTAATAGTATAGACTCAAATTACTCTATTTCGTCTAATTTAGTCAAAGACTGTCTAATCTGATAAAAGAACTAATCATAATTTAATCGAGCATAACACAGTTCAAAACGTGTTTTGTAAAAGTGTGTATAGAAATAGAACACTTATTCCACCAATGACTTTGATTATAAACTTGTTACTATGAACTATGTAAACATGACAGCTCATTATTAGAATCAAACAACTACCTAGACTTGTTATGTTGTTACAGACTATTAAACATCACATCTTTAAGGATCAAATAATGTAATGCATGCATGTGGAGGTTATTTGTTTATAATAAAACTATATCTACAGAAACATGAAACAATTTTAACACAGCCACCAATATAAAACAGGTTTTGCTCTGAAACTGTACATTATATATTAAGATATGATATTTGTCCCATCACTGAAAATCCCTTAGTTTAAGCATTGGCTCAAAACTGGGTATTTTCAGCTGTCTGACATGCCACAAATAGTTCTATACTAAAATAATTTGTACCTGGTTTATAATCCATCAGTTGTCAGATGTTGTTTCTGACAATATATGTCATGAAAATAAGATTAACTTGTACAAAGAACAAACTAGATCTGTTTCGCTTTGTTCAAGAAAATCGTTAGATAGTAACTGTTGTATGACTAAGTTTGACTTTCATATTTCAACTTGCAGACAGTTAAAAAGTGAAAGTCTACACCTGAAGTAAGAGTTTGAGAAAGAGGTTAAGTCAACGTCTCGATTATCTATAGAGAAAGAAGAACTCCAGTGGAGACTGAAGCAAGCAGTGGAGGTAAATGCTTTGCTGTCAACAATGTCTGATTGTACGTATTGTTTTATTGTACTGACAATGGGAACAATGTCTGATTGTATATATTGTTTTCTAGTATTAAAATGAATGCAAGTGCTTTGTTATCAACAATGACTGATTCTATGTATTGTTTCACTGTACTACAATGGGGACAATTGCTTTGTTGTGAACAATATCTGATTGTATGTATTATTTCACTGAACTACAATGGGGACAACTGCTTTGTCATAAAAATGACTGACTGTATGTATTGTTTCATTATACCACAGTGGGTAAAATTGCTTTGTTGTGAACAATGTCTGATTGTACATTTTGTTTATAAGATAAGTACATAAATGAAAAAATTTTAGTCCCAAAACAAATACCCAGTACTAGGACACGAATGTGGTGGGTCATTATGTAGAATGCTAGGGCGTTTTTTTGTTTTTTAAGTACTAGCAGAAGTAAAACACAAATTGTGTTTGAGGGGGAGGGAACATCTACTACCTAGTTTAACCTCATATGCGTAGTATAAAAGAGAAAAGGAACAGTTGCATGTGGTCTAGTTCATAATATCTTGCATCTTTACATTCTTTCACTGTTTGCAGAGAAAGGGTGGTTATTGGGAGAAAATTTGAATGAACATTTAGAACATTCAAAGCCTTTAAGATTCATTTATGATTTTTAAGTATATAGAACATTATAAATATTTGATCTTTATGAGCACTTTGAAATCTTTATCTAGCGTCATCGGAATCCTGAATAAACTTTCACATGACGAGTTACTGTTGAAATGTCCAGTTCGAATGTCTGTGTTCCTGAATGAACTCGATACTAGTCAAACACAAGGTCCTCCGAAACAATTTCATTCAAACAAATCAACACAAGAAAGGAACAGAAACGATAATTCTAGTGTCATCGAAGCCCTTGATGAACAAGGTACAAGAAAAGGACATACAGAGAATGATGTTCAGACACCAAAACAACAGAATAATCTCAATTTGAACGAGCCTCACCCAAGAAATGATGAACGAGAAGATGAAGAATCTCATCCAGTGACAGGTCATCACCATTATTCTGTAAGATTGGATGCCTTTTGCCCAAAGAGTACGACACCTTCACTGAGCGTTTGTTTAGATGAAGGTTCCAAACTAGAGGGAGAGTAGCTAGTCATTACCCCCACCGCTAACTCTTGGACTACTCTTTAACAGCACATAGAGAGATTGATCGTCACATTATAATGACCCCACGGCTGAAAGAGCGAGCATGTTGTGGTGTGACGTGGATTCAAACCCGTGGCCCTCGGATTACGAGTCGAGTGCCTTAATCATCTGGCGATTCCAGGCCAGGTAGATTCGAGGGAAGGCACTTAGTAAACCGCACCAACCCCGCCGACTCATAGACGAATCGAATAATGAAATTTTATAGTCACTCTTATGACCCCTAAGGCTTTTTCCATAGAATGTTTTATTCTAGTGAGTAGTCAGTTAGGCCTACTGACTAGATATGTGTGATACACTTGGTTACAGAGTGTGACTGAGCATCTCTTAGGTCTCCAAATGAGATCTAAAGAACTACCAAGATAAAATGTATATTCACAGAAACAAACAATAATACAATCACAAAATAAAAACATAAAATACAAGGGCAACTGGATGCGTTGAACATGCAAGAATGCTGTTAAACTTTGACTGAATTCTCATTAGCTACGTGTTTCCTCCACTCTGTAAATTATACTATCACTAAAAATGAAAACAAACAAACAAATATCCATATTAAAAGTTAAAACCTAAATGTTATTCAATGAAGATTAATAAAACCATTATAAATCATAAATGCAGCACTATTAACCTCAGCAAAGCAATGTTAAGTAATTTATAATTAAAGCAGAAGTCAGCTCTTCCAAAATCTTTAATAAAACCACTTGAAAGCTGAACGTTACTTCCTAGAAAATAATAATGGTTCAACCAAAGTTAAGTGAAAACCACGTTAAGTTAAACAATACTGTGGCTGAAGGCTTAAATTAACTTACAACTTTAGGAAATGTAAGAAACTAAAAAATAATGAAAAGTTCCTAATTCTAATAAGTTCTTTATTTTCTGTTATAAGGACAAACTTGACTTTATACTTGAAAACATATTGGCATTAAAAACAAGCTCAGATCTGCACATGAACGCACCTAGCACATTGATCCTTGTTCACTGTAAATTAATTCTAGCGCCTGGACGCGGTAGCCTATCATTGTTATTCCGTGATCGATTCGCTGATAGAGAATACAGCTTTCAATTTCTGTTTGAAACATGTTATCTTCCCTGCACGAAACTTGGCTACTTGCTAAATACTGAACTTACAACTTGTGTGCACTCAACGAAACAAGAAAGACTGAAGAGCCTATTTAAGCAACTCTTTGTGTCCATGTGGTAAAGTATTAAAAACAACAACACAATTTCGAAAAACTCATGTCCGTTTAAACAGTAGAAAACACATGGTACTTACCTATACTTCACCCCAAAATGTGGAGCATGATAAATGCTTAGTGTTTTTGATGATCAAAAGAAATTAAACGTAATTATAACCAAGCAATTCTGACAAGGAAAACTAATTGCCAAAATAAATTTAAATCTAAATACTTCGCAGAGAAAAATACTTCAGACAGTGAATAAAGTTGGAGGTGTTGATATTTTTGTAAAAATATCACGTGTATAAATGTATACCATGTTACTCTTTACTGAAGAGCGTGGCCGTGTGGTTAAAGTATTCGACTCGTAATCTGAGGGTCGCCGGTTCTAATTTCCGTCACACCAAGCACGCTCGCCCTTTCAGAGGTGGGGCATTATAATGTGACGGTCGATCCTACTGTTCGTTGGTAAAAGAGTAGCCCAATGGTTAAGGTAAGTATTTTTTCTTCGTTTTGTTCTAAATTGTGAATAATTTGTGTAAAATAAATATTTTAAAATTAGAACCAAGAAACATAAGTTTTAAAATACAAATTATTTGAAAATTTATAAGTTTTCTCCAAGTAAAGAGAGCTATTTTTAAGTGTTAAATGTTTCCATTTGAAATTACCTGTGATATTATAATACAGAAGTATATGTTACTTATCGGCAGATGGCGTTCCAGTTTTTGTTTTGTATTTTCGACAGCAAATTTTCCTTTATGCCATTTTTTGATTTTGGTAACTGAATAAGTGTTTATTGTGATTTGCTTATTTGTGTTGGCGAAATTAACTGTATCATATAAAATTTAATTTGATATTTCGTATATTTTCACCATAAATAAAATTGAAAACATAATCTGTGACGAAGTTCACTGTGGATCTCATTTTCATCTATTTAAAACTCCTCAGTATTATTCACGCCTAAATTAATTTAGGTTATTATATAGTAAGCTACAAAAAGAGTTAAAAACCCTTATGAATATCGTACATGCATAACAATTATACTAGGTTTCACTGTGTATCTATGGTACATTGTATATTGTTCTATCGATTGTAAAGCGGTTGCCTTTTAAGTCTAATTTGCAAAACAAATACAAATTCATTCAGGAAGCGTGTGTATTTTTCTTACAGCACAGCTAAATTAGGTTATTTACTGAGCTCACCTAGAGTAATGGAACCCTTGATTTTAGTGTTATAAAGCCGTAGACTTACTGCTGTATTAGCGGGGGCTTCAGGAAATGATTCTGTATCTTAAAGAAAACTGAAACCTACATTTTCTCATAAACCGAATCACTGAGTTAAGGATATCTGTATTCGATTCGGTCAGTGAATCCTGGACTATAATACTAAGTAGAATAAGAAACATATCAAAAATTAAAAATAAGCGCCATTTTTATACTTGCAGTTATTTACTAACAGATTTGGTTTTGGTTTTTGAATTTCGCACAAAGCTACTTGAGGACTATCTGTGCTAGCCGTCCCTAATTTAGCAGTGTAAGACTAGAGGGAAGGCAACTAGTCATCACCACCCACCGCCAACTCTTGGGCTACTCTTTTACCAACGAATAGTGGGATTGACCGTCACATTGACCCCACGGCTGAAAGTGCAAGCATGTTTGGCGCGACGGGAATGCGAACCCGCGACCCTCAGATTACGAGTCGCACGCCTTAACGCTCTTGGCTATGCCGGGCCTTTTCTAACAGACGAAATATGATTTATTCTGTGTTGAAAATGATAACTTCTTTTGGAGATATGTATTTTATTTACAACCAGTGTTTTGAAATATTTCGGATCGTTGTGTCTTTATATTAAACTAATCGTCTCAACAATAGCTTGATATCCCATGAAGCTTACCATATTAAACATGACATTCTAGCAGTGTGTGATTAATTTTCACTGGAGAAAAAGGTGCGAGAAAGCCACTGAATTTTCTTAAGGAATGTTTTATTAGTTTTTACAATAATTTAACAGAAGAAATAAATACAACAATAACAACAACAACACTGTTGTGTTCACAGAATCCAAATGAGAGTCCAAAAGTCCCTGAGGTTGAAGAGTCAGCGGAAGAGGAAGAATGAGATAATAGTTGAAGACCCACCATAGGTCACTGAGATTGAAAGAAGAAAAGATGTACGTTGAGGGACGTGGAGTTCCAACTTGATTTGTCAGACCATTCACACCTATACAAAACAAACAGGCACAAAAAAGTCAGAAAAATCAACAGATCCTTTGTATTCGGTCAAATGTTTAAATACTCTTTGAATGAAACAAAAAATAGAATTTTTAATTAGTTGCCAAATTGTGTGTTATCCGTTGTTTCCAAAGCTGAACATAAAAACTAATACATAACTAACCTCATCCCGTGCAGTGGATTGATTCCTTTAGTGGTAGATAAGGTCGCTGTATCCGGTGTATGAAGGTGTAGCAGTTCAGATAATGTTGAATAATCTAGCAGTAAAGATAATAAAGATTGTAAGTTTTCTATAAATTGCATATGCGAATATATGTTACTTTCTTATTTTTCATCTTTTTATGCCTAGTAACTGATCTTCTCTTGTTTTTGACTTGTTTTCGTATTTAAGGCTTAGTTTGTTTTTATAATTTCAGCTCGGCTTGTTTTTCCGTTTAGGTTTAGTGTTTTTGTAATTTAGGCTCAGTTTAATTCTGAAATTCTTTTTCTGAAGCAACTAGAGAAATATTCCATTGCCAGGTAGTTACGAGCACTGCGTGTTATTTAGTGTGCACTAAAATATTTAATTCATAACGACCTTTAAAGATAGTGTTTGTTCATTTTTTCGCATTCTTTCAAATTAGAACTTTAATAAGATAAAAATAAGAATGAAAATTACATTTAAAATCAATTTTTTGTTGTTTACATCTTCTGTGATGAATTCCGAAATAAATCAGTTATGAGGTATGTGATTAAAACATTGCACTTAAACAGAACTTTCGTCACCTTTCATAGGCTTATGAAGCCTCAAAGCTTTGACATTAGTAGACAAAGTTATTGTATTTGCTCAAATAACACAACTACATCTCAGAAAAAAAATACAGTTTTAGCCATAAGACATGAAAATAACTTAAGGAATATAATTTTACTATAAAATTCTTGCCATGACCATATTAGTTTTAGTCGAAAATACATGTTAGTGTCTTCAGTTAGGCGAGTCATAACTGACATGTAGAACAAATGTGTAATGTGACTACAGTATGGCGACGGTTAGAACATGCCATTGGATGCATATTAATGTTACCAAGTAATACTTAAAACATGCCACTGGATGTTTGTTTTGATGGCATCAGGAGGAGGTTGAAATGTCTTATAATGTTTTGTCGTCATTATGTACATCTAGAATTGAAACATAAAATAAGCTGACGTAGTAAACAGCTGTAACTGAAACACAGAGTAAGCTGACGTTTTAACTAGCTATAAATGAAACATAGAGCAAGCTGACCTTTTAAACAGCTGTAACTGAAACAGAATAAGTTGACGTGGTAGACAGCTATGACTAAGACATAGAATAAGTAGATTTGGTAGACTACTATGCTGAAACACAGATTAAGCTGGCGTGTTGTCACTTCACAACTGGTCTGATGTACTTAGTGTATTAACTACTAAACACTAATATTCCTCTGCATGTTGGATAATTGACCAAATATATCGAAACGATCAACGTTACATGAGTAAAGACAATCACTGTTTATAGCTTTGTGGATATATATGATATATTTGTAAAGAGGTGTATTGATTGATCAAAATACCATTTCTCAAGCATGACTAGTTCCAGTGGTAAGTATGATGATTATGTTTAAAATTGTGTTTATAACTATTTGTAGTAGCTTGAATCTTTCAAAACCCGTATTCACAGACAAAATCTATGTAGGTGGAATTAATCAGTTGACTCTTTGTGGGAGTCAAAATTAAAAGAATTAAGTAGGAAGAAGTATTATTATTACCGTGAGTCACGAAGATAGTGGAGTTGTTGTCGTGCAGAGGAACACAATGAGTTATATACACTCTTTCCACTAAGAGGAATTGAACCTTGGATTTTTGCTTTGTAAGTCCGTATAATTACTGCAGACCGACAGATGGGTCTGGAGTAATTGCGCAAGTGTATTATTTTACTTTTCGTATAAGGATAGAAGTTAGGTACGAAGATGTCTAAGTTGCATCTGTACATTCTTTTTATTCGCAACTTTGTTGTGCTTTTATGTTCGGTAGAGTTTTTGCATTAACATAAAATTAAACAGAGTCTCTCTTGTTCTATGTCTTTGTTTTATACTTGCAACAAAACAGTTACTAACTTTATGGCTGTTATCGTGACGTAATTCCAGTTCACTATTAGGGACTAATAGGTATGGACTGGGTGGAGAAAATTATTTATTTTCTTTATACAAAGTCTGGAAAAGTCTGAAGGTTTGGGCACTTGACTCGCAATCTGAGGCCCAAAGATTTGAATCCCGTCATCAAACAACCTTGACCATTCAGCCATGGGGAAATTATAATGTTACGACCAAATCCACTTTTGGTTGGTAAAAGAGTAGTCGTGGCTGACTAACAGCCTTCCCTCCTTCCTATCAATTCAAAATTAGGGACAGCTAGTGCAGATATCATTCAAGTATTGTTTTTGCTAAATTCACTAACAAATATAAAAACAAATGTTTAAACATTAGTTTGAAATAAACAACACTTGTTTCTGTTTACGTAATTGAAATTATGGGGAAAAAGAAACATAAGTAATTAATGCTTTGCATAAAAATGAAATTTGTCGGAATTGCACTCAGAAACGTAACATTTATAAGGGGACGAGGTCATGAGAGCATTTAGTATTTAAAGCCTTATAAGAGGATGGAACCTGTAAGAAGATCATTCAGATGGAAGGATAATGTCTTTGGGTAATTTTAACATCAGATTGACTCAAAGCATCAAAGCGTTCCCGCAACTAAACGCAGAATATAAGATATTCATGGAGGTTGTAGAATCAACAAAGCCCCCCAGTGGCTCAACGGTACGTCTGCGGACTTATAACGCTACAAACCGAGTTTCGATACCCGTGGTGGGCAGAGAACAAATAGCCCATTGTGTAGCTTTATGCTTAATTCAAAACAACAACAGAATCAACAAGAGTCCGTAATCTTTTATATCTGAGAATAGTTAATCAAATCAATGCAAAGGACCACAAATTTAAGAAGAAGCCTATTTTTTATTAATAATTTTGTTTGCTTGTTTGTTGTGATCCCCCAACGGCACAACGGTGTGCTTATGGACTCACACCACTAGAAATTGAGTTTCGATACCCGTGGTGGGCAAAACACAGATAGTTCGTGTTTACTTTTCTGTTATTTCAAAACCAAAATACTGTATGCAGTATACACTGAAGTAAAGATTTGAGAGTGTGTGTATATTTTCTTCTAACACAGCCACATCGAGCTATCTGCTGAGCCCACCGAGTTAACTAACCCCTGATTTTAGCGCTGTAAATCCGTAGACGTACTGCTGTACAAGCGGGAAGCTGTTTTGGTAAACATAGTGTTTTAATAAAATATCTTTAGGTCTTCTTAGTAATGACGTAAAGCACACTGGAGTGTGGTAGAGATACCAATATGTTTGTTTGTTGTTCAATTTCGCGGAAAGCTACAAGATGGTTTCTAGCACTTGCTGTTCCTAATTTTGAAATCATACATTAAAGGGAACACAATTATTCAATACTATTTGTCTGAATGTTTGAGTCCATCTTAAAACCGTGTAAGGGGATTGACCGTTATATTAAAATCCCTAACTTTTACCACTATTTTTCTTCTTACTAGAAACCCATAATACACTAGTAGTAAAGTTTGTTTGTTTGTTTTTTCAATTTCAAGCAAAGCTACACGAGGACTATATGCGCTAGTCATCCCTAATTTAGCAGTGTAAGAACAGAGAGAAGGCAACTAGTTATGACCGCTCAAAGCCAACATGTGGGCTACTCTATTACAAAGGAATAGAGGGATTGGCCGTCACTTTCTAACACTATCACTGAAAGAGCGAGCATGTTTGGTGTGGCGCGGTTCGATCCCTTGACCTACAGGTTAGGAGCCGAGCGCCCTACCAGTAATGAAGGATTTGTATAAAATTATTATTACTCTCATACAACATAATGTTAAATAAACTATTGATTAATACCTCACTGTGTACTAGAATCACCAAGTAGACACTTTAAGATATATTTGAAATTTCAATAGGATCTTAACAGCCCCCAATGGCACAGTGGTATATCTGCGGACTTACATACAAAAAACCGGGTTTCGATACCCGTGATGGGCAGGGTACAGATAACCTATTGTGTAGCTTTGTGCTTAATTCTAAACAAAAGTTCAAAACACTTTATCTCTGTTTATTTGTGTTTCAATAAGAACTTTTACTTTAGTTATAATATTAGGTACATAGAATGTCTACGTGATGTTATCATTCAAAGAAGAGAGGAAATAATACGTAAAAGTAAATATATATATATGGAATTGTTAAATATTTTACCAAAACAATACCACTCTGTCATATATATGTTTTTATGTAAATATAAGAAATATTAACATACTAAATCGTTACAACAACTGTTGCCACGTCCTGAGAAAGCTTTTCTATACACTATAAACCATGGAAGATATGAAGAAGTGTCTTACTTTTACAATGTGTTTTAACAAAAAGGAACATTTTTAAATTTTAAAGAAACAATAAAAGAAAACCTTAAACCGTTTAACTCCATTACTTCTACAAAGATCTTTAGTATCGGCTCCTTCCTCATCAGTAATTTAATCTCCAGGACAAGGTATACAGGCGTTAGAAGCAAAATGTGCCATATAAGTCCCTCCTGGGCACGGCAGGCATTTAGTTTGGAATCCATTGTCAAAGTGACCAGGAGGACATGGACCTAAAACCGTTAAAAGTACATAGCTTGGCATTTATTTACTCAGTGTTAATTTTTATAGTCCTGTCAACGAGTTTATTATCAAAAACAAATTTATAGTGTCAAAACTCTATGTTATTAAAAGTTTTATATCTTTTTGTGTTTAATGGAAAGTATTAATGTTACTGTGGGTAATACATATTTACAACACCTGTCAGCATCTCTTCGGTATCCTCGAGTTCAAGCGAGGTTTTCTACTGTAACATACAGTGGAGAAAATAACGGAAAGTTAAATCTTTTTTAGCTCATTTACTGTCACCGATAGAAATATAAGATTTTTCGCAGTGCGAGATTTGTGCGAAAAAGAAAACGCGTTCTTCAAAACGGTTTCTTTACTGCAGGCTTTTATTTTTTTATATACTTAGTAACTGAGTCAACTCATTAAACTAATCACAGAAACTTGGAATTTTATGAAAGCACACACAGTTTTTCTCTTTATCAATAATGTTATACCTTGAGGTACGTTTCATTTACTTTGATATTTTCCTTTCAAAATTTTTATTTGGCAAAGTTTAATGTAAAACTGGTATCACTATTTATACTAATATCAGTTATGAAAACACAGACTCTTTTGGGGATACTACGCTGGTAAAATGTGTCAGTATATGATTTTGAGGTGTCTTACAAACAAGATAAATTATATCAGGATACCTACCAAATGCTAAACTATGTCATAAAGAAGTTCCGATAAATTATGTTGTACTGCGACTTCATATCTCATTGATTGTCACATTAGTTGCCAGTTTGCATATTCAAAACTGTTTTGGTGTGGCTTATTTATCCCTATAAATTGAAGAGTATGATTACTATGAATTTCATGAACAACCTGGCACTGATATAATACCGATTAGATCACGAGTTCTTCTTCATCACTTCCCTGAAATATCCCTTGCAGGTCATCTCTAGCATCAGTTCATGGAATAAAATGAATATTCCAAGAGTATCCTATCGGTGTCAATATAAACATATTTAAAGATTGTATCGACCCACTTAGCATGTTGGATTTGGCAATGTCACTCATGAGACTGGAGTCGTGATTAATTGGACCAGTATATGGACGTACAAATGTTCCTATGGTTTGTCTTTAGAATGTGTAGCATTTATGGTAATATTTATAGGAATTACGGGTAGATATGTTTACCAATGCTCATACCACATTTCCGCATGGACAAGTCCTCTCGTGAAAATTGAGATAATCTGTTTTTATGTTCTTTTGAAAGTAATAAATCGTTCACTTTAGATTATTTAGAAATGAAGCCTCACTTTTATATAAAAATGACACTGCTCACATGGATTTATATTGTGAGTATTTTTAACACTATTGCAAGCAGTCTACTTCGTGCATTTATGTTGTTGAGAAACGCACTTGAAGCTAATAAATTTAGGAGACATTCTGAAATGGGTAATTTAAAACTTTTTATTACGAAATTCATATACAATTCAACGTTTTTAGGTTACAGAGCGACTAGGAAGGAGATTTGAGGGGACGATTAAATAGAGAACCTCAGTCAACAACGTGATAATCACCCTGTGAATAACCCAAGAAAAAATCAACAACAAAATACTATAAAATCCAACATCATTAGACAATAAACCTAATAATTCCTTCTAATACATGAGTAAAACCACTTTAAACCGATACAAAGTAAAATACTTTTATACCTAAATTTATAACTTTTATTGAATATTGTTGTGTGTATTATAATTTGAAGATGACACTTCTAAATTATAACATGTAAATGATTAACCGTGTTTCAATACTTTGGGTGGGGATAACCCAAATATCCTATTCGGTGACTTTCTGATTAATTCTAAACAAATAAACTTATCACTTCTACACAATACTGTATACGTGTGTGTGTGTTTTCTTATAGGAAAGCCGCTTCGGGTTATATGCTGATTACACCGAGTGGAATGGAGCCCCTGATTTTAGAGTTGTAAATCCATAGACTTACCACTGTATTCAGAGAGAGAATGTAACATTCTATATAATATATATCACAAAACATGAACATTAGAAGCTAGTAGGCCCGGCTAGTAGGGTTAAGGCGCTGGACTCGTAATTCGCGAGTTCGAATCCCCGTCGCACAAAACATGTTCGCCCTTTCAGTTGTGGGGCGTTATAATGTTACAGTTAATCCCAGTATTCCAGGAGTTGGCGGTGGGTGGTGATGACTAGCTGCCTTCCCTCTATTCTTACACTGCTAAATTAGGGACGGATAGCGGATAGCTATCGTGTAGCTTTGCACGAAATTCTAAAACAAAGAGAAGCTAGTACCAGACATATTCTAAGGTATGCCAGAATCCTTTAAAACTGATGATAATAGTTTTGGTTGGACATAAAGACAATAAGGTAGATCTGGTATTTATTGAAGACGGAAATTTCTTTTATCATGTGATAAATATAATTGGCGAGGATATTTCGTTTCTTGAATATTTCGTATTGTAAATTCATAAAAAATTCCCTTGTTTCTGTCAAGTCCAACTGATGGATTCTGGGATTAAATAATATGTTAGATCTAAAATACGATTTTCACATATCACTAATTTAAAATCGGTTGTGAGCAAATTAAGAAAAAAAATGGGTTAAATAGCTGCAAACAAATCTGATTTTAAGGTTAAATATTTAACTTCATTAACGTCTGACTCTCCATCAATTCTTTATAGCATTAAAAAACCACCGTTTATAGAAAAACTCTAAATTTGAAATGAAAATATCTAATTTTTATACGTAAATATAAATGTAGAGCTAATTCTGTAAACAAGAGTCGTACGGCAATTGTATTAACAATCTGGAACCACATTATACAAACTAAAGATAGATCGAACGTGGTATGTACAAGTGAGATACCTCACATTCTTAGGTTTAGACATTTTAATGAACACATTATATTCGTGAAGTTGATTTGACGAAGAGCATCATCTTTACTTTTAACATTGTTAACTGCTAAAACAGAAGAATCACATTTTACAATAACTCTAACCAACACATTCAAATGCGGTTAAAGAAAAATATCGCAAACATATGGTTAGATTAATAATCGATACTGCCAGTTAAACTATATTTCAGATGCTTTCCGAACTGTTTTGTGTATGAACATCCGGCTTGGTTGTTTACAAAAATAAATATAAAATTTTAAAAGTGATACTATTGTTATCATATTCATCATCTTACGTATACATAGGCAAAATAAATTATTTTTTAATCAATACACATGGTGGGTAAAATATCAAAGGTTACGGCTGAAGTACATATAAAAGCGAGATGGGTGATTTCGATTTAAGTGTTATTGCTATTAAATTAGTAACGTTTAATAAACGTAAATAAGATCTAAAACCAAAAACTTTTAATTTACCTGTGACATTATGTTTATAATCACCTTCACCGTTTCCACATCGAATTGCACGTCAGTCAACACTAATTCGCCGCCATCTTTCCTTCGTATTCTCTCCCTACTTGTCACAACTTCATTAAGAGGTGTGTACCAATTTATTAGTTGTCCTTCTTTATTATGGACGTCTTTTGAACAGACTAGTGTTATAGTAGAACCATGTTCAATTTCGTGGTCTACTGTAGAACCTGAAGCAAGCAGTAAACTAATGCAAATGTACATTAATTCACATAAAATAGCTATAGATAATTATTCTTGGTTTCACTGTACGCCTTATATTTAACTTTCTTTTCTGTTTCTAAGTAAAATATCGCTGTTACTATGAGCATAAAATATTCTTGTTTGAGTGACTTCATGAACTGATGCTCAGTGATAAAGCTTGATTAGCAATAGTGACAAAGGTATTGTTTGTTGGTTTTATAAATTTAAGGCAAAGCAACATGAGAGGTATCTGTGATAGCCGACCCTAATTTAGCTGTGTAAGAGTAGAGGGAAGGCAGCTAGTCATCACCACCCACCGACAACTCTTGGGCTATACTTTTACTAAAGAATAGTGGGATTGACCGTCATATTATAACGCTCCCAAGGGTGAAAAGGTGAGCATGTTGGGAAGAACGAGGATTACAACCCGTGACCCTCAGATTACGAGTCGAACGTCTTAACAATCACGCCATGCCAGGCCTGATAAAAGTATTGTTGCTTCAATCACACTGGAGCAGCTTACTTTGTTGTTTTGATAAAATCACATAAACTACATACAGTATCAGGCTTGACATACAAATGGCGTTTTGAGAAATATTTGACCTCTCATTATTTTTTGGTATATAGCAGTTGATGAGCTTCGTTAAAAAAGATCTTATTACTGTTATTCACACTAGTGTTTCAATTTTACTAATACTATTTAGTGTTAATACGTTTTATGTGTACTCTTTGAAGTATGTAATGATAGCTGGATTTCATTACAAAAGGATCGATTCTGAACTGTATTCCCGCCGTGGGCAAAACGCAGACAGCCCACTGAATAGGATTGTACTTAAACCCTTGTGCAAATTAATTGAAACAAATGGTCATTTTACAATATTTTCAGCATGGCGGCCGGTGTAGGCTCGCTGGACCCGCTGATTTCCTTTAATGGTCATTTTTTCACACAGACGGCGTCATTAGCTGTGTTTTGTGGTACGGTCGATCTATTTTTGTGATATATCACGAAATTTTGAGGAATATTACCTCATTCGAAATTGCGTTAGAAGGGCAAGGAGACCAGTCAAAAACCAACTTCTTACCAACCCAATGAAGAGAAAACGGTATCAATGGGGTCTGAAATACAAGTACTGGACGCATGAACAATGGAGGAAGGTGTTATTCAGTGACGAGGCTCATTTCTTCATACAGGGTCAAAGAAGTCTGCATGTTCTCACATCAATCAGTTCGTAAGATGTTTTGGAGCTTTTACAGCTATTATGTATGATGTGCGGACAACAGTACATCAAAGTTTTGCAGAGAAGAGTCGTTTCAGAATTGAAAAAGAGATTTCCAGATGGATCTGGCATTTTTCAGCAGAATCTGGCTCCGTGCCACACATCGAAACTTGTGAGAAATTTTATGAGTACAACGCGAAGAAAGGTGCTGGACTGGCCTGGAAACTCTCCGGACTTAAATCCTATTGAAAATCTTTGGGCGATTTGTAAAGAAATACTTCAGAGAAAAGACTATACTACGAAAGATAAGCTAATTAAGGCCATAATTGAGGTGTGGTACCGCGATCCAAAAATTAGTAAAGATTGCAGTCAACTCGTGGACTCGATGCCAAAGCGGATTAATGATCTTCTGAAAAATAAAGGCGGTCATATCATGTATTAATTTGTGAGTAATTTTTGGATTCTCAGAAATAAAACGCAAAAAAATTGAAAAAAATCGTAATTTTCCGTCTTGTTTCAATTAATTTGCACAAGGGTGTAATCTCACAAATTTATAACGACAAAATAAAAGATAATGATGAAAATTAATTAATATACATAGTGTTTCGAGTTTTAAATACTTATTTTTGTCAACAAAAATACAAGCAAACTGAAGACAAATATGCATTCTCGTAAACCGAAGGTCACAGGTTCGAACCCCCGTCACAAGAAACATGCTGACTATTTCAGCCATGAGGGTGTTGTAATGTGACGATAAATCCCACTATTCGTTGGTAAAAGAGTAGCCCAAGAGTTGACGGTGGGTGGTGATGGTAGCTACCTATCCTCTAGTCTTTCACTGCTAAATTAGGGACGGCTAGCACAGATAGCCCTCGGGCAGCTCTGCGCGAAATTCAAAACCAAAAAACATTCATCCTGATTTTTTTGTGAAATCTACGTCTTTTAGTCTTAGAACCACGTGTTATGGTCTTTCTTTTCGTAACATTTAGTGCGTTGTCTCAACTCTTCGACAAAAATTTGCACAAACTTTGTGTGGAGCCCAAGATTTGTTTTGGTTCCCAAGTTTTATTCCAAAATACATGCAATACGCTTTTTTAAGGAAATATGTAATGTTTTGCCTTTGTTTCGTTACAACAAATTTACCACAAGTACAACAGGATATGTTTCCATCATTTAACAACCTCTTGTTACCGTAGCAACGAATACGTAATACTGAAAAGAAAAACAATAATGTCAAAATGCACGCATAAATTATACTATCCAGAAATAGCACGTCACGTGGCCTTTGACCATTTGAATACTAGTGGTGTGTCTCTCGTGAGTTCTGGAACGATCGATGAGACTCTCAAGTCGCTATTGGTGTCGAGAAATCTATAGCCAGTGGTTGTCAATATTTTAAGCCTAACAAAATGTAATAAGATTTCAGTAAAGTGATTCACTTATGTAAAAATACATATAACATTTTGTGAAAATTTTGTACGTGATGGAGAAAAATGGATACAATTTTCGAATTCAGCGTACAGGAAGTGCTGTCGACCTGCAAAATGTTCAAGAAAATAAAAACATCACAGGCCTGTGTTATGTATCAGTCTATATTTTTTCCGAACCTGGCTCCGCCATTTTTTCTAATATTTTATAGTGGCAGGACAGCGATAAGTCTACGGACTTAGAACACTAAAACCCGGATGTCGATTCACCGCAATGGACAAAGCAAATAGCAGCTCATTATGGCTTTGCTATAAAACAAACAAATGCAATAGAAATCTATGTATCGCTTAAATTTCAAAGAAATGTTGATTTTCTCTTTAAAAATATTATCATGTTTAGGTGCAATTTCTTATTCTGGTAATAATAATAATGAAAAGTAAGATTTGTTTGAATTTAGCGCAAAGCTCCACGAGGAATATCTGTGCTAGCCGTCCATAATTTAGCAGTGTAAGACTAGAGGGAAGGAGCTAGTCGTCATCACTCACCGCTAACTCTTGGGCTACTCTTTTACCCACAAATAATGTGATTGATCACAGCATTATATCGCCCCCACGATTGAAAGGGTGAGTATGTTTGGTGTGACGGGGATTCGAACACACGATTCTCAGATTACGATTCGAGTGTCTTAACCACCTGGCCATGTCGGGCCTGAGTTACATAGTTCTTTCCTAGATTGGTCTTATACTTTCGCTGCTGCTATGATTATGTTAAGTTACACTTTTCATTTTCAGATAGCTCATACGTTGTGGCCGGGTAGCCCAAGAGTTGGCGGTGGGTGGTGATGACTAGCTGCCTTCCATCTAGTCTTACACTGTTAAATTAAGGACGGGTAGCACAGATAGCCCTTGTGAAGCTTTGCGCGAAATTCAAAACAAACCAAACCAAACTATGTAGCTCAAAATAATCATAGGAACAGTGAGAACACGCGAACAACCCAGGAAAAAGTATGAAACTCAAAATAATCATATCAAAAATGACAACATAAAACATTAATCGAATCAACAGGGAGAATATAAGAAGAACAATATTCAAGAAACTTAAATGATTTATAGAATATATACGTAAATAAAAACGAAAAAAGACATTTGTAATTAGCATTGGAATCAATTAAATCATTTGGAAATTATATATTTGCTCACTTATAATTTGTGGAACATTTGGAATTAGAATATTCTAACTAACGGCACCTTAAACACACGTGGAATACCGCGTCCAACTAATTTTGTGTATGCTTTAGTAACTGACATTACCAGCCTTGAGTCTATCAACCACATAAATTATTAGCTACCATTCCCCAAATTGTCCTTACCCAGAGTTATCATAAAGGATGTTTTAACCCCGTTTTTTCCTTTTTCACTGATACAACTAAGGATACACAAACTTCTATTTCTGGAAATATAACTTTTGATTATTAAGTTCCAACGTGAACGTTTTTTTCATCTAACAATCTCGTATCTTAATCTCTTGTGCGGAACATCAGGGAACTAAGTGTTTCATAAGAGCCTGTGTTTATCCGTATCCTTTTCATACGTAATCTGATGTCGATGAGAGAACCTGCTTTGAAATCTGATATTACTTCTTATAAACATTTCTAACGTTAATAGTGTAATAAGTGTTCTAACCAATTTCAATGGATTAATCCGTAAACAAGAAGTTCGGCAGTACCCATCCAATTTCCTTCTGACCAATAGAATGTCGAATCTTACATGGTTGGAAATGAGAAGTATGTTTATTCACCAATTGCAGTTGTTCCGAATAAATTGATGTATCTTGTTTGAAGGAATATGAGTGATTGCTGTGATAACTCTGCGACAAAAGAAGGAGTTCTTCTTAAAACTGAATTTTTTTGTGTTATAGGTAGAAAAAATTTCGTTTTCACAAAGTGGAGAAATATTATAAAATTATATTGTGTTAATCGGGTTTAGTGGAAATTGTTGAGATAGATGAATAAATACTTCGTTAAAACGTTCTTTAGAAAAACATCAAGCCAGTTTCTTACAAGTTTGACACACAAGAAACATTAGGTACAGCAATAGAAAGAAAGATATTTGACATTAACCTATTATAGATGACCATTATTGACTCCCGTCCTCTTCCTCTACCCGTCCACACACACTCAGCGGCAAGTCCGAGTGCTTATTATGCTGAGGATCGTGCATCAATAAGAATTAAGCACGGTGGGCTGACAGGAGAAAACCCATTCTGTAGGTTTGTGCTCAACAAGAAACAAAGAAAGCAACACAGCTAAATACATATATCCTTTGTCTTGGCCTAGTATGGCCAGGTGGTTAGGGCGCTCAATTCTTAATCTCAAGGTCGCGAGTTCGAATCCCCATCACACCGAGCATGCTTGTTCTTTCAGCCATGGGGCATTATAGTGTGACGGTCAATCCCACTATTTGTTGGTAAAAGAGTAGCTCAAGGATTGCCAGTAGGTGATGATAAATAGCTGCCTTCCCTCTGGTCTCACACTGCTAAATTAAAGAGACAGATAGCCCTTGTGTAGCTTTGCGCAACATTCAAAACAAACAAACCAATATGTCTTATTATTGTCACTATTCAATTCACTCACATTTATTCGCTGTAACCACAATTGGGAAGATAGTACATCATGTACATTGTTTTCCTTATGTTTTATAGTAACTTGTGGGTATTGTTTTCCTTGTGCTTTATGTTAACGTTTGTGCATTGTTTTATGTTAATTTAAAGCATCAGTCTTTCGAAACGTTATTTACTTTTCTTTTTATAAATTTGGCCTGTAAGGTTTTAGTGTCCTGTTTCGTCACTGGCCATTCTATAATAGATATATAACCTTGTCCGTTGTTGGTTATACTTTACTGCTATTGGTTAATCCAAGATGAATAACAATATGTTTAAATATTATTGTAATCACAGTCACCACAGATATTCCAATATGACTTTGCTATAACATAACACACACTGTATTTAGTTTATTTTTATACACTTTTTTTCTTTCAGACCATTAACCAAGATATTTTAGTTCATTGGCCTTTGATATACTGAATATATTTTTTTTACTTCATTAATCTCTAATATATATTATATAGTTACCTTAAGAAGGTTAAATGTCTTTGATAATGAAAAAAATTGAAACTAAATCTCTTTAAATCATAAAGAAAATGTTTTCTATCCAATTCTAGACACTGCCAGGTTCAAAGACTTACAACACCTAAATCCGAGATTCGATTCTCCGCGATTGACACAGCACATATCCTAATTTTGCTTTTCTCTGAGAGAAACAAATAAAAATCTTCTTATTGGATGTCGGTGTCGTACACTCTTCTCGAAGGTAACGGTTTGTTTGTTTGTTTTGAATTTCGCGCAAAGCTATTCGAGAGCTATCTGCGCTAGCCGTCCCTAATTTAGCAGTGTAAGGCTAGAGGGAAGGATTGACTGAAATATTATAACGCCCCCACGGCTGAAAGTGCGAGCATGTTTGGAGCGACGGGGATTCGAACTCGCGACCCTCAGATTACGAGTCGAACGCCTTAACCCACCTGGCCATGCCGGGCCTCGAAGGTAATGGATGAAGTTTAACAAACTCGTGAACTACGTGAAGTGTGATATTTGTGGACATTGCGTCAACTCCTCTTATAATTTTCCATCCAAAATTAGTGTGTGTTTTCAGTGGTTTTCTTAAATAAGTATGACTTATGTTATAGAATTATTTTTCAAGATCTAACTTTACAATAACTAAACATTCGTTGTTTTGATTTGGGAGATTTATTACATCATACATAACATGATTCTGTTTGTTATGACTTTACTAAATACTTTATAATCCGTACAAATAAATTATGCTGGCCGCCATTTTCGTAACAAAACTAATTCTTCATTTTTCTGTATTGATTTTAATACTGTTTCTTTTACCTCTTAACATTCAACGATGTCCAAAGATTTATTAAAAACTTCGAACAGGGAACTACCAACCTTAAACCAAATAGTTGCTGACCACTTAAACGCCATCCCATCTATTCCATGTGACTTATTTGTTGCTATTGGTTGACAGCCAGCAGTTATTTATGTAAACCTTAAAGGAACATTAAGAGATATATATTGGGTGAAATTTATAAAACTTCAAAGATACAATCGTTAGTCTGAAGGTCGTGGGTTTGAATTCACGTCCCACCAAACATGCTAATCCTTTAAGCCATAGAAGCGTTATGTGATGGTCAGTACTGGTTTTCGTTGGTAAAAGAGTAACCTAAGAGTTGGCGGTGAGTGGTATATCACTAACTTCCTTCCCTCTAGTCTTACACTGCTACATTAGGGGCAGCTAGCACAGATATTCCTCGTGTGGCTTTGCGCGAAATTTAAAGAAACAAATCATTTAAGCCATAGGGGCGTTGTGTGACAGTCAATCCTACTGTTCGTTGATAGAAGAGTAGTCCAAGAGTTGGCGGTGGGTGGTAAAACCTAGCTACGTTTCCTCTAGCCTTTTACTGCTGAATTAGGGCACAACTAGCGAAGAAAGCACTCGTTTAGTTTTACGCAAAATTTAAAACAAACAAAACAAAAACAACTACAAGAAGTGTATATTTAGATAGTGCATGGACATTGCCCTGATAGGGGCGTAAGTAAGTGTGGGTTACTCTGGCCCTCGTGTAACATTTATAAATACGCTTGACAGTTGCTAATACCAATGCAAAGAAAGGAGGAAGAGGTCAACGAAGCCTGACTTTTCTTGGTATATAAACACAAATAACGATAAGAACGAGAACAACCTTGTATCATGTCTTCATTATTTAAATTAGTTACATAATAACACCATCTGTAAAAAATAATTCAATTGGCTTAAGATATTATTCGGTATTACAGTCATGTTTAAGTTCAATGTACACTTGTCACCTGAAACTTTTAACATGTTTAAACTCCGGATATTACGTTGACGCAGGAACGTACGAGCATGACCGACCATCTTTCCAAACTCTTAACACAACACTGTCTTATAACTCCACAGCTCGTAACGGGTGGTTTGTTAAAAATAAGAAGTTTATTTTGGAGTTAAAGCAGACAGATGATTCTTAATGGCCATAGCTGTTTTAATCAGTTCCATGAAGGATTATGAGGCTGACATTATCTGGCGAAATACCTAGATTTTGAATATCTTCAAATAAATATTTTATTACGACTTCTTTAGATAGATAAATAGAAAGACAGACGGAAAGTTGGATAGACTGATAGACGGACTGAGAGATAGATTGATAGACTGGCTAAAGATAGCTAGATGGAGAGAAAGATAGACAAATAGACAGTGGACAGAAGGACATGAAGACAGATAGAAAATGTATATTTTGATGGAGAAACAGAAAGGTGGAAATATAGAGAGAAAGATAGATTGATAAACTCAAACAGCTAGACATTGGAGAGAGAGGTAGATTAAGAGACAGATGAATAGTAGCCTGACTGATGAACAAATTACTGTCCAGTGAAATAATACGTTTGTGATGACGAGAAACCCACTTGAAGTAAACATCTATTCTCAAGACAGCTGGTATGGATATTAAAACTTCAATTAAAAATAAAGTACAGAACAACGTTTTGACCTTCTTAGGTCATCTTCAGGTTAACAAAGAAAGTTTGTTACTCTGTACTTTATTTTAATCAAAGTTTTAATACCCATACCAGCCAATTCTATCTTTGCATATGCATTTATCAGTTGTTATGTATGTACTAAAATGTATATCGACCGCTGTCATCCGAATAGAATGAGAAGAAATAAGAATATCTTGAACTAATTCAGTGTTACTAAATATATAGGAGATATGTTCAACTTAACCTTTACAAATAACAAGTTTGGATTTGTGGAAAAACAAACAAGTATTCGTTGAATGTGGTTCTGATAAAAATAAAAACCAACAAAGGACTGCACTGGTCTCTACTAGTGATAGCGTTCATTTAAATTCTGTGGATTTTCATTGGTAGGACAAGTAAACACGGTCATCAAACACTTAAGTGGAGACTGTTTTCTCCATGGAGATGTTGGCTGAATACTTTAACAAAACAAAATAATATACATATACTTGCATGTGATACAAACTCATTTTTAAAATAATAACTTACCGTTAAAGAAGTCCCTCGAAGGGTCAAGGTAAATTTATAAAATTGAAACGCTGAAATCCGGGGTTACATTCCAGTAGCAGTGGACAAAATATAGATTGCCAATCGTGTAGCTTTGCGCTAAAAAACATTTAACAAAAGCGACATCTGGTAAAATAATAAAAGTATAATGGAAATTAAAGTATTAATCTGTGTACTAATACAAACTCTACATCGACATATATACTATAATCACACCATATCTAGGTATTCTCTAAAAAACACATCTGAAACAAGTAACAAAAAATATATTATTCCTGGTAGGATTTTTCTTTTCTAATTAAAATACTTTTTATTGGTGTTTTAAATAGAAAGTTCTAACGTTCATGATTTTTGGCTTAAAAAATTACTCGTTCGCCAGTGGCGTAGCTAGTAGGGTGGAAGGGTGTAAATCTGTCCCCGGGCGCAGTATCGAGGGTGGAGAGCGCCAAATTGATGTTACATAATTAGGAATGAATTTCAGAATGAAATGTTTTCCCCTCTTAACCAAGTAATGTCCAGCGTCCCATATATGGGAGTTGCAACGTCATGTGTTGCTACAACTTGGTTGTGATTTGGTCATGTTATACCACAACGCTGTCTAAGCGCTGTGAAAACGTCAGATTCCAACGTCACTTCCTGACGAATAATGGACGTTGCTATGTAACGTTGCCACAACGTCGTAATTAGTCACATTTTTCTATTAAGTTGTCTAAACGTTATGAAATCGTCAAAATGCAGTCACTTCATAGCGAATAATCAACGTTGTTATGTAACATTGTGTAAACGTTGTGAAATGTAACATTATATGCTGTAAATCAGTAATCAGAACGCACATTACACGAATACTTCACCGAATAAAGTCGGTAAATTGTCTATTACTTGATCCAGTTTTCGCAATGCTACCATGGCCTAAGTGCCCTGTCCTTCGGGAGTAAACGAACGGCTATAATAGAAAATTGAAACGGGAGTTAAAATGACTTTACCAGACCACGTCGTGGTGGGCGCTAAATTGATGTTACATAATTAGGAATGAATTTCAGAATGAAATATTTTCCCCTCTTAACCAAGTAATGTCCAGTGTTCTATATATGGGAGTTGCAACGTCATGTGTTGCCACAATTTGGTTGTGATTTGGTCACGTTATATCATAACGCTGACATGAAATCGTCAAAATGCAGTCACTTCATAGCGAATAAACAATGTTGTTATGCAGAGATGTACACCCTTGCCCCGCCCCTAGCTACGCCACTGGCAAACGTGTAATATTTTTAAGCCAAAAATCATGAACGTTAGAACTTTCGATTTAAAACATCAATAAAAAGTATTTTAATTAGAAAATAAAAATCCTACCAGGAATAATATATTTTTGTGTAGTAATCCTCCATGTGAAACAAGCATCTCAAAGTTACTTGTTTCAGATTACCCTTAGTAACTACAAGTACTTCTCATGACTTTCACCCGGCATGACCATGTGGTTAAAGTACTTGACTCGTAATCCAAGGGTCGCGGGTTAAAATCCTCGTCGCACCAAACATGCTCACTCTTTTAGCAGTGGGTGCGTTTTAACGTAACGGTCAATCCCACTATTCGTTGTTAAAAGAGTAACGCAAGAAATTAGCGGTAGGTGGTGATGATGAGCTGTCTTCCATCTACTCTTACATTACTAAATTAGGGACGACAAGCGCAGATAGCCCTCGAATAGTCTCAAGCGAAACAAAACAAATATTGATTTTAATAATTGGATTTGGTATGATTACACTATATATGCCGATGTGTTTCTTAGTGAATACCTGGATATGGTATGATTATATATGATTATAGTATACATGTCGATGTGTTTCTTAGTGAATACCTGGATATGGTATGATAATAGTATTTATGTCGATGTGTTTTTTAGTGAATACCTGGATATGGTATGATTATAGTATTTATGTCGATGTATTTCTTAGTGAATACCTGGATATGGTACGATTATAGTATATATGTCGATGTGTTTCTTAGTGAATACCTGGATTTGGTATGATTATGGTATATATGTCAATGTGTTTCTTAGTAAATATCTGGATTTGGTATGATTATAGTATTTATGTCGATGTGTTTCTTAGTGAATACCTGGATATGGTATGATTATAGTATTTATGTCGATCTGTTTCTCAGTGAATACCTGGATATGCTACGATTATAGTAAATATGTCGATGGATTTGGTATGATTACGGTATATATGTCGATGTATTTCTTAGTGAATACCTGGATTTGGTATGATTATAGTAAATATGTCGATGGATTTGGTATGATTATAGTATATATGTCGATGTGTTTCTCAGTGAATACCTGGATTTAGTATGATTATGGTATATATGTCGATGAGTTTCTTAATGAATACCTGGATTTGGTATGATTATAGTATATACGTCGATGTGTTTCTTAGTGAATCGTTTCGGTAATCCAATGAGGTATTTGCTTATGTATTCGACATGAATAATTGCAGAATGACAAAAGTGAAGTTATTTATATCTAAAATTTTAATGTATTTGTTTGTTTGACATTATGCATTTTTTATGAAGTGTCCATTATTACTATTTTTTTGCATCGATATTTAAAAAAAATGAAAATTAGGGTTTTGTCTTATATCCTTATAGAATTGCTTTGTTTTTCTTTAGTAAATGTAAGACTTAATATCTTGGTATAATAATTTTTAGCCATCAAAATACTTTAATTTTACGAATTCATGTTCATTCCGACATAAATCTATTTATTGAATATTATTTGTGTTATATTAACATGAATAGTGTATAGTATTTCTGTAAATATTGCAATCTCTTTGAAGTTTGATTTAGTTATTAATATTTTAACTTCAATTGCATCATAACACAATTTTATATAAACTCGTTTTATAGTATTTGTCTATATTTGGAAAGATTGTGGAAACAATATACATTTACATAAGTATAATATAAATGGTAAAACAACATGTGCAATCTTAAATGTCTTTATACTTTTTCTTAAATGAATGAAAGCAGCCTGAAAAAGTTAATGGCATTGGTTCACTTCAATATATTTACGTACAAAATTATACGTACGTATTATAATTTATACCTGACGAGCCTCTGATTTATTTTGCGTTGTTGTTTTTGATTAAGCACAAAGCTACAATGAGCTGTCTGTGCTTTGCCCACCACGAGTATCGAAACCCAGTTTTTAGCATTTTAAGTCCGCAGACATACCGTTTAATTACTGGGGGGGGCGTTTATTTTTTTTTTTTGCGATGTAGTTTAAGTTCAAATAGCCGGAACTTTTAATTTTAATTTAAAGTTAATTGAATGTGAATGTATATCAAATTTATAATAATTGCCAACAAGATTTATACACACAAACAATATTAAGTCCTCTATCTGGCATGAGAATAACTTTCAAGTTGATATAGATGCAGTTCACTTAACGAGTAAGCTAGCTAACTCTATTATTTGCTGGACTCACGCCGTTTACAAGCTGACTTTTAATCGCGGAAAATATCTAATGTCCTCGTAAAAATACTATCGTCTAAAGTTAAATGGTTTGTAGTGTTCGACATCTATGAACGTTCCTGGTCAAATATTGATAGTTTTCTTCGATTAATAAGCGTTTATCACAGTTATCAATTCTGAGGTTTATAGTATACTAACTGTTGCAAACTAACAATATATGCTATTTCTCAGCGAGTTTGATGATTATCTTTTATAATCATTAGACAAAATTCTAGAAATTTCAGTTGGCAACACTGGCAGTCACTAGAACTTAAATACACATATCTTCAATTGATGATTCTTTACTCTAGAATCTTCTACAAATTTACAACAAAGCTACTCGAGCTAATCTGTGCTAGGTGTCCCTAATTTAGCAGTGTAAGACTGGAGAGAAGATAGCTAGTCATCACCGCCAACTCTTTTACCAACGAATAGTGGAATTGACCGTCACATTATAATCGGGATTCGAGCCCGCGACTCCTCAGATTAAGAGTCGAGTGCCTTATCCACCTGGCCATACTGGGCCCAGAGTTTGGAGATGACAATGTTTAAGGTACTAGCAAATATTGTTTCCAATATTTATGGGCTTTTTTAGTTCTTCTTTATTCATCATCTAGTAACCTAAAGAAAATAAAAGAAATCTATAACATTAAATAGTCTAAGACTAGAGGGAAGGCAGCTAGTCATCACCACCACTGAATTGCGGTTGCTCAGCAAAATAGAACGATTCTGACCGTTTTTGGAAGTATCATTTAAACATAAGTACTCTTATTATATTATCTATAATAGCATAATTTCGAGAAATTCAGAAAACTGTTGTTAATATCAAAAGCTTTACCATCCTTTTCACGTTTTGGAAAAACCAAAAACTTTTATTAAGCTTTTGCGTTTTTAATTTAGTGATTTATTGAGTTTTAAGTTTACGCTCTTCCAGACATTAGGCTTAAGATGGCTGGTGCTGTCAGGAAGCAGCTAAAGAAGCGGAAATCAAAAGGTTCTGTTGAAAATTGTAATGTAAGTATGTGTGATTTACATAATTATGTTTGATTTATATTAATTTGAAAAAAGTAGGCAACTATGTTTCACCAATACATTTTTTTCCTTTAACTATAACGGTATGAATTAATAGTGAATTTTTATTATACATAATTTTTGTTTAGGCATAGTAACATTTCCCAGACCTCTTTCTGTATCATATTCTGTTTTTATTTTAATAGTCAGATTTTTGTCAGATGATTGTGTTGATGATTTAAATTCCAACTGATACTTAACTTATTTATATATAATGAAATTTAATTAATATAGTTCACATCAGTATATACGAGTATTATACCTCTTTGTACCAGTGATTCTCAACCTGTGTACCGCGGTGTTTTTGAAACACATTCAGCTTTCTTGGGATTTTACAAGCAAGTTGAACACATCAGTTAATAAAAGCTACTATAGAGACACTCTGAAACCTTCCAAAACATTCGATGGTTTTCATTGAACTCAAGCACTGAGAAGTTTATACTTAAATTTCATTCTCTACTGCAACAGTTCGACTGTTAGTTTAATTGTGGCGCAACAAGCGCTTCGTACGTCATAAATGATGCATCAAACAATCAAACTGCTTTTTGGAACACGTTCTTATTCTGCGGTAAGCTACAGTTATTACTCTGAAGGTAGGAATTTTATATCAACTGCAGAACTTCCTGCTTATCGTGTATGAATTAGCTTTTCATTTATCCATGGAAAAAATATTTAAGTAAGTCTGGTGCTGCAAAGGAGAATGTGTTGAATCAAAAGCAAGGAATCAAGCGAAAGTACAAAAACGAATACATCGAATACGGTTTTATCGCTTTGGAATCGGAACATTCTCAATTACCATTGTGCCTACTCTCCAATGCAGCTTTATCGAACGAGGCGCTTGTTCCTAGCGAACTGAAGAGACACTTGGAAACAAAACATTCAGCTGTGAAGGATAAGCTGAAGATTACTTCGAGAATCTCGCAGTTCAACAACATGAGCGATCAAGGAAGCTTGTGAAATAGATGAAGCTGCCCGAAACAGGATTGATTGCAAGTTATAAGGTTGCTCAATTGTTGGCAAAACGCAAGAAAGTGCATACGAAGGCCGAATCAGTCATTGTGGCAGCGTTAGCAATCATTGTTGAAACTATGCTTGGAACGGATGACGCCAAAAAGGTTAAGTAAGTTCCACTGTCCAATGACACAATTTCGCGCAGAATTGCAGACTTATCGTCGGATTTAAAGGATCAAGTTTGCGAACACTTGGAAGCGCATGAAGATGAATTGTTTCTGCTCTGGTCTCTTTATGTTGATGAATCTTCTGACGTTAGTGAAAAATCGCAAGTTCTGACTTTTGTTCGATTCATAAAAGATGGAAAAATCGTAAACGAATACTAATTTTGCAAAGATTTAAAAATTACAGCGAAAGGCCAAGACATTTTCGAGTTGGTGAATGAAAACATTTTGCTCTTCAAATTACATTGGAATAACTATGTCAGCGTTTGCACCGATGGCTGTTCTTCAATGCAAGATAAAAAGAAGGGATTCGTCACTCTGGTGCGCCAACAAAATCCAAACATCAGGATTGTTCACTGCATGATTCATAGAGAGGTGCTCGCCTCCAAATATTTGCCGAAAGATTTACATTCTGTTATAAATCAAGTTATTCAAGTGGTAAATTTCATCAAGTCTCGGCCACTTTAGTGTCGACTTTTATCTCTTCTCTGTGAGGCGATGGATTCAGACTACAAAAAGCTACTGTATCACATTGAAATTCGGTGGCTTTCGAAAGGACAGGTGTTAAAGTGTCTTGTCCAACTAAAAACTGAAGTAATTTCTTTCTTGGAGGTTGAGGAAGCAGGTTTTGAATTTTCTTTTCATGATGAGATCTGGTGGCTGAAGGTTCAATTTCTCTCCGACTTGTTTGACAAATTAAATTCTCTGAACTTAAATTTCCAAGGACCATCTGAAAACATTATTACTGCAACATCCAAACTGAAGGCCTTCGATGAAAAGTTGACGATGTGGAAGAATAAGATCTCGAAAGGAGTCCTTGATTGTTTTCCTTCCATTAACGGCCTGGCATGGCCAAGCGCGTAAGGCGTGCGACTCGTAATCCGAGGGTCGCGGGTTCGCGCCCGCGTCGCGCTAAACATGCTCGCCCTCCCAGCCGTGGAGGCGTATAATGTTACGGTAAATCCCACTATTCGTTGGTAAAAGAGTAGCCCAAGAGTTGGCAGTGGGTGGTGATGACTAGCTGCCTTCCCTCTAGTCTTACACTGCTAAATTAATGACGGCTAGCACAGATAGCCCTCGAGTAGCTTTGTGCGAAATTCCAAAAAACAAACAAAACCTTCCATTAACGAATGTCCCTCAAATTTTGAACACATTAAGCGATCTACAGTCCGCACTAAAACATTACTTCCCGTCACTTGTTGTCGATGAATATAACTGGGTGACCTATCCATTCGGAATCAACGAGACAACAAATCTTACAACTGAGGAGGAAGAACAGCTCATTGATTTACGAAACGACAAATTTCATCAGTCAGTGTTTCCCGAAAAGAGCTTGGATGAGTTTTGGATCTCCATTAAAAACTCATATCCTGCAATCAGTTCAAAAGCAGTTGAAGTTCTGCTTTGATTTGCATCTTCGTGGTTTTGCGAAATTGGATTTTCAGCATTGACTTAAATTAAAGCTAGAAAGAGAGTTTGTTTGTTTGTTTTGGAATTTCGCACAAAGCTACTCGAGGGCTATCTGTGCTAGCCATCCCTAATTTAGCAGTGTAAGACTAGAGGGAAGGCAGCTAGTCATCACCACCCACCGCCAACTCTTGGGCTACTCTTTTACCAACGAATAGTGGGATTTACCGTCACATTATACACCCCACGGCTGGGAGGGCGAGCATGTTTAAGCGACGGGGCGCGAACCCGCGACCCTCGGATTACGAGTCGCACGCCTTACGCGCTAGGCCATGCCGGGCCCCGCCAGAAAGAGAGAGAGACTTCTTACAGTCGATGATCAATGCGAACTTGTTTGTCTATGTTAGAGCCTCGCTTCAATTTGATTTGCTCTCAGAAGCAGGCACAAGCGTGACATTGAAAACATGTGTAAAAATAAAGTGTTAAATTTTCTGCTATACCACAAAATCGTTAAAAAGCCTAAGAACGAAAATCACGGCCAGAGCAAGCGCTATTATTGTCAATGTGCAGATGACATTAATATCGCTTGCTTTGGCCGTGATTTTCGTTCTAAGGCTTTTTAAGTTAACTCCTCTGTGTTACGTGTATCTAAACGTGATGCACAATAATATTATTATCGCTTGCTATGGCCGTGATTTTCGTTATAAGGGTTTTCACGCTTGCTGTATAACGTGTACGTAAAAATATCGATAAGGCTTTCCGTGTGTGACTCGAAAATTTTCAGATTGTCCTAGTGTGCCGCAAGTCAGAAAAGGTTGAGAACCACTGCTTTGTACAATATAAATTCATACTTTCATCTAGCTTTTAGTGGAAATCAGTTAAAATACATTTTAATCTTGATATAGTTTAGTGACATGTTTGTTTGAACTGAGATTTCCTTTTATTTTTGTTTTAATGAAGCAGACAGCAGCAGCTCGATACATAAAATGCCATAAGTTTTTATGAGTGATCCAAACTAAGTGTGCATGTAAAAGTCATTCATTGACAAGGTGATTACAAAGAAAGTGCCACAGCTGAGCACATTATTTCTCACAAATAGCATGGTATAGGAAGTTGAAATTGTACAGGATTGTAATGAGTATCATGTGAAAGGAAGGCCACTTTGATTTATTTCTGATTGGTATAAATGGCTCTTTTGATTGTAGTGTAATTCATCTAACCAACATGAAATTGACAAGTTTGCAGATAGGTGAGCTAGTAATATTACACTATAGGCTACAACATTAAAGCAGTACTGAGGGAATAGCAGAGTGCATAACATCTGCAGAGGGCTTTATTCCAGTGTTGTTGTTGTGTAATTACAAAAGAAATACAAGGAGATAGGTTGGATTTGTTGTAAACCATATAGAGCTCATCAACACCAAGTTAGCTGACGCTGTTGCTGAGGTCTGAAAAAGTCAGCTCAAGTGCATATGGATGCAGCAATGGATGTTTTGTTACCCTATGTCAGGATTTGGCAACTTCAACTGTTCAATGAGCTCTTCAGTCAACTTTGAAATGTTTCCTGAAATGCTGCATTATGTTTAAAGATTAAAAAAAATGAATTTAACCATTGTTAATTATATAAAAGACTAGGAGTTGGTGAACATTTTCCTGCCAATGTATTATTGAATGATGTAGCACATTTCACTCATTTTGAAACTGTCAACACATCCAACTGTATTATCTGGTTGGAAACTAATCCATATATAACATTTCCTAAACACCTTCATCATACTAAGGTGACAGGGTGGTGTGGTTTTTACAGCTGACTTTATTACTAGATCTTAACATTTCTGATACCTGTCAGCATGTGAAATGCAAACGTGTATATTTCATGCTGCAGGGTACTGTGCAATGAACATAACTAATGTTAGTTTCATCGACAGAATGTGATGGAAATTATTGTTTTCATGCAGAATGGTGATTCTTCACCTATTGGTAACTAGTTGGAACATATCTTGCAGGAACCTGTTAAAGGCAGAATAATTTCACATTTCTCTTCTTGTGAGTTGCCAACTCATTCAATGGGCCTGACATTAGTTAACTTCTGTTAATGTCAGTTAATGTCTGAAATTATACATATATCATGCGGATTCAAAGATACAATATTCTGGGAAGTGGCCAGCATACCAGATAAGATTTGTGAACTTAATATGATGTTCATTGTTACCTTAATGCAATGCATTCTGGATGCTAGGACAGCACATTTATAACGGTTGTTATTATTGATCAGACATTATGTGGTGCTCTTAATGGCATCATATGACAACTTTGGCCTTTATATCCACATAATATCCTTAATACCCCTGTGAAGTTTAACCTTCTTGTGCCATATTGGTTTTGAGATATGACATAATTACTGCAAAAAACTCTTTATAATCACAATTTCTTTTTATGTATTTTGCAATTGGTTTATTATAATGTAAGAAAATATATTGGATTGTGGTATTAAGTGCCTTCTAAAATACTATAAATTCTATCAAAAGAAAACATTATGTGGTTTGATTATCTGATATCGGTAAAGAATGATGAAATTTCGACTACTTACGCATGCTAATAAATCTAAATTTAAGTTACTTTCCAATTGAGATAAGTCCATTTGTTTCTTTGGCAATATTGTAGATACTTTCAAAATACATTGCTGATATAATGTTGCTGTTCATATATAGTTATAATAAATGAAACTTGATAACTTCCTGATTCAGACATTGCTGTCAGAAATATTTTAAAGTTGGAGAGAAAAATTGGATGTCCTGTTTTTATTGATGGTAGATAGCAGAGTTGGAAAGGTTTATAACTTTTTTTTCCAATTTTTATAGGTATAGAGATATATTCAAATGCTGGTATTTTAAGTTGGCATTTAGTTTCACCTGCATAAGAGGCCTTAAAGTCTTCACATGTGTATAAACAATGTGTGTGTGTTTTCTTATAGCAAAGTCACATCGAGCTATCTGCTGATGTAAATCCATAGAGGTTCCATTGTACTCGTGGGGCGCATGGAAAATGATCTATAAAGAATGACAATATGAACATTAGTGGATTCTAATGGTCAGAAGTATAGGTTGGCTGGCTTCACCTAACCTGAGCCAGCTTCTGCATAGGAACTAGTTTTGTAATCTTGATTTCATTTTTTTTTTATTGGAACTGAGTACTGTTTATGTGTAGATGGTATTGGAGAGTTTGGATTTTGACTGAAGGCTAAGCATGTTTGCCATTATCAAACGAATGACAACAAAGAACAGCACAGCTGATAAGGTATTGGTCAACAAAGTCACAGTGAAGCCAATGGACTGAGAAAGTTCACAGACATTGGGCATGTATGTTCCATGGATTATTTGATTATGAGTACATGTGAACCTACATACCAGTATCACTTGACAGTAGTAGTCTGTTGATTATTCCTCCCTAAAGATAGATTTTTGAGAGGAGTGTAATAGTTATAACCAGGCAGTTATAACTTTTTTCAACCTACACACTAGACTGACCATCTGATTAATAGGTATTCACCCAATTTCGTATTTTTAATCTGTTCTTTTACTGTTTAAGATCAAATTTTTTACTATTGGCTGTCATGTTCTTAAACTAGTCAGTGAAGTTCAGTTTCTTAATGTGCTGAAGCTTTGTAGTATTATAAAACTATTATAGTTGTTTGGCAAATAACAGTAGACATCCAGCACTTTCTTTTTGGCAATGAACTAGATTTTTATATTGACCCAAAGACACGTGGATCCAGCCTGACATTCCACCTAGTAAAATCCATGCTAAAAGATGCATTGCCAGGTCATTCATTGGACATTTGGGACCTAACTGATTCTGAAGTCTGGAGACCAAGCAGACCTAAGAGCCTTATACCTCATTGGACAGAGATGCAGAATCCACTAATGATTAGCTAAGCACCACCTTTGTACCAGTGGTACCAAGCCAGTGGTACTAGCGATGCAGACATGACAGTCAGCTTCCAAAACATTGTTATCAAGAAAGATGAATGGTAGGCACTTCAGTATCAAGAACCCTTTCCTTAAGTGTCTTATCATAATGTGTCTATAAACAATGAGCCACAAGTAGTGTACGTGCATTGGTCTGTGCAAAATATCACTATGTCTCTAAGCCAGAGAAGCCCTGTGACAGTTGAGGTTGTCCTAAAGGACAGCTGAATGTTGGGTGGCAGAGAAACACGTCTTCCAGAACTCAGCACCACAAATAACAAATAACACACCTTTGGAACCATTGTTGCTAGTAGCCAACAAACTGTGAAGATCTTATTGTCAGTGGTGTCATCAATAACAACAAAGGGATAAATTTCCCTTAACAGTCTTAAACACCTCAATCAGTATTTGAGATAGTATTTTTTTGAATTTATAATTTGTTCTGTGTGTGTGTGTGTTCATATATATATACAGGTAGGTAATTTGATGTTGTTTAAGTTATCTTTCTCCTTACCATTGTATTGAGCTCACACCTATTCTGCTCATGGTGTAATGGGCCTCTTGATGAATCTGATGTTGCCTGTAAAGTGAGAAATATTGAGTTTAAACAGTCTGGTAGATAGTTTAAGCTCAATAAAATGATGATACTTATTTTTGTAGAAGAGACTGTTTATTGTTCCTTGGGTAAGTATACACACGCAATGTTTGTGTTAGTGAATTAATAAAGATTGTTTGTTTAGTTGTTTTGAACCCAGTCTTTTTCTTTCATGAACTTAGTTTCTAAGAGATTCTGTTCTACTTCATAATATAAATATCTCATAGAATTTTCTATTGTTAAGTTTCTGTATCTAATTTTTCTGATACTAATGCAGCTCTACTTGAACACAGTATATTATTAAAGATTCCACATAGCTCACTGCATTAGCCTAAATTATACTCTCATAAAGATCTTATTATTAAGTACTGTATGGAAATAAAATCTTATCAGTTGAAAGTTGTAAATAACTATTTATACTGATTGATTAATTAAATCTTAATTGTAAGTGTAACTCAAGATAGTTTATACAACTTCATAACTGGCTATTATTTCCAACAGTCTCTTTTTTACATTGAAATTTGCATTTTTTCTGTTTTCATTTCAGGTAATGTATTAAGTTTTTTTACAGATGACCTAACTACAATTATGGCTGTCTTGTTTGTTGTTATTTTCAGGAAGTTCAAGTGTCTATCATAGATTCTGTTTCTTCACGTGAGAAAAGTACAGCATTTACTCAAACAGACTGTGGTGACTTGTCTGATAATCAAAAGTTTAAAAACATAAAACAAAGGGTATGTATTACCTATACCTGTATATATATTTGATATTTACATATAAAGCAGTTTAAGGCTGTCAATAAAATATTCAGTTCCAGACCACATAGAAGACTGAATATTGTTTGTGAGTTTGTAAAATTTTTATATCCAAATAATTATTTGTATTCACTATCTGTAATCATCATTATTTTAAATTGTATTTTTTTTTTTATATATATAAATGTATATTTGTGTTGACAAAGAAAATTGTGTGTATGTCTTGTTGGCAAGTATCATAAATTTGATACATATTAATATTTAAGTTTTAAATTAAAATTTCCAGAATATTTTTGAAATCATAATATGTAACATACATAACATAATAAATTGGAGACTTGTCCAAGATAAATTATAATATGTGACAGGAGAACTCCAACGATTGGACTGCAAGAAACAATAAGGAATAAGAAGTCATCCCATTATCATAGAATGGAGAAAGTAATTTATGTAGATTTACAGCATGAAAACAACATCCAAAAGTTTTATTTTAGGATTTTTTAAAGGTTGTATCCAAATGTTTATGGTTCTAATTCCTTTCGGTACTTGTTACAAATGGTCAGTGCTAGCTAGTGCAGGTATATCTGCTTCTCTAAGTGGTGAGTATAGAAGATGAATTATTAATTACTTTTTTAATGTTATCTGGTATATTGGCCCTGTGCATAACTAGGCACATAGGAAACATTCCCTTTTTGTAGTAATGAGATTTGTCTGTATCCAACCTTTTTCATTTGTATCAACCTTAACTTATATCAGCTCTTCCAATTTTCCAATTCTAGCTTTGGTTCTTACTTGTTGTGGTGTATTTCACCTGAGAATATTACAAAAGTAGACCATTTTCATGAGTGAAAAAATGGTTAACAATAAGTGTCTATGTTTACACTTTCCTGATTTTGTTACTGGTCATATGATCAAGATACATTTATGCGGCAGTTGAAATCGTATACTCATGAACAATTATGTATTTAAGTCTGGGATAGTAAGATTATATTCTGAAAGTTAAATTTTAAATTCTGTTAATTTTTTATGGTTTTTGCAGCATACTCAAAATGAGAAAAGTTGTAATTCTAAAAAAAACTGTAAATTTAATATCCTGTAGCTTTTAAACAGTTTTAAAATTAAATTTTTCAATCTTCAAAGATGTGTGTGTGTGTTTGATTCATTCAGCAGCTTTGTAATATTACTGTATTTTATAATATTACTATATTTTTAGTATCATTATTGATGTTGATAAAATATTTAAGTACATATTAATTGTAGTGATGTAAATATGGTCTCTCAAACACAGCTTGAACTACAAGATGAAATTAAGTCATTAGAAGAAGAAAGGAATGAATATTCAGTTAAAAACGAACATCTACAGAAAGAGGTGTACAAGCTAAATGAACAATTACGTATGGCCCATGAAGTCCACATGAATAAATTGACGCAGTTAAAGCAGGAAAAGGAGACTTCAGGCTGTGATCAGTTGCTCATCCAAGAAGCTCTAAGACAGGAAGTATTAAAGTTGAGAAAAGAACATTACTCAAAGCAGACAGTTTCCACAACTAGAGAAGTTGGCTACCCAGTTAATGGTAATTCTGAGGAATATGACTTCAATGCATAAAACATATTATTTGAGAAAGTTCATATATCAGTTAACATAAAGAAACATATTTAAGTACTGTATCTATTTTAGATATTTAGTTGATCATAGTGTAAGATGCATATATTATAGTTATGTGCCATTCCTAAAATGAAAAAAAAAAAAGATTCCAGGTTAATTGTTTTTAAATTTCAGTTCAGGACTTATCTAAGTAGACATGGTGCTAGTATACCAATATATAGCAAAATATACTTACTTTCACTGACAATATACAGTTTTGACAGAAAGTGTTTGTACCCCTGCATCCTGAGTGGGTTTTTGATCATAACTTAAAAAGTATCATGAGTAGGTGAATAGAAGTATAATATATTATAAATATTATACTAACACACATCTACATAAATTTGTATTTAAATAAAACGACAAATAAACTGTTTATAAACAAATAACCAAAAATAGGAGGAGCAGAAAGTGTTCATACAGTTCAGAAACTGTGAAAACATTGATATTCCCGTAAAAATTTTGTTTAGTTTGGCAAATAAATTACATTGTACCATTCCAGAACTAGACACTGGGTTCATAATTATTGGAATTTAGCCAGCAAAAAATGTACTTCCGGCAATTTAGAGCCGTCTCCGTCATTATCTGCTTGGTCATCATGGCGAACAAGAAACAACTGTCCAGTGATATAAAAAAAAAACAAATTATTGTAAAATACAAGTCTTGTGTTTCTCTTTCTGGTATTGCTACATAACTTGATGTGCCAAAATCTACTGTTGAAAGCATAATTGCCAAGTTTAAGTTTATAGGATCAACTGCTAACCTCCCTTGTTCTGTACGCCCCACCAAAATTCCAGAGAGAACCAAGAGGAAGGTTCTCAAAGAAGTTAGTAGGAACCCTCGTTTAACACATAATGACATACAGAAACTGGTAAGGGAAATTGGGGTTGAAGTAAGCACCTCTACAGTTACGAACATGTTATGCTCTTTTGTGTTTAAAGCATGCCGTCCATATTTAAAGCCTGTTCATATAGAAGTATGATTGAGGTATGCAAGAAAGCATATAGATAAATCCTTTACCTATTGGAAGAATATTCTTTGGTCAGACGAGACTAAAATCGAGCTTTTCGGCCACAATGATATTCGCTATAATTTCCGTAAGAAGGGGGAACGACATCTTCTAAAGAACATCGTCCGTACAGTTAAACATGGAGGTGGCTCGATCATGCTACGGGGTTCCTTTAGCTCTTCTGGTATAGGCAGCCTTCACCGCGTCAACGGAATCATAAAAAAAAGAAAAGTAAATTGATATATTAAGCACTTATATCAAGAATGATGCTCGGAACTTGCGGCTTGGGCGTCGTTGGATCTTCCAGCACGACAATGACCCTGAGTACACATCGAAATATGTGCAATCCTTGTTGTAGAGGAACCATATAAGCATTCTGGAGTGGCCATCACAGTCACCCGATCTTAACCCAATTGAAAATGTTTGGCATGAGTTGAAGACCAGGGTTCATCAGCGTCATCCGAAAAACTTGCTAAAGTTGGAGGCCTTCTGTAAAGAAGAATGGAAGAAAATACCAGTTGTACTGTCAAACAATAATGGAGGACTATGAGGAGTAATTATGCCAAGTAATTCACTTGAAAGGCAACACAACTGACCATTAAAGTAGACGCACAAACACTTTCTGCCCCTCCTATGTTTGGTTATTTGTTTATAAACAGTTTATTAGTCATTCAATTTACATAAAAATTTATGTAGATGTGTGTTAGTATAATATATATAATATACTATATGTTCATTATCCTAATCATGATACTTTTTAACTTATAAGGAAAAAACTACTCATGATGCAGGGGTACGAACACTTTCTGTCGTAACTGTAGCTATTTCTCAATTTCCAGGGTTTCCACTCTTTTCCCATCTAAGCATTGAAACTACTTGGTGCAGTCTTTTATATCACACTCAAATTTGAATACTCTATGCAAATTCTCCAGATACTGTATATAAGTACCTCATTCAGATAATGTAATCATTTTTTCTTGACAAAGCATTCGTCACAGGTTTCTATCAACAAGAGTGTTGTGATTATTAACTACTTATGTTATGATTTTGAACATTGTTGACACTCTATTATTTTTTATTTATGTTCATAAATTAATTTAAAAATATTACCAGTGGGTATGAATTTTCAATTTAATGTTTCTACTACAGAGATCAACCAGATCTCTTCCCTTCACCCTTTGCTATCTAGTGTTTATCAACACTCAGTTGAAGCTGTATGTGATATAATCATTTGTGAGATGAAGACATATGTGGACTGAGGGTGTTTCTCTGAATAGTTCTGAGGTGGCTTTTGCAAGTAACCAGGGAACAAGTGGCAGGAATTTAGAGTTGCTTCTTCTGATTTATTCTTTTACTAAGTCAGCCGTAACAGGGATCATTTTGATCAGTTGTCTCCAACATCTTTCCTTCAGTCGGTTACTTGGGTTTGTGAGGTTTTGGGGGTTTCTCCTATTGTATTTGACTCTACTCCTTCCTTATTAGCAGAAAGGGCAGCAAGTGATGTCTTGTTTTTTCCCCCTTCTCCTGATATTGCTATTTATACTGGGAGATTTGCTGCTCTGTTATGCAATAGAATAGCTGTGCCTTAACCCCCACATCTATTGGATCAGCATACTTTGGCTATCACCTTCATGAGAATATCTGTTTAAATTCTCAATGGATGGACCCCTTTTGGACCTGTAAGGTTTAGATTGAATCCTGAGATCACTTCAAACAGATCACATTTTCTTCCTGTTTACCTTACTATCGTACTGTCCTAAGTTATTTATCCTCATTCCAACTTTTGTATGAAGCATATCAACATTCCCCTCAGCAATTTGAGGGCAAGTTGTGGATTTTGCTGACATCTACATTAGTCAGTTTGTCTTCTTTAGTTCTTTCTTTGGTTTCCTGGTTAGTTTGTTGTTGAAATTTATTTGGTACAAACATGTTAGAAACTATTCATTTACCATCTTCTGTCTTCAGGGAACTACAGAAAACTCCTTTTCTTCATCCCATGTTATTTGCTGGAATTCCAGAGATATTAGAAGCCCAAATTTATACAGCCTGTTCACATTCTTATTTATTGTTTTTGGCTTCCTGCCTTTCTGGTGCTAATTTGGGAGTATTGGCCTGTAGGGTTTTCTGATCTCCTTCTTTAGTTCCCAGAACTGTTTGTTCCCATATTAGGATCTGTTCATACTCTCAAGGATTTTTAATTTGGGTGGACCAATTATAGTGGCTTTAGTGACTACCCTGTGGGTGAGGGAGTAGTGTGAGCATGGTTAAATTACTTTCTGGACATCTGGAGTTATTTCACCAGGGATCCATGGGCACTTTTAATTTTGTGGGCTCAATCTGTTACCTATTTATGTCCAATAGATCCACAACAAGTGGAATTTTGTTCCCAAGCCATAAGAGAGCTGTTAATCCAAAGGTCAATGGAGAGATTTGATCCTGTTTTTCTGGGATTTTATTCCCATTTATTTATTGTACTCATGAAGGTAGGAGATTGGCATTCAATCATTGATCTGTCTCTATTCAACCAATTATTAGATTATCCTCATTTTGCAATGAAATCTTTTCTCAACCTCTGGTAATTCTGTGCCAGGGTTCTGGATGACCAAGTTCAATGTAACCAATAGAATTTTCTCAGAGGTTTCTCAGGTTCATGCACAAAGGTCAGATGCTGCAGTTTAGGGCTCTACCTTTTGGTCTTGCATCAGCACCTTATGTCTTCTGCAGTGTTGTTTGAACATTTTCTCATCACCTGCATTTCTTGGGGCTGTGCGCACTTCATAATATTCACATCTGGCTCCTTTTGGCTTCATCCCTTCAATTAGCATAACAACACTCTCAGATTCTCCTTTCAGAAGCCACAGAAGCAGGCTTCTTTATTAGACTAGAGAAATCTATTTGGTCACTGACACAATATCTCGTGCATTTGGATGTGTTTTTCAGTGGATACTTAAGTCATACACAACCAACTCCTGTGGGCCTTCAAGCCATGGAAAGAGCCATCAGAAACTTATGTTTCCTTCTCTTACTACAGAGATGGTTCTCTCACTTTTGGCAATGTGGGTATCCCTCAAGTCTATCATTCCTTTGAGATAGACACATACGAGATCCCTTCAGTAGTTACTGCACTGCCAGTGGGTCATGCATTCTGATCCTTTGGATCATCCCATGTCATTACCCAAGAGCAACATCATTGATTACAAATGGTGGTTGGATCACAACAACATTGGAGCATCCATTCCACCACCTCGTCCTAATATCCATCTGTTCATAGATGCATCTCTTCAGTAATAGGGCAGCTTATTTTAAAGGTCAGAACTTCCAGGGACAGAAGATGTGTCTACCCTCCATATAAACATTATTGAACTCCTTGCAGTACACTGGGCACTGTTTCAAAGTCTTTCTTTTTCTTAAAGGGAAAAATTGTAATGGTACATTCTGACAATTCTATGATGTGGTATCTCATATTTCTTGTTTAGGAGGCACACATTCTTGAAACTATTGTTTTCATACCTTGGATCTTCTCTACTGGTTTTTAGCTTGTCATGTTCCCAGAGTGGCAAGTTTAGTTGCAGATCAATTATCTCAACCCAATTAACTTCTTCTAACAAAACAGATGATACATCATGAAGAAGTATCATCATTTCAGGTCTCCAACAATCGATGCATTTGTTACTCATTGAAAACATTGGCAGTAGATACATTCATTCAGGACTGAAAAGGATTACAGCTGTATGTCTTTCCCTCAAGTTGGCTATTGCCCTAGGTTCTGACAATGATTCATTCTCCTCTCTGTCATGTTCTCTTGGTTGCACTATATTGGCCAGCTGAAGCATTATTTCTGCTTCTTCAGTATTTGCATGAATGTGTACCTCCATTGGTAATTTGGTAATTCTGGTTGATAATTTACATGAAGCTTTCTGGTGGGGGGCATAACACTTCTCTTTGATCAATGTTGGTTTTCTATATTATTCATGGATGGAAGTCTACTATCTCGTAATTCTAAAAGTGAAGTGGTTTTCCATCCTACGTACTTGGTGGAGCACAGGTTCTACATCCTCTATATAATTATTCTGATAACTGTTAAAACTAAATTGACATTGTATTCCAGGAACTGGTTCATAGACAAAGTTTCTTTCTTGCTGAAATAATAGAAAGCAAATCCACACAAAGGAACTGGCTGAATTTTCTTTCAAACTACAGCTACAAATAGTAGTTAAGCAGGTGCACATAGCTAACATAAAAAAAACGCAATTTTTATGGAGACTAAAGTAAACTGCCATTACATACAGAATATTGTTTAGAGATAAAATTTACAGCAATTGTAGTCATTCTTTAGATATTAATAAGCAGTTTTATACATTTTTGACATAAACAAAAAAAAATCCTGAAGAAATACATATACAGGGTACCTGAAAATGAATATACCAAAAAAAGGGTTGAGTGACTTTATTGTTATTTGAGATAACAACAATTATTGAGTATAAAGATAAGAAGTAGGTTTGTAAATTTTAGTTTTAATTATTAATGGACTTCTACAAGTCTTCCATCATTCTCTATAATTAATCTACTTCTGCATTCAAATTCTGAGAAAACATTTTCCAACACAATGGTAGGGATGGATAAGATAACTTCACATATCTGATGTTTCAGTTCTTCAAGGTCTTTTGATTTGTTATGGTAGACTTTTATTTTCAAAAAACTTCAGAGATGAAAATTTAAAGGGGTTAACTTGGGTGTCCAAGAAGGCTATTTGATAGGTTCTCTCCTACCAATCCAACACTCTAAAAAAGTTTGATTTAAAAACTTTAATAATTCAAGCAGAGTGAGGTGGTGTTCCATCCTGTTGGAAGGTATCTCTTTGTAACAAACCAGAAGTTTTTTTGGAGTTGTGGAATAAAGAACTCTTGTAGCATATGTAGGTACAAATTCCCAGTAACACTATATTTGTCAAAAAAAAATTTTTTTTGGACACCCTGTATAGTAAACATCCTATTTGAGGAAACTTTGATAAAGAGTGTACTCCTACAAATGTATCTATAGATTTAGAAAAAAATTGTCTAAGTTATGAATCACATATGTTAATTGCTTGATCCATTGTAAAAAGTCTTACAGCTTATAGGCTATAGAACAAAAACTGTGGTCAGCAATTTCTAATTGTTAAACAATGCTCTCCATTTATAATTCTGACTGAATATGACTTTCAAATAGTAAAGTTTGTAAATGTTTCTGTCATTAAGTAGATCAAAATCTCATTTTAATCTCTACTGTAACCTTGGACAACCATACTGATTATGAATAAGAAGTTGTTTTTAAACTGAAATACTATATTTATATTCATTCTGGTGAAAAAAAAAGAGGATTGCAGAAAACATTTAAAACCAAATACAAACTGCTGTCTTAGCCATGTTATTTGATAATCCTTAGAGCAAGGTATGACAAGAATCTCTCAGTTGATTAATGTTTTTTTTTGTACTGTATACACATCTGAGACAAACTTTATAACCTCAGCAGCTCCACATTTTAACAAGTATGAAGAGGTTTGATTTTTAAAATATCAGAATAGCGAAACTTAAGAACTAGGAAAGTTGGTTTTGTTACTGAAGTCAAGATAAAATAATTTTGCTTTTTAATCAGTGTTGATCCATTTTTTAAGAAGTGGTGAGAGCAATTAGAAACTAAAAAGAAAATTTTCACATTTAAATCAGTAGAAAACATTCAGTAAATAGAAAAACTCCAGAAGTAGAGATGCTAATACAAATATCCCATCTTATAATGAGTTTAAAACTAAATTGATTAAACATTCAGTGAATAGAAAAACTACAGAAGTAGAGATCCTAATACAAATATCCCATCTTATAATGAGTTTAAAACTAAATTGATTAAACATTCAGTAAATAGAAAAACTCCAGAAGTAGAGATGCTAATACAAATATCCCATCTTATAATGAGTTTAAAACTAAATTGATTAAACATTCAGTGAATAGAAAAACTACAGAAGTAGAGATCCTAATACAAATATCCCATCTTATAATGAGTTTAAAACTAAATTGATTAAACATTCAGTAAATATAAAAACTCCAGAAGTAGAGATGCTAATACAAGTATCCCATCTAATAATTAATTTAAAACTAAATTGATTAAACTTCTAGATTGGATCATACTGAAACAGTTTTAGTTTCATTGTTTTATCTATTTTGTGATAATAGAGGGATTAGAACAAATTCCAGGTTGTAACATGTATCAGTATTTTCTGTGTAATCTCATTAACTCCTTTTATTTTTATGTGGATGATGTCCCAGTGAAATGATTTAAAGGCACTTAGAAGAGTGTGTTTAAGAAATTTAAGTGGTATTCCTATTAAAATTTGGTAAATAATTCAAATTTACATTCTATATTTTTATAACTTATTTGAATGAGCTGTCATGTTTTGTTAAAAGTTTTAGCATGCCAATGTGAACAAATAAATTCTGCATGAAGGAAATACAAAAAATTATTTTTAGCTGGTAATTTTTTAATTCAGGCAATACCATGAATCAAGCTATGTGCAGATGTATATATTAAAAATTGTATTCTTTACTACTGTCTTTTCATGTGATATTGTTTATTATTATGTATCATTGATACTATCTAGGAAATTGCATCATCCTTCAGGCAGCATGTAGAAGAAAGTAAAACAGTAACATCTGACTTCATAAATGCTGTATTAGTGAAACAAACTGCTCAAAATAAAATCATTAATGAATAGAAGTTAAAATATGCAGAAAACATTTGGAAAAACAAAATGAATGAAGAGTGCTAAAATATCAGCAAAGAATTTATGCAGAAAATGAAAGAACTGGAATTTGTTCTCAAACAAAAGTTTGAGGAAGAAAAAAGTGATATAGAGCAGAGATACAAGACTAAAATTTGTGTAATGGAAAAAGATTTAAAATACCAATTTGAAACAGAAAAAGGTGAAGATAGAAAATATATAGAATATTCATATCAGCAGAAAACTGAAATGTGGAACAGTTGCATGCTAATGAGAAACAAACTTTAAAAAATTACATTACGATGAACTTCAGGCTTTAAAAAAGGAACAAATTGAAAATCTAGAAAGTTTGAGTAAACAGTTAAATGACGATTACCAAAAACATATTTCTTTAACAAAAACTTGTAAAAATGGCTTTAGTTCTGTAAGAAATCTTTTTCAAAAGAAAAATAAACAAAGTATCAAATGTTTGCAGCAAGACTTTGAAAAGAAGCTCAAGTTTGTCTCTCATACAGTGAATATCAGTCACCAAGATGAAGTAAGTCAATTAAAGGGAAGCTTAAACAGTAAGTTCCAGAATGATGTATCTGCTGTAGAGATGGCTCACCAAGAACAGTTTCAGAGATTGGCAGAAGATATGAGGAGACACTGGGAAGTAGAAAAATCTGAACTTCAGAAATTTCATGCTGAAGAAATTGAAGACTTAAAGACTAAATGGAGTGTAGAAAAATCCAGGTTAGAAGAAGTGCATCAGGATGAAATTAACCATCTTAAGAAATGTTTTCAGCAGCAATTAGAAGAAATTCAACATACCATGCAACAAAATCAGCAAGAAGAGTTGAAAATTTTAGAAAAGACATCCAAGCAAAAAGTGGACAGCTTGCAAGTGCTTCTTAGAAACAGTAAGTTATTTATGCATGTTAAACATCTTATAAAGAGAAGTCTTGTTGAAAACAAAAGACCTGTTTTTGGAATACTAACTTTACTCTTGTTATGTATACATGATGAAGGTTAAACAATTCCCTTAAATGTTTATTTTCTGCAACTTTTAATATTTTGAGGCTATCCATAATCTAGATAAAATATTATTATTAACAACTATATCATTTGTGCAGCTGTTTCATCCTTGTTAATTAAAATATAGAATGTTCAGCTGCTTTACTTTGTACCATAATCTGCAATAGTTTAAAGTAAGTGAAAATACCAGTAAATTTAAAAACCTGATATTTGCAGTTATTTTAAACAGTCTGGGTTTGAATTGTACATATATTAGATTGAATCTAATAGGATCAGTATAGTATTACTATCAAAGAAACACAGTCAAATAAGTAAGAATAGGAGGCTCATTAAGCATGTGGTAACCACAAAACATTGACCAGTGACTGCAACAACCTTAACAGTTAACAACCTTTATTTCTTTCTTCTCAGTCAGGAATGATCTATTACTACAACCTTCATCTCCTTTGCTTTGAGTACTACTTTTCATTTGGATTTCATTCTCAAGTCTGTTTCTTTCCATCTCTTTATGCCAGCATTTCTTGTTTTCTTTATGTTCTAACTTTCTGATCCATTAACCTTGGGTTTATCTTTTATTCTTGCTTGTTGTTAGTTTTATGCTGCTTGTTTTAGCTAGTAGGATCCATTCTCATACCAAAATGCCTCATCCCCCCTCAAATTTGTGACTCTGTTGTTTTGATTTTTATGCTTTCATCTGTACGTTTTCTCTATTCCCTGTTATGGTTATCCATCTAGCCAGCCTGGGGATTAAACCTTTTACATCTGTATCTGAGACACTTCTTAGTGCATTTATAGACATTCATTCTTTTCTTTTCTTGGCCTCTTTCATTTTTTCTGCTCTATTACTCCATACTTCGAGTTTATTACTCTTAGGACTCATGGGGTCAAATTATTTTCCTCTTTCCTGTATGCCTTCCTAAGCATCCTTCTTGGTATGTCCTCCATTTGTTTTCTGTTCTTTCTCCTTTCTTCTCACATTGTCTTGATCCTTACTCTTTCCTTTGATCTTGTAACAGCATCTTTTATATATTTTGGCATTGTGTGGGCCTTTGCTTACCATATTCATAGTCCTGGGATTGTTATTCCTTGTTCAGAATTTTTCCTTCTGTTAGTGAATTTTTGGATGTTTTACCTCTTCTACCTTCATTTCTTTCATATAGATACTCAGTGTGGTTGGTACTTTGAGTTTTCTCTCCTCTTGTCTCAACTGAGTTCATCTTATCTTTTTTGAGCAGTGGTATATCTGGCTACCTGATTTTACACTTCTCATCCTCTTACTATACAAGAGACTTTTTTTTGTTTACAGGAACCCTGGGTTTCTTAGAATCCCTCATTCGTTTGGGGTAAACACTGATGTGTCTCCAACAATGGACCCTACAGACTCGTGGTTTTTATTCATAGAGTCATTTTTCTTTTTCTGAGCATCTCCTTGGGGTATTGTTGTGGTGATATTGCTGCATCTGGATAACTTCCTGCACTAACTTACTCTCACACAGGATCTTTTACTTTTTTATTGCTTTCATCTCTCCAGGCAAATTTCTGTTGAGGGCATGACTTTGAACATTTCATTGTTGGTCCTGTGCTTCTTCAACTTCAATATATGCAGCCCTCTCTTTGTTCTTTGGATGTTTCCTTGCCTTGTCTTGTTCTACCTAGGCTCTTACACAGTTGTTTCTCGTTCCAACCAGAATCAACATTGTTCTGGTTCATGAAATATTTTAAGTAGCAACCTCTCACATGAATGTGTCAGAAAGTTGAGCTATTCAATGTATTTATTTTGTGTTTCTTCTCTTTCTTCAACATCATTGTATGATTGTTCATACAGAAAAATCTAATCTGGTATGGTAGCTTATGTTGCTAATCAAAGTATTATTCTTGTAACCTGTGTATTTTTGCACTTTTGGTCTACTTGTTCTAATTAATTTAGTAGGTTCACCTTTGAACTTAAATTTCTGGTTTGATTTATATTATGCTATACTCACCAGATCATTGCCTTTTTTCTGACACAGTGAACTTTTCACTGTTTGCTTTTTTAGTGGATGGCCAAATCCTACAATTACAACTATACAAGGTTTTACTGCACATCTCACAGACTGTAAAATAGGCTTGTTGATAAAGAACTTGTTTAACAACTCAAACTACTACAACTATACAAGGTCTTATTGTACATCTCACAGACTGTAAAATAGGCTTGTTGATAAAGAACTTGTTTAACAACTCAAGCTACTACAACTATACAGGGTCTTACTAAGTAGTTTAAAATCCCTCTGTAATAAATAAAGTAAGTAGTTTAAAATCTCCCTTGGTAATAAATAAAGTAAATAGTTTTAAATCATTATGTAACAAATAAAGTACTTAGCTGAAAATTATTTCTGTAATAAATAAAATAAGTAGTTTAATAATCCTTCTGTAATAAAGTAAGTAGTTTAAAATCACTTTCTAATAATTAAAGTAAGTAGTTTAAAATCATTATATAATAAAAAATATAAGTGGTTTAAAATTTTTTCCATAATAAGTAAAGTCAGTAGTTTAAAATTATTAATTTTGTAATAAATAAAGCAAATTGTTTAAAATCCCTTCTATAATAAATAAAGTAAGTAATTTAAAATCATTATGTAAGAAATCAAGTAACTACTTTAAAAATATCTGTAATAAATAAAGTAAGTAGTTTAATATCCATTTTATATTAAAGTACATAGTTTCAAATACCTCTGTAATAAATGAAGTAAGTTTTGGAAAACCCTTTTGTAATAAATAAAGTAAGTAGTTTAAAATCCCTGTTTAATAAATAAAGTAAATAATTTAAAATCACTTCTGTAATAAATATAGTAAGTAGTTTAAAATCATTATCTAATAAATAAAGTAAGTAGTTTAAAATACCTCTTCATTAAATAAAGTTAGTAGTTGAAAATCCCTTTGTAATCAATTAAGTGAATAGTTTAAAATCCCTTCTGTTATAAATAAAATACGTAGTTTAATATCCCTTTGCAATAAATAAAGTAAGTAGTTTAAAATTATTTCTGTAATAAATAAACTAAGTAGTTTGAAATCCCTCGGTAATAAATAATGTAAATAGTTCAAAATCATTATACAATAAATAAAATATGTATTTTTAAAATCATTATGTAATATATAAAGTAAGTAGTTTAAAATTATTATGTAATAAATTAAGTAAGTGCCTTGAAATCATTACCTAATAAATAAAGTAAATAGTTCAAAATCTTTTCTGTAATAAATAATGTAAGTAATTTAAATTATTCCTGTAACAAATAAATTAATTAGCCTAAAATATTTCTGCAATGAATAAAATAAGTAGTTGAATATCCCTTCTGTAATAAAGTAAGTAGTTTAAAATCCCATTGTAAAAATAAAGTAACTGGTTTAAAATTATTTCTGTAATAAATAACGTAAGTAGTTTAAAATCATCATGCAATAAGTAAAGTAAGTAATTTACAATCATTATGTAATATATAAAGTAAGTTGTTTAAAATCATTAAGTAATAAATAAAGTATGTGGTTTAAAATTCTTTATGTAATAAATAAAGTAAATACTTTAAATTTTTTCCATAATAACTACAGTAAATAGTTTGAAAACATTATATAATAAATAAAATGAGAAGTTTAAAATTATTAATTTTGTAATAAATAAAGTAGTTAAAATCATTGTGTAACAAATAAAGTAATTAGTTTAAAATTATTTCTGTAATAAATAAGTAGTTTAATATCCCTTCTGTAATAAAGTAAGTAGTTTAAAATCTCTGTAATAAATAAATAAAGTATTTTAAAATCACTTTATTTATTACAAAGTAAATAGTTTAAAATTCCTTCTGTAATAAATTAAGTAATTTAAAATTGTATCAGTAATAAATAAATTAAGTAGCTTAAAATCATTATTTAATAGATAAAATAAGTAGTTGACAATCAATATGTAATTTATAAAGTAAGTATACTCTTCAAAAAAAGAAACGCAAAAGGCGAAATATGAGACACATTGTTAACAAGTTTATTCCGGGTAGTTCTCTATGACACGTGTGAAACTTTGCACATTCACTGCTGAACATCCAAAGTCTGCAAAGGCGAAGTCCACGCTCACTAGGTGAAGTTTAACGTCACTCAACTTCAATAACGAGTATGCCCCCCGTAAGCATCAATAACTGCTTGGCATCTCCTGCCCATGGAAGCGATGAGATGACGAATCACATCCTGTGGAATGGCTGTCCACTCAGCCTGCAAAGCTGCTGCAAGCCGAGATAGAGTCTGCGGTTGAGGTTAGTCGCCGTCGCAGACGTCGGTCCAACTCGTCCCAAAGATGTTCGATGGGGTTTAAATCTGGTGATCTGGTGGGCCAGGGAAGAATGTTCATGTTGTGGTGTCTCAAGAAGACAGTGGTGAGTCGGGCTGTGTGAGGACGGGCGTTGTCATGTTGAAAAACGTCGTTGACGTTCACCATGATGGGTTGCACATGGGGCCAAAGAATCTCGTAGACGGTTGCTACGGTCTGATCGGAAATCCGACGCAGCCCTGGTATGGTTAAGGCAGTAGACGTCGCAGTGGTGGTCCTATCCCGAAGGTGACGTAACCGGATGTTGCGATCTTGTGCGGGCGTGGTCACACGAGGTCTGCCAGATCGTGGACGGTCACGAGTTGATCCATATTGTTGGTGACGATTCCATAGCCTTGTGATGGTGCTTGGGTGGACATACACAGCTCTGGCAACATCTGATCGAGATTCACCTGCTTCCAAGCAAGCAATGGCGTTGTTGCGTTGTGCTTCAGTTAGTCTTGGGCGTGTCGGTGGCTTAACACTGAGCTATGGAAACCGAGAACCCGTCACTTTTATAGGATTTTGCACATGTTGCACTTGCAGAACATGCACATCTCTCAAACAAATTTATTGGACACGCATGCGTTTTGGCGAAAAATCCGATGTTTTCCTCCGTTTTCAAAGTGCACAACTTTTATTGTCATTTTGGTCTGACAATCAGTGTTTTACCACGTGTAACATCACATACTCTGAGCTTGTAACGTTATTACTTATATTTCTCTTTAAAATAACAAAAATATCCCTTTGCATCTCTTTTTTTGAAGAGTATAGTTTAAAATCATTATGGAATGAATAAAGTAAGTGGTTTAAAATTATTTCTGTAATTAATAAACTAAGCAGTTTAAACATATTTCTATAATAAATAAAGTAAACAGTTGAAAATCATTATTTAATAAATAAAGTGAGTAGTTTAAATTTATTAATTTTGTAATAAATAAATTAGTTTTAAATCCGTTTGTAATAAGTATAGTAAATAGATTAAAATCCCTTCTAGAATAAATAAATAGTAGTTTAAAATCCCTTTATAATAAATAAAGTAAGTAGTTGAATATCTCTTCTGTAATAAATTAAGTAGTTTAAAATCTCTCTGTACTAAATAAATAAAGTAGTTTAAAATCACTTTCTAGTAATTAAAGTAAGTAGTTTAAAATCATTAAGTAATAAATAAAGTAAGTGGTTTAAAATTCTTTCTGTAATTAATAAACTAGGTAGTTTAAATATTTTTCTATAATAAATAAAGTAAACAGGTGAAAATCATTAGTTAATAAATAAAGTGAGTAGTTTAAAATTATTAATTTTGTAATAAATAAAGTAGTTTAAAATCCCTTTGTAATAAAGTAAGTAGTTTCAAATCGTAATGTAAAAAATAAAGCAATTTGTTGAAAATTATTTCTGTAATAAATAAAATAAGTAGTTTAATATACCTTTTATAAAAAGTAAGTAGTTTAAAATCCCTCAGTAATAAATAAAGTTAGTAGTTTAAAATCCATTTGTAAAAATAAAGTAGATAGTTTAAATTCTTTATGCAATAAATAAAGTAAGTAGTTTAAAATCATAATGCAATAAATAAAGTAAGTAGTTTACAATCATTATGTAATAAACAAAGTAAGTAGTTTAAAATCATTAAGTAATGAATAAAGTAGGTGGATTAAAATTCTTTATGTAATAAATAAAGTAAGTACTTTAATTTTTTCCGTAATAAGTAAAGTAAATAGTGTCAAATCATTATTTAATAAATAAAGTGGGAAGTTTAAAATTATTAATTTTGTAATAAATAAAGTAGTGTAAATTTGTTTTGTAATAAACAGAGTAAGTAATTTAAAATTATTATGTAACAAAAATAGTAATTAGTTTTAAAATATTTCTGTAATGAATAAAATAAGTAGTTTAATATCCGTATTGTTATAAAGTAAGAAGATTGAAATCCCTCTGTAATAAATAAATAAATAAAGTAGTTTAAAATCACTTTCAAATACTTAAAGTAAGTAGTTTAAAATCATTAAGTAATAAATAAAGTAAGTGGTTTAAAAATATTTAAGTAATAAATAAAATATGAAGTTTAATATCCCTTCTGTAATAAAGTAAGTAGATTAAAATACCTCTTAACGGTAGGCTTAACGGTAAATTGTTGTGGTGATATGTCAGTATACTTTGTTATTCATTATATTCACTGATAGGTACTCTATTTTATTTTCACATGGTAAAATAACAGTTTCTTGACATCTCTTTAATATTCTTGCTTAGATAACACTTGGGGCTTTAGGCACAACCGTTCTTGATTTTAAGCAACAGACAAACAGGAAAAACCAGCCAGCCAATCAATTTACGGTACTCTTCGTCACAAGGGTGTTGTCTGTTTTTGTTTTCAAACGAAATAACGAGATTGACTGTCACCTTTATAACTCACCTATATCTTAAAGCTCAAAGCATATTCAGTGGAATCACGTCTCAAACCCTGGCTCCTACGATACGCAACCCAATATGTTAATCACTATACCACGCCTGACACGCATTCTTTAATATTTAATTAATAGCTTCAAGTTAAATAAAAAGGCATAAAAGGGTTAATCATAGATAACCATTCATGTATAACTTATGAATAATTTTCATTATTTCTTGTGATGGTTTTATATTATTCAGAAATAATCCAAACTAATTTAACATTTTACGTACATAAACCCGTGAATATGCTTATTTTATAGATACATTTGTTTCTCGTAATTTCTGTTTTATTTTTAACTAAATAGTTTTGTATGAAACAAATAATTTTCAACAGCTACTTCCTTTGTTTTTATTTTATAAACATGTTCGGTTAAACAGTGAATTTAATTTAAATAGTTGAATCAGATACGTCAGAAAGCAGTGTAAGACTAGAGGGAAGGCAGCTAGTCATCACCACCCACCGTCAACTCTTGAGATACTCTTTTGCCAACGAATAGTGGAATTGACCGTTACATTATAACGCCCCCGCGGCTGAAAGGGCGAGCATGTTTGGTGTGAAGGAGATTCGAACCTGTACCAGCAGACTGGGAGCCGAGCGACCCTAATCACCAGACCACGGACGAAAGACATAAAAAACGAGGAAGTGAAAACAAATTAAAAATTACAGTAAATGAAATCGTTGATTTATGATCTGAGGTGTAAATGAATCATGGATATAAAAACATACGTGCACCAGACACGATAAATTATTGAAGACTTGACAAAAATATCACACAAAATTGAGAAAAAAAAGAATGTTTTTCACAATAATATTGAATGATCATAATATGTACAATTCTTAAAAACAATAGTAATAGCAAAATGAGTGGGTAATTAAGGTGGAATATATTTGCTGAGTACGAGTTACGAGGTGTATGCTTCAGTATTAAAATAAATGATTCAGTATTACATGTTAAGTATTATTCTGGTGAGATTAAAGATATATCAAAGCATAAGAAAAGCCACCATGATGTATGGGGTGTTTTAAACAGGAGTGAGGTGATAAATTACAGATCAAATATGTGTAAGGTTAGACAAAATAGCGTCTATTTATACATAACATGAAGAAACAGGAAGAGAACATATGTGAAAAGAAATGTGGAAATGATCATACAAAAATAGAGAGAACGCGAAAAAGATCAACAAAGCGGGAAAGAAATTGTTAAGACTATTTTTGAATTATTCTAAGACTGTTCTCGGGTATAATTCTAGAATACGAAACAGGTGTTTGGACGGTAGTTAGTGAAATACCAGAGAAACTACAAAGGCAGCAAATGGAAAATAAGATAAAAGATTACAAGTTCAATAGAGTTTATAAAGACATTCGAAAGTAATAGGTAAATCCATTTTATCTAAACCAGTTACATTATAAAAAATTTAATAAGGATAGCAGTATTAAAATATAATATTAAAAAACTCAAAGGAATTAAATAATGATTAAGTGAATAAGTTAAGATTTGTAGTTTATATCAAGATAATTTATAAACAATGAAAGAGTCGACTAGAAAATATGGAATAGAAAACACAGTGAGATAAGAGAAAAATAAACATTGAAGAACATATTCCAAGAAACAACTGAGTTTTTAGAAGTTTATGTGTTTTTATTACGTCGCATGAAAACTAAAGAGTAAATATTAAAAAACTCTTAATGTTTGTTGAAATTCTCCATTTTCCCTAAATCTCAAAATAAGGAAAGACGAAACCTGTAAACGTACGGCCTGGTACCAATACAGAGGTTGGATTTTTTCAATGCTTGCGTTAGCTCGTCGAGTGTTGTTGAGTTAGAATATTTCCACTTTTATTCTGTTCCTGCAAAGGTGTAGGAACAAAAACAAGCTCTTGGCTTCTGGATTAAATATTATGCATTCTTCTGTTTCTACAGACAATGATTTTCTTAATTTTGGTGCATTTTTACTGGGAAAAATGGAGTAGCTCGTGCTTCGCGCTTCCTACGTCACTACTGTAATAATTTAAATTTAAGTGTAAAAATTTATTTGCGTCGTTTAGATAGAAATTAAGGCTTGTTTCTTTTATATCATAGCCATAGTGGACTACTTTCTGCTGTGCTTACCGCGGGAAATGGACCTCCTGATTTGAGTGTGTTGTAACCCTTAAACTTACCATTGTCCCATCAGAAAATGAAATGATAAAATATCTCCTTGGTAGGTTGGAGTTATTTAACAACAACAAAAAAAACTTTTCGAATGTTTTATTGAATTAAAATAATGAACATTAAATGTGGTCTCTTAAACCACATAGTTATCACATCATGTTTAGCAGCACATAGTTATCGCATTATGTTTAGCAACCCAAAGGTGTCTTGGTTAGAATGAAAAATATCTAATAGACAACATGAGCAAATGAAATTAATTTTGTATTAACAAAAATGAAGGAAAGAAGAAAGTAAAGCTTGGATCGCTGAGCTGGCGATCCGACTTCGAATCTGTGTAATCTATGAAAAAACATCCCCCAAACTCTAAGCTGTGAATATATTATAAGTGTGACGGTGAATAATAAGGTGCTACGATTGGTTGTTTCGTCTCTGGTCGAGTCGATATTACCAAATTTGGTACAACTTAAAATAGCCTTGCTATAACTTCATAATTATAAATACAAATTATTCACAACGACAACAAAAACGAAAGTTAACAAAAATGATATTCAATAGATCGTGTTAGCTATTTTATTAATATATTGTTCATTTCTAGGATTTTCCATGTTTGTTATTTAACAAATTGAAGCTTCAACAAAAAAACGTACATGCATTTACTTTATGTGACTTACATATTGTCATTAAGCTGGCACTCCATATTCAGATTTACCTTTTCAAATACCGTGGTTTTGGTGGAATTTTGTTTAAAGAATCATGCTTTTTATTGCATATCTATATTATGCGAATTGTGATAATAAACTGCATTTTTCTTGTTCTGCAAACGTTAACCGCATAATTATAAGAACAGTTTTGATTCACTCTATTCATATATAGCATTTATGTAGAAACAATAATAATTTACTTCTGCATTTTTCCACGGCATTTATTGATTTACAAGAATAATTTTAAAAATGTTAGTACATCCACTTTCAACAGTTTGAGTGCAGCCCAGTAGATGGCACTCTAATATAAATTTCTGCATTTTGTCAACTCTAATGCGTTATAAGAGTTAAAGTCAAACACACTATTTTGAGTGATAAGAGTAGCCTAATGGTGAGTGGTGTTGACTAGCTACCTTCCCTCTATTATTTCAAAATTAATGACATTAGTGCAGGTAACATTGCGTGAAATTTAAGACACAAAAACTGCTAACGTGATATAATATTAAATTTTGTTTTTCACAGTTTTCATACCAGTTTTTTTGCGACAGTTCTGTGTTACATAACGACCGTAACGTAACTGATAACTATCAAACATTCTGTTCTGGCATGGCCAGATGGTCAGGGCACTCGACTTGCAATCTGCGGGACGAGGACTCGAATCCTTTCCCACGAAACATGCTCCCCCTTTCAACCGTGGGGGATTTATGATGTAACGGTCAATTCCATTATTCATTACCGGTAAAAAAAAGTTACACAACAGTTGGCGGTGGGCACTGATAACTAATTACCTTCTATCTAACCTAACTGCTAAATTAGGAACAGCTAATGCATACATCCCTCGTGCAGCTTGGCACGAAATTCCAAGAAAACTGAACCAAACGTTGTACGGTTTTCCTCCCTAATAAGGAAAATACAAATTTTCCTACTGTCTTAATTGTTATTTTCTCGGACTCTTACTAAACAGAACCTTTACCGACAAAATTAACATTTTATAAACTATAGGAAAGTCATACTGATAACAACTACTGAGGACACGTTCGCCATAAAATAATTAATACAAACAAAAGATTGATTGTTTTTCTCTGGGGTTTAATTGTAGCCGAAAGATACGTAAATAACAACTCTTAAGATTTAATGCAAAATCATATTTGTCATCTTTAGAATTAATTTAAATTATTTTGTTTATCTTCTCACTCATTATTGACATAAGACTTCTTATTTATTTACAGCGTTGCTCAGCTCAACGACAGTAAAATGATAAAATATTTATTTTTACCCAGAACCAGAGATTGTTTAATCAGTCAACAGAGAGCGACACTCTTAAATTATCTGATAACCTCGTAACAATGTGAGGGTCTGATTTTTACTTGTGTAGAGCCTAATTTTAAGTTGTAGGTAAATACAATTTGGGTTTATATTGTTCGATTCTGGAATGGATTTGTTTGATTTTTTATGTATTAATTACGAAGCTTCACTGTCCTTGACGTTGTATGTATCCTGTTGGATTCTCGTTATTTAAAGGGTTAGAATGGATCGATGAGGGACTGTAACGTCAAAGGTGATTCAGCTAATGACAGAATATTTACGAGTTTTATTGAGACCCCTTTAACTTCATCACTTATTAAAATTAATATTTTTGATTAAAACTCAACAAAACTAAAATTAACATAGCAACATGCCTAAACAGAAAAAAAAAAAAAAGAAATGGACAAATGTGTACGTGCTGTAGACTGACTGACACCTCTACCCACATAGTTTCACCTCCACTGTTTATTGGTACCTTTCCTTCTGATAGACAGATTCTTCCTTCACAGGTTTCTTCAGATTAATCTTGTTCAGCATCACTGACGTGACTACTAGGAGCTGGAAAATTGAACTTGAAGGCCATTCACACAGTAAAAAAGGCTTAAAATCTTATAGTTCTGTAAATAAGAAAAATACACTTTTGTTCACACTAAATCTTGTTCTGAGCACAAAATCTCAATTTAGTCCCAAGTTATTTTTAACATTTTACTAATTCCTGGACAATTAAGATTCAAATCACCTAAAATTTGAATAGCTTTTCTTTTCCAGTTAAATATAGAATTATAAGAAAGTTAACTGTTTAACAAATTTTACTGCTATTCCTATAAAAAAAAATTACCTTTGAGAAAAAACAGAATAGTATTCAGTATAAATCTTTACAAAATTCTTAAATGGAAAAACTTGAAGTAGGCACTTCTTCACGTGCAGCAAGCAATATGTAGACTAAATTACAAACTGCAATACCCATACAGTAAGACAGTACAAACAATTCATGAGGTAAAAAAAACAGCAAAAAGCACAATACGAAGTTATTAAAACAATATAAAAGTAATACAAAGAATGACAAACAAAAATTTAATCATAGCCAACATTTAAAGAAAATATTAAGAAAGTGAGAGATACCAGTTCAGTATTATAAGCAAAAGACCCTAGAAACATTTCAAACAAAAATATAGTAGCATTCTTACTGTTTTGTAAGAAAATATTAAAACTCCCACAATCTTAGTAAACAGGATGATTTTGTAAAGTTCATTATAAAACTATTTCTTACATCAAGAATATTGCATTAACCTATTTTGTTTTTTGAACTCAAGTTCAAATTCACTCCTCCACAATAACCAACAGTTAAACACACTCACAAGAAAGAACAGAGTTCTAAACATTAATATGGATAATACCCCATACCATTTTTAACAAATGACTTGTAGGTCACCACTTATTAAGCCTGCTCATTCTACATAAAAATACATGGCAAACCTATTTAGTATAAATATACAATTCTGGTCAAAACAATGCTAAACAGAAGTAAAACTAACTTAAACCTAATGTTAAGAGGTTACGTATGTGCTAAAATTTTAATGTTCATTATACCTTAAATAACATGATTTGTTTAGGTCACTTCAAGTTTAAAATATGTCATGTAAGACAATATTACTATAACTGTACATTTATGTGTCAAGTTATTGTTATAACATTGTTGTAAATATCTGCTGATGTTTTACACACAATTTGTTTGTGCAGAGGTAAATGAAAATAAACAGATAACCATAATACAGTTGATTTTAAACTTTAACTATATACATGTCTGTCTTGGAATTTTATTTTTAAAGTTATGTAGTCTGAACTACGTAATCACATGCAAAATACTGTTTACAGTAGTGTACATAGTCATTACAAGTTATGAAAAGGTATATACATGGTTGTCATGTGTACAGTAAATTAAGAATAACTACACATTGTGTATACAGTCAAATTGAAACAATTCACTTTGCACTCATCCATATACATTTTAAAACTGTGGAATATTACATACTGTTGGCTGCAACTACGTAAGCTACATACTAATCAAATCTAACCGAATGTACACTATAAACTATGCATATTATAAAAATGATAACATCTAAGCAAACGCACTGTTATCAAATTTAATTTTCTACATGACAAAGAAAATGGATAGAAAATATAGCACAACTATCTTGCTCTTCCTGATTCAAATTTAGAAAAAGGTAAATAACTAATATACAACTCTTAATATTAGTACAACATTACTTAAGACAGATGTGCCAGTACAAATTTATAACGATTCTTGGATGTTTTCCATTGTTCTTTAAATCTGAGATTATTTCTCTTAGACACAAATTTATTCTAGCTTAATGTGGGCAATATAGCTTGCCTTTCATCACACTTTAATTTAAAAAAATACAACTAAACCATGCTCCAAGCATGTACAAGTTCCACATGCACTGCTGCTAGCAATCATATAAATCTGACCATATCCATTCCCTCTCTTTAATTGATCACTCACCAAATCAGATTACAAGTATTCAGAGAAGTAGCTTCTACATCTTACAACAATAAAGTTTTACATACACAAGGAAGTGTAAAGTACAATACAACTATTTCATGAAACTATGGATATGACTCTTTGAATGTTAACCCATTCATAGATATCCCTCTTTGTGTGACACGGAAGGGAGAGTCTGCATGATATATTTCAACTAATGATATGCTATGACTAGTCAGTAACATCTTAGTGATTAGCTTTCATTATGCTCTAAATGCCACATGTAATGTGTAGAAATTCACACACCTATATGTGGTGAATTAATACAATAGTATTATGTGGTTGAACAACCAAGTTACTGCTACAATTAAAATATGTATTTATTGTTTACATGATTTTGCTGGTATTTACCAAAACCAAGTTTTGTGTGTCTGCAGCATTGTTGCCCTTGCAAAAGATGCTATTAAAAAGTTTTCATGTCCAACGCACACCACTCTTTCATGCATGTTTTCCATAAACCATACAGTATATGAAGACAGTGCTTTCACAATGCATGTTACAACAGTGCAATAGCATATATAATCTTTAAGTATTACTTCTGGTGGCTTGAATGTTATTTATTATTTTATACTAGTAATTGTATTTGTTTCATTCTACACCTTCTTAACCCTATTACTATGTGTAGGGGTCAGAGGGTGTTATCACACTTGTTGATTTACATTCAAAATTTTATTGAACCATTATTTTATGAATATATGTGAATGCATGTGGCAGCATGTAATTCAAATGTAATAGTACACAATAATTAATTAATTTAAAAATAAATATCAAAACAAATTCCTAAATATCAAATTTTGTTAGTCATGTACTATACTAAATGCTTCTTTATTTAAATTATATTTCTGATGTCCAAAGGCAAATTTTATACTTTTTAACAAATAGAAATTTAAATTACCAAATTTTGACAAGCTAGAATATAAATGAAAAAAACCTCCTTTCTTATCTATTTTCTGAAATATTACTATATTTAGAAAATCAAAAAAGTTAATCTGGCCATTTCTTTGGTTTTTGGAAATGACTGTTTACACATTCTTACTTTGTTCTATGAAATCTTTATAACCAATTAAAAGCTCAGTATTTTCCACGTGGTATTTTAGGTTTTGAAAAGTGTCCTCATGAGTAGATCCATTTTTTTTGTTGTTGAAAACTCACAAGGAAAGGTAAGATGAATGATGTTTGAAAAATATTTTTAGACATAAATACACTTTAATTAATAAGAATTATTAATTACACTAGAAATCTGTGGTACTTAAATATAACCTATGATGTTCTTTATAACAATATGTGTATATAAAACATGAAAATTTTTTACATACTCCAGTTGTAAAATGTGACAAGGCTTAGCAAAGTGTGGAAAGTGAGTACACATTCATTAAGAAGGAAAGATCATTGTTTTTCTGTGTTTCTTTACTTAATGTTCTGTGCTCTATGAGAATTGATATTTCAAGATTTATTTGTAGACAGTAATAATAATAATATGTATATATATAAATATACGTAAAATATAATGTATTACAACTGAAATGTGATTGTATTCTACAAAATACTGGTCCTCAACAAAGTTATTTCATCGATGTCATATATATCATTCTCAGCAGTTTTCAGTTCATTTCTGTGTGCTTGTGCATCATGATGATTTAATGATTTATAAAAAGAATCTAGTTCATGATGAACATTGTAATTGTGTCTGTTGAGGTTCACACAAATGTTGGTTTTTACTGTTTTAGTCACTGATGAACTCATGATCAGAAAATTATTTTTGGTAGCAGTTTGGTCATACATAAGTAGTTTAATATTTCACTGCATGTAGTAAGTCTGCAGCAGCCATTCCAGATGTATGATAAATTTTAATTGTTTTTCATAAATTGGTTTTGATTCATAGTTTTAACACTTCACATTTTTTAATTTTTTTGCTTATTTTATTTAGTATGTTACATTTTCTGTTGTTACATACTTTTTTAAATGCAGCTAAAGTGTCTATGTAAATCAGATGCAAGTCTTATATGAATACTGATCTTTTATTTTAGGCAAACATTATATGCAGCATCTATTGTGCTGTAACACTTGTAGTTGTGTTTTTATTGTCATTTCATCCTGAAGTGAGGCCATTTTAAATCATTACAATAATTAGTACTTCCTTACTATGAAATGGGCTCTAGTACAGTGCACTAGGTTCAGAGTTAGAATTAACAGTGTGGAATATGTATTAAAGTTATTGATTTCATCTTTATCTACACATCTTCTTGTTCAATTCTCCCTGAGCCTGTTGTGGTCCTAAGAAACCTATAAGACAGTAGCTGGATGGAGACTTAGGTTTAATGTTTGATAATGATTACTTTGGTGATTGCACAATGATATTAGATTGGATTTCTTATTGTTCATGTTTGAAACAATTCTGTGCAAAACATTTATGGATTTGTATTTTGCAGCTACTTATAAATGTGTTATAGGCATTACTGTATTTGAATACCACACATTAAGGTCAATCTGAGGCTTAGTTTAATAAACTGAGCACTAGCTCAGCTAGTGTGCTCTCTAAAGAGAATAAACCATGGCTACATGAAAATTTAATTTCAATGATTAGCCAAATGTCTCATCATCTGATTAGTGACGTGCATGAATGGATTAAGGAGATTCCCACTATCCCTATCTACTATCTAGCAAAACCACAGCCAAGGGAACTGGCTTGGAGAAATCAGCATAACTAGTCAAAAGTTCACAGTTCCCCCTGCACAATTTCTCAGCCTTAGCAAAGTGTATTCACAAGTAAACTTGTCTTTTTCTTCTTGTTGTTGTTGTTATAATCTCATGAAGAAAGGGGGATGTTCAAAACTTTTTTTTAGAACAGATACAGTTTACTTAATAAAAATGATTAGTTATAATGGAATTTTGTAGTATGGATAAAATAACTTATGATTTTGTATTATTTAAAAATGATTACAAAAAAACAACAACAATTTTTTACATACTTCTTTTGGAAGTTTGAAACTAAGGTGGTGAAAATACATATTCAGATAACACATGTCTACTGAATAGCTTAATATCATAACATTCATTTCAATTTCTATGACTCAATGATGAAAGCTGGATAAGAAAAATTTACTTACCACAAAATTTTTCATTAAACGTTTTCTTCAAAACACTAATTTCAAATCAGGTGGTTAAGGCACTCAATTCATAACCCATGGGTTGCAGGTTTGAATCCTCATCACAACAAACATGCTGGCCCTTTCAACTGTGGGGGGTGTTAAATGTGATGGTCAATCCCACCATTCTCTGGTAAAAGAGAAGTCCAAGAGTTGGTAGTGGGTGGTGATGACTAATTGCCTTCCCTCTAGTCTTACATTGCTAAATTAGGAAAGTCTAGCAGAGATAACCCTCGTAAAGCTTTGCTCGAAATTCAAAATAGATGAGTTTGGTTTCAAATTGTAAATTATAATTCAAATTTTAGTATTATACATTAGTTAAATAAGTGAGGTGTCTGGCCACTGTATTTTGTGTGTTACAACTTATTGTATCTCTAGGATTTTCTGCTAATAACCTACTTGAGTTTCTTAAGTATAATTTTGCTGAACATCAGCAAATATACTGTTTGGTTAGCGACACCTGGAGAGGGCATTGCTCGAAACGTTGTATAGACAAGAGTATATGTTAATATACATATATATATATCTGTAGTTAATTTATTAACGGCTTTACCTTCGACATTTTTCTTTTGTCTTTCAACAACCACTACGCGTAATTTCCTACACAGTTTTATGAAACCTAATTTAGACTTAACATTCTTTAATCTAAGAATACTCTTAATCTGTTAGTCACCACACCAAATTGTCTATATCTGTTAATGCACAAGCATATGTATGGAGGTATAAGAAAATTGTCAAAACTCAATCACTGTGTCTATAAAGTTTCAAGATGTTGTAGTTGAATGTTGAACGATGCTGTAGAATTGAACATCGCACAGCACATTAATTATAAAGAACAAGTCTACTTGTTTACGATACTTTGCCAGCTTTCAGTTGTAACCTGTAACATTCAAAGTATTATGCGACACATATAAATTGAGTTTCAGAACACACTTATTTTTCATCGTACCACCCTACTGACGAATTCTGGTATTGAATGAAAGGACTCTGGGGTTATAGACTTGTGGGAGTCAAATGGCATTTTAACGCATCCATAGTTTACGTGATATTTATATTTACCACAACACTTTATTGAAGACATAAACCGGTTTAATTGTCCTCTGTTATACAGTCTAACCATGGGTCTATGACTACTTATAAACCAATAGAAATGGTATGATAAATAATGGACTTTCTTTCGATCTGTTCCGACTTTAACTAATAGAATGCTAAGGCGTGAAATGTACATAGAAATACTTTAAATGGAATAAAAGTTTTTCTCCTTCTTTTCTGGATAAAAAAACTTGTTTGCAGCTCAAATAAGTGTAATTACAGAAATAAATATACAGGTCATGGCTCCTATTTATCAAGTGACTTGAAGTTAATCTTGGATCCCGTCTATCATTCTGTTAAAACATGAAAATGAAACATAAATTAGTATATACCATTTCATTTAGCTCCACCAAGTTTACTCTATAAGCTTCACATAATTTTTCATACTGTTGTTTCTGCAACGTTAACCTGATAATTAGAGCAAAGTTGGCTTGTAAATTGCGGAATCAAAGCCGTTTCCAAACGTACTCGTTTCCCTTGGCAGTGAGGCGTTGTAAAACGACAGTCAGTATCACTATTTGTTCGTAAATCAGAGTGTCAGTAATTGTGTTTTCTTCCGTGTCAAATACTTTGGCTCAAAATTCAACAACCAATCTACCAAAACCATAAAGGTATTATTCATTACAACTTAAAACTTGTTTCTGTCAGTTGGAATTCATTAATATATCCTATACTCTATCATCTTAAAATAATTCCACAATCAACTTTTCGAATTAATTAGCAAATATTTGCCTTTGACATTATGATATATTTTACTATAAAACCATAACCACACTTAAATTTGTGTTTCAGAAAGACGTTAGAAAACCATTTTTACCATTTTTCGCACTATTGAGGTTTGTTGTGTTTTAAAGGCGAGACACAAAACCAAATTTGTTATATTAATTAAATTTCTTTTTAATTATGTTAGTAATCTTAATGTATTGAAATTGTTTAAAATGGTATCCTTAGTTTATGTTTTCGTTAAGTTTTCTAATATCGCCTTGACACTGATATACGAGAGTTATATGACAAGGAAGGTAGGAATTATTTATGTTCACGACATCTGGTGTTAATAATTGTAAACACGGAATGAGAATCGCGTTATTCAGTCTTTTTTTCTTGTATTTTTTAGTTTCACAAAAAAATGAATTAAATACCAGATATATGTAATAGTTTTGATTTAAGGTGATGCTTAAAATTTTCTCTCATGATGTGCCGATATAGAATACAAAACCCTGTGTATCACCCGTGACCCTACGAGCAAAGAAGTAGTGGGAGTGTTACTACACAAATTTATTTTATCTAACGATGGAAGTTTGAATAAGTAAAACAAGTAAGAAGTGCTTTCTCTTTTTCTACGTAACTTTAAATAATAGAAATAAAATACAGTCTCCTTGAAAGTCAAAAAGGGTTTGTTTGTTTCTGAATTTTGCTCCAAGCTACACGAGAGCTATCTGCGCTAGCCGTCCCTAATTTAGCAGTGTAAAACTACATAAAATACAATTAGTCATTATCATTCACAGTTAACTCTTGGGCTACTTTTTACCAACGAATAGTTAAATTGAGTGTAACATAAAGTCTCCATGGATGAAAGGGTGAACAAGTTTGGTGTGATGGGGATTAGAACCCGCGACCCTCAGATTATGTATCGACTGCTCTTACCACTTGGCCGTCCCTGGCCGACGTCGAGTTTTCCCCCTTAAATATAATTTTTTATCAATTGAATTTGATAAGTCAAAAAACAGGAAAGTTATTGATGAGTTATAAACCTTCAAAACATTGATCTCGTAGTGGCACATGAACAAAGCACTGTTACAAAATTATATAAAGAATGGTGTTACAAATAAAAACAGGAAAGTTATCAAAGAACGTAAAATTCAGATACAATGATCACGTTGTGACACCCGAACAGGACATTGTTACTGTTACTCAACAGAAGGATGACGCGGCACACACTTTAACACAAGCACATTACTGAGGCACAAAATTCTGTTCCTCACTCCATCATTTTAAATTTGCTTGATTAGGTTACCAATCGTTGCTTTGGTTAACTTACCGAGATTTTAATTTACCAACAAATTTATCAATACATATTTACTTATACACAATGAAAAGTATACCATGCCTGTGTTTTATACGATAGTGTTATAATATCTATTAGTATAGATATTTGGATATTACTATCAAATGTTAGCACTATTTCTCTATATCTATGCCCATTCTAGGTATATCAGCCTACATATATGAAAACAACTCACTTGTATACGGCTGTATTATAGCGGGAAAAAATATATAACAGAGGAAACTGCGGATCGAGTTTAGCAACATATTACGATTCAGCATTGACCTTCCAGTTATCAATCTTAAACTCTTAGCTTCTATACACATAGTCGTGCATTATGAGAAAAAAATGTAACAAATAAAATAGGTAAACTTGTTCAGTATTACAGAATGAGTACACCAGGTTCACACTAAGAACAGGGTTTAATGCTCATTTATCATCACCTTTCCGTGATGGAGACGTCGGTATTTTTAGTGTTTTTTTTTTCATTTTCCTTCACAGCGCTAAGCTACAAATTGTTTTATCTGCATTCTGTCCACTGTGGGAAACCAAACCCCGCATTTAAGTGTTGTAAGGGCGTAAACTTGCTGTTGATTCACTGGAGACTTTTTTTCTTAACACGTTGTTATAAGTAACTTTTGGTTAACTTCAAGTATTGAATTCCACGTCGCAAAAAGTATATATATTTATAATACAGCTTAAATTGTTCAGTAGCATATGACAGCCATCCTAGTCCCAAGGTACATACTGACACTAGGTTACATCAAGTCTCAATTAATAGGTAACTAGACTCTAAACTATCCACAACGCTTTTTGGTACGCAAAAGCAAATTTTTTCACAAAACTTTGCGCAATTATGTACAATAAAATGGAACTGGTTTACTGTGGCCAAGTTTAATTATTTTTATTTTATATTCATAAGTAGGATGTAGGCCTGACATGGTCTGGTAATTATGGCGCTCAATTTGAGATATGTGGGTTACACTACTCGTCACTAAACATGTTCGTCCTATCAGCGTGGAAGCATTCTAACGTTACGGTACATCTCATTATTTGGTGATAAAAAGTAGCCCAAGAGTTGACGGTGAGTAACGCTGACAAGCTGCCTTCCATTTAAACTTTCTCTAGTAAAGTTTACCAGAGAAACTTTAACAAACATATATTGTTTATGTTTAACATAACAAATATTGTTATGTTTATAACAACAGTAATAATCATAAACAGGCTACCTGGAGAGGAGATGGGCGCCCAAGAATCACTGATGGTACATTGGCCTCTAAGGTGCCCCAACGATTGTAAGAGGTCCCAAAACTCACGCTGTAGCACGCAAAGTGTCGGATATTAACAAAAATATGTCATTTATTCTCTTATGTAACATATGCAAATTTTCTTGAAAATTGTACAGTGACAGACAAATTTTTTTTTTCCAACGCCAACCCAATAAAAAGGCTCTATCAGTCTATCTTTACTACTTAATATTACAAGGGAACTTTTATTGTATAGATTTTTTATGTAGTTGTGCCGTTGAATTTGAAATTACTTCTAAGCAGGTTTTAACAGTTTCACCAGGTGGTTTGTAGTAACTGAATCATAAAGAAATATTATTTTTTAATAGTTCTCTGAAGTTTTCTTGTTAAGAAGTTATGTCAACCTACAAAAATTAAATGAAATATGAACTTATTTGCATCGTTGAAAAATTCAACATTTACGCTCACTTGTTTTCAAACACTGTTGCATTGGATTTTATGTTTTTGCGAATATCTTATTGATTTTAGTTTATTTCACCATCGACTTGAAGGAGTGTATGGCGTTTCGAGTGAATTTGTTGGTTGACGGAAAAGTACCAGGAGACGTCACTTTGAAATGTCTAATATTATTCTCTTTTGTCGCTCAGTGTCGTAACACGTGTGTATAGTACTGTGTAGTAATACATCGATATAATATACACTCCGGGTTCAGTGGAAATGTTAAAATATGTTTTCATCTTATAACAACTTCGTTATTCAAGAACTAGGTGCTATTCATTCAGTAATATATCACGTTATTACAACTACAACTAGCTCTATGTCTTTACAACCTAAACCAATGTTACATCTTTGGCTCTTACGTCCTTAGAGGTTGAACATTACTTACAACTATAAGGTGCTTTTTTTATTCTGTATAACCACGACGAACCTTTACATTCAAACATATTGAACAGTAATCACACCTACAGTTTTATTTCATTAGTCCTAACAATAACAAACAATTTTTAAGTACTTAAAAGTAAAACTAGTCCGTATGGTACTACACTACAACTAGACCATACATGTTTACATCTGCAACTTGCTTTTCTGCTCCAGCTCCAACTCAACCTTACGTCCTTAAATCTGGAACTAGCTTTCATCTCTCCTTAACTGCAACTAAACCTTGCGTCCTTAAAGCTACATCTAGCTTTTACACCCCTACAGTTAATCTTTACGTCGTTTCATCTTCAAATAACTTTTGCTTTCTTACAACTACTGTTGCTTGGTTTCGGCTTCTTTTGATAGTGAGATATTTGACAACAATGTTTTTAGTCAATTAGTTATTTGTATTTATTAACAGAGTGCACTCATTGACTTTATCTAGATCTGAAATTTTTATGTAAAACAAAAGTGAGAGAGAGAAGTCAGCGTGTCAGTTGAACTACCTGGTGTGTTTAAGTGGTGAAACTCCTTCGTGAACTCGTTCATAATCACCTCAGATTGAAACTGAATACATGTTTGTGGTCAGCCGCGCGCGTCATAGTCACCAATCAATCTTTACCAACACTTTCTTCTTTTAGACCATAAATATATACAGTTCAATGTCATTGGGTTATTCATTAAATGTGGAAGAGAGGAGTGAAAGAAAAAGTTGTTCCAGAAATTCCTTACTTTCCATGTATTTAATAATAATAAAAACCTATTGTTAAGGTACTGAATTATTACTTTCGGATATACTGTGTCCAACTGGTGAAATTTAAAATTCATCGTGATTATCTACAAACCCTGAAAAAGAAACAAAGAAGAAGAAGATGTCATTTTGTTGAATACTATTTAAGAAAACCAAACACTATGTATTGTTACCACGTTTCTATAACATTGAAACTCTGTGTTTTTAGTTTATTTTGTCGTGGTTTTCCAGTGATCTGAATAGTGCAGTTACATAGCTGACAATCATGGTTCTAATATATGTTACTATAAAGAGTCAAAACACAAATACAAAAATTACCTCACCGTCAAATTTATAAGATCTTTGGTTCTTTTGGTAAAGTTTATTTTCTATACTTTGATATTCATGTCTTCACACAGAATGTTTACCACCCAAACTAGCAGATTATAGATATTATATATTTTATAATAAACTAAGCCTTAATTGCACACATACACACACATATTTATATATAATATAACTACATTTTTCATAAGTGAGAAATAATGCATTTTAATGTATGTACATTGAATTATCATACGGGAATAGTCACTTTAAATACCTAAAAAGTGACAACAAAAACATGTCGCTCTCATTCATGACCTATGCACTGTTTTACATTTCTACGTAACTATAGTTGTAATGAGAGAAGAAAACCAAGCCTTAATCACAGACACACGACGGATAGTGATAAAAGGAATATCGTATCAACAGTTTCTGTATTTTTATGCACTGTTTATTGGCGAATAAATGATGTGTTTGAATGTACTGGAAACAACTTACTGATAAACCAACCGCTGATTAGTACAATCAGAAAATAAAATTCCTGTGTGAGATAAAATGAACATAATGGGAAAATATGTTGAAGGAGTAGAGAGAATTATTTAGTTAAGTCCAGAGTTCTTTTTGTATGTTTGAAACTTTATAAAAAAAATCATAAAACTGAAATAAATCTTAAACTCATGTCAGTCACTATCTTGAGGTCGAATATTCATTATTGAAGAACAAAAAGCGCGCTAACAGTGACTGACAGACTCCAGAAACTGTTAAAACGATGCATCAAAATCCCGTGACGTCTATCACGCACAAATACATATATATAATTCAACTGCATTTTTCTAGAAATGAGAAATATTTCACTTTAAGATATGTATATTGAATTACACTATGTAACACAACTTTTGTTCCTGGATAGTATCTGTTATTTCTTAATTGCTTATGTTGTAAAAGTACAGAAAATGGTCATTATGCCCTTCATACTTTGCTTTTGTGACCTGGATAATGAAATTTAGAAATTAACCTATTTTCTATGTAAAAACGGGTAAATTTGCACATTTTAATTAAATAAGGTCTGAATAAAACAACATATAAATCAATATTTACATGTATTTACACTAAAGTTATACAAAATTGTTTAGAAGTTAGTAGTTTTTCCATATATCCGAGTGTAATGTTAATCACTTTCACGTGTCTGACTCAAATATAGTCTACTGTCATGTTGTCGTTATACGCTCCTTGGTGGCTGCGTTCAAAGTTCGGTATGTCTTAATGGAAGCAATCGCCTTGCTCCTCTGAGTGTGCTTCCATGTTCTCCTTGAATTTATCAAGATGAGCGTCAAGGATATGGTCTTTTAAGGACGTCCTGCAGCCAATTTTGCTGTAGTTCTTCACCACAGCCTTAACGAATTCCACATAATTTTCGGCCTTGTGATTGTCCAAGAAGCTCCGAACCACTGCGACAAAGCTCCTTCAAGCTTTTTTTCCAACTGAACTTCTTGTGGAATTCTGTGCACTTCATGGTCATTTTTATTTGTGGTCCAACGAGAAGTCTCGAAGGTACTTGAAGGCTGAAGACTCCTTATCAAGAGCTGTGACAAATTGTTTCATTAGACCCAATTTTATGTGGGAGTAACACCTTCTGGAGGTCCACTAGTGGCTCATACTTGACATTGTGCCTCCCTACAGAGAACTCGATCCGTTGGGACCAGTGCTTCCTGTTGTAGTGCGCTGCGGTGTCCCTGTTGTTCCAAAGGCAAAGATAACAGAAAAAAACTGGGTAAAGCGTCCTTGGAGACCCATTAGAAATGCCACCACTTTGAAGTCTCCGATTGCCTCCCAGTCATATTCATCATACTTCAAGGCTTCTAGCAAGGTCTTGACGCTGTTGTATTCCTTTTTGAGGTGCACCGAATGAGCCAGGGGAAAAGACGGAAACGTATTCCCGTTATGGAGCAGCACAGCTTTGAGGCTTCTGGATGAGCTGTCAATGAAGGGGCACAACTCGTTCGGATTACAGGCAATTCCAATTGTCTCGCACAGACCGGGTACATTGGGGGAGAGCAGAGCTCATCTTGACGAGTGAAGAAGCTTCCTCTGACTTGTGACTTGCACACTTTCATTCTTGAAAATCCTTGTAGGTTCTACAACATTCTAGAAAGTTCTTGAAACTTCTTGTAAGCTCGATAAAATTCTCTATCAGCTACTCAGTACTGAATCTACCTGGAATGTTGTCGAAAATGGGTAAATTTGAAAATTTCATTACCCAGGTCACAAAAGCAAAGTTTGAAGAGAAAAATAGGTCTTTTTCATTATATGAATATATAAGGTGATAAATAACACTATGGAAACATTTTTTTTTTACTTTTTCTTGTTTCTTGGCAGAAAGCGTCATTTCCCACCTTATATATTCATATAATGTTCACAATCGGAGTTTCAAAAAGTGCAATATATTCCACGTTTGTAAAAAAATTAATAATTATAGTGACAATTATTACCCTTTATTCAAAAATGATTATATCTGTCTTATAACTTTGTCGCTAGAGAAGAGCGTCTGTAAATAGTTCGTGGATGTATCACAAATGAAATATTACTGACCTATGTTTCTGGTTTTCTGTGCGCGGTAAGTGATAGCGCTAACGAAAGCAAACGTCGTCTTTGCCCGGAAATGATTCGTCAAATGAATTGACTCATTCAGGAAAGGAGGTTTGACTAGATTACAGATGCGTCCATCATTATTTTTTATTTAATTAAAGTTTTTTTTGGTTTTTTTTTTAATTTCGCACAAAGCTACTCGAGGGCTATCTGTGCTAGCCGTCCCTAATTTAGAGGGAAGATTAGAGGGAAGGCAGATAGTCATCACCACCCACCGCCAACTCCTGGACTACTCTTTTACCAACTAATAGTGGGATTGACCGTCATATTATAACGCTCCCACGGCTGAAAGGGCGAGCATGTTTGGCGCGACGGGGATGCGAACCCACGACCCTCAGATTACGAGTCGCACGCCTTAACACGCTTGGCCATGCCGGGTCCAATTAATTAAAGTTTAAAATTTATGAGAAAAGCACATTTTACAGAAAACAAAGAAAAGAAATATGAGACATAAAACAATTTGTTTCTTTGTCTTCTGTGCTCTACAATCTATAATATTGAATCCCGATATTTATCGTTATAATTTTTAAAACTTACCTTTAAGCCGTTGGGGACTTGAATATGTATCGTCCTCGAACAACAAAAGTATCATCTGATTCTTAGGTCAACTGTGGTGCTTAAGTTGAATGCTTAATATTCATGTTGATTTATTAGAAAGGCTTATTTTTTTGACAGCTTCGATGATATAACAGCAAAATAGTTTAATAAGTTCAAAAGTTTAGAACATTGAGTTGAAGGAGAAAGTATTAGCTTGTAAACTAGTTTCCAACAAAACTATACGTTATGTTTTTATACTAAATTAGACTCTATCCGTTGAGACAGTAGTAAGTTTTCATATTTCCAATCCTAAAATCAGGCGTTTGATTCTCCTCGGTGACCTCAGCAGATAGCCCAATGTGGCTTCGCTATAAGAAAAACTCATGTTAAATTAGACTCGAAGTCGGTCTAATATTACTTGCGTTATAGAATTACTTTTTTCTACTTCCTTACCTACAATACAACAAAAAGGCTTAAAAGTGCTATTTAAGTCTCTTTTAGAATGCACACGTACTTTTGTTCACGATAACATTTTATTTTTCTGTGTAGTTTTTACTAAAACTGTAATGATTGAAAAATAACTTCAATATGGATGAACAGAGTGAAGAGTAAGCATATTTTAGATTTACAGAAAAATTCGTATAAATTAAATTCTATAACTTTCATTAATCATAATTCAACAATGTTTTCCCATCATTTTTGACTGGGTTCTATACAAGTGTAATATGTGATATTTAATATGTAACACAGCTTATCAATTGAAAAGGCTGAAAAGTTTGCTTAGTATATTTCCTTTAAATCAAATTGAATTGGGTTTCAGAACTGGAACTGTGTTAGGTAGTAAGGGCTCCACTTCAGCAACAAAAGGATGCTGCTGCAGTGATGGGAGGGATAAAGAGTAATGTCAATAAAGATGATGCAGTCATAGTTCCATGTTTACTACCAGAGGGAGCAGCGTGCACATATATTTCGTCTTTGAAGATGAGAAGGTCATAGTTCCAATTTGTACTACAAAAAGGACACTTTTCTGGACCGCCATGATAGGCTGCTATAATGAATGAATACATAATAGTATCATAAAGTAGTGAACATGTTTATAGCCAGCTATGACTCATACAATGCATGTATTATCATGTTTATAATTAATTACTAATTAATTAATAAACTCCTCCTAAAAGTATGCTTAACACTAATTAATTAATTAATTTATAATGAATTATTAAATAAATTGTACTTAAATTATATAATTAATTTGTCATAAAAGGATGCTTATCATCAAATTTATAATATTTGTTACTGTATAAATAGTCCTAAAGAGACAATATATTAATTAAAACTTACTTTGTCAGGTGATTAAAATTTTTGAATACTAAATTATTACATCTCCTGCCTAGAAAGGCCTATTTCATACTTAATCTGATACATACAATACATAACTATACATTTAAATTGCCCTAGAAAGAGGGATATAAGGAATTAACAAAAACTTATACTTTCACTAATTTAACTTTGTACGAGAATTTACATCGTCAATAAAACATTATCATGCAATAACTTTTACTAATTTGACTTTATTTAGTAAAATAATTTACACATATTATTCTCTTTTATGTTTTACAAAAGTGGACTCTCACATATCTACATATTCAATTACTATTATTTTAACCACTGTGTTTAGGATTACACAAGCCTCTAATGTCTGGATTGAATTTTTCTGGAAGCCATTATTTGTAATAAAAGTAACAGGTGAGTGGCTTACTACTTCCATTTTCTGTATAACCATTGACACCTCTAAATCCACAAAAATCTTTTGAAAGTATGGAATGCATTTATAACCTACTCATAACTTCTTTTAGATAATATTCTGTAGGATACTTGATGTTTCACAAATCACACATATCCTATTATCGCCCAACAGCTAAATATAATAAATGAATGACTTACTGACTACTATTATCTAATACACCAAAACTTTGAGACTGTCTAATGCTGAGGCAGTAATGGGATATTGCATGCATACAATCTGGACACGGACTTTTTAAGAATTACAAAGGTCAGACACAAGGCTAACAAAATGATGTCAGTTTAAAATTACTTCACACGTTAGAAAAAAAGGATTGTGACAGTACTTTGGAATAACAATATCATCAGCCCATAAAAACCAAATTACTAAGCACGACTCTTTCAAGATGATAGGGCAGTTTTGACTTAACCATGTGATTTGTGCTCATTACAATGTACTGTAAACTAAAACATTAGATATGAGGTCAGTGATACACTTGAAGGGAAAACCATATGGCTATTTTGTTATACTACATAGTTAGACCATAAACCAAGTGATTAAAGTTTTGATATTAATTCAGTGTTTGTGACAGAAACATCAGTTACTATGGCGATTTTACGATAATAAACTCCAATTATTATTTTCTTTACACACGCAATAAAAGTTTTCATTATTTTAGAAATTATACAAAACATTTGAAAAGTACATCACATTATTTACAGTTTAAAATTGACCTCCATTATATAAATCAAGATTTGTAAAGTATCACACACACATATTCAAAAATTAGGGAATATTTAAATGTTTACTTATATGGTGATGTAAATAAAACAAATCTATTAAATGTAAATAGAAGTAAAACTTTTGATTGCAGGTAATGTATGTTAACATAAAAATATAGATGTTGATGACTTGTGTACGATACTATAGTAAGTCGTTAAAATAATAGTAATTGAATATATGTTATTTATTGTACACATCGCACTGAGTAAGTTCAAATCCTCTTAGAAATGGAAATGCTATAATTTAGCACTGAATATTTTAACAACTTGAATGAGTAAATTTTAACTAAATTATTATACTTTCAGGACAATTTAAATGGTAAGGAAATGTAATTAATTTAATGATAAGCATCCTTTTATGATGATTTATGAATCATTAATTCAAAGAATTAATCATAAGTTATTTAGTTAATTAGAACTAAGCATCTTGTATAGAACAATGTATTTAATTATTAGTGCTTAATTATAGACATGATGATACATGTATTGTATGATGCATGGCTTTCTAGAGACACATTTTTTTCTTTGTGGTATCATTATGTAACCTTCATTATGGCAGCCTGTCATGGCAACTTAGCAAAGCACACTGTGGTGACAAAAGTTTGTACTATGACAACATGGCCACCTGTCATGGCGGCATAGCAACTCATCCCTAACAACATGCTCCCTGTGCTAAACTTGGTACTATTGCCTCGTCATCTACGATGATGACGGACAAATGTGGCACCCTGTAATGATAAAACCCTTAAAGATGGATTCCTGTAAATGATGAGGGGACCTTCCAGAAAACGTTCTGTATTTTCAGTTTACTCCCTCCGGGATCTGAATATCCACTCAACTGTTTGTCGTGTGTGAGACTTATCAAGGGGAGGAAGGCTGGCCATGGTCGATGACATCCGACCCTAACACACCACTTTGACATTGAAATCCTGTAGATTGGTGACCCAGGGGCGGCGCCCCAGGGTTAATCGGCTGGTCCACTTGGGCTAGGATCAACCGAGTACTAGTGTTGTCAAGTCAACATCTACTCCAGTCTCTTAGAACTATTAATAGACCTGTACATGTATTTCTCATAAATGACTTAAAAATTACGTCTTTGTTTTCAGGTATTCCTCTCAGAAGTTTGATGGTTCTTGATGACGAATCTCAACCTGCAGAGCTCCAGGTTTGCTATCCAATAGGAGAAACGAAGTGAAATGATACAGTTTACCCTTGTCTTTTATCTGAAATTATCGAACGAACCCTTTGATCAATGTTTTTTTTTAATTCAAATTTAATATTCGTAGAGAGTAACCGTAAATCGATTAAGAACAGACATAGCTAATGATAACTTTCATACAGGTATTTTTACTAATCTGTTTTTATTAAATCAATCGTAAACGATAATTAGTTTTAGATTTCTTGTGTAGTGGCGTTCATAGAGTTTGCGAACGTGTTTTTTAATTTGAAAAAATCATTTTGTCGAACCAAAAACAAATGGTGGTATATCATTGCGTTTATTCATGATTGACTACAATATAAAATATTTTTTTTGTTTTGAATTTCGCGCACAACTACACGAGGGCTATCTGCGCTAGCCGGCTCTAATTTTGCAGCGTAAGACAACTAGTCATCACCACGCATCGCCTAATAAGATTGACCGTTACATATAACGCCCCCATGGCTGAAAGAACGAGCATGTTTGGTGAGACGGGAATTTAAACCCGCGACCCTCGAATTACGAGTCGAGTGCCTTAACCATCTGGCCATGCCGGGCCACTGTAGAAACTTGCGCACGGCTTTTTAAATTCTGTAATAGTAGAGTTAAAAATAGATGTATATGCCAAGATTCTTCTAGATTACACTTTTTATACAAAAGTATTTGTAAAGTGTTTTGATTGCAGTATCCTTACTTTGAAACATAACTTATTTCAGTTATAATTGATCAAATTAAAACGCGCATGATCATAAAATCATCTTATTTATTCCTGTGATAAGCGATTTCTTTTGAAATATCATTATTAACATGTAAGTTTTGAGAAACGTATCTTATTACTTTTATACACAACGTATCTCGTTTCGTCCGTTGTGTCGGTTCATTTTGCATATGAGAAGAGGAGGGCTGGTTAAAATATACGATGGTTGTTTGATGGCAGAGATAAATTGTTCGTGTTACTTTCTCTGCTTTGATGCAAAGGTTATTTGACGGTAAAACATTAAATATAGGACAAAGAAATCTAAAATGTTTCGAGTGTTTAATAAATAAAAAACTGTACAATTGTTTGGTAAGAGCATTGAAACTTAAACAATGGGATCTAGTTATTTATTTTTTTTAGTTATTTTGAATTTCGCGCAAAGCTACTCGAGGGCTATCTGCGCTAGCCATCCCTAATTTAGCAGTGTAAGACTAGAGGGAAGGCAGCTAGTTATCACTATCCACCGCCAACTCTTGGGTTACTCTTTTACCAACGAATAGTGGGATTGACCGTCACATTATAACGCCCCCCACGGCTGAAAGGGCGAGAATGTTTGGTGCGACCGGGATTTGAACCCGCGATCCTCGGATTACGAGTCGAACGCCATAATACGCTTGGCCATGCCGGGGCGAATTTACAATTAAAATGACTCTCTAGAATGAGACAAACCATGTATCAGTTGAAATGGTTAAGTCGAAAATCTGAAATCTGATAACATTAAAAGCCTGTTTTAAAGCAGATGGTGGGCAAAGCACAGACAGACTATTCAAAAGTTTTGTCTTTATAAAAAACACAAGACTAATCATGTGACCTGCTAGTTTACCGTTAGAAGCGTATAAATGCACAGACATACTGATACCGAAAAGTGTGTTAGTGGATATCCGTTCATCAGGTACATCGTATAGAAAGCATACATTGCAACAAACGAATTAAAAATAAATTATACGTGTGATTTTTGTCATTTATTTATGTTATAGCTATACTGCGTTTACAATTATAAAGTGTGTCTGTAATAGTGTGGCGACTAAGACATAACATTCAGTTTCCTGAATTCTGCTTTTAACACAAACTTTCGCGACTTTCTGGTGTATTCCAGGCCAATAGAATGAAAATACCTGAGCCTTTTTCGAATTGATTACAAAAGTGTATCTCAGGACAGTTGATATGGGTATTAACACTTTTACCAATAAAGCAGAGAACAACGTTTCGACCTCTTTAGGTTTTGTTAACCTGAAGATGACCTCAGTGAAAGTGTTAATACTAATTAATACCAGCCGTTCTGAGATACGTTTTTACTTCAAGTCGGTTTCTCGTTATAACGAACTGATTACAGTTTCTTCTTAACATCAAAACCGTACATTTTAAGCTGTACATTTATGTCCAATAAGAGAAACATGAGCACATAATAACAGGAATAACAAGTACTGGTTGATTAGTATCTCGGTAATCAACATTAATTTTTTCTTTCTTTCTTTAATTTATGTGTTTACATAAACTCAAATTATAGATCACAGAAAGTTGACTAAGAAGGACTTGAGGTATAATGTGTGTGAGTGTGTGAAAGTGGTATAACGTTGATTTTTTTCCGGATATTGTCTTTAATATAGTCAGATAATTATAACACAAATACCTTTTCTTCCGCTAACAGTCACAATTATGGAATTATCAACTTGTAATGTTTCCAAAATATTAAATCCATCATACAAGATCGAATGAGCAATTTTGTATTGTCCTCTATAAGATTTTAACAGAAAGTATTGCTTGGTATAAAAGATAATCTACAGTAAAAATTTGCAGAAAATAATAAAAAGTGTAAGTGATGGTTTTAGGTGTGATGATAGTTTAATTACATTCTTGTTGACTACAAACGTCAATCATAAAACACGAGTGAATTAATTTACGGATAAAGCTGGCGAAACGGGAATATAATTAATGTACTTGCTGTCAGATATAAATGCTAAACCTATTACATTTATAATTGTATTGGCCAGCATGGCCAAGCGCGTTAAGGCGTGCGACTCGTAATCTGAGGGTGGCGGGTTCGCATCCCGTCGCGTTAAACATGCTCGCCCTTTCAGCCGTGGGGTCGTTATAATGTGATGGTCAATCCCACTATTCGTTGGTAAAGAGTAGCCCAAGAGTTGGCGGTGGGTGGTGATGACTAGCTGTCTTCCTCTAATCTTACACTGCTAAATTAGGGACGGCTAGCACAGATAGCCCTCGAGTAGCTTTGTGCAAAATTCAAAACAAACATTTATAATTGTTTGTTTGTTTTTGAAATTCCCTCAAAGCGACATGAGGGCTATCTGCGCAAGCCGTTTCTAATTTTCCAGTGTATGACTAGAGGGAAGGCAGCTAGTCATCACCAGCTACCCCCAACTCTTGGGATACTCTTTTACAAACGAATAGACTGTCATCTTATAACGTTCTCACGTCTGAAAGGACGAGCATGTTTAGTTTGATGGGGGTTCGAACCCGAGACCTTCAGATTACGAGTTGAGTGCCTTAACCACTTGGCCATGCTGGGCCACACTAAAATAGAATTTGTACATCATGGAATGTGAAGCATTAACTTCGGTGGCATGCAGTCTTCTTAACCTCTGAAAATAAAATTACTCTATTTCCTATTTTGCCCGAAGCGAGGAAACAATTTGCCCAAATGACTCCCCTGCCCCTACATACATGTAAATAAAGTTAGTGAATTTTGCTATATCAAATAGTTATTGTCAATTACAATAAGTTTCATGACATGGATTTAGTGAGCCACAACGCACCATTCTTTTATTACATCCTTTGTTTAAAGATTACAAGTCGAACGCCTTAATCCACCTGGCCATGCCGGACCTAGAAGTGAGTATTGTCAGACATACAAAATCAGTGCATTTCAGCAAATTGGAAAATGGTTATGTTAAGATGAAATTCAAGTACCTAAAATTCAAAGCCATTTGTTGCTCTTTAGTTTAGCATTATGGAAATATATTAGATTTGCTGGTACCGTATCAACAAGTGAGGAAAACTTCGCAAATGTAAGAATGTGTTTAAGTTGAATAAAACATATGCCAGATAGGCAGGAGCAGAGGAAGGACATGTGGTTGCACATATGCTGGCAATATGCAAAGGTCAACGTATTCTTGATGACGAGAAACATCACCCATACTGGATTATACTTTCCCTGAGACTCAGCACATGAAACAAAAAAACTCAACATATTAAGAAACCAAATAAACACAGCCACAAATTTATGCTCACCCGATAAAACTGACGTTAAAATAAAATAAAACAACATTTCATTAACATCAACAAATGTCCTCAAAAACCCATAAAAAACTTATACGCACACACCTAGATCAACAACAAATAAACAACATTAAGCCCCAAGATGCAACAAACTACAAAACCTTAGACTGCTGCGTACCATATGTTCCCGACACCAGCAAAAAAGTAACCAACATTTGGAAAAAAACGTATAATAAAACACAACATTTCAGTTAACACCAAATTTTTCAGAAACCAGGTACAAAATTAAAGTCTGTATTATGTAAAAACTACAATGACAAACACAAAACCAACATAATTTATAAAATACAATGCAACAACTGCCATGACTTCTATACTGGAGAAACAAGCAAAAAAAAAATAAGAAACGAGATTCAAAGAACACAGGAAACCACCTTCACATGTTTTTGAACAATGAAAATCAAATAAACACATCATAACTACAGAAAACTCCCAGATACTAAGTAAGGAAACAAAAATAAACAAACGTAAAATCAAAGAAGTCCTACTTAAACATCAACTAAAACCAAAATTAAACCAATATACGGGAAAACCTTTATACCTATACTAATTGATAACCTAACATCCAACTGCAACGCCTCCTACAATCCTGTACCCTTTTATACTCTCGTCCCTGAGACTGCGTCCAGCAACAATCAGTTGCAAACTCTCTTTGTTAACCTGAAGATGACCTAGGAAGGTCGAAACGTTGTTCTCTGCTTATCAAATAGTGTTAATACCTATACCAGCCGTTCTGAGATACAAAGATCAACTTACAGAAAGTGTATTGAAAATCTATTAAATGAATTGTTGCTTTGTCTTTAGTGAAGTAAACTCAACATTTTTAACGTTTTAGCTTATGAAGGGAGTGGTTAAACTGTGTAAAATGCAATAAAATAGTTATGTATATTGTTCAAAGAATATTTGTTTTACGTCATTTAACTAGAGATATTGTGTAGGTTTTGTGTCACAATATATATATACCTTATTATAGTAAATACATCATGCTATGCTTATCATGAGCTAGTTAATAGTATTTTCTATCCAATTACACAAGACTGCGATGATTTGGTTTTATTGAAATTTTCACATGTTATTCAGTAATTACTGTACGATGAATCCGAAAACGATACCCATTTTCTCCATCACGTACAGATTTGTTCAGAAAAAGTCACATGCACTTTGAAATAAGTGTTGACAACCACTGGCTACAGATTTCTCTAGACCAATTGCGACGTAAGAGTCTTAACGATCATTCTAGAACAGGGGTGGACAAATCCATGGCCACTGGCCACAGGTGGCAAGTGTTTAGCACATTTGTGGCCAGCTCGAGTTTAGGAATCAATTTTTCCATCATTTATTTTTGTAGCAAATTTGGTAATCAGCAATTGCACTGCCTCACGTCATCACTAATGTCGCTCGCTTCATCACTGCCACAGACTCTGCCAATTTTGTAACGTCAGTCTGGTTTAAATGATTGTTATCGAGTGTGCGTTGTCTTGCATGCGTTTGCAAACTTATTTTTATTCTGCAACTTTCAAGTGTTTAAATATATTTTATTTTTAATCCCATGATGTGGATAAGTGGATAATTCGAGAACGAAAGAATCCAGATGATAGTGAACACTCAGAAAATAAAGAAAATTTAATTCATTCTGACATTACTGCCGAAAAGAGAATGGTGCGTAACTGGAAAACGGGAAACAAGAACTTAATGAAAGTTTGGAGTTAAAATTTGTAATGATTGAAACAGATAATAAACCAGTGTGTCTTCTGTGTAACAATGTTTTTAAGAAAATTAAGTATACAACCTTAAACAACACTTCAACAATTTTCACAACGAATTTGATGTAAAATTTCGAGTTGATATCAAAAATTGTATGAATGAAATTACCCGTCTGAAAGCGTAACTTCATGAACAAAAGAGAGGCCTAAAAAGATTTTTATTATCGATAGGTCTTGTTACTTTAGCTAGCAATAAGGTAGCTTGGATTCTTGTTCTCTATATATAATGTGACTGGTATGCCATCTATAGCTTTTAAAGTTAACTAAAATAGTTTATGCGTTAACAATTTATTTTTATAATATTTTATTGTTTTATATTATTGATTGTATAACTGTTTTAAAATACCAACCTGTTTTCAAACGTGATCCCAATTTAATAAAATAACTGTGTTTCTTTAAATCATCCTTTCTGTTTTTCTAAAGGAATTATAAAAGTTTTGTATTATTATGTATACTTATCTTATTCTAAGAATGTCTTATACGTTTACAAAGTGTTAACAAAAATCTCTTATATATTTATATTACAAATTTAAGCAGAATACACCCGATAGTTTTAGACAAAGAGGAACTGATTTTTCGAGGTTGCACCTGTAGGAGGGCCTGCAAGTTTTTATTTTTGTTATTAAATTTAAGTGTGTAGTCAATGATTTAACAGTTATTTTACAGATTCACAGAGTTAAAATCTGAGATTTGATTGTCTCTTCTGGACATATTGCAGATAACCCATTGTTTAGCTTTATACTAAAACAAACAAACATAATGTAAAGTTAACTGATCAGTCTATTGTGTGTTGAGCAAGAATCGAAGTACTCATGGCACAAGTGTTTACAGAGTTGCACTCAAAGCTTAATAAACCAAGTTTATTATGAATGCATTTCAAGATAATAAACTTGTTTTAATAATTTCGGAATGTAACTTGGTGTCGAAATGTAGTTAGAATTCAAATGTTAATGATAGTTAAGGTTCACTTTCTTTATTTCAAAAGGAAATATTTAAATAACAGTGTTCATTTCTATGCATCACTACGTTGCTCTGAATTACACAATTTGTACCAACCTTCAGTCACTATTCGTGCTTTTGTATTACCATGCACAATATTCCTTTATAGAATAGACATCGCTAAGACAACCTAAATTTGGAGTCTCATATTTTCTTGGTTTACTAAGATACAAATCAGAAGTCCAAACTTACTTCTCTCTTATCATATCCTATCTTTGAAAAAAATTTAGTAATTGTTTTGTTTGTTTTCTGAATTTCGCACAAAGCTACACGAGTGCTATCTGCGCTAGCCGTCCCTAATTTAGCAGTGTAAGACTAGAAGGAAAGGCAGCTAGTTATCACCACTCACCACCAACTCTTGAGCTACACTTTTACCATCGAATAGTGGATTGACCGTCACATTATAACGCCCCCACGGCTGAAATGTGACTCGTATCTCTTTCCCACACAGAAACATTTCATGGTTTGATTTTTGTACTGTTTCATGGTACACGTGGACAGCTTTTGTCACGGATCTCTTTATGTTCATGGATTTTCGCCTGTTATAAAACGCTACTCTCTGCTTACCACAAGTAAGATAACACCCATTGGTTGTGTTTCTCTGGATGGTTCTAATTTAGGTTCGTCCGTATTTCTTTGTTATGCCATTAAATAGAGAGAATATACATACACAATATGGAAACTTTGACACATCCTTATCATTTAAGTTTGAGAATATGTTGTGTCAGGAAGAGAGCTTGTATACCCTTCTCATAAGCGATTAATTTTTTGATGGCATCTTGCTAGATATGTAGTTCTAATGTATGACGTTCCGTCACAACCTTATATTGCCTGTTGTTAAAACGTTACTTCCTCATCTGCATATTCAAAGACGGTTTAAAATAATGTCTTTAAACTTATGTACAAACTCAAGAAGCAGTTTTGAACCCTCAGCATTTTTCATGTTTTAAAATGTTGGTTATTAGATTTTATGTATTGTTACTTACATGATGCTTCAGAGAAAAAAAATATAATAGTTCCACAGCGTGATTGACATAAATTAAACATATACACTTACCACTTTATTTATGTTTTATGCGCTCCTGCTTTTAAGTTAAAAGTATTGAATCATCTAGTGGTCACAACGGTTGCAACTACTTGTAGTAATAAAATATGCTTTCACGTATTACCCGCGGAATTTATTTTTGGTAGAAAAGAGACAGTTAAGTCCAAGGTCTTACTTACCATTACGGAGATACTTACCAACATCACAAAATTTTCAGAATCCTCTCAGAATCACCACAAGACACGTCATAGTAGTGTTACTAAAACACTGTGTGTGTTAATAAAATTGTGTTTTCCCAGCTCCGCGTCACACTTCATCTATCTAAAGAGTTATTCCTGTGAACAAGTTAAAAAGGAAAACAACGCCTCAGTTAAGATTAAATTTGGCATTTTGAAGGCAAATCGCAGCTTTTATAATATTAAAAACTTTTTTCTTGTACGAAAATTTTAAATGAAAATATCCGGTACTACCAATCAGTGATGTTTCTTTAGTTTGTTAAACAGTAATATTGTCTATCTTTGATTACACTCATGCAATTTACTTTGCCCTAACACAGCAATCTTTTGTCAGAAAATTATCTCATTATAAAAAATGAAAAACATTATACAATCTTATGTTTTCCTCCTTTAGTTTCAGAAATGTCTAAATTATGGTGGTTTCTTTTACCTTTTGCCGTATGTTTTTGAGATACTTTAGAAAAAATTTGAGAGTCTGTCGAAAACTTTCACTTCTGTAATAACACTGAAATGTACCTGTTAAACACGTTATTTTTTAATTGTATATCATCAATAAATTTTGAATAATATAGTAATGTAACACTGACGTACACGTTTGTTGGTGAATACTACAATTCTACTTTAGTGGTTCTGCTTATTCAAGTGTTAATTTGTATGCCAGTTTTCACATACGGCTAACTGCTTATTATTCGTGTATGTTCCGTGCATAAGTTTATTTTTTTATACTCAAAGGCTATGAAAGGTTATATATACATCGTTTAGAAGTGTTCACGTCAACTATATTATGTATACAGCACTTACCATACAACTGATTGGATTATGTATACTCTATGTTTACGCACGTGACTACACTCCCTGATGTTCATAATGTCTTCGTTTAACTTATACTTTGCGTGTCATATAAAAAAGTAATCATGTAATAAACCTGATAGTAAAATATTTAGCCTTGACGTTTCTGTCCTATGTTAATATTGACACTAACTAAATACAAGTATTATGTATATTCTTCTAATAGCAACAATCCTCTTTAATAATGTGTAATAACAAATTATAATAATTCTAGAGTTCTGCCATTATATCAGGTAACACCTGCGTCATTTAACTAAGATTTCTTATCATGTAACGTTCAAATAGTTTCAAATTCTATACAAACGATTCAACTAAATTATTAAGTTCAGTAAAGTTTGACATTACTTTTACATTTTTATCCGTGGTATAGTGGCTTGTGAAATGACTCCGAGTTTTTCAAGTACAAACTAGTAACTCATGGCTCTTGTCACCTCTTCACCAATTTGAGATCTAATTGTACCTTTGGCCTCCGACGACCAAGGTCTTGTAGATGAATTTGCTCTAAACTTACCTGAAACAATTTCAAGTTCCTCGATTATTGAGTATTTTCTGTAGTTTAAATTTGAAAATTCGAATGTAAATAGTTTGACAAGCTATGTAAACCTTACTCTGTGTGTGTGTGTGTTATAACAACACTTTAGGCTAAAGGTTACTCTAGATCTGTACCCTAACTGCGTTAGTATATTTTGTGTACATATATAACCATAGCTGTACTTAGTAGAATGCTTGCAAACCTGTTAACCACGTATTATCAAAATTTGGGTGAACATTCTGTATGAATTAGGAGAGATTAATTTGGTTTGTTTGTTTTTATTAATTTCGCGCAATGCAACTCGAAGGCTATCTGCGCTAGCCGTTCCTAATTTAGCAGTGTAAGACAAGAGGGAAGACAGCTAGTCATCACCACCCACCACTAATTCTTGGGCTACGCTTTTACCAACAAATAGTGAGATTGCTTGTAACATTATAACGCCCCCACGTCTGAAAGGGCAAGCATGTTTGGTGTGACGGGGATGCGAACCCGCGACCCTCAGAGTACGAGTCGAACGCCTTAACCACCTGGCCAATTAATTTTCAAAATCTGTGTAAAATATTCTCAATGCCTGAACGGTAACATTGTTTTGAAAATAACATTTAATTGTCTGATCACTAAAACAAGCATAAAACTTCAACGTACAAAGTAATTGATTGACTGTTATACATTTATTTTAAAACGTTTGTTTCAGTTTGATGCATGCGACGTGTATTGCACAAATCTCGCTTGTTCTCTAACTGTGCATAACATTCTCAAGAGCAAGAATGAACAACATAAGTTTTGCGAAAATACTAGCATGTCTTCAAATACCGTTGAACGTTCGAGAATCTCGCTTCATTGGTACAAAATCTAGCCGAGAAACAGTTTAATGAAATTGTTCGTTTGCTACAGTCTGTATACTATAATTTTTGGAAGGTATAATTGTTATAAACGCTTATTAAATATTAATCACAAAATTCCAGATAATTAACCAGGAACGCTTATAAATTTCGAACATTGCAAATCATTTAACTTCAGAGAATTAACTTTGGGCGTTAGCAAAGGTACACGAGGGCTGTCTGCGCTAGCCGACTAGAGGGAAGGCAACTAGTTATCACCACTCTCCACCAACTCTTGAGCTACATTTTTTATAAAACTAGAGGGAAGGTAGCTAGTCATCACCATCCACCGCCAGCTCTTGGGCTACTTTTTTACCAACGAATGATGGAACTGACTGCACATATAATGCTCCCACGGCTGAAAGGGCGAGCATGTAACGGGGTATCGAATTCGCGACTCTCAGAATGTGAAAATCTTTTTCACTCTCTGCAAGCAAAATATTATTATATTTTCCTTGGATCATCCTATACCATCCATTCTCCTTCAAAATTTTATATTTAATCAGTTTCGAGTATCTCAAGAGTTGCCGATCAGTATTGTTGACTATCTGCTTTTCCTGTGTTAGCTCAAACTTGGAAACAACTATGTGCAGATAACCCTTACGTAGCTTTGCACTAAATTACAAATCAAACAAATAAACTATATAGGCTTGAACCATTCGAAAACAGTATATATATTGTAAAATCACAAATAATCGGTTTTTCTGCACCTTTTAAATGACAATCAGAGAACGCTGTGTTTATATAAATCATTTGATATGTTATCTTATCATTGACTGTAATTTTAAAGCAGTAAAATTAATTTGTAACTCGTTAGTCATCTTTAGTTTAAATTATGAAACCACAGAGGAATATCAATTTATTTCTATCAAATTTAGTTGGTCTTATAAATAAATTTAATAGCATATTATTGATCATTTAGTGTTATGGCAAAAGTTAATGTTATATAAAAGATGGGAAGATCACTTTTATTATTTTGTATATGTTAATAATTCATAATCAGATATACATGGTCATATGATTAAATAATGAACACAACAATAAAATATGTATTGATATCTGTTAAAGTGGGTTGTGACACTTCGCAATTATTTGAAAGTGATTGGCACGAAATATTTTACTTTTATATGCCATGGATATATAACATTCCACTACAAAACATCATAAGGGTTGGTGGGTAAAGTTTCTTGAAAAGGTTTCAAACATCATCAAAAAACTGGCATACATAAAGTAAATTAGGCTTACCTCTATGAATCGTCATATGTTCCCGCTTATTTTTCCAAAACGACCTTAGCCATACTTGTTGCAGTACATGGAATAAGCAATTAAATCTTCACAGGTCAAATCAAATTCAGTATTCAAATTTAAGAATAATCATTACTTTAATTTTAAAAAATTAAAAACGATTTAATGTTGAATGCAACATCACCTGAGTAACTGGTCTGGCATGGCCAGGTGGATAAGGCACTCGACTCGTAATCCGAGGGTCCCAGGTTTGAATCTCCGTCACACCAAACATGCTCGCCCTTTCAGCCGTGGGGTGTTATAATGTGACGGTAAATCCCATTATTCTTTGGTAAAAGAGTAGCTCAAGAGTTGGCGGTAAGTGGTGATGACTAGCTGCCTTCTCTCTAGTCTTACACTGCTAAATTAGGGACTGCTATCGCAGATAGCCCTCGTGTAGCTTTGTGCGAAATTCAAAACCAAAAACCATGGTAAGAGATTCAAGCCTTTCTGTAAATTATGAAGGCTCTACTGCTAATTACGTATTCCATAAATGCTCTCCTATTTGATTCAAATCAAATGAATTGGGATGAGTAAAAAATATGTTGAAGATATCCAAAGAATATCAAAATGGAAAAATTGCTAAATATAGTTTCATCTGCCTTCTTCTGGCGTTCTTTATAACATGCATATTGCTTTATGACAAATAATATTTTGAAACAGTAGCGCTGTCAGTTATCGTGATGCGAGAGGAAAATAACTTGCATTCATTTCGTAATGACCAAAGAGGAAGGTTTAGAGGACAATATTTATACATAAAGAAAAGGTCGTGAAAGGTTTCAAATGCGTCTTTTCGCACTCTTTTAAAGAAAAAACAAAACTTGAAATTATTTAATAATTATATCGGTTTACACACAAATTAATTACACACATACATTTTTCTTTAGTTTTATATTATATTGACTGGAATAACTTATTAGATAGATTACATATGATAGAGAGTTTCAACAACAGCTTGACACTTCCATTAATAAAAATTTAGTCTTTTTAGTAATATTACTGGGAAATGTCTTCTGAAATTTTTCAACCGTTGCTTAACAGCATGACAAATCTTGAACGTTGATAAAGATCTATGACGCTAGACCCGGCATAGCTAGTTGGTTGAGGCGCTCGAATCCCCGTCACATCACATATTCTGGCCATTTCAACTGTGGGAGCGTTATAATGTGACGGTCACTCCCACTATTCGTTAGTAAAAGAATAGCACAAGAGTTGCTGGTGGGTGGTGATGACCAACGGCTTTCCCTCTAGTGTTATACTGCTAAATTAAGGATGGCTAGCGCAGATAGCCCTCGTGTAGCTTTGCGCGAAATTCAAAAATAACTAACCAATATATGTCTGTGAAACTGAAAACCCAAATTCCTTCGAAGTTAAAATATAGGCCTAACATAGTGTTTTATTTACTTATTTTGATATTTCTGTGTAATGTTTTTCCGCAAGGAGGCGTCGTTCTTGCATCATGCCTCTCTCTTTCCATTGCGTATAAACTCTACGTACACTTAGACATATAATGCATTTTTCAAAATCACTTTACTTAAAGATTCCCCTACTTAATTTTATAAAAGTATTTGTTTAAGCTTCTAAAATAATGTGTTTTGAAATCGTTTGTCAGAAATCAATCAATCAAGAGTAAATGTAATGACGGTATTAAATGTGCATATGTCACTAAATAATAAAACTGAGCCCAATGAAAGCTGTATGATGTTCGCTGTGTGTTAGAAATACAAAGTAAAACTACTACTTTCTTTGTTTTGTGGGACATCTGAAAGAATGGTATATAATTTTAAGACTTCGGATATATTTACAGTTATTATTTTGCTACAAACACGTACATAAAGCAGAGAACGTAGTTCAACACAGCTCAGTGATGTATGTCAAGCTGCACACCCGACTTCCAGTCAAGACGTAGCTGTGTAGGCACATCTAAGTATGTGAATCTGTAAAGCGTGACTACATCTATTGTTTGTATTTCCTCCTTGTTGAAGTTAAACATCGTGCCACTAATTCTGAATATTTCATTTCTAACAACAATTACTGACAAGAAACCACACAACGAAAGACGATGGACACCCATACCAAAGTGGTAAATACAAAATACGTTAACAGAATTTATGAAGGTTGAGGTATTCTATTTAAATGATTTTATTCTCTGTCAAATTTATTTTCAATTTTACTTAAATTGTATGTAACGCATGTAGAGTGACATTTCTTCAATTTAAGGTTTAAGATAATTTCATATTTTCAAATCGTTTATTTCTTTCAGGTTTTCGACTAAAGATAATACAATAATATAGAAATTATTTCCGTGTAATTTTCTAACACCAAAACGCTGCTCAAAATGTTTGAGTTTAAGTTAACTAAGTATAACATAAATACATTGAGCGTGTTTTTTTTATTTTGAGTAGTTGTTAATCTACGAATCTATGTTATAAAAAACAGATTATATCTCAGTTGTTTTTTTCTTCTATTTTCAAAATAGTTAACTTTAATTGGAATTTTTGGAAATGAAAATCTTCCATTTAACTCTCACCTTTTTTCACATCAATATTCAAGATGTAACTGTGTGAAATATTGAATGGGTGCTCTTTTCTTGATTAGCAGCTCTAAATCAGGGATGCTACAGGTGAATTCTGGGTCTCTGACCTGGCTGCTGTGCTTAAGTGTCCTATAATATTTCGGTCAGGTTGAAAATACTAACTATCAAATGCTTTGTTTTAATATAATTGGATAAAATACATAAGTAATAATGGTTACAATGTAAGTTTTTTATTGCATAGAAAAATAGAAACATAGCAATAAATTCCCATTAATATAATGCTTTACAACACAGACTGTTCTACTTCCCTATGTACGAAATGCACTTTTCAATCTATTATTAGTACAATACTTAAACTAATGCACTTATTAATTCATGGGTTCTGCCTTAAGCAGCTGTGGAACTCAAGACAAGCCATAAAATTAAAACTTAAAATAATATAATAAAATCAACTTATAATTTGAGAAAAAAAATGCATATATCAAAACTGTTTATTATCAATTACATGTTATTAAATTCATGCGTGTATGCAGGTGTGTGTCTACTTTTCTGATTATAAAGTTGTTTCCCAGCCCTTTTATTTGCTTAGCACAGTGAAACCAGGTTCTCTTTTACAGCTTTAAAATGGTATTGATAATGTTAACCCATCTTAGCATGAGAAAAATAATATTTTGCTAGTAAAACCGGTTAATATTACATCATCTTAACTACCACATTACATGCTCAGGCTGGATTTTGTGGATTTTAATCATAAAGATTATTCAGTTTAAAATATCCATCACTAGTATAAAGGTACACATGAAACAACAGTATAGTTAAACAAAGTTGGAGAAAAAAGAAAAGCACTGGATTTTCAACATACAGTATGACTTACAATACAAATATCTTAGATTAAGGCTTGTGTTGTTTTTTTATTTATTTATTACAAGCAATATTACATGTTAATGACGTCAAAAGGTTGTTATGTGTTACTGGGTGCAGGACCTGCGCGAACAGGGTGCAATACACGTATTTGCAAGACACGTCTCGCCGGCTCTCAACAGAGGCTACGCAGTCAGGTCAGAGAAAGCGGAACTAGTTTTATCCTCTACCACTTTGGACGTAAACGTGACGACTGTGCCAACCTATAACGTTATATTATAAAGATAAAAATTAGCGTTTTGCGCTTTGATTGACTTTGAATGGCGCAAAGCAAACAGGATATCTGTGCTCAGCGCTTTGACATTGGTACAAGGTAAGATGCCAGTAATTTGGATGGCTATTACGGACCTGTACTCTATTCCACCAGCAATGACCACAAGTTTATCTGCCACTTCAAACAGAGGGACAGTTATGGACATTTCTAACATTTCATTTATCTAGTTTCTAATTTTAGACCTCATATTGAAGGCATACAAAGTTTAGATGCCTACACATACTTTGTGACAGGCTGAGTACACAGTGTCATTCTGTGAAAAGTGTTTGGCTCCAGATTTTCCGTGATCTATTTGAAGGTAAACTGGAACAAAATTGTCAACTTGGACCTGGATGAGTTCTAAGAAATCACCTGAACTACTGACGATTGATATCGTTCTAAATTTAAGGTTTGGTTTTGGAATTTCGCACAAAGCTACTCGAGGGCTATCTGTGCTAGCCGTCCCTAATTTAGCAGTGTAAGACTAGAGGGAAGGCAGCTAGTCATCACCACCCACCGCCAACTCTTGGGCTACTCTTTTACCAACGAATAGTGGGATTGACCGTCACATTATAACGCCCCCACGGCTGAGAGGGCGAGCATGTTTGGCACGACTCGGGCGCGAACCCGCGACCCTCAGATTACGAAGCGCACGCCTTAACGCGCTAGGCCATGCCAGGTCCCTAAATTTAAGGAGAATCGACTTGTTTGTGAGGTTGTTTGTTGACGATGTTTACCTTTACTAGATCCATTATTATTAGGCCTAGAATATTCTTTAATTGTTTTAAGTAACACATTGACTACAAAATTACTGGCCCGGCATGCTCGCCCTTTCAGCCGTGGGGGCGTTATAATTTGACGGTGAATCCCACTATTCGTTGGTAAAAGAGTAGCTCAAGAGTTGGCGGTGGGTGGTGATGACTAGTTGCCTTCCCTCTAGTCTTACACTGCTAAATTAGGGACGGCTAGCACAGATAGCCCTCGAGTAGCTTTGTGCGAAATTCCAAAACAAACAAACAAAATTACAATACATCTATACTTGAATTTTTAGGTCCTATGACTAATAAAGCCTTTAATGTATATTTTTTTCATGCAACAAACACTGCAAAGCATCAACTCCAGGTTCCTAAATATATTTATAGTTTCTGAGATAACATAATTTATCAATGTGTATGTGGATATGTGTGTAATTATAGGCTGTTCAATATGTTAAAATGACTCAATAGTGATGATTTGCAGTAAAAGTTATATTTTCATATTTGTGAAGTAGTGATCCTGTTTGACAATAAAATGGTAAAAACATTAGAAGTAATAAAGTTGTTAAATTACCAGTAATTCACACATTATAAAACTGATATATTAGTTCTATATTTCAACCACATTTTTAATTGTGGGCTGGGATGGATTTGTATATTAGGTGGGCTTGTCTGGTTCTATATCAAAACTATTCCTTGTTCAAACCTATAGCTTGAAGTTTTTGTAGTTCTGATATTAATATTCATTATACTTTTATTATCTGAAACAAATTATTCTAATACAAGAATACACTTATGAGTATTTCTGTTTGTTTTGTTTGTTTTTGAATTTCGCACAAAGCTACATGAGGGCTATCTGCGCTAGCCGTCCCTAATTTAGCAGTGTAAGACTGAGACAAGACAGTTAGTCATCACCACCCACCACCAACTCTTGATCTACTCTTTTATCAACGAATAGCGGGAATAACCATCACATTATAACGCCCCCACGGCTGAAAGGGCGAGCATGTTTGGTGAGATGGAGATTCGAAACCGCGACCATCAGATTAGGAGTCGAACGCCTTAATCCTCGGCCATGCTGGTCCTATAAGTATTTCATTCACAATGCTTGTCCGATATTCCGTTATGTGTGTGGATTGTTGTTCGATTGAAAGGTCTAGATTCGACTGCACGTTGCACGCGGACAGCAAAACTAGAAAAGTGTCACTCATACGTGCAACCACGTTATTCTGCATAGAGATAGCAACAAACCAAAAACAACACATTATTACTCCATTCAGTTTTAAGCATTTGTTCTTACCTCCTGCTCAGTCTATGATACCACGCGTATAATTTCTTACAGCTGCTGGTATTTTCAACTGAGTGACACATTATGCAACAGTGATCTAAATGGCCAAATCGGGACTCAGATACAGCCGTCCAAAAATCTTAACAGCCTTAGCCAGTTAGTTTTTGTAGACACTTTAGAATAAAATAAATGAACTGTACAGGTCATAATATTCGACGTTTCATAAATAAACCTTGAGTTAATTTATTGTCTGCTAATCCAATGTGAGTTTGATTAAATATGATCTATTGTCTGAGCAAAGCATTTCAAATTTATATGATTGGATACACAAACGTTCTAACCTGCGCGGGCTGTTAACAATGACTTACTAAATACGACTCATGTATCTTAAGAAATTAAAAGTTAAGTAATAACTGATCCAGGTATCTTGTCCCCTTTCTTTGTCTAGCGCATTATAAAATTGTTTACATTGTCTGTTAGCACAGACTAATCAAACATTGCAATCTCATCTTTTAAAGCTAGTAATAAACAGGCAAAATATTTGCCTTATCTAATGATACTATTTGGCCAAATTATTTACAGTTTCTTAGACTTGATTGTAATGATAAACCAAATAAATTATGGAAGTGCTTAAAGAATTAAAATGTATATATATAACATGTGTAGCTAAATAATCTTAACAGGGAATGTTTCTTCGTGTTCCTTCATAACGTTAATGAGCAACATTCCTCTGTTGTACATTATGTGAATAAGCAATATTTCTATGTTCTTACATAACATTTATGGAAAGCACTCCCTATACTGTTGTATTATGTTAATTGTAAAGTATTATTATTTTATTGCTTAACTAATATTAATGTTCAATGACCATGTATTATTACGTAATGTTACCTTGATGTATAACACTAAACGAATCATTTTACTTTAACGAAACGTTAGCAAAGAATATACTTTATTTAATAAAGTTGTTGATGAATGTCCGCTATTTCAACATGGTGTTGTGGGATAATAGTAAATTTAAACATGTTATAATCCTCCATTGTAGTATAATTACACGATGAATACTCTTGCTTAATTCAGTTACAAAGTCGATCATTTGCAACAATGTTCGCAAATAATAATTATGTGTTTTAACACATTACTAAATTAATGTACTTTTACTGCTTTTTACTACCTTAAGTTTAACCATCTTAAGATGAAGAAATATGTTTGGATCCAACCAGGGTTTTCAAATGTAGAATATAATGTTTCATCTACATACATCCAGAGAGCTCCCCGCTAATACAGCGGTAAGTCTACGGATTTACAACACTAAAATCAGGGGTTTGATTCCCATCGGTGGGCTCAGCAGTTAGTCCGATGTGGCTTTGCTATAAGAAAGAAGTACATACATCCAGAGAACTGACGTCATTGTTATTGTCACAAATAATTTAAATAAAGTAATTTTATTCAAAGATTTCGTTAGTTCCAAATAAACATGTGTTGGCAAGCTTTACTTTGCATTTGAGTCAAAATGAAAGTTGAAACCTTTCTGCCCCGTTGCTTCTATTGAATTTCATCTGCTTTATGTTTAGTAACAGTAGTAATGTCGGTAATGGATGAATGCATTTAACCTTGGGACGTTTCGGTGTTTGAGTAGACTTGAAAGTGTCATTGAATCATTGAAGAATTGTGATTGTTGTAAAACAGAATATCTTTAAAGAACAAACATGTATTGTTAACTAAGAGGGAGTTTCAAGGATTTTAGTGATTAAAAATTGAATTACCTGTCGACAATGTGCTTATAAATGTTCATGATATGTTCTCTTTTACACACTATTCAGCTGTGACCTCTTTCTAGAAACTTTATTTATTGAAAAATGCTGTATCTTAAGTCTGTTTCTTTACAAAAATACCCTTTTTGTCATAAATGAGAGTACGTTATTGTGATGTAACGGGTGGAGTGTATGTTTGACAGAGATGAATAACACTAATCTTCAAATCGAAAAGGGATGAATACAACATAAAAAGTAATTTGTTTGTTAATTATGAATACGTGGGTCAATAAACACTAATACACTTACAATGTTATAAAGTACAGTTTACAGTCTTACTCAAGGGTCTGATTTATGATCAGGTGAATATCATAGTCGTTTTAAAAAGTAAGTAGACTTACTTCATTACTTACATTCAGCATGTTCTGTTTGTTATAAAAGTAGTCTTAACCATATAATAAAATTTGTTTGGTATTTCGCACAAAGTTACACATGGGTTATCTGAGGTGGCCCAAGTTAGACCATTGCTTTGTCAACGAATAGTGAGAATTAACCATTACCTTATAAGCCACCTGGCTGAAAGAGTGAGCATTTTTGGCGAAAGGGATTCGAACCTGCAACCCACAACTTGAGAGTCGACTGTCCTTCCTGCCAAGTCATGCAAGGCTAATAATAAAAATTTGATTAATATTGTTCTTATATCATGCCAAAATAAAATGAGGTAATCCACTCGCACGAGCTTGTCTTCCACTACCATATTTAATAACCAGAGGGCATATCTACGTGTTTTTCAACATGTACAAAATATCTGAGGAACCATATGACTTACATAGTTCTTAGTTGTTGGAAATGTAAAGTTATAATCAGCTTCTCTAAATTGAATCAAAATAATTACGTTGAAAAGTGATGTAAAACACTTTCTAATTTCTGTAATCGTTAATAAATTACCATACAATGTGAATGTTGATATTTAAAGGTGAAAATATTACTTTTATATTCTGATAAGGCCTGACATGGCCAAGTCATTTAGGCATTCGATTCGTAATCTGATGATTGCGGGGTCGAATAAAAAATGCTCGCCCTTTCAGCCTGGAGTGCATTATAATATTTCGGTCAATCCCTCTATTCGTTGATAAAAGAGCAGCCCAAGAGCTGGCGGTGGGTGGTGGTAACTAGCTGCCTTCCCTCTCGTCTCACACTGCTAAATTATGGAAGGCTAGCGCAGAAAGTCTTTGTATGGCTTTGCGCGAAATTCAAAACAAATCAAAACAAACATTCTGATTAAAACGTATTTCATGATTATGGTTGCCACTCGGTCAGTCAATTCATGTAAATAAAATGTAGACATAACAAGGTTCTGGGATATTTGTACTCATGATCTGTCTGGAGAAAATAGTTTATTTTATTTTCACTAGTTAATTTAGTTTAAGGGGATTTAAGCTCAGAATAGTATAAGTTTTTACTGATAAGTGTGAAACATTGATTGTTCTTAAATAGTTCGTGTGGTAAGGCCTGGTGGTTAAGGCGTTCGACTTGCAATCTGCGGGTTGTGGGATTCATATTCCAGTCTCCGAATATGTTTACAATTTTAGCAGTGGGGTGTTATAATGTGACGGTCAGTCCCATTATTCGTTGGTAAAAGAGTAGTTGCTAGCGGTGAATAATATTGACTAGTCGCTTTCCTTCTTGTCCATCATTGCGAAATTAGGGACGGCTAGCGCAAGTGGCCCTCAAATAGCTTTGCACAAAATTCATAGCAAACCAAACTTAAACAGTTAAGCTTAAAACTAGAGTATGATAACTAACGCAGAAGCTTGTAAAATGTACGATTCTAGTAGAAATCAAATCCAATGTCGTTTATACGAATATTATGTAAAACTTTTGTCAAACTTACCAATCATTGCATTTGGCTATTTATCATGTTTCATGGCAACCATTTATTCCACTGCATTCCATTACATTCACCAAATCACCATGTTTTAAATCAAAATACACTTAGAAACTCATAGACCCTTTTTTAAATAAGGTTGGAAATCAGATTATTATCCACAAGTCTGCCCGACGTCAACAGTCCGTGGCATAAAATCTTTAAAGAACCATATCTTAGAATTATGTATTATAGTAATCGGATCAACAAAACAAACACGGGCCCGGGTGGGTTAAGGCTTTCGAATCCCGGTAGCACCAAATATGCTCGCCCTTTCAGCCGTGGAGGCGTTATAATATTATGGTCAATCCCACTATTCGTTGATAAAAGGGTAGCCCAAGAGTTGGCGGTGGGTGGTGATGGCTAATTGCCTTCTCTCTAATCTTACACTGCTATATTAGGGACGGCTAGCGCAAATAGCCTTAGAGTCGCTTTGCGCGAAATTCAAAACAAATAAAACAGACACATTAGAAGAATGCTTTTACAGATGTAAGCTAAGGCTTTACATAACGTACGTGGTTGATTGCATATAATAGGTTAACCAACTAAATAAAGCTTTGATGTTATCACTCTGATAAGTTTTTGTTCGAATTTGCATAATCTCAAAAGTTAATAATTAATTGAATATACCTTAACGTAATATTGAAAGCAGGAACATATAATGACGTTTAAAGAAACATAAGCATATTACTATACCATGTTTGTTTGTTTTGTTTTTTTAGATTGTTTTTCTTCTTATGGAAGTCTTAACAACCGTGGCACTTGAATCACAACCAATTGACCAAAGTCACGTTTTATCTGCTAAAGAGACTGTTCAAAGTGTGGATCAAGAAATACCAACTGCAAGAGTTTTGCAATTATCAGAGAGAAAGGATTCTTCATTCAGAAAGGAAGAACACCAGCCGCCAGAGGGACTGAAAGGTTCTTACGGATATCGTGATGAAAATGGAGATCTTGTAGTTCGTTTTTATGCAGCTGATGATAGTGGCTACCGTATTGTAAAGGAAGAGCGTTATCCTTCATCGCACATAGGCAGAGATGGATACGATAACAATAAACATAGAACCAACTTTTACGATCCAGATCACATAAGACACAGAACGTATCCAAGAAATTACCATAATGACTTTTTCAGCCGAAACTACAGACCAAGTTCAAAACTTATCGCAACTACGACAAACAGTATCCAAATATACATAAAATACTCATGGGTTTGACGCGTACTATCCTACTCACAAATTCAGAGCAAGAGACAATTCTCAGTACCCCAATTCAGTGTATCAGTATAACGAAAATATTAGACCTTCTGAGTTTCCAGAGTTCCACAAGCATAGAAATAATTTCAATCATGGCCACCATTATGCTTTTCCGACACAGTTTTTTTCAAATAACCCTCAGAGACAGTTCTTTCAAAATCAACATCCCGTTTTCTCTCAAACTTACGATGATTTCCACAGATTTAAAAACAATATTCAACCTCTTGATGATAATTATTATCCTTTTAATACTTTACAAAGAAAACTTTATCCAATTGATTATGACGGACATTACCATGAAAATTTTGGAAAAAGATATCCTTCGGGTTACAGTAAAGAAAAACGCCAAAATAACAATATTGACTACAACAGTTATTATAACCAGAACTTTGATAGGGATTTCAACAGGTTCAAGAAACAAATTCCAAATGATGAGTTTTATACAGATAATCCCCGGAATTACAACAGTTACCCGAGTGGATATTATAACCAAAATTTCGAAAGGAATTTGAACAGTTTCAGAGGGCGTATTCCCAACAATGCTTTTTTTCCTCGAGGCTTTCCGCTTTATTTGGTAACACCTGCAGACAACGTTCCAAATCTACCACAAAATATTCCAAATTTTGAAATAGTAGGAGCTAAAATAATTCCTGGTGGTATTGTACCAATATATAACATACATCGATTTAGAGGACCTCAAAATACACGCGTGTCTTACTCACCTAATCATTCAGTGTTAAACAGTGCTGTTGGATACACCACAAACCATGAATATCCAGATTTGATAAATGAGAGAAATGTTTGGCAAAATAATGTTAAACCAATCCAGTTTGACAACTACTTATCGGAATTCCCAACTCATAACAACGCTCTAAGAAAGCTATATTTTCCTAATCTGTATAGGAACCAGCACTTGTTTCGCCCTCGTTTTGGGTTTAGCAATATTTACGGGCTGGCTTTTTAATCTCTTCTCAACGGGTTTATATGATCATCTGAATACGGCAAATAGTATTATTTTCCTTTAGTTTTAGAATTTAAAAAACAACTTGTTTTAATTACTCAAGAACTAAATTTGTTCTCGGTTATCGTCGTAATTTTCTTCTCTCTTTTTTACCATGAACTTGTAATTTACAATTTTTCCATTTAATTACTGAACCAGGTTTACCCAAGTTATTTCCTTCTAACATAATAATGCAAATTAATACTATTAAAAATTAGAAGAAATATTTTTAAAAACAATTTATTATTAAATACTTTTTTTATTTCTGTATACAGAGAAAGCTTAAATGATTTTTGAAATGATTAAGATACAGTTTTGGTCTTTAGAAATATTACAACAACAAATATATATATATAATCTACGAAAATCTTATATTTACATTGGAGAAAGTTTACGTTTTATTAAATACAAGTAGAAAACAAGTTTTTGTTTAGTTTTAATTACCTGTTATTATTTAGAATAAAGATGTTTCATGAGTAGTGGTTCATGAGGAAGCAAGCTCTTAATGTTTGGCTAAACTGCCATTAAAGGACAAATTTTCAAGGCATTATTAGGACTATCTAATATTTTTCTGGCAAGAATTTGCACGGTTCAAAGAGCATTCACTTTGGAATTTATTTTTTCAAACACATATAGTTTTTCATCAAGCTCACATTACAATAATTTAGTTATTTCCTTCTATCTATTTTTCTGCGCGTTTATTAGTGTGCTAAAATAGAACTTAATACTATGCTTTTTAAACATTTGTTATTTCTATGAATTATTATTGTAAATCACTTATATTTCCTATTAATCACCAATTAAATATCTTTCGGCTAAAAAAATTGATGTGTGTTTTCTCTTATATCAGTTTTATAAGGTAAAAGGATATTTAAAGACCCATTATATACCATCCTGCTTTATAGTAGCAATTAAAGCTAATAATAATAATTTATGTTAGTGATATATACAAAATTACCGAATTCATAATATTTAGGTACCAATTTTAGAAGTTAAAAGAATATTTAGAGACTCAGTATGTTTCATCCCAGTTTAAGTAATAAGTGAGACTTACACCACTAGATTATGAAACTGATGCAAACAAACTTACCTGATCCATAACGTTTCGGTACTAATTTTGTTATTTACCTTGAAGGTGAAATAAGGAGATAATCGAGAAGACGTTGTTCAAATCTTTCACACTATTGAACATGATCTTCGTTGTAAATAGAACAAAGTAGCCTAAAATGATATCAGGGAACACAAAATCTTAGATGAACATCACAGTATCGTAACTCTTAATTTAAATTTGATGTGTGTGTGTGGAACATCGTACTTTTCCACACCTATGTGTTTGTTTCCTTGTATGTGTGTGCTTGTCAGCACGATTTCTCAAATATTACTAATCGATTTGGACAAAACTTTGTATACATTTGGACTGTGACCCAACTTAGAAGTTTCTAGTTTTGGAGTTCAAGGTAACAGAAAGGTCGCAAAAATAACAAGCAATCTATTACCATGGGAACTGATTTTTTCACATATTTATTTTTGCTCTATAACTTAGTCAAAAATAATTGTATTTTAACGAAACTTGATGTACTTATTTAGAATGTTATTTCTCATTGTAGTATCATAACTTATCAGTATCCGTTGATAACAATGGATATATGGACAAATATTCATTTTTTTAAGGTCGAATATAATTAACTCTGTGTAGTGGAAGCATGCGCTCTGCTGGGGGCACCACAAGTAGCTCATGGGCTACTAACCACAACCTCACTATAAGTACTTAACGCATGTGGTAAAGTATTTTGTAAAAATAAATTCAAAACAAATAATTATTATTTCAAAAACTGGTATATATATATTAACATTGGATATTATGTGATTATAAAAATATATGTTTAGAGAAAAACCTACAAATAACACAATCTCTCAAAAATGACGCCTATTTAACATTTAACAAACAAACCAAAGCATCCGAGTTAAAGATAAAAAAATAGATAAATTAGGGTAATTTTAAACATACAGACAGGAATTATTATAGTGATAAACTGTAATCGTTCTTCTTTCTACTTGTTTTGTTTGTTTGTTTGGGAATTTCGCACAAAGCTACTCGAGGGCTATCTGTGCTAGCCGTCCCTAATTTAGCAGTGTAAGACTAGAGGGAAGGCAGCTAGTCATCACCACCCACCGCCAACTCTTGGGCTACTCTTTTACTAACGAATAGTGGGATTGACCGTCACATTATAACGCCCCCACGGCTGGGAGGGCGAGCATGTTTGGCGCGACTCGGGCGCGAACCCACAACCCTCAGATTACGAAGCGCACGCCTTAACGCGCTAGGCCATGCCAAGCCTCTTTCTACTTTAAACAGAAACTAATCTTAGCTAGTCACACAAAATCCTCCATCTCTAAAATCAAGATATAAGTCTTCAAACTTGTTACAATGACAGGTTATGAATGTACAGAAGAAGGAACGTTTCAGTAAAACTTCTCTGAAACTGCATAACATGTAATTTTAACATAGCACTAGCTGAGAAGAAAATAATAAACACGAAGTTCAATGACGCAATAATCAAAGTAAACCAAAAAATGTAAACCATGAATAGACATAAAAAATTTATTCTAAAGAAATAATGTTCTTAGAATATTGGGTCTTTTCAGTTTGGTGTCCATCAACAGATCGTTTTGAAAATAACACCAGTAATAAAATAAAATAATTAATAATAAAGCATATACATTTAGTAAATTATTGTTTATTGGTTGTTGTTTGTTTTGTGAATGTCGCGCAAAGCTACACGAAGGCTATCTGTGCTAGCCATCCCTAATTTAGTAGTGTGAGACTAGATGGAAGGCAGCTAATCATCACCACCCACAGCCAATTCTTGAGTTACTCTTCTATTGAAGAATAGTAGGATTGGGCCTCATATTATAACGTTCTCGCGGTTGAAAGAGCGAGTACGTTTGGTGGGACTGGAATTCGAAACATTAACCCTCATATTATGAGTCGAGCGTCCTAATCACCTGGTTTTGCAGGGCCGAAATATTGTTGAATATTGCAGAATTGGCTAAATAAATACCATATAATGTTTTATTATTTTCCTTTATTGTACTACTGGTGTTATTCTCAAAACGATCTGTTGATGGACACTAAACGGCAAAGACCCAGAATATCAACCACCTATTAGGAATTTAGATTTCTTAACGTTTATAATCATGACCAGCAAGAATCGTTTATGTATGGAATTCTCTCGATGTCAACATTTAACTGTGTAGCCCACCATATTCCACAAAAATACTGGTCTTAAGATTAAACGTTCACCATCAGTTGTTTTTGTGTGGTTTGATCAAGTAGAGACCCATAATGTTTGAAAAGTACAGTCCAAGAATAGTTTCAGTGTAATCACATAATGTTACATCTACTGCATGAGAAGTACGGTGTGAGAATAGTTTCAGTGTAATCACATAATGTTACATCTTCTGCGTGAGAAGTACGGTGCAAGAACAGTTTCAGTGTAATCACATAATGTTACATCTAATTCAAGAGAAGTACGGTGCAAGAATAGTTTCAGCATAATCACATAATGCTATATATATTCTACGAAGAGTATCACACGCAAATTAGTCCCCTGCTGGTACAGCGGTAAGTCTACCGATTTACTACGCTAATATCAACGGTTTGATTCCCCTCGATGAACTCAGCAGGTAGCCTGATGTGGCTTTGCTATAAATAAAACACCCCACCACACACACACACACACACACAGAAAATGATTTCGTCCAATAATATCTGTGGTTTACAAATAGTATGTTTCTTAATTGAATACGAATCACGACATACTTCAAATACTTAAAGATGTTACACTTTTTCTTGATGACGAGAAACCCACTTGAAATAAAGGTTCTTAACCTGAAGATGGCCTAGGAAGGTCGGAACGTTGTTCTCTCCTTATCAAAACAAGTGTTAATCCCCATACCAACCGTTCTGAGATACATTGTTATACTTTTTGTTCATTAAACAGAAGGATCAATCCTTGATGCCAAATTAACTTTATAAGCAAAGATAAAAGGGGAATACCTTAAAATAATTCACGAATAAACTATTCGTGTGTATGTATGTGCCTTCTGGTCTAATTTTCCTTCAATTCTATTTATGTCAATGAAGAATGCAGCAACCCCTTCCTTCAATCAATGTACTAATACACACATTAGTACTGCTATAAGCATACCTCTCAATCTGTGTGATTTTTTTTTTCTGAAATACGGGTAGACTTGTAACGGACATTTTTGTTACAGTGAGTGTTTTTAAACTTTGGGTCATAAAGAATTTGGAAATATGCAATGAATCTCTCTGAAGTTTCTCTTCACTTCGTTTGTAAATACTAATATCTTCAAATAGAGTTGTTCTTTGCTGTATTACTGAGATACAAGGAAAGCATGTAAAGAACTATTTGCATATAGCCGTTCATAATTTTGGAATTGGCAGACTAGAGAATGCAGTAATCAACAATACCTAACGAAGTAGCTTGAGCCACACTTGTTTGACAGAAGAGCGGGATTTGATTGTCACTCTTATAATGCACCCTTTACTTCACAGTATAGAGCACGTTTTTGGACATGAACTATGAAATCTTTAACTCACATTCAGAACACGCTAACCTTTAATTTACGCTCGGCATATCGTTTTTTACTAATCTATGTATTTTGTGGTTGAGTATTTTAAAACTATAAAATAATAAACCATACGTGTAGAACTCTATTTTTGTACTTTCATTATTTTTTGAATGGTACTTATTCACTTTTACTTTTTTAATTACTTTAAAAAAGGAGAGGTTTTATGTTTTCACTCTCATAAAAGGGACTAAAAAAGGTTGAGAATTCCTTCAAGATATCTTTGCTCGCAGATAAACTGCTCTAACTTTGATGAAGAATAGCACAGACGAGTGTTTTCTGTATTTTAATTATATGCGTTAAGAATACTACAAAAATGACCACTGACTAAAGGTTTTTGCTTCAGATAATGTATTATCACTTGTGATATTGACTTGAAACGAGTTCTCGAGAATGATCACGTGGTTCTTCCTAATGTATTCTCGCCTCGTGAATATCTTAAAAGTGGTTTGATTTGTCACTCACGTTTGTGAGAAAAATATGTAAATCGAATATTGACTAAACTTAGTTATGTTATCAGTGTTATCAAAATACCAACTGATCACCTTCTTGAAATAATCAAGGTTAAAGTCCAAAGTGCAATGAAAATCAGATAATAGGTAGTTCTACTCAACCTAAACTAAAGTGGTTAAGGCGCTCCACTCGCAATCTGAGGGTTGTAACTGCAAATCTCTATCACCGAACTTGCTCCTCCTGTATGATTGCCCTGGAGTGAGAATCCTTGGCTTACAAAAATACTGGCCACCCCAAAACTAGGTAACGTTTTTTTAGTTGCACGATCCTCAGACAGGTTTTATAGAATGTACTCAAAAATCTATTCACAAGTCAGGTCAAAGTTTGCTTGTAAAATCCTATCGAGGTTAAAAATGAAGATAAGTTCATTAAATGGTTTTGTTCTGAAATAAATAAGATCCACGACAGTGGGTAACGTATAACATCAGAAGGTTCTGAAGATATAACATGATCCTTCTTACCATTGAACATTAACAGCTTCAACTTACTAACAGGTGTGGAATGTTATATGTTCATTAAATCAGGTCTTGAAGTGGAATATTATATGTTCATTAAATCAGTTCTTGAAGTGAAATATTATATGTTCATTAAGTCAGTTCTTGAAGTGGAATATTATATGTTCATTCATTCAGTTCTTGACTGTGGTTTTGCTAGATAGTAGACAGGGACAGTGGGAATCTCGTTAATCCATTCATGCACATCATGTACTGTACTTCACTACAAAGTTAATTGAACAACGAATGTGTACACATTCTCATCAGTCATTAATTTACTGAAATGCTTTTAAAAGCAACATTTTACCTATTTTTATTTAAGTAGCGGCGTACAAATTTTAAGTTTTTACGTTTGTTTTTTTTTTTTTGAATTTTGCACAAAGCTAAACGAGGGCTATCTGCGCTAACCGTCTCCAATTTAGTAGTGTAAGATTAGATGGAAGGCAGCTAATCATCACCCCTCTTGGGCTACTCTTTTACCAACGAATAGTGTGATTGACCGTAACATTATAACGCCCCCACGGCTAAAAGTGCGTACATGTTTGGTGTGACCGGGATTCGAACCCGCGATCCTCAGATTATGAGTCGGGTTTCTTAACCACTTGGCCATGTCGGGTCGATCCGTTAGGAGTGGGACAAAAGAATATTATCCAAATCAATGATTTTTGAAATTCTAAGTACTTAAACATTTTAGAAAATTTTAGCTAATGAAAAACTTATTTCATTTATATAATGAAATACAAGTTTAAAGTAAAACACGAAGTAGAATAATCGGAACGATGGCCACTACTCATTTTAAGGTTGCACTATCTTAAAAACTACCAAGTCTTATTATGTTAACCCGTTAATATTCCTACCTTGTTTCCTTACTTTTTTGATAATCTAATTTCTACTTAATTTGTTTGGTACTAAGTCTCGTGAGTGACTTGGCTCAAGGCCTATCATTATTGTAGTTTTCCTTGGTGCTAAGTTTTGAGATACACTGTGCTACAAGCCTATCGTCTTCGTAGTATTCCTTGGAGCTATCTTTCGACATTTCCTGTTTTTTTACTGATATATTTCTTTCAGATTTTTTTTTCATTTTACCAAGTTTCATATATTCAGTATCACTGTTTCTAACTCTTTCTATATCTTTGAAGTAATGCTCTCATCACTAAGTAAAATAATTGTTAAGGTTATTAAACATAAGCTTTTCTCCTCTTCTCTCGTTTTGTTTCCTTGAAAGCATATTTTAAAAATCGCACTGTTTCAAGTACAACCTTAGATGTCAATAGGTCACACATAGTTTGAAGACAATGCAAAGGTAAATTAAACAATTTATCATTTTTGTTTAAAGTCCAGAGCGCTCAAGTTTCGGCAGTGGTACGTTTTTTCTCATGTAAAACACTATTTTCTTAGGTAATGACTGCAATAATATAATTGAATTGGTAAATTCAAAATTTTTCAAAATAGAAATATTATATGTTTAATGATCTTTAAGAGACAAGCTATCTGATTGTGTGCATAAAGGTCCCAAGGTCACAGTAATGTATTGACTATTCATAACATTTAAAATACATTGAGTGCAAGAGGGGTCCAACTCCAGGACTTGAGCCTCTTTTGCATGGATTTAGCTGAATGCCTGTGACAGACAGTTTGGGGTCATAGAAAAAGTACAGCGAAGGTATGACACAGTCGAGACGTATCAAAAATGGGATGAAATCATTAGTGAAAAGTTTGAGGTTGTCTCGATGAAAGGTACAGATATGCTTGATTTCAAATTCGACCTTGGTCAGTTTTATAAAATGTCAGAAAGGACGGAGAGAAGTACACAGTCAGCAAATACAAGGTGTTCAGATTTAGTGCAGATCTTAGAAATGACATAGAGGTTTCCAAAAATATGTCTACTCAGGTCACAACCAGATTCCGCCTTCTAAAACCCTCTGTCAGGGTTGTTACATACCCAGAGGAGCCACTCTACAGTGGGCAACTTGGTGTAAAGGCAGCAAAAGTAAAGGATGTTCTAAAATTGGCAAAATATCTTTCACCAAAGCTCAGCAGTTCCTCAATAAGTTAACAGTTTGTGATACTAGGGGTGAAGACAAGTCTGACTTTGAAGATTAGATATCATTAGAATGATGTACTTCATTGATAACCTGTCCCCTTTCAGAATGAAAAACTCATTTTACTGGCAGTTATCATGTATCAGAACAATAGTTTAGATATAAACTGATGTAATACGTGTTAAAAATTGACAGAATAAAACATAAAGATATTCTCAGATGATAAATATGTGGTATGCCCATTCTCTTCAGATTTTACTGTTGTTTAATTCAAAAAGGGCCCAAGTCCAGAGACTTTGGTTTGCCAAACCTCTGAAATTAAAAAAAAAGTGAAGTGCTTTTTTTATAGTTTTTTATATTATAGCATTTGTAAGCTGTGTACTGTTGCTATATCTGGGTAAAGTATGAATCACTTGGCATAGCCTCCCTTTAAGATAAGCAATTAAGTTGATTTCCTGCAAAAACATATTTCTTGGACTTGGACCCCTTTTGAAATCACCGATTCAATTGCATTGTGCAACGTATTATACTCGAGTCACACGAATAGAACTGGAAACTTTATTTTCAAGGGATAGAGCATGGTTAAAACACAGACCTAGAGAATATAATAGTTATTGTTATTACCTAAACTGTAAGTAAAAAAATAACAAAAACACGCCTACTATCAAGTTTATGTAATTCAGTTATGTACATTTTGACTTGCATGAGGTGAAGGCAGGATAGAGCTATCCCTTTCCAACAACGTTAAGCAATCAGTCAGTCAGATATTCACGTTGACAATTTTTTTGGTTTTGTGAAATTTATGTTCTCACTCTAACAGCTTTCTCAAATGTTTTGGTGGCTTGTTACTCCGCATAACTAATAAAAATATACTCCACTCTGCCATTTATATTACAATATAGACATTCTAAGTTCAACATGTTATCGAGAGCTCTTAAACATTGTTTCTGGTATAAAACTTACGTTATATATCGAAGATTAAATTGTTTTTGTATTTCCTCTTTCTTACTTTTCCTTTCGTCAATAGTGTAGATTTAAAATTCCATATAATAAATATATATAATATGAAAATCAACACATAAACTCTCAGAGAAACATTAGATTACGGGAACTTCGTAGTAAAACCATGATTACGGGATCTTTCTGGTTTATACATGTATATTTAATGTTCGAAAACACTGATTTTATTTTGCTAGATGTTTTTTTACATGATATAATATAAATTTTGAGCCTGCAATTACTTTATTACAGTTAGACATACTCAGTCGATCATTAGGCTTATCCACAGAAAATAATAACCAAAAGTACAAGATTTTTATGTTTTAGTATTATTTGAATTAAATTACTGAAAATCTTTAGTGGTTATTTGATAATCATGTCACTCAGCTTAAATATTTCTGTTCTGTGCTTTAGTTGTAACTAAACAAATGTGTCCTTCAACATAACTTAAATATTCCTGTTGAGAGCTTTTTTATTTATTTCCAAGAAAAATTTATCTGAACAGCTCTTCTTATGTTTTATTTTATATAGTTAACATTTAGATAGATTTAAAGATTTCGTAGTTAATTAATCTATTGCATTCTATTCGTGTTAGCTATTTCGTGTTAAATAAATTTTAAACAAAATCCAAAGTTTATATGTCTCTGTATAGGTTTAAGTAGATCATCTTGTTAAAAACATGTTGTTCATTAATTATGCAAAACATATTTCTATCGAGTTATTATGCAACCCGTTACACCAAACATGCTCGCCTTTTCAGCCGTGGGAAGTTATATTGTGACGATCAATTCCACTATTCGTTGGTACAAATGTAGCCCAAGAGTTTGCGGTGGGTGGTGATGACAAACTGTCTTCCCTCTAGTCTTACACTGCTAAATTAGGGACGGCAAGCACGGATAGCCCTCGAGTAGCTTTGTGCGAAATTCAAAAACAAACTATAAACATTGTATTGGATATATCAAAATTTAAACTGATAAAAAACATCCTCAGAGTAGGTATAGTTTTATTTTGCTGACTTAAACATGTACACATTTAACCTACAAATACATTAGTTCAAGCCAGATATACGAGTTTATAAATCTTGTAACAGAACATCGTTTTGTTTCTGTTAAAAAAGAAAAGAGTAGACACCATATGGAGTATTTATATGAACAAACTATTTACACAAAATAAAATATATAGTAGGAGCTAGTAATTTTGTTCTTTAATGTACTTATATTGTTATAACATTCAAGTTGTTTGTATACTAAAATTTTAGAAAACATGCTAACCTCTAGATTTAACTTAGCAAATTGTGAAAGGTTGACCATTTTTCAAAGTGTTCTGAGGCATTTTCTTTAAACTGTTCTTGTATTGTTCGATTACTGAGACATGCAGGTGAATAATGTTAACATATAACTAAACTTTTAATGTATACTGTTTGATCGTTTTAACTACAAGCTGGGCTGATTTCAATAAACATTTTATTAGAAGTTATTTTAACATACATGGAAGTCATTGTGTGGTGTTTTTCATTCTTTCTCTACAGGAAACGATTTTTGAACGAAGGGTGGCAGTGGACCAATGAAGGGAAATGAAGGGTTGGAAACAGATTGAGGTGGTTTTATAAATGTCTCCGTCTTTATAAGAACATGCCGAGCAAGAATGTGGAAACCCATGTTGTCGGCGCGATACTCCGTTACTCTCAACACTCCAAAATCATCCAGGTAGCCCCACTTTCCCAAGATTGTCCCATTTTGGTTTCTTTCTTCCTCCCTAAAAGACTCGCCCTTTCCGAGGCCTGTGTTAAATTCAAACTTATATGATCCAAGCCCCCTGTGATCCTTCCAGATATCAACAACCTGTACGTTTTCAGGTAACGATGTATCTGAGTGTTGGTCAAAATCAGATATCGCTGTGGCCGCTTTGGAATTCGCTAGTAAAATCATTGTCGAAATAACAAACATCTGTAAAAGAAATTAAAAATTAAAACATCATAGGAAGTTGTTTATAACTGTTATTTAAAACTTGCAACACAAAAAAAATGTTTTATATTTTAATACAAAAAAAGTACGGTTGTTTAGTTATCATTAACTAATTTACAATACACTAAAATAGTATAGTCTATTTTTATCAAGCTGTTGGAGACACATATGAAAACTCTTTCTAGATTTAAACCTGCAAAAATATTGCTCATCATTACTTATACGCGTTACGTAAAATGGAATTGCTTGATAATAGAATATTCCATAATTAAGAAATGGTCAACATTATAATCACGTACTGAAGTAGGGTTCTTAGAAAAACACATTTTCCTTAATTAAGGTTTCTAACTTTATCTAATAACCGATGTCAAATTTGTTTGAATTTTGCGCAGAGCTACATGAGAGCTATCTGCGCTAGCCGTCCCTAATTTAACAGTGAAAGACTAGTGGGAAAGCAGCTATCATCACCATACACCGTCGTAAATAGTGGAATTGACCGTTGCGTTATAATGTCCCCACGGCTGAAATGGCAATCACTTTTAATGGGATGGAAAATCTAAATCACGACCCACAGATTCCGAGTAGAGTGTCCTAACCACTTGGTCATGCCCAGATGCAAGCGTCACGAGGGTCATCGATATTACTTGTATTGCTCTAGATTTCCCAATGAATAGAAATTAAACTAGAATTTATTATGATGTTTTTCATTCGCCATTAAATCCAAATTTCCTATGGTAATTTAATACTTAAAAGTCCCACACAGGGAGAATAGAAAACACTTTTATTCCAGGAAATTGTGTTTTACTTTCTTTCATTATAATAATAATGTGGGTTGTATTTAATGTTTTATAACCATATTGATTTTAGATTTCCAAATGTTTTGTAAAAATATATCCAAGTTAAAACTCTGTGTTTTAGCTGTAATATATGAAGACTGTTTGTTTACATCTGGAAAGAAGAAATGAACTAAATAATCACTCTACTTTTAAGGAATTAGAAGATGAAGAAAAATATCTTACCCAACCAAACAGAATCATTGTATTTTTCTTTCTACGTTGCTGAATAGATTGATACATGAAATTTCGTATATTTGAAGCTTTTAATAAATTGAAATCAATAAAACTACACTTCCGAACTCGGTAAACTCATTAAAAATGCAGTAAGACGAATGTGTAATAAACCAACACGAATACAATTATACCATCGAAACGGCAGTAAAAACTCAGATACAGATTTTCATTCCGTTACATAATTTGTCCGTATTTTATTATCATCCCAAGCAAGTTCCTTACATCCAAGCTCCCATCTATTTTTATACTCGCGAAGGTGGTTTTAATGGATCCAAATATCAGCCGTCTTCACTATGACGTGAACAGAACTCGTTTATTTACGATGACTTGTGACCTTCTGATTGGTGCAGCCAATACATTTGCAACATCTAATATTTTCTCTCCTCCTTATCTGCTTCTTTTTCCTTTTCAACCTGTTGCAACCGCGTGAAAAGAAAAACAATACTAAAGAATGCATCAATATGCTGTCTCTAAATGAATGTTGGTATACGTCAAGGTTATACAAAGGCAGTCATTCAAACATGAAGATTAAAATATTAAGAACCTGTGCTGAGAAACGATGACACGTGACACGATTCTGTCAAGCTCTGTCGTGATCTTACTTATGAAGCAAACTATAATCCCCTTTTTTTTTCCAAAACACAATTCATTATATATATCCGATCTTAAAATCCTCGCGACTCGATTTGGGAATTTTCTATATTAAGGATTTAGGAAACACTGAGAGAAAACATAAAGGTAAAGATCTAATATTTAGCATAATCTAAATCTTGTATCCAGCCAATGGCGTTAATTAAAAGTTTCAAACCACCGCCCTCCATATGTGTTTACTGCAAATATTTGGCTCGTAAAAAAATAATCTAATGCGTATTATTTGTTTCGTTAAAGCGCAAAGTTCTACAGCGGGTTTTTTCTTCTTGAGTTGTACCCACCGAATGGATCGAATCTCATATTTTAGCATTATAAAGTCTGCATTATTTTGAGAAACTACCAGTAGATAGGAAATATTCACTTAATGGCTTTATTTTCAACAACTAAGTTTACTAGTCATATATTATTTTTATTGTATCTAAAACTACATTGATATTTCTTCTACAGATCTGATACTTCAATGAACTGAAAATCTTTCAGAACTTGCAGTTTTTATTTATAATGGCTTCCTACAAACATTAAATAACACCAATTTTAGTCATGTTCATGACACTAAGAAAAAATTAAAGTGTTCTAGTGATATTTGTCAAGAGAAAACAGCAAAATTACTGCTATACGGCAATTTGTAACCAGTAACAAAAGACAAATGTATGACTTAATTAATTAATTAATATAGGTGTTAGAAACAATGGAAACATTTAACTCATATAATTCAACTTTCTTCTATTTGATTTACAGAGAAATTTGTGAATCACATTTTTGTATATAGATGTAAAAAGGCATGAAGTTGAATAGAAAAAAGTTATTTTTTGTACGTTCATTGGATGATTTTAGTGCTTGGCAATGCACAGATTTGGTATTGACTCAGTTACATGAACTGTCGCGTGTGGAATAGGACAAAACTTTGTCTTACGCTGGGTGTCGCTCCGTTAGGATTGTGTTGGAATACATGGAACAAAAAAACATAGAAATTATGGACTCATTAGCATAAAGTCCTGATCTAGGAAGCTTACAAGAATCTTCTTGAGTGTCAGTGGCTCCAGTATCTTAACTGATCACACAAAGTCTGGCAGATTTGGATGTCACGAATTGCATTATGATTTTCCATAACACCATCTGACGATTGATAAAGAACGTCTCTTTCATTTGATTTAATATAACTTTTATCCCAAATGTAGAATTCCAGACGAATTGATTTAGACAAGGTCTAGCTTTAACTATTTGCAAATGGATGATACTTATGTTTCACAGATAGCAGCATAATGAATACATTGGAATTTCGTTTTGGAGCTTAATAAGAGTGCACAATATAAAAGAGATGTTGAAAATGGTTAAACAATTAACACTGTCTTCTTTAGTTATTTAATTATTTTTCTTCAATTACTTCAAACAGCAAATAAACTTTCATCTGTCACTTTTATAAACTGTATATACGGTCCCAAAGTGATAAAAGCAGCATCTTTTTCTGTGCAGCTATGGAAAGTTACAGTGTACCATCGGATTTGAAGTTCGATCCGATAACCATGAAGCCACGGTTTCTCAGGAATCAGACTTTTCTTGACAATTTTCGTTACAAACTGACCTGACGAAAGAAGAACGAATGTATAATATTTCTAGAAGTGTTTTTCATTTATTAGAATCCATTTTGTTTATTCCTAAAACATGCGATTGGCTTAATCACCACTGAGGGGCAGTCTTATTAAATAAAGTTGTTAAAAACATAATAATACAGATTTCAACAAGATGGGAGAAATCATAAGAACTTTGTTATGTTAAATCATACACAAATTACTATAAAAACAAAATAGTTATAGTCCTTTATAAATTAATTGTAATGCAAAGCTGTGCAAAATATAATTATTATGCGAAACATGTCAAGGAATGTGGAGTCATAAAAGTAAGTCTTAAACAAAAGAATGATGTATTGAGACTCATTATACATGAAATAAATGTTCGTATATATCAAATAAAATAAGAACAGAAACTGAAACCTACAGCGATAGAAATGCGAAAGGATGATGGTAACATGCGTTACGTCACTTCGAGTAATTCTGTTAAGTTTGGATAATCAAGATGTCACAAGAGATTAGGTACTTCCCCCTTTTATATCAAAACAAGTCCGGTTTGCTTCGGTCACGGATTGACCTTCCAATGTATTAACTATAGTTAATGTCATGTCAGATCAGTAAGTTGGATCAAAAGCTTAAATAAAATACCCGTAATGAAACATGAATCAAATCGCCTGTTATTAAAGCTCGTGAACCAGATCGGTAAGATATGGTTAAAATTCAAGATCAAAGCAACGGAGTATTTTATTGGTTAAATACGTTAAATTTTCAAACATATGAAAATGTAAAAACTTCAGTATTTTCTTTTAAACGATCCAGAAAATGCAAAGAATAATTAATAACTAAAAACTATATTATTGCATATAAAATAAAATGACCTAATAAAGAAAATGCCTTGAGAAACTGGGTCACATAGAATACATAAATGTCATTGCGAAACATTTAATAATTAACATATGTGAATTTTCTTTGAAGTATTTTTTCAAACTTCAACCTTAATTACGCTGAAAATTATATATATATTATTCACACGTGTTTCTATAGATAGTCAATAAATCATGTTTCTTAAAGTCGGCAATGATATTTGTCCATCTGACCCTAAATGATTATTTTAATATGTCTAAATCCATATGATGTTTCAAATTCAGTATTCTGTATTTTACATCATTGTTTATTAATGACCGGTTGCACTTAGACATTTAAAAACTACTGACAATAAACTATTCAACGTAAGTAGTTTCATACCTAATTTTTCGGATTTTAAAAACGTATTTTTTAAAATGATTTTGCAGCCGAGATCTGATACTTGAACTTAAGGTTTTGTTAACTTTGGTCTTCTTGCAATTGTGGACATTTTCTTAACAATGAAAGTATCGGCCATAGCTGTATCAGGGTAAGAAACCACAATAGGCATAACCATAGCAACTAAGCCTGTTCTCATAGATATAGGGCGAATGATGGCCAACATAAGCCAGAGAAAAAGCGGTAACACAGGAGACAACAGGGCTAGTAGCAATCTAGGTGGCAGGGGCATCTAGACTATAGCCACAGCCCTGGCTTTAATGATAGAAGGGTTAACGTAGTTCGTGACTTATGCACTACACTCGTTAAACTCAATCAGGAGCATCATCCACGTAAATAACGTGGTCACCTGAATAGACAGTGGGAGTCGGCCAAGCTAGTTAAAACATTTTGAGATTCAGTCTCACTCTGGAAAGTAGTACCAATAATATAATCTTTGCTGTGCCATAAATTTTAGTTTCCTAATCTTTGTTTTCCATAATAATTATTTTTAAAAAAATTAAAATTATGTAAGAAACTTGCATATAAAGGCAGAAGACTTGACTTTTTTCCATAAAGTAAGGATTTGGATTTATGGAAAACATAATTGTTATCTTGTTTGGTGTGAAGAACATTGATTAGGGGTGAGAAAGGTGCGCGAGTTCTTTTTCAGCTAGTGTGGAGACTGTTCATTTAGGTATAATTTTTATGTTTCTTCCTTTTTTTGGTCTTTAGAGTGGCTATGCAGGTCCATTTATAACAGTTTAAACTAACTCACTAGAAAATTCAACTGATGTCTATTGTATAGACCACATTCTGGTAAAATGCTTTAGTTTTATGTTGTCCATTTGCGTAAAGCGGTATTGGTTTTATTATCATTAAAACCGACTACAAAACTTGTTTTGATTTTTAGTAATGCATAAAGACTGTCCCTGATTTCAAATAAATACTATAAAGCTATGCTTTCCTCTCTTACAGAACAATTTACGTTATTAATACAAATCCAAGGTTGATGCGTGATTTAGGTTCGGTTTGGTTTGAATTTCACGCAAAATATACGAAGGTTATCTGTCCTTAATTTTGCGGTGTAAGACTAGAGGGAAGGTATCTAGTCATTACCACCAACTATTGGGATATTATTTTACCAAAGAATAGGGGGATTGATCGTTACATTACAACAACACCAATGCGGGAAAGGTGAGAATGTTTATGGTGATAGGGATTCGAACCCTCGACCCTTAGATTACGAGTTGAGTGCCTTATCCACCTGACCATACGTGATTTATAATCTAACTGAATAAAATATCTGTTTATTCTTCTCTAAGCGAGAACTATTTTTATTAGTAAATAAATTTATAGATATATTACTTTGACAAGCATGTGAAAGTAGTTTGGTAGCAGCTGTTTATTTTTTTTTCTCTCAGGATGTTATTCAAATTTGATTGCAAAATATGATAAAGAAACAAATGTCCCGCACATGATTTAATGTTAATCTTATAAATATAAACAGACAAACAGCAATATAAGATCATGTATTTGACATGATATAATGGGAGGTAAAAAGGATTACGAAATGGGACTTAACCCCTTCCTTTTTTACTCGTGGTGTGTTTATACATCGATAACAATATGGGTACCTAATTGTTGAATCAATGCATTCTAATTATTATAAGATTTTGCTTTTGGACAAGGCATATTCTTTGTTTGATCAGCATATCAAATTAACTACCCTATTCACTGAGTTAATATTTATTTCTGATTTAAGTAGACAGATAGGTTTTATCAGAGCTTACTGATAAGCACAACAGGCAGCTAGAAGAAGAAACGAAAGCAGAAATACATTGAGAAAATCTTCTTGTTGGACACAAAGGCTGCAGGACATAACTAAAGGTTACCTCAAAATTTGCATCAGATACTGAAAGATGAAAATAAAATGCTCGCGGACAACGTTTCATCATATATACGTCATCACTGTGTCTTTCATTCTGCTTCAGACGAGCTATAAAAGCAGACAAACTTCCAGAACTCGACATCACAATCCAGCTACACCGGCGAACGGTTTGGAAAAGTAAAAGAGTGGCCATGAAGGTAGGGAAATCTAGTTTAATCTTACAGCAATTTGTATGAAACAGTTGACTTTACTTACCTTTTGAACTGTGAAAACTTTATTCCATACTAATATTAGGCTTGAAATTGGTCTTGGCTATCCTATACTAAAAACTAATTTATACCATTAACCATTTCTTTGAGTTTTTAAGTGAATAGTATCATTCAATATTTTCATAATTTTTATTATCAGATTTTGATGCTGTGTGCTCTTGTTGTCGCTGTCCAGCCTGTTGTAATTGACCTCCTTATCTGAAATACTATGGAAGTATTCAGTATCGTAACCAGGACGTAAGTACAGTTGCTATGAATGCCACTCTCTATATTCACCCATATAATGGAATGTTATTTAAAAAAAAAAAAATGTCTTCTTCAGAACTAAGGCCAACATAATTAGACAAACAAGATTAAAGAAATTGTCTCAAAAATTAATCCCCCTAAGAGTAGGGTTTAAATGTTATCCTTATATGTTGACTCTGTTGGTTCTGGATTTCGGAGTTGGCGAGTTGGGTTTGAATTGTTGCGACACTGTAAAATGTATAAGTTGTAAGTACGTTATTAGAGTGACAATCAATCTTTTATCGTGGCCAAGGTTAGGGGGCTCAACTCGCGATTTGATGATCGGGAGTTTGAATCCCCCTCTCACCAAACATACTCGCCTTTTCAGTTGTGGGAGGTTTATAATGTTTCTGTCAATCCCACTATTCTTTGGCAAAAGAGTTGGAGGCAGGTGATGGTTAATAGCTGCCTTCCCTCTAGTCTTTCACAGCTAAATTAGGTACGGTGGGAGCAGATAGCCCTCGTGTAGCTTTGTGCAAAATTATAAAAACAACAACAAATATTATCATGGATGGTAGGCTGCTGCATTTTAGCTGCCTAGCGCCTGGTCAGTAATTCAAAACTCGGGACGGCAGCAGATAATCGCAGTAGCTGTGCCATAAAGACAAAAAACAAATACAATATATACTTACACAGAATACATTCATTTGTAAGTTTAAGCTCGTGAAACATTGTTAAATAATATATTCTTAGAATTGTAGTATTATTTCAGCGGATTATAAGTAAACGTTTTTTTTAATCTGAGCAGAACATCGGAAACTACAATTTCGGGTATAAGGAGCGTCATACAACCGGTTCCACCTTCCGCAGGGAAACTGGGGATGCTTTCGGTAACAAGGTCGGCTCTTACGGTCTGATAGACGCTGACGACCGCGTCCGTGTCGTTAACTACGTTGCTGATTCTGGTGGTTTCCGTACCAACATCTTGTCCAACGAACCTGGTGTAGAGGCCAAAGATCCCGCTAATACTTCTATCAACAAGGCCGAGGTCATAGCTGACCCTTTAATCTACTCTGCTGCTGTCCCAGCTACGGCCTATGCTGTGAATCCTGTAGTTTACAACTATGGATACGGTTTTGGTTATTATGGTGATGCCCAATGGAGTGCCACACCCTATTACAACTATTACCTATATTATTGGTAAACTATTATGAAACTCTGTGATAATCAGGTGTGCGTGATTATATATATATATATATAATATTAACCATCAAAACCAAAAACTTTCAATGTAGTTTTTTTTTACTTTTTAGTAAACGGTTACCGTTACATACAGTTGATTATTCCTATGTAAAGTCGAGACAGCTTAGTGTACTCTGTAATTATTCGCACTTCCATTCTTGTCTTCTTTAGTTCCTTTTTTAAATTCAGTAGTTGGTTCCGCATATTTTTTTTATTTAACGATATTTTTTCTCGTACTTTTTGTTTTAATTATTTTATAATAAGCCATACGTTGACTACTGTGTTATAGGCTGTATTCTAAAAGTGTATACCTTTGGCACAGAATAATAATAAAATAGATAGTCAGGGGTCGTAAAGACTGTTTCACTTCATCAAATAATGATAAAATTACAGCTATTAATAGAACCAGGTTGGCACTTGGCCTGCTGTAAAATAGTGAAGTTGAAAGAAAATAAGAGCTATGGGTTTTGGTTATTTACCAGTTTTCGGCTTTGAGACTGAATAGCTGGAAAGCAACATATAGAATGGAGTTAGAGCAGCTTTACCGGTTAGCTCTTCATTCTAGCTTATGGTGACCTGTAGAGAAGTAAACTCAGGTTATTTTGTACTGATTTAATACTGATGTCTGTGACATATCTGCATACAGAATGCTACTGCTCTCTCCAATTCCATAACACTTTTTGTTCCTGAGAAATCACTCATTGATTTGTCTCTTTTCACTTTATTGATTGCATAAATAGTATTCTATGTTGAGCTGTTTATTTAGCTATGTTTTCATTAAAAACTTTTATGACTCAAATACATATAAGTAGTGTTGTTTTCTCGTGAATCACCTGGTTGTTATCTAATCAATGGAGTTATCTAATCATGTGTACATGAGCAATGTCACGACACAGAAACGAAGTGTTGTAATGTGGAACCAAATGATGTATAAAGCTCCACTGTGGTAATTATACACGTGAATTAGGTTATATACTGCTTTATAGCCGGGATACTGGGCTATATTTCATAAAATGGAAAGAGAATTTAAAGATTTTCAATATTGAAAATAAAAAATTTTGAAATTATACTCTCAACGACAGTGAAATCTTTATAGATAACGATGTTGTATATTACATAGATGGTCACAGTAATTGTTAAGAATATTTTTAATATAAAAATATACGTTCTATCGTTCTTACAAACCAAAAGTAAAAGCAAAAAGCTCATGTTACTATTTCAAGATTAAACTATCGCCAAATTTAGGTCTACCTCTTAACTAAGGAATAGCGAAAATAACATTACATCCTACACATTGTTGAAGAGGACAGCATGTTATAAGCAAATATAAGAATTATATATGAAGTTATGTCCACTAAACCTTTTGATTCGTTGCTTATTATAAACATGATTGGTTTATGTAACCGTCATTTACTACTGCATTAATCCAGCATCTGCATAGGAAATATACAGATATGCATATATGACTGTACTAATGGTACGATTTAACCGAGATATACTTGATTTAGTATTTTGCAACTGTCGTAATAGATTTCAGAGAATCTGTAAGATTTGTGTACCTATTTATATTTTAGGTTGTCCAGAAAAAAAATTGTTGTTTTAGAACTGCGAAGTTTGGAAAAGCATAAACCAATGTTGTAAAACATGCTGTAAACAAAGTAAGCACCATTTGCTTCAACACACTTTTGCCAACGAGTAACGATACTGTTTATGCCCCTGCTGTAGAAATCAGTTTCTATATTCAACAAGCTCCCTGAAAGCTTCTTCTGCAGCTGCCTGGTTTTGGAAGGATTTATTGTTTAAAAAGCTGTCAAAGTGCTTGAAAAAATGAAAATCTGTAGGGGAAAAGACTGGGGAAAAAGATGGATGAAACAGAACCTTGATTCCTAATTTGTTCAATTTTTGGAACGTCATCCTTGACAGGTCTCATAATGCTGATTTTGTTGATCTTCAGTCAGCTCATTTAGAACCCATTTATCCAACATTTTAGATTTTCCAATTGCATTCAGGTGGTTAGTACTGCTTGATTTGCTTGTGCCTAGCTTTTCTGCAAACTCACGTACTGTTGTGCGAGGGTCTGTCTCAACTGCTTCCCTTAATGTGTTTTCATCTAAGAATGGCTTCCTTTTACGACCTCCATGGTCTTCGAGACTTTTATCTTCATGTCAATATCTTTGGAACTAACACTGAACTTTACGTTCAATAACAGATCCATGGCCGAATGCCTGGTTGATGTTCCATGAAGTTTCGGTAGCTTTTCGTCCAAGTTCGAAGTCAGATCAGACGAAAGTCTTTGTCCATGCTGCCTTGAGGGTTGTGAAACTTACTCTGAGTAGAGTTGAAACAGCAGACAATTAAGACACACTGTAAGCAACAAAGTTGGATTAAACCAACCAACCAACCAACGATAAGCTACTCAATATTCAGCTTTTAAATGTCATCGTGAAAATTCCGACATTTATTTCTGGACAACCTAATGTATTGAAAAATGGACAAACTGTCATATCTCTGTCTTTTAGATGTTGTCTTGAAATCAGTTTTGTTTAAATATTTGTTATTGTTTCAAATTATTTTTTCTTTACAATCTGACTTTGAGTTGGTTTTAAAATTGTTAAGTGTTATAAAAGGATAGGCTGTTGAAAGGCCAGTTTAAGGAAGAACTGAAGAATTTTTGGCATTTAACATAAAGAATGGCGAAAATTTATTCTGTAACAAATGTGAAATCTTTATAAGTAATTGTATTGTAAATTATTTAGATGGTCACCCTTATTGTTGAGAACACTTTTGATATAAAAATATACTTTCTATCCTTCCTACAAAGAACAGGTGAAATGAAAAGCTTATGTCAGTACTTAGCCATTAGAATTTAACTTAATATCAGGCTGGGTAGTTATTAAAAAATTGTGCGATTAACATTACATGTTCCCTATTGTCGAAAAGTGTGTGTGTGTGTTTTCTTATAGCAAAGCCACATTGGGCTATCTGCAGAGCCCACCGAGGGGAACCGAACCCCTGATTTTAAGCGTTGTAAATCCGTAAACATATCACTATACAAGCGGGGGGGGGCTTGTCAAAAACAACCGCATGTCATAAAAAAGCAAAACAATTATATTAGGTGTTATAGCCAATAAATATTTTGACTCACTAATTTTGTACACTTATATATCTTTCAGGATATTCCATCTGTAGTAAGTACATTTTGACGAAACATTTAAAATAATAAATAAAACTCGTAGCAGGCATTTCGATTTAACACTTTGCATCTCAAAAAGAGATGCAAAGCAATCGAGGGCGCTCAGAAGAGACCTTCTCTTCGCCCTACTCATGAAGTTAAATTTAACTGGGCTAGTGATTAGTAATTAATGGCTAAGACGACAAGATTTAAAGTTAAAGAGATTATGTTGCAATCTGTGGCAAAGGACCGTTGGTGGCCAGCGAGAGGCTAAATATTGACTTTATAAAAAAAAACAAAATTATATATGTGTGGGTTGAGTCTGGCATGAAGCTGTCTTCTTCCGTTTGGGTCGCTGCTGGAGAGTATCGTCAACGTTGGTCAGAGTATCCTTGTCTTTCTTCATAGCATTAATTGTAAAAATGCTGCTGGCAGCAGAGATAATAAGCATACATGGACATGAAAAGCTGGACGAGATGTACACTGAGTGACAGACTTGACATGTTGAGGATTAGTTGGTCGGGGAAGTTCGGCACTAAAATGAAAATACTTTAGAGTACATCCGTGGTTAAGTATAGAATCAGCTATCTGTTTATGCTCGGTCACGACTTTAACAAAGTTAGTTGGTAATCATGTGGCCTTATAATGAATTCTCTGGGCTGCATAGAGTTTCGTGGAAGTTAGTTTTTCCAGAGAATATTGAATTTCAGCTGGAGTTATAGACAAATGAACGTTTTTAATAAATACCGAGTACAAAAAACTGGAACTTTTAGTAGAAGAGCACTGGACGTTGATACTTGCATTCCACGGTTTACATAGATAAGCGTGGTCTTCGAGTGTTGAAGGATGCAGTGACATACCTCCTCGGTGAAGGATTCCTATTTTTCTTGGATCAACTGGGACGTTGGGTTTGAACTGGTCGATGAAGGCAATAATCTGACGAGGGGAGAAATCCATCGGTAATCCGTCAAGAATTACCGAGGGGACTAATGATCTTAGCAAACATTTAAAAAACGCAAACTAACGTGGCAGGGGTTTAGTTTAGAGAAAGAGAAATCAGAAGAATTCTCTCTCCAACTGGGGTGTTCAGGAACATTGTGGTTCCTCTTCATCCCTTTTCGTGGAAGGTTATTGAATTTATCTGTTGTTTTTTTTACTCTTTTTGGGTGAAGGAGTGAAGTTGGTCATAATTAATATTATTCATGAACGAGGCAAAGGTAGCACCGGAGAAAACAGCCAGAACTCGTCCCGAAAGGCAGATGACATAGTAAATGTGAACATAAACGCGAGTCGAAACGACCCGATTCAGGGCATGGCAATAAAGTTGCGTTGGCTCGGATCTAAAGATCCAACGCCTAAGTTTTTGCTGTAGGGGGAAACGGGAGCGCACCGAGAAAAACCCACTTTCACAGGACAGGCGCCGAAAGATTTACCTGTCCTGTGCCCAAACATTTAAAAAACTAATAGATGGTCTTATATATTGTCTTAGAGTATGTTATATGAATGGTTTGTTTAGACGTTTTTACTCCTAGAATAACCTAGTTTTCATAAAGGATATTTTGAAATATCAATGCAAGACCAAACTAATTAATTCTTGTGTATTTTTTACAAGATAAAATATCCAGCTAAATAAGAAATAAACGTATCGCTCACTCTGTTATCCATTTTATAATTTTTCACGTAATTTTGCTTGTTTCAGAATTTTGTACCTCTTGTTAACAATTCTAGAAAACATGTAAGAATTATATATCTACTTAAGTATATTAAAATACAAGCATACTGCCATATTCCTCTGATTTAGATGTATCCTTGGAATCAGTTTCCATTTAAGAGTTTGTAATTCTTTTACATTGTCTCATTTGTACCATTTGATTTTAATATTGTTATAAACTTGGCTAGCGTTATAAAATAAGTAGCTGTGTAGAGACAGGATTATTGGAGAACTTAAGGGTTTTCGTTATTGGAAATAAATAATCGTGAAAATTTATACTGTAATGATAGTGAAATCTTTATAAGTAAATATACTACAAGGTTATGAATGGTCATACTTGCTATTAATAATACTTTTAATATAAGTTATGTGGTTCGTACAAATAACAGTTTGAAGTGAAAAGCTAATGTCAGTACTTGGCTATTAAACTGTCGTTAAATTTTGGACTACATTTTACTAAAGTATAGTAAGATTAACGTCACATCCTGTCCACTGTCGAAAAGATTTTTCCCTACCACAAGATAAAGAACAAACTTTTTTTGGTTGTATCTTGTTCTCGTAGTTTGTATCCAACTGATAACTTACGTGTCGTCTGCTCAAAGTTCATGTAGGATAAACCATAACGGGAATTTAATGAATATCAACCCATAGATTCAAAAACGTGAACCACGTTTCCTTGTATGGTATACGTACTGAAACTGTAAAGGATCCATGCTATCAGAATAAAAATATGTCTTCAAATTAAGAATACCATAACGGAATGTGAGATAATAAATTATATTTTTATTTCATTATGATTTTACTTTCAGAATTTAATGAATATCAACCCATTCGAAATATACCGGTAAATGAAAAGTTCAGGTGGAGTTTAATCAACAAATATTTGGTAAATATAACTATAGCACAAAAATTATTCCAAAATACACTTTATAACCAAAATAACGTCTTTCTCCACCATACTATAGTGGATTTTGGTATTCACTAAACATTCAGCATAAAACCGAATATATTTACTCTTTAATATTAACCAAGGATACGGAAAATTAAATATACGTCAATAGCATTCTGTTTCTCAAAACTGGGAGGGTAAGTAATGAACGTATTTTCTCTTTCTTAGCAACAACATTAGGTTATGTATATGGAAGTAGCACAGAACGTAACTTTTAAACAACAAACATCTAAGCCACCAAGATGTAGTACAAATTCTAGAGCATGTAATCCTTTTAAAGGAAGAAAAGTAACACTGTTGTGCATAATCTTAGTATAACTGTGCTGGTCTTTTAATTTATCTGACAGGCAAATCCTGTTGACAGTTCAATATCGTTTGATTCACGTAATAAAACAAACTAAAATAAGACTAAATTATACAATAATGTATTGTTAGGGTCAAATTAACGTTAATATAAATCTGATTTGCTTGTTTGCTTTCAATTTCGCGTAAAGCTACACGAGGGCTAGATGGAAGGCAGCTAGTCACCATCATCCACCGCTAACTCTTTCACTACTCTTTTACCAACGAATAGTGAGATTGACCATCATATTATAACGCTCCCCATGGATGAAAAGAGGAGCATGTTTGGTGTGACAGGGACTCGAATCCGCGACCAGCGGATTATGAGTCGAGTACCTTAACCACCTGGCCATGCCGGCCTGAGAATCTAGTATATACCAGTTTGTGTAAAATTTCTGCAAATCTGCAGTTATTGTACAACAGATTACATAACTTAAGAAATTCTACGTTTTGTTTAGCACAGACTAAATTTTTTTTCTTTCTCTTCTTCCTCTTCAAAGAAACTACAAATACTCTATTATTGGAGAGAAAACCTTATAAACTACACCCTTGTGCAAATTAATTGAAACAAGTCGGAAAATTATGATTTTTTTAATTTTTTGCGTTTTATTTCTGAGAATCCAAAAATTATTCACAAATTAATACATGAAATGACCGCCTTTATTTTTCAGAAGATCATTAATCCGCTTTGGCATCGAGTCAACGAGTTGACTGCAATCTTTACTAAATTCTGGATCGTGGTTCCACACTTCAATTAGCTTATCTTTCGTAGTACAGTTTTTTTCCCTGAAGTCTTTCTTTACAAATCGCCCAAAGAGTTTCAATAGGATTTAAGTCCGGAGAGTTTCCAGGCCAGTCCAGCACCTTTATTCACGTTGTAGGCATAAAATTCTTCACAAGTTTTGATGTGTGGCACGGAGCCAGATCTTGCTGAAAAATGCCAGATCCATCTGGAAATCTCTTTTCAATTCTGGAACGACTCTTCTTTGTAAAACTTCAATGTACTATGGTCTTCGCATCATACCTTCTACGATATGTAAACCTCCGACGCCATAGTAGCTGAGAAAGCCCCACAACATCTTCTTCAAGGAATGTTTTACGAACTGATTGATGTGAGATTCTCGAAGTTTCTCACCTGGAAATTTGCGAACATGCAGACTTTTTTACCCTGTACGAAGAAATGAGTCTCCTCATTGAATAACACCTTCCTCAATTGTTCTAGCGTCCAGTTTTTGTATTTCAGACCCCATTGATACCGTTTTCTCTTCATTGAGTTGGTAAGAAGTTGTTTTTTGACTGGTCTCCTTGCCATTCTAATGCAATTTCGAATGACGTAATAGTCTTCGAAATTCGTCATATATCCCAGAAATAGATCGACCATACTGCAAAACACAGCTAATGACGCCGTCTGTGTGAAAAAATGACTATTAAAGGAAATCAGCGGGTCTGGTGAGCCTACACCGGCCGCCATGCTGAAAATATTGTAAAATGACCATTTGTTTCAATTAATTTGCGTGAGGTGTATAATAACGCTTGTATAGATTTTACATTCAATTGGCCACGTATCCCGGGACGTGGCTAAAGAGGGGAAATCTTTACACAAGCTATACGATAGTGTGTAAAGCTGTTCTATCTCACAGTATGATGTCAGCCATTCTGTATTATTTAAGTTTACTTTTCATTATCTAGCCTCATAACTTTCTTGAATTACATGCGTTAGGACTAACACTTATTTTACAAATCTTTCTTTGCTGGCTCTCTAACACAGATTTGAATAAGGAGAAATGTAATAACTTCTGGACTACTGCACAGATTCCGCTTCTCGACTCTAACACCTAAACAATTGTTGTGTTATGATCCCTTGTGGAATACTTCAATTTTTTGTCAATAGTTATAACATTCGCTTCGTGAGTTTAATTGAAGTAAATTATAGAAGAATATCACACTAACTGATGCATACCAGACACGTTAGAAAGTTAACACGAAGTTGAACTATCCATATGTATTACTGACTTCAATAATTGTATTTTAAAAAGTGTGTACAAAATTTCTAGACCAAAAACATGGTAATAATTTAAACATAAAGTAGTTTTTATTGATCCCAAATCCTGTGAAAGAGAATAACATGAATGTACACTTAGATTTCTATTCCTTTATAAAAGTGAACAAAAATTGATATATTCGTTTTTAATTATGAAGTGACCTAAAATACTTTCTTCAGCAGTTTAAAGTATAGTCAAGATGCATCTTTACATATGTACATACCAAATGCTTAAAATTTAATAGGTCTTATGAAGACTGGAGAATAAAAATTTGATGGCTCGTTAAAAATTGCAATGATATTATAGGAATTATTCACTCTTCTATATGGATATACGTGTATCAAGTTTTCTACATTTTAAACTGGTTGTAGCACGGTTTTCTGTTGTTTTTAGCCAAACGTTATTAGGAATGTTTCTTTGGGTCTATCTTACACCGATGTTTAAATTTACATCATGACAGAGGGTGAAATAAGTCTGAAGAAAAGAAATGAAAACCACTTAAAAAGAATAAATTATATCTTTTTAAACACCTAGTAAAGAATAGTCATTTAATCAGATTATTTTATTTAAAATACGTAAATTCTAATGTTCAATTGTCCAAACTAAATCTTATGATGATTGACTGAGTACTACGGTCATCTAGTGAGCAATTTTCACACTATCATGAAGTAACGAGGAGATTTTTTTTTTTTTTTGTACTTACGATTTCTGAAATTGCCTCTATTACTTATATAGTCAGAAATTCGTCCAGTAATTTTCTTACATTCCATAATACGCCAAATGAACAAACGTGTGTATTATATGCTTTGTATATTTTCCTTTGGTTATAATTATTATTGCATATTGTATTTGTACTCAACTACTTTACGAATAGACTGATTTGCAACACATTTGTTAGTTTAGAAACATACGAGAAACTAATTAAAAAACATTTTCGATTAAGTTCGCATAATTGCCACAAATTTTCTATACATTAAGACATTACTTGTGGCTAATATACTTGCTAATAGACTAAGTGATTAATACACTAATTACTTTTCTTATAATACAAGTACACCTCTCTCCGTTTTCTCACTGTTCTTCCTCACAGAATAATAATGATCATGAACATATTCGTTTCAGTTAAATTCTGTAATTTTCGTTAATCATTCAACAATGGTTTCGCTTCATTTTTGACGGGTTTTACGTAATATTATAATTTTGTTTAAAAGAATTCTTCTTATAATATATGAACAATTACTGGCTGAATTTCGTATTCATATTACATTAGAAAAGCGCTTAGCAATTTTCAAATGAATTAATGTTCTTATCTTTGTCATAAAAAATTAGTACTTTTGAAAGTACTTTCATAAAAATCTTTCAAAGTTTTCTCCTCGTATTTTGCGCCAAAACAATCGAAAACGTATTTTAATGAGTTTGTTTTTTGGAATTTCGCACAAAGCTACTCGAGGGCTATCTGTGCTAGCTGTCCCTAATTTTGCAGTGTAAACTAGAGGGAAGGCAGCTCGTCATCACCACCCACCGCCAACTCTTGGGCTACTCTTTTACCAACGAATAGTGGGATTGACCGTAACATTATATACCCCCTTCCCGGCTGAAAGGTCGAGCATGTTTGGTGCAATGGAGATTCGGATCCGCAACCCTCAGACTACGAGTGACTTAACCCACCTGGCCATACCAGGTCGCGAAAGTAAAGCCACATAGAGTTGGGCGAAGTAATCATGATTTGGGTCTAAGTCAATTCGAATAAGGTACACTACTTTACAGATACTAAATACTAAATAAAGAGTTTACACTCTTTAAAAATATATAATACTTCGTAGGAGGCAGCACACAATTAACATGAAATCAAGAAAATGCACTCTATTTGGGCTTTAAATCGACAGTGTACTTTACCTAAACAAATAATGTTTTTCAAAGGCAACTGTTTTTTGTTCAGTTAGACGGTAGTGCTTTCAGATATATGTTCGTGTTCTAAATCGTATAAAACAGTTGCAACATTAACTTGTTTCTTCTAGAACTAGATGCATATATGTATTATATATATGTATGCACAAAAAGAAAAGATAGCAAAACCCATGAATGATGTAAATATATACATATATGTTCTAACAACTTATTGTGTACAAGATTGATGAATAGTTTCATAAAGCACAGAGTTACATCTTATCCCGTTAGACATACCCCTACTTCTGGTTGATTGGCAATTTGCCATGGGTACAATATAACAATATTGGTTTTCTTTAATAGAAAGAACCAGTATCCATTTAAAAAATATAAAGTTAAGCCGGTTTACAACTCCGAGATGTTTGTCACACCTAATAATAACAGAACATGATACATCTAGGCCAAGCCAATAGAAATGTCAAGAGCTTTATTTCCGTTTTCGCTACTTCGTAAAATTTCTAGTGTTAAATAACAGCGTCCCACTATTAGAAAAAATGTTTAGGACAGATTCTTTAATAAATGTCATAAAATGTGAAATTGATGAGCCTCGTTATTAACATATGTCAATTTTGATACCAAACATCAAACTGATTTGTTTATTCGTGATAAAGCGTGAAGCAACTTAAGCTATGTTTGCTGTGCTCACCACAAGTATTAAAACCTAGATTGTAGTGGTGTGAGTCTCCAGACGTCGAAGTGAAGTCAACATAAATGCAAAATTGAGATGTGGATTTGTCTTGTTTCTTTCTATACTTATTAATTATTTTATCCTTTGTTAATCTGAAAACAAAATGAAATAAATGCGTAGGTTTCTGTGTATCTACATCTTGACTGCTAAAACAATCCAATAGTTTAAGACTTTTAAGCGTGATCCAATAAAAGACTTTAAAATCATTTGAAGGGGTTCTCGTTTTTCTTAACTAATTTTAATAAACATAATATATTCAATTCCATAATTTTCGTTTCATTATATGGACTTAGCGCTTGATCTGTAATTACAGTTGTATTAAGTTATTCTCGTATGTAAAATTAAACCATCTTATTTTTATTTTACAATAAACAAACATCACGTCTAATAGACAATTGAAGAGCTTTCCGGGTCTTGATCAGGCGCAAATGTTATGTGTATTGTTTGTTTTTTGTTTTTGAATTTCGCGAAAAGCTACACGAGGGCTATCTGCGCTAGCCTTCCCTAATTCATCACTGGTCATCACAACCCACCTCCAACTCTTGGGTTACTCTTTTAGCAACGAATAGTGGAATTGACCGTCACATTATAACGCTCCCACGGCTGAAAGGGCGAGCATGTCTGGTGTGACGGGGATTCGAACTCGCGACCCTTAGATTATGAGTCGAGTGCCTCAACCACCTGGCCATGCCGGGACCTTCAGTTTTGGAAAACTACTAAAGTTTATTTAATCAAGGAAAAATGGTTAACGATTTTCAGATTAGTAAAAATAATTTTCAAATGAATTAAGTTTTATTTCATTATGACCAAGTTCATATGATAAACTTATTTGTGATACTGGAGTGACTGTTATAATGCATAATAGTAGTGTGGAGTTTATTATATTCTGATTTCTATTTCCCCCCTCTTTGAATCAACATTTTTAAACTTCCTTAAATTAAATTTTGAAACTTCAAGAGCTACAACTATCCTAATAATTATTCTCTAACTTATTATTCATAGTTGCTCGTGTAGATCTAATCTCGTTCCAGATAGTTAGCCCAGGACGTATTTTTAAGTTGAAATTAAACGTCAAACGAATGCTAAGTACTATAGATTTTTCATTTGTACTAGGATTTTTTTACACAGTTTATATATTGTCCTGTGATTAAGGCACTCTACTCGTAGTCTGAGGGTCGCGGGCTCGAGTCCCCGTCACATCAAGCATGCTCGTTTTTTCAGCTGTGAGGACGTTATAATGTAACGGTCTGTTCCACTATTCGTTGGTAAAAGGGTACCCAAAAGTTGACGGTGGGTGGTGATGACAAGCTGCCTTTCCTTTAGTCTTACACTGCTAAATTTGGGACGTCTAGCGCAGATAGCCCTTGAGTAGCTTTGCGCGAAATATAAAACAAACAAACAGTTAATATCATAATGTCGTTAATGAAAAATGAATACTGTTTCAACCTCTAAAAATCAGAGAAAGGCGTGTCAGCTTTAAAACCTAACGTTTATTTTTCTGATCGCAGGTATTACTCAAGAAGACTGAAATCTAAAGACTGATAAATGAAAGGAGGAAACATATATTATTTATATATCTAAACAATCAAAGAACCGAAATCAAGACACAGTCATTGTAGAAGTCATTTGAGGCAACATGTAAAATGCGTCTTTATTTATTGCGACTGACAAGAAAATGTGGGTTGACATATGCCAAATCTGTGTACGAAATTTTCCCTGGGTAAAAACATGTTTACGCCAAACGTCAGGAAGATTCCGTTAACTTCTCGTTAAAGTGGACAATAGACGAATAAGTTGAGACGTGTATTAATTCAACAACAAAATCGATAGCTAACTGAGACCAAGTTCGTCTAATCTTGTTACCGTTCAACCTTTCTCCGCTGTTCACCAAAATTCTTTCTTCCTTCCTAGCTGTTGTTAATATGCCCTTGAGAGCTCAGATCCATGATTCTCTTTCAACCAGTTTATTCCATATCACGTTTAACACCTATGACCTTCAAACGGATATCCGTTAGATGTTTGCTCACACGGGTGGAAAGATTACGTGTTGGGTTTTAAGGCCCCCTTTTGAAACAAATTTAACAGTGGAGCCGACGAAGATTTAACGAAACCTTTAACACAACAAAATGTCATTATTTCTTATGATGAAAAATAGATCATACATGTTTAATTTTTAGATGAAATGAATATCTCATAAAATGTTTTCAATTCATATAATTTGCTTCGTGACAAAAACGCCTAATTTGTTATTAATTAGGAATGATATTAAAAAATTATAAATCCGGGCAATTGTTTGTTTCTGGATATTCGTGAAAGTTTACTCAAGGGCCATCTAAGTTTGCCGTCATTCGTGATAGACGAGTCGGAAAGCAGCGAGTAAACAGCTCCTACCGTCAACTATAAAGCTACTCCCGTCTGGCTGAGTAGTGGGACTTCTCCGTCACCGTTGAAATAGAACCAAAGTTCCAAAAAGCAATTTTATTTACATTAAATGGAAGTGAAAGTAGACTAGCAGCTCTTAGTTCAGCATGGTAACCATTGTACAAGTTCGGCATAAATTGAGAAAATCTTTGGATATTTAACAGATACAATCTAAAATAAATATTTACTAACGTTGCATAAAACAAGCATGAACTGAAATAACAACGTGTAGTAAAACACAGATGAAACTTATTTTTAGAGTAATCTAAATTTTAATACCTGCGAGTATAAATTGGTGCATCCGACCAAATGACGTCACCTAAGCTCTAATTAAGGCAGACTTTAGTACTTAAAAGTGTAAGTCCCAATAGATTTATTATGTAAATTAAATCAAACTAGTCTTAAATAACGTTGGACTGAAAAAGATGACAATTTCAGTGATGTTGTTGTCATTTTGGTTGTGAGAAGTGACATAAGCCTGTAGATAAATACCAGAATAACTTTTGAAACATCAAAAAATTCTCCGATCTAGGTAGTTATTGGACCTCCTACTTTCATTCACTTCAACATGGCCTTCCCATAAAGGAATGCCTTACTGATAATTCAACTGTTCTATTTTCTATCAGTGGAAGCTTAGAGTGATTTTAACGTTAAGATTTGTTGAACAAAAACAAAATTCAAAAACTTGTTCAATTATAATCAGTCGAAAGTAAGAACGGACCAGTAGGTAATACGAGAAGATGTTATATTAAAATATTACATTTGCTGTATAACTAATCTAAAGATATCTAACTTCTTATATATTTACTGGAAACTAACGATTATTAACAGAAATAAATGTTTAAATAAAACGCATTCAGTTTTCGTTTCGTTAAATATCTAAACACTATAACACTAGGATGTATTTTCTTAAAGCAAAGCCACATCGGGCAATCTGCTGTGTCTATAGAGAGGAATCGAACCCTTGATTTCAACGTTGTAAATCCAGAGACATACCATTGTTCCTGCGGAGGACAGGATGGACGGTCAAACATCTTTTAGAAATCTGAACTAGAAGATGATTTAGCTTAAAATGCTTATATATTCTTAATATTTGTATTATTCTATTCATTATACAACACACATGTATATATAATTTCTTATGTCTTCATTATTTTTAACCTCGTATATTCAAAAGAAACAATATTTTACATACAAAAAACATAACAATAAGATGAAGCAAAGAAACATAATTCAGGTTATAAAACAAGTGTTTAAAGGAATAGAACTCATACAATCTACTCTATTAATTTCAAGTTAACCATTTGTATTAAAATATAGAATGTTTTAACTTGAAGTCGTTACTAGCTAAATGTCATGTAACTTACAACTCTACTGTGCTTATCTGCTATCTATATCATAGTTATTGTATAATTAGCAAGGATGTTCAAATGCTAGCATTCTAATGAGTGGCTTAACATTCTTTAGCACTGCGATGACGACTATTCATTTTTGCTTTTTCCGTATTTCATGGAAGTAAAAGGGTATCTGGTCTTTATACCTTTTACTTTGATTTGGTTCAACAATATTCCTGAGTATTTCCTAATTTTCGAAACGTTTCATTGATTCTGCTTTTATTTTTATATCATTATTTGGCAATCTCTTCACTGAATGAATAGATTTTATTCGTGACTGGTGAATATAATTTGTACTAGTTACTGGAAGAAGTTTTCCAAAAATAAAAAAAAAACATCACGGTTTACATCTGGATGATACTTATTAAACTAGGTTTAAGGAACAATAGGAATATTGATAAAGGAAAACAATGAACTCAGCTCATTATTTAACATCTTTAGTACATAGTATTAATACTGAAAATAAACGATCTTATAACACCAAAACGTTGTTTTTATTTAGTTAAACACTCAACGTTTTGCTTAAGAGCTTCTTCAGGAACGTTCATTAAAACACAAATCAAAACTGATAGCTTCAAAAAACTTCCCGATTTGTAACAAGTCCTTCCATAATAGAAAAATATATACATTTTGAGATTTGCGTATCTGGATTATGGAAAAATTTATTAACAAAACTAAAAGGTTTATGAAGGTTAAATTCGCAGACCTTTTTTATTCAAGGTTTTTTGAGTTTGTGTACTTATGGAGTACCACAACCGTTAAACGTAGCCACATCATTTTGGCAGAGCACTACAAAACACAAAACCTTTACTCTAAAACCAGAACACTAAATATTTTGTGGACAATCTTATTCTGTAAAAATGTTCAGTAATTCCATCATTGTTCTGCAACGATTCTTTGAAACGTGTAAGCGGAAGCTTAAAGAACAATATATTGCTAAGCAACAGACAGACTTCTTGTTGAATCGTTTACTTTACAAGAGAAATAAGCAAAAATAAAAATTAAACACGAAAGAATAAAGATAGAAGGATAAAGTTAAATAAGCAAGTAGAACCAAAGTGAAGTAGATGACGTCAAATCACCTTTCACATGAAGAAAAACATAATGAGTTTTGATATCAGATATTCAAGGTCTTAGTTCCAAAGACAGCTGCAGGTATAGAAATCAGATAGTTTCTACTAGTAGAGGTTCTAGTTGTTCTATCCTACTGTTTAAAGATGTTGCCCTGATCGGGTATATATACAGGAGTATTCAAAGATGAGAAAGAGAAGTGTACATCGTCCAAGCAGTGGAAACCAGCAGACTAAAACTTGTCTTTGCATGGGTCTTAGGGTGAGTATATTGTTGTATACTTTGTAGAGATACAGTATACGTTTATGAATTAGATACCTGAAATACGTGTAATAAGTACATATTTATATATAGCATCATAAAATACAAATATATTAAAGGAACGAAATATATCGTATGTTGAAAGATATTTAAATCATAAACTGTTTCTTAAAATATTCTGAAAGTTGTCAAAGGTTTGCTAAAGAGAATAATTCTATAAGAAATTCAACACTATATTTACAAGTCTCATGTACTGTTCACACATTTTAAGTTTATTTCTATTTTACTTGAATATTCAATACATTCCTAGTATATTGACATAAGATATATAATAGAAACGTCTTGAAGAAATGTATTGATTTGGTATGCACCATAACATGTTGTGTTATTCAAGATATAACGATTCTTAATTATTGTAACATATCTACAGAACTTATATAAAATAAATTATTTATATGCAAAAGTTAAATGGCTTAGAAGCTTAGAACTATGTGATCTATATTTTTCCAGATTTTTCAGTTTTGTTTCCTGGTGGCACTTCGCACCAACATTGGAGTAGCTCTTGCAGGAATTCCTCTCCACTATAATGTGCTTCCACATGTTCAATACAGCCAACCACTTGGCCCACTCACAGCTCCTGCTCTTAAAGCTCCTATGTTTGTTCAAGAGGTTCGTAAAAAAATGTGTGTAATTTATTGCATAGATATTCACACTTAAAATAAACCTTATTTAAATAATCTGGTTTGTTTTTATCAGCCTAGTCCCTTGCCCTTTACGTACACTGCTGAACCTAAAAGAGGGTTCAGCTCTAAGTCGGGGTCTAGGAGCACCGCTGGAGAAGTCGCAGGTTCGTACAGCTTCAACATGCCAGATGGACGTCAGCAAAAGGTTAACTACAAGGCTGGGAGATCTGACGAACGAGGAATCCATGCGGGAGAAAACCCTACTAATGTACAAGTACTTGCTCTTGGGTTGGATGCGCCTAGGTTATCTGAAACAAAACATGTCGGTCCAGAAGTGCTCTCTGGTGAACCCGTGAGTATATAAGCTGATCAGTGTTAAGACTAGGACTGTCGCCTTTAATTATACTTGTATGGAATTAGTCTGTGTAAATGCCGAAATTACATATTCAAATAACATACTTAGAAAAGCAATATGAGTGTTTTGGCACTGCTGATGTATTGACTTTTTGAAGTAGCATCCAGTTCCTACTAAGAAACTCAATAATTCTGTATTATTTGCAGAATGTAGTCCTACATATTAAAGACTATTTTAAACATTAAAATATAATCCTTTAAGACATTATAATGAACAATATAAGTCTTCTCAACATGGGTCTTAAAAACTATCAAAAATAATTTATTTTCAGTAACTAAAAACACAACAGAAAATATTAAAATGGTGAATTAGTTTTGTTATTAATTTCGCTCAAAACTACACAAGGGTTATCTGTGCTAGCCGTCCCTAATTTAGTAGTGTAAGACAAGACAGAAGGCATCATCACCCACCGCCAACTCTTAGGCTACATTCTTACCAACAAATAGTGGGATTGACCATCACCTTATCATGCTCCGACGGGTTAGAAGGAAAGCATGTTTGATGTAACAGGGATTCGAACCTGCGAACCTTGGATTATGAGTCAAGTGCCTTACCCACTTGGCCATACCAATGGAATGATATAATAACACATTTTATTGTGTCTTTTACCAAATCTTTTTAAAACGTATTCTCAGAACAATAAAACTACTTCGGCTCGGCATTCATTAATAAAGGAGTAGCCCAAATGGTGGCAGAGAGTGATGATGATTACCTGCATTCCCTCTAGTCTTACACTGTCAAATTAGTGACGGTTAGTGCATATAGCTCTCATGTAGCTTTGCGTAAAATAAAAAAACACATCATTTCATAAAATAATTACATATGCCCACAATCATCATGCAGTGATTTTAAGATTAGTGATCTCTGATAGATTGTTATATTAAAGCATAACTTTTGTTCATGAACTAGATATCTTTAAAATAATCTAACCTTTCTTCTTTTCTTATATGTGAAATTTTGATTAATTTTGTAAATTACGTAAGTTCTGATATGCACTCTTTGAAACATTATTTATAAACGATTCACAGGAAATTCTATTCAAAACACTCAAATTAAATCTAAAACATAAAATGTTAAAAACCAAATGGTTAAAACCTATGATACGCTTCTCCATCCACTAGTGTCTTCCTCTGTATTTTAAACATGATTTTTTCAGTTGTGTCCGTTGCTGTTTACCCAGATTTTTAATCTCATCCTTGATACCCATGTTGTATGTAATTTTTACTTTTAGAGAAAATCTTTGTTCTACACATACTCAGCTGGAGCAAAAACTACAAACGTTTCTGGAAATTTGGCGGGATCCTACAGCGTAGAATACACTGCTGGTTCTGACAGATTAAAACCACATATTCGCAGTAACAAACCCGGTGTTGTATCTGGTAAAATCCCAACTAATGTTAACATTAACCACTTCTCCGCTGGTGTTGTACCCTATAGTTATCCAGCTAACGTTAATAACAACCATTTTCCTGGCGTACCAGCTATCCCTATTGGTGCTTATGGAACCGAAGGTGGATACACCCCTGTTAAATCAGTGAGTAGAAATCAAGAAAAACATAATTATTACGTTGTAGCAAATCCAGAACAAACTTTGGACCTACTTGGAAATGTTTGGAGTAATTACTAGCTATCTTCCCGGTACGATAAAAAATCTCGAAATATTTTAATGCTTACATCATGTGTAAATAATTAAGCATTGTAATGACTATGATAACAAGACAACAATGAACTTTAATATATTCTTTTATTATTATCAGTAAGTTTTGAGTTTTTGTGATCTTTAAACAACGTCAACTCCACGAAAAACTCATCGTAATACGATTAAAAAAAAACTTCAGTAGTTAGAGATGAGAATAGAAGCAAAATGATAGATTTATTGTGTCATAAAATTATTTTACTGAACGTGTATAACAGTGCCCAAGATATCTTTTAATGTTAAATGTGATAATTAAGTTAATGGTTGTACATTTGCTCGCTGTTCACAAAACTGGATTAATTATTTGATAATTATAGTGTTTTAGGAATAATTATGAGATAATCTATGCCTCCCAGTTAACAGAAATTCTAGAGATAAAAGGTTTAGTAAATCTAGGTAAAATAAGTCTCATGAATTACATTGTTTATATCCTACCTTTGGATACCTTTAAAAACGGGCCTTGAAACTTTTTGCATTACAACACATATACTTTATCATCTCTTACAAAATACGTTCTACATAATGCTCACAATGTCACAGAAATAATTAATATTTTTCATACAGATGAATCCTTTCTTCTTTACCTACACGGCTGATGTAGAAGGTGGTTTCAGCTCCAGGACAGAAGGTGGAGATGGCAGTGGTAATGTTGCAGGTACCTACAGCGTGGCGCACTCTGATGGGCGTCGCAGGACTGTAAAATACATTGCTGGTGCTGATGGGTTTATGGCAGATATCCAAAGTAACGAGCCTGGTGTGGAACCTCATAGTAATCCTGCTAACGTCAAAATCAGCTCTTTTTCTGGTGCACCTGTTATTCCTGCTGGATCTTTCACTGGCGCTGGTGCAGCTGTTATTCCTGCTGGATTCTCTACTGGTGCTGGTACAGCTGTTCTAGCTGCAGAGGTGAGTCTGTGTCCTTAATTTTCCAACGTAAGTAAACTGTTACTGTTAATGCTTATATGTATATATATATATATATACACAGTCTTGGCCAAAGTATTTGCATACTATTCTATATATGTTGAGTAAATACCCTAATAGTAGCATACACTGAAACACTCATGTTGGATTGTTATTCTGGTCTGTACAGCTTGTTTTAAGCATTTGATGTCAAAACAAACACACACACACCTGTTTTGTAAAAAAAAAAAAAGGATTCGTTTTTGGTATAACCTCTTTTCAAAGCAGATCAACGTTTTCTTAAGATAATTTCTCTGTATCTGGTATACAGTCATGTCTCGTCACGTGTCAGAAGAAACACATCATTAAACTTTTCGGCTGTCAAGAAATTGCAAGTAGCAAACGGACATTACCAGGACAGTAGAGTACCCCTTAGTGTACAATATCCAGAATCCTAAAACGTCATCAGATCACAAGGAATAACTCTAGGTTTCAAGATAACAAAGACACTTATCAGTAATCGCGTATTATACAGTAGTATCTCGATCAGGAGGACGTTACAAGATGTCATGCTCAGAAGAGTCTCCAGATTGTAATCCCTTTGAGAATTGTTGGGCAGAACTGAGCCGAAACATAGCTAACTATTACCTTAGATTAACAGCCTTGTAGTGACAAATTGAGATGAAATCACGGTATATTACATTTATAACCTCATGGACAACATGTACCTTTGCGTAGGTTATTAGAGTACAACGAGGAACCAAACAATGTATTCTCAAGATGAGTGATGTCGAAAACCCACTTGTAGAGAAAAATATATATGTAAAAACGGCTCGTTTGGGTTCAGAAAATTTTTTACGTAGCGAAGCGAACAACGGTCATCGAAGAAGGTTGAAACGTTGTTCACTCGTCTACGTAAAAAACATTCTCAACCCAAACGAGCCGTTTTTACATATATATTATTCTCAAGATGGCTAGTATGGGTATTACCACTTTACTTACAATTAAGTACAAAACAACGTTTTGACCCTCTCAGGTCATCTTTTGTTAACCTAAAGATGACCTAATAAAGTCGAAACGTTATTCTGCACTTTATTTTGATTAAAGTGCTGCTACCCATATCAGCCGTCTTAACAATACATTTTTACATCAAGTTGGTTTATCGTCATCCCGAAGGACCAAAGTTATTGCTTTTTAATACGAACTGATTTAAGCTAACAGACGCTATTTATAATAGCCTGATATTATATATTTTTTTCATTATATATGTTCTGGTAAGGTTTTGTTGTGACAGGTAAAATACTGATTTATACAGTTTTCTATAGATGTCTAGTAAAATTGTTGTTCTAAAAATCGTTCATAATATCCATAGAATCTGTCTCATTGTACAAATTATATACAAAATTGTAAAAAAATATTTACTATAACATGAATTTCTCAGTATGACAGCGCTAAGTGTATTTTTATTCCATCTTAAGAATAATAATATTACAAAATCTGCAAACATTTTTGGTCAGTACTATATATTAATTCAAATGTAATTTTATGATGACATTAATGATAATACTAAATGTTTTTTTATATTAGAATTTTACCAGTATTATCGTTTTAATTTTAAGATCCTAAAAACATTGTCTGTTGTATCGAAACAAGCCTATTAAGTACCTTATGTAATACCACTTAACTCTCTCTCTACATTTATAGAAAAACGCGGTCATTTTAAACATTTTTTTCTTGTTCCAGTCGAGCCCTTTCAACTTTACGTACACTGCCGATGCTAATGAAAACTCTATTTCTCGTTCCGGAAATGGAGATATAGCTCGAAAGACTGTTGGATCTTATCCTGTGACTCACGCTGACGGAATAAAACGTGCTGTAGATTATTCTATTGGTACTAAAAGTTTCAGGCCCAGTATCCAATCCAATGGTAAAGAGATTGGTGATAACCTAGCTCACGCTAGCAATTCAACATTCACAGGAGTTATTGGATCAGCTCGTGCGGTTATTCCTATCTCGACTGCTGCTTCTCCCCAATCATTCTTTGTATCACATCCTCCAGCTACCACAGGATTTTTTGAAACTACTAGATATGCACCTGCTTCTGAATCAAAGGTTCCAAACTATTCGTGGTATCGTTAATATGTTTTTATATATCTTATAATGTCTTATCAACCTGCATATCAATTATTATCTGACTGGCGTACAAACAGATAATCAATTTTTAAATTCTGTAGGAATTCCGAATATAGACAAATACTAATCTTCTATACAATGGAAAATAATTTATAAATTTACTCAGCAACCAGAATTTGTAACATTATTTTTAATCAAATATGGATTATAAATTTTACAGCAGATTGGCTTCAATGGATTTTGCAAAAATATTAGAAATAGAAGGGATACTTACACTTTTAACCAAGTCTTTTTGTTAAAATTATTTGGTTAGAGAGGTGTAAATATATAGACTATAATAATTGTTTTTTTATTGTTTGTCTAGCAGTTAATCTAATGTATTATTAATTATGTTTCTTAAAAAAATAAGATTACATTTTTGAAGATCTTTATGCTGCACATGTTAACAACTCAAAATTATTAGCAATAAAGGATATCAAAGCTAAATATAAACCGAAATCTTTTGTTATTTTTATTTCCAGTAGAATTTCTACTCACGCTAAGCTTTGTTTGATTGTCTGTTGTTTGTCTATTTTAACCTGCTTGCTTCTAAGCATTAAGGCTTTTAAATTTAAAAATCCTGTCAACATTGAATATCATTCTCAGAAACTCATAATCTTAAATCATTGTCATATCAAATGAAGGGCCTTTAATTACATTTTCCACCTATTCTGTAATATCTTGGTTCCTCTAACATTATCGTGTATATTATTTGGTGAAGCTTTATATTTTCACAATACATATAAGAAACATATTGTTATCGTCTTTGTTTAACAGTTTAGTTTAGAATAATATTACTTACGTTTTTTATGTATATACGTATATATATACAGTAAAATATACGTTTTTATCAATAAAATGACTGTTTCAAAAGTAAAACAAATCGAAGCGTCTGAGTTCATTTCCTGTATTTTTTGTGTTTATAAAATTACCGAAAGTGTAAATGTTTTTGCAATTTTCAAACCTCTGAGCGTTCATTGTAGATTTTTGGGTTAGACAAACGTGTTTTTTTATTTTTATAACTTCTTCATTTTTATTATATACTTTTATCAATAACAACAATAGTGATTTCTGTAATACCAACAAAAAGTGTTCCTTTTTTTCGTAACGTTTTCTAAGTGGTGGTATTAAAGTTTAGAGAAATAATCCAATGTTGTATAAACGCTATACCGTTCTGGAAATAAAACAATTGCATAACCATGTGTAGAATGGTCAAAAAACGTAGCTAAAGGTTTCCTTCTAAGAATGTAAACTACTCGAAGAAATTAAGAATAATCGAACCTTGCAGTATTATATCTATGAAAAGACAAAATCCTTGGTCATAAAATAATATAAAGTATTTCGTTATGAAACAAACCTGTAAGGCATTTTTATCTCAACTGTATTGGTCATATTTTAGTTAGAAAATCATTAAATCAGGCTGTTGTTTGACGTAATGAATTAATCTAATGTGGGATACTACTGCTCTTGTCAATAATTATAGGAATCTTATTTTTAAATTCTGTGAAAAAAATCAGTTACAATAATCATATATATTACTATTTATTTTAGAGCCAGCATGGTTAGGTGGTTAAGGCGCTCGACTCGTTATCCGAGAGTCGCTGGTTCGAATTCCCGTTCAACGAAACACGCTCGCTCTTTCAGCCGTGGGTGTATTATAATGTGATGGTCAATCCCACTATTCGTTGTTAAAAGAGTAGCCCAAGAGTTGGCAGTGGCAGCGATGACTAGCTGCCTTCTCTTTAGTCTTACACTACTAAATTAGGGACGGCTAGCGCAGATAGCCTTCGTGTAGCTTTGCGCGAAAATAAAAACAACATCATAATCGGTCTGCCTCGTTATTAACCAACATGCAGTCTTACCCAATATACTGTTGTTCTAATTCATGGTCGCTATAACACTTACTAAAGCAACGTTTTTGTCAAATTCTATTTGTGTGGGTAGAATTAAAACTAAAATCGTATTTATTGATAAAGAGCTTTAAAGAACGTTTTTGTGTGTTTAATCACAAATACATGCAATGTGATACTTGCGCTGTGGCCACTTCGAGTATCGAACTCCGATTTTTAGCGTTATGAGCTTATCTCTGAGCATAAACATTACAAACACTCAGTACAACGTGTAACATTAATCACTGCAGTTTATGACCAAATTCAAAACATGTAAACACTTCCTATTTATTATTTTGTATACCTTTGTTTTGGAGGACAACACTCTTCAGCACACTTTAATCCAGCACCAACATATTTACACTGTGCTGATTTGCATCACCTCAGACATCGGTACTTAACGAGCTCACTGAAGGACATTTATATCACCAAATTTACAACTTTTCGGAAGCATCTTTCACATATCTCCAGTGATACGTGGACATGTTAAACCTTGTGATGGTACAGATGGCTGACCACTGTATTGTCACCTAAGTACACAGATCTTATAATATGCTCAAACTTTGATGCATGAATTTTCTCAGTAAAACATTCTGTTTTTATAGGTCGCTGCTTTCTTATTTGAATAACATTGTACAGAATAAGAATGTTTGTGTGATCATTTGTAATCACGTAACAAAACTCAATCAATGACAAATGGTATGATTAGACAACCTCCAAATGATTGTACCAATGTAAGGAAAGCGAGAATGACATCTCAGTAAACTTTCCAAGGGTTTTGCTTAAATAATTTCTCGTCCTTTCCATTAAAAGAATACATAGTGCCATAGATAAATAAACCATAGTAAAAGCGTGAGGCTCTGTTTTCATCATGTCCAAAGCTACAAGCAATCTTAGGAATATATGAGTACTAAGGTTTTACTATAGCTGTAGTAATTATTTCTTTTTTTTCATATACACTATGATTCTAAGCTTATGACATCCGATAAGATAAACGCCATTGAGAAAAATGTATGTTTGTTCATTTATTTTAATTAAGTAGAAACACATGATAATGTTATCAAATATGATTCTTGTTAAGCGTGCACAACCTGTCACACTAGTTGTATGAAGGAGTACTGATCAGTAGATTTTATTTTAAGCAAATTTAAATTGAACACACTTGAACAAAATGAACACCCAATACTCACAAACAAAAAATTTTCAGGACTCCTGATCTAAAATAATTTTGGAAAACATACATCTGTTTCAAATTTAATGTTTTTAACACAAAGCCCACAATTTTCTTACCATATATATAACTTCTGAACTGACACATTTAACAAAAAATATGCATATTAGTTACTTAACCTATTTGTAGTTATAATATTTTTTTGGTTTTAAACAGATTAGAAATTAATAATTAAAAAAGGCCAAAATGCTAAAAGAATTTGTGTTGAGATAATTACAAAATACGCTTTATAAATATAACTATGACAAATTCACTCTAATCACACCAGTGTTATTCATTTGTCTGCAACTCAAATTCAGAAATAGCACCTTTAATACCATAGCAGAAGCGAATTAATCTTCTTGAATTAATTGATTAACGTTATGCAACAATAGTTTAACACTTAATTTCTTTATTTACAACTTACAATTAATCATTTATTATTTTCTAACGAGTTGGTTATTTTTTACCCCAACTAATGGAACTGAAGCATTAAACAATTCCTGTTTGTTTAGAATTAAGCACAAAGCTACACAATGGGCTATCTGTGCTCTGCCCACCACGGGTGTCGAAACCCGGTTTTTAGTGTGTCAGTCCGCAGGCATACCACTGTGACAAATTTTAGAATAAGATAGTAACGATAACATTTTTACAATATCTGATACTATTATAAATTTATCTAATATTATAAATGATATAAAAACGAATAATTTCAAATTAATAAAATGTCATTAGAATGTTATCCACTTACTAAAATGGTAATGTAGATAAATGATGAAAATTATGAGCCAATTTAAACATTTAAACAAATTCACGTATATTACTTAAATTTATCATCAAAATAACTGATAAATTACTAAATGTTTGATTTTTGGCGAGATCAATCCGTAAAATTACCAAGAATAAAACTAATAGTTAAAATATCTGAAGTATTATATGAGAAAAATAGTATAGTATTAACTACATTTATATCGTTTAAAAAAATCTTTATTACAGATTTCGTGCATAGAAAGAACGTGAACATATTGGAGTGAACAGCACTGTAGTAGTTTAAAAACAAGCTATCACAATAATAGGAAATAATATGCTCATTTTAGTAAGAGTTTTGCACAGCGGTATGTTTGCGGACTTATATTGCTAGCAACCAAGTTTTGATACCCGCGGTGGAGAGAGGAGATTGTGCAGCTGTGTGCTTAATTCTAAACAAACAAGCTTTTTAAGAACTAATGAATAATATTACCTGTAAAATTACATAAGGATCAATTTGAAGCCTTTTATTCTTTAACGTATGCGTTCACTACAATGTCAATAATGTACCATTTCTACTTCTGATTATACAAATACATTTTTGGCCATAAAAATCATAGATTGCAAAATATACAGGTCAGACATAAACTAAAAAAATATTTTAACTTGACTAAATTTTAAAATTCTAATAAACTTACATTTAATTTCTAAATATGCTTAACACGTTATAAAAACTATTAATAGAATAATTGAATAAATTACAAATTAAAGCATTATTAGTGTGATAATTAATAAAAACCTCATCTACAATTATTATGAGGTATGATAAACATAATATTGTGTATACTATACTCGGACATTACTAAAGCTAAAGTACATTTGTCAAAGAAATACATTAAAATCATTATTCTGATGTTAATTTTGCTTTTTGATCAGTAACAATCAATCAATCAAAAGTGATATTTTCCACAAAGAAAAACTACATGGCAAAGAAATAACACAGATGAAAGATCGCAACTTGATAATGTTGAAAGTTGAACCAGTAATGATACGATCATGTGAAGTATTAATATTGTCCCTGTTTTCACGTTTCCGGTTGGTAATGTGATCTTTTCCTTGAAAATTCATCTGTTTGCTGAAAGAAAACACATATCAGTTGTACTACTATAAAAGACATGTATAGTCTAACGGATCTATAAAAGGCATGGATGGTCTGACAAATCTCCAGGTGATTGGTGGTGATCTTTTCGTTCTTTAAAACACATCTTTATAATCTAAGTCAGATAATCGAACTAACCAAGGGTCAATGAGAAAATATGATATAAACTTGCAATAATAAACTTTAACTATACCACCTTCCTGCGTAATTTAATAATATGCAACATTATCTTCCAACCCTCAAGTCATTTATAGGTTTAAAATAAGTAATCTAATGTTCTTATTCAGTTTTATTGTTATTTTATTTCTTAGAGTTTTCATATGTGGTTTCAAGAATAATTGAAAACAAGGGATATCCCCCCACCCCAACGTATTTTGTGAGCTATTTCCACATTTATATTATTCAATACGTATACTTTCTCCAACTGATCAATAATTTATATAAAACTTTATTGTGTTTTCTAGTAGGCCCAGAATGGCCAAGTGGTTAAGGCACTTGACTCGTACTCTGTCTCAAGTTCGAATCCCTGTGACACCAAACATGCTCGCCGTCGGAGCGTGATAATGTGACAGTCAATCCCACTATTCGTTGGTAAAAGAGTAGCCCAAGAGTTGATGGTGGGTGGTGATGACTAGCCGCCTTCCCTCTAGTCTTACACTGCTAAATTAGGGACGGCTAGCGCAAATAGCCATCGAGTAGCTTTTCGCGAAATTCAAGAAACAGTTTTCCAAGTCGACTTGAATATTTTTATGACGTAATATATTATATTAACACTTATTTGTGATGTTGTTGTTTTGGCCACCTACAACTGATGCTTATGTGTTTTTGTTTGTTGACAATGTTTTATTTTGTAGGAAGCATATTTATTTTTAAATTATTTGTGTTAAAACTTGTTTTAACATTAACAATCTGATGAATATAAGAATCTTTAAACTGTAAAGATAGATAAAAGTCGACAGTTTAGTAAACACGTACGTGTCATTCGAATAGTATTATTGTTGAAAACTTTTATAAGAGTATTAAAACACTACGTAAATAAACTTGCACGGAGTCGTAATAATACTATAAACGAAGACATTACTCTAACGTTGGTATTGTCGCAATGTCGTTTCAATACTGTACATATAGGGACTTATTAGTGTAGTATGCTTCTACATATCTATAACAGTAATTAAACAATGAATTCAATTAGAAGTTGTAGTCGATATATTAAGTTAATATCACAAAAGTGTTAATACTGTAAACACATAACAGTGTACGTGTAGAGAGTGACTAGATCGGGTTTCATGTAAACAAAAGTTTCCTTAAATTGTACATTTTACAAGTTCACACAAATATATGGTGTCTTTTATATGCAAAAACGGCTCGTTTGGGCTGAGAAAACACTCAACAAGTGGGTTTCTCGTCATCACTGATATGGTGTCTTTCTCGTTAGGTACTTGTATGGAGTCAATAAAACATGTAGGAAGCAGTTTATCATCATGTTTGCACGAGACTGTGAAAAAAAGAAACATCTTAGCACTGGAGATGTAAGGAGTTATTTGAAGATACACACGGGAGTTTCGTTACATGAAATAGAAATAATAATGTAACAACATGTGCATACAAAGTTCACAAATCGCTAAAAGGGTTTGTTATTATTGGAAAAACAAGCCTCCAGGTTTGTAGAACTGTGTATTATAAGAAATTATCTTATATATACACAGTTATACAAACCTGAAGGCCTGCTGTTATATAAGAAATTACCTTAATGGTAAATACATGATTTATGTTACACTTCATGAAAGAAACTAGTCTAAAAGCAGTGGAATGTTTAAGTTTTCTATGATAGACATGTACTTGTTACTAGTAGCTCGAACCAAGATTTACAATTCTGACCTACTAAGCAACCTATAAATTATGAAACACTGCCTAGGCTACGCCCGACCCGTGAAGTTATGTAATCACTGTTTGTGCTTTCCAAGTGAAAGATTACTCCAGATACTGAAAACATTATAGAATTCTGGTTGGTGCAGCGTCATAGCAACTTATAACGTCATAAAATGTTTTTGATAAAACAAGTAAGATTATTAATAATTAATTGATTAATTTTACAAATACTTAAATCATATTATTAACCTTTCTATCAAAATATTCTCAAAGTAAAAGGCTGAATAAGAATTATTAGCAAAAGAAACCAAGTGATGTAATACGTTTACTTAAATCAACAAGTTCATCATATAATAGACAATTCTTAACGAAATCATTTTCTCAAAATGCTCGCCACGTTACTTACAGTTACCATGCAAGTAGATTGAATCTCTTGCATGCCTACTCTTCGGCATTTTACAAACCATTTCATTTACACTGAAGAAAGATTATACACCAACGTTTATTATACAAACTGTATGTTTGTTCATTTTTTGAATTTCTCGCAAAACTACTCGAGGGCTATCTGCGCTAGCCGTCCCTGATTCAACAATGTAAGACTAGAGGGAAGGCAACTAGTCATCACCACCCACCGCCAATTCTTGGATTTCTCTTTTACCAATGAATAATGGGATTGACCGTCACATTATAACACCCTCACAAAGGGCGAGAATGTTTTGGTGTAAATGAGATTCGAACCCGCGAACAAGTGTCTTAATCACTTGGCCATGCAGAGTCTTATTATATAAAACTAAGCTTTTACGCTAAAGAAAGCTTCTAATATTCACACATCTATACTCCTAGGTATACAAAAAACTTAGGCATAGCACTTATAGGAAACAATGTGAAATGCCAATTTGTTAGTTTTTGTTAAGCCCAAGCGTAATAAGTCTGAATTATTTAGTTCTTAGACTAGAGGATAATGGTTGTTTGTCATGCAGAATAATTTAGTTTATATGTTTTTGTAGGTTTAACACTGCAAATTATTATTTATAGGTTGGAATTATATATTTAAATTTAAATATTTTATTATTTTATTAAGCTGTAATATAATCTGCAGACACAGCACTTAAGAACATACTTTTGAAGCCAGAACAAATTTTAACGTATTGCTCCGATTAAATGGAGAATGTTATTTACTTTATTCTTTCATTGGATCTTTCGTTAACTATTGTGTTACTGCAACAGGACGTTGAGTTAACTCTTTTATTAACTATCGTGTTACTGTACAACTAAGTTGAGTTGACTGTTTCACTAACTTTTTTTTACTAGTTCTAACATGACTTGTCACCTGATGTGTCACAGGTAATTGTAATAACTTATAACGCTAAAATCTGGTGCTTACTTCCACACGGTGGACCAAGTGTAGCTAAATTATTAATTAACTTTGCGCTAGACCAAACGAACCGTAACATGACTTTAAAGAAGGCGCTTCTGTGTTATAAACGTTTTTGTTACTAATGTTTGCAACATGCTTTTACAAATGTAGCTTTATCATACATATAAGCAAGATCTCCAAGGCACATAGAAGTATAAGTTATGTAAAGTGTTTAAAATAGTTACACTAGTACGAAGAAACTAACCAATAGGAGTGAATTCCTATGATAGATTACGTCAGTAGTCAATGTGGTGGAAAAAAATATATAGAAGTCGTAAGGAAGAATAGGAGACCTATCAATAAATAAGAAAAAAGTCACGCTCAAGATCAATATGTGACCTATCACATAACAAAAAATGAAAAAGTAGGGAAAGAAACAAAAGAAATGTCATGGAAAAAGTCTGAAGTAGGTCTGGTTCAAGAATATGTAAAATCAAGAGTCTTTTGACCAAACAGTGGCAATTAACTATGTAAAAGGAAATCCATTAACGTATGAAGAGAAGGTTAAGGCAATACGTCAAGTTACTTTACACAATTTTTGAGTAAAACAGTGTATTTCAAGGTGCAAAGGACATAAAGAATCCAAAATTCTAAGAAGTGGAACTTTCTAGTATGTATGGGCTATTTTAGGGGCTAAAATACCCTGAAATAGTACGCATTTCCACTCTTTTGTGTAGATGTTCGGCTTTGTATTTAATACATAAATATGTAATCAGTTAAACTGGGTATGCAAATAGCATTTAATACGATCATTAAGAGCTTAATAACACAAGAAAAGGACAGGACTGTGAACGCTATACAACGTTACCCTTTGTACAATACATACTTCCTTAGTGGGTATTCTCTGTTATTTTATACAATAAATACTCTTTTCATGAAATATCTAATATAAAATTAATGACAATTATACTTGTGTTAGTAAGTTCTGCAAACGGAACAAAAAAGGAAAATGCTTCTATACTGTATTTATTTTTAATAATTAAAACTATGGATTATCTATTTATAGTAATGCCTCATTTGTGGATATTAAATGTGTCTCTTGTTATTTTTTACACCTGCCCTTATGTACATTGTCATTTCAAACATGTCTACTATTTTCATCGATTCATGTGTACATAGCTCAAATGAATTAAACTAAACTTATCTGCAAAACTAGCTTTAGTAAGACAAGTGCAAACCTATCAGTAAAATATTAAATTTAAAAATCTTGAATTCATAAAAAACTACCGAATATATAAACATGACGTATTTCACTTACCTAAACAAATTAGAACTAAAAATATAAACATTTTGATTTAACTTCACCAAATCAGATGGAATGTTTTTGTTTACTTTTCTGCCAGCTGTTCCATTTTAATTTCTAAATTAAGAAAGAATTATTCATATTTGTTTTCTCACTTTAATTTTTCAAAAAAGGTATAAAATGAGGGCTAATATAATTTTTTCCTTTGATAGAAATCAGAGTAAATTATCTTTCCATAAGGATCATATTCCTCTGAAATGGCTGACCTTCTAAAAGGTTTTTCATCGTTGTATATCGGAATAGATAAATAATTAATTACCAAATCTTGTCTTCCGATCTCCTATTCCGACGAGCCTGTTCGCTTAATACTGAACTTACAAGGACTTTTGGCATGCAACACACAAAACCTTTGGCAAAACATTATTTGTATTATAAGTCATATTAAATCTCTTATAAGATATTGCTCTGCCAAGAAGGTGGTGTGTTCTTCTTAGTGGAAACCGGTATAGGGCCAGTAAAGTACCATTTAAAAATATATATATATTAATTTTTTTTGTTTTGATGTAATGCGACATAAACCATCTGTATAAACAGATCATGTTTCGCCAACATAAGACGTTATACTGTGTGTTTTTCTTATGGTAAAGCCATATCGCGCTATCACCTGTGTCCACATAGGGGAATCGAAACCTTGATTTTAGCGTTATGAATCTGAAGAGTTATCGCTGTCCCAGCAAGGGACGAGACGTCATATATCAGTATAATCAATATCTTACAAATAATTTAATACGAATAATGTTTTGATCAGAGCTTTCTGTGTTTCATTACCAGTCAACCAGATATTGAATAACAACCCTTGTTGACAAAGAACTTTAATACAAAGTACGCGGTCAAGATGCTGCTATGTTCTTTTCAGTGGAAACCTGTATAGATCCAGCAAAGAAAATACTTGTTAAAAGTTATTAACAGTCTTGTTTGATGTAATGTCGCATAAATCACTAATAAATTACGTAGACATAGGGGCTTATTTACCTTTATAAGCATTTATACACATCTGGTCAAGCGAAATGGAAACCTGTTGCTTTATGTAATCATAACCGATAGCTTACTATCATGAAACCAAAATTTTGGGCCTGGCATGGCCAAGCGCGTTAATGCGTGCGACTCGTAATCTGAGGGTCGCGGGTTCGCATTCCCGTCGCGCCAAAGATGCTCGCCCTTTCAGCCGTGGGGGCGTTATTATGTGACGGTCAATCCCACTATTCGTTGGTAAAAGAGTAGCCCAACAGTTGGCGGTGGGTGGTGATGACTAGCTGCCTTCCTCTAGTCTTATACTGCTAAATTAGAGACGGCTAGCACAGATAGCCCTCTAGTAGCTTTGTGCGAAATTCAAAAACAAACAAACAAGAAACCAAAATTTTACTACTTCATGTTTTGAACTAGAAAACTTAGTTCAACACCATTGAAAGTTTGTATTTAAATATGTCACTATTTATACAACTCATAAACACAGGGAGCAAAACAAAGCACATTCAAACAAACGACCACCTGTGACACATCCAACTCGATAATATTTATTTGGCCTTTTCATTAAAAGCGCTGTAAAACGCCCACAACTCTACCTCTTAAGTCTACTGCTAGCATAAAGTAGGCGGTTTTTAATCGTCAGTTGTATGAAAACAATCTACAGTTGTGTGCTGACTTTAATTCATTCAATATACAGAATGTGTTTAAACTAACAACTAGGTTTTGTTTCAATCATACGTCTCCTGCTAGTACAGCGGTAAGTCTGCGGATTTACAACGCTAAAATCAGGGTTTCGATTCCCTTTGGTGGACTCAGCAGATAGCCTGATGTGGCTTTGCTATAAGAAAACACACACACACATTCAACCATATATGTATATATATACATTGTATCTCGTTATAACCACGTTTGTGACCATACAAACATTGTTTTAAGTGAGTAAACAATTTTCTCATTTTTATCACATAATCATGCAACAACACCTTGTTCTGATTTAGCATGAAGTGCCATGTTTTGACCATCGTACAGCATTGATTGTTAAAATTGTTATTTTTAAGAAATTTAATAACAGAAGAAAGAAGGAAGGTGAACGCTATAGTCATTTTCAGTATTAAAACAAATAAAACTTTGATAAGGGTGTAACAGTGCATTGTTCCGTTTTTACATATATATTTTTCTCTACAAGTGGGTTTTCTCGGCATCACTGAAAGTACATCTAACTTTAATAAGGGTGTAACAGTGCATTGTTAATGACTATCAGACAGTACTGATTGTTAAAATACATCAAACTGTGATAAACGTGTAACAGTGCTTTGTTATGAACATCAGACGGTGCGTTTTAACTATGAAGAACTTACTTTGAACTTATATAAACTCAGCTACTTATATTCATATCTAGTGAAGATAATGTAAAGTTTAAACAAATTGGGAATGGATTCACACAATTAACACTAAATACATTATCCAGAACATTAATGTGTATTTTGATCTATAGACTTGCTAGCTCACTGCACATAGGAGGCATCAGTATACTGTTGAATTTCACAAATATGCTACTGACCACATGCTAGTTCTCACAGCTGCAAAGCACCAGATAGAAATGTATGTACCTTAAGTATCAAATTAAAGTAAAAACCATTACGTGAAATATCAGATCCCAATATTCGCTGTTCAGTTTATCTCAACCGTGAATTGTGTCATGTGAACCGTGAACTGTGGTGCAGCAGTATCATATGGTATGGATCTGGTTAGTTGATTTGAGTTTGGTCCATTGATAATGTTATGGAAGCCATTAATGCCTTTTCCACTGCAACAACCTGAACAAATACGTTCTAATTGCACTGAATGAAATCAGCGACGAAAGACCAGTTGTTGTTTTGTTGTTTTTTTTCAGAATCGTAATACACCTTACCATAACATACGTTGTACCATAACATACGCTGTACCATAACATACGCTGTGATCTGGAACAAACTGCTTCCAGAATCTACTAGCCTTATCCAGTTCAGAGTTCCAACCTGATTATATTTGAATTACTCCCATAGGTTTGTAAACATTGTCTGATGGACAAGAGAAACTGTTTCTGAAATTTCATTACATTTTTATTTTATTTTATATTATATTGATAAATTTAACTACATGTGTACAAACGGATAATGCTAAGTGGTGGTGAAAAAAACCAGTAACTAACATCAAACTGGAAACTCGGATGTTTACCCCAGTATCAATCAATTTCTGATACGAATAAATACAACAAACGTTAAGAAACATGAAAAAAAAAAACAACAAATGACAGTGAACCATCATTGTAACAAAGTATTATCAAAGTAATGACACAAGAGTGATACAGAATACTTTACCAACACGAGTATTTAATAAATGTTATTTGTATTTTGTACCAAATGGCAACTCTGCTAACCAGGAAATGACATCTGATGTCGATTACTAACCCTATTGCAAGGAATCATGTCATGAAGTGCAGTGTAACGCATTCAGAATCGACTTCAAACGTAAATTTTATTAACTCTTGTCTCCTTATTCTTATAAAAAATAAAATACTTTGATATAAAATTTAATTAAAATTAACAAAGTGCTAAAAAATTAATTCCCCAGAAACTACAATTTAAACAAAGGTTTCCGAAACAGGTAAGTCGTGTTAATAACTTGGAAATTAAGATGAAAGATTTATTTATTTTCTGAATGCATATGTTATTTCAAATTGATTAACTAATGTACTAAAAAACGTCATGGAGTTGACTGGGTTTGGTTTGTTTTGAATTTCGCGCAATGCTACACGAGGGCTATCTGCACTAGCCGCCCCTATTTAGGAGTGTAACACTAGAGAGAAGAAAGCTAGTCATCACCGACTGCCAACTCTTGGGCTACTCTTTTACCAACAAATAGTGAGATTGACCGTCATATTATAACGCCCTCACAGCTGAAAGGGCGAGCATGTTTTATGTGACGGGGATTCGAACCCACGACCCTCAGATTACGAATCGAGTTCATTAACCATCCGGTCATGTCAGGCCTAAATTCTTGTGAACAGACATTTCTACGACAACATTATTTTTTACAGTGTTAATAAAAGTTTTCATTTCTTAACAGGTACAAAATAGGTACTTTAAAAGCACACAGAATTTCTAGCACATTCTATAAGTATTTGTATTGTATTAATAATTTTGTAAATTATGGTTAGAAGGTTAAACCAGTAGAGAGGTTTAAAAAGTGTAACATTGTTGCAACAATAACATGTACAGACATTTTAACAAAATATATAAACTATTTTCTTTTGTTTCAATAAAGGATTGCAAATAATGGGATAGAAACTGGACTCTCAGATAGATGTTGGAAATAGTCTGACTTATTATGACTGACAGAGAATGTGATTTCTATAATGAAGTCGATATTGTTAAACTGAAAATTTTGGAATATTTATGGGCTTCTGTGGTCCATACTATTCTTTATTGAAGAACTTGAATTTTGATTATTTGGCTTATTAAGAATTTGTTTATTTGTATTTGTTAAATATACACTGTACAAATAGCAATCTGTGCTTTTCTCTCACAAGAATCAAACCCGAATTGAGCCCGGCATGGCCAGTTGGTTAGGTCGCTCAACTCGCAGTCTGCAGGTCATGGGTTAGAATCCCCATCACATCAAACATGCTCACCCTTTCAGTCGTAGAGTTGTTATAATATATGATCAATCCCCCTATTCGTTGGTAAAAGAGTAGCCCAAGAGCTGGCGACGGGTAGTTATGACTAGCTACCTTCCATTTAGTCTTACCAGTGTTAAGAGGTGGCAGTGGGTGGTGATGAGTAGCTGCCTTCCATTTAGTCTTACCAGTGTTAAGAGGTGGCAGTGGGTGGTGATGAGTAGCTGCCCTCCCTCTAGTCTTACCAGTGTTAAGAGGTGGCAGTGGGTGGTGATGAGTAGCTGCCCTCCCTCTAGTCTTACCAGTGTTAAGAGGTGGCAGTGGGTGGTGATGAGTAGCTGCCCTCCCTCTAGTCTTACCAGTGTTAAGAGGTGGCAGTGGGTGGTGATGAGTAGCTGCCCTCCCTCTAGTCTTACCAGTGTTAAGAGGTGGCAGTGGGTGGTGATGAGTAGCTGCCCTCCCTCTAGTCTTACCAGTGTTAAGAGGTGGCAGTGGGTGGTGATGAGTAGCTGCCCTCCCTCTAGTCTTACCAGTGTTAAGAGGTGGCAGTGGGTGGTGATGAGTAGCTGCCCTCCCTCTAGTCTTACCAGTGTTAAGAGGTGGCAGTGGGTGGTGATGAGTAGCTGCCCTCCCTCTGGTCTTACCAGTGTTAAGAGGTGGCAGTGGGTGGTGATGAGTAGCTGCCCTCCCTCTGGTCTTACCAGTGTTAAGAGGTGGTAGTGGGTGGTGATGACTAGCTACATTCCCTCTAGTTTTACCAGTGTTAAGAGGTGGCAGTGGGTGGTGATGAGTAGCTGCCCTCCCTCTAGTCTTACCAGTGTTAAGAGGTGGTAGTGGGTGGTGATGAGTAGCTACCTTCCCTCTAGTCTTACCAGTGTTAAGAGGTGGCCTTCCATTTAGTCTTACCAGTGTTAAGAGGTGGCAGTGGGTGGTGATGAGTAGCTGCCCTCCCTCTGGTCTTACCAGTGTTAAGAGGTGGTAGTGGGTGGTGATGACTAGCTACATTCCCTCTAGTTTTACACAGCTGAATTAAGGACCGCTAAAGCAGATACCCCTAGTGTAGCTTTGCGCGAAATTAAAAAAAACAACAACAAATAAACAACCCTGAATTTCAGCGCCAAGAGAGCTTATCACGGAACCTCTTTAAGAGTTGTTATTGTTAGTGGTTTATTCAAATTTGTCAAATTTCATTCAATTTTTTTTCAGTTTATTGAATTTTGTCATTTTATTATGTTTTAATATGAACCTATATTTATTTCTGCACAGATATAACCACGAAATTTACGTGGCTCGTGAGAATGATGCTCTGACCAACAACCCCGAGTCAGACTTAAATACAAAGTCGTTTGTATTTAACTACGTTGTCTCTGTTTAGTATCGTTACCTAAGCGATCTCGTATTTGATCCATTCCGAACTCCTTATTAAAGTATTAGTTTTCTCTCCCTGTCTATACAATTGTTCTTAATATTGTAATTTTTTATTAAGATAAAACAATTAATTGAGACAAATTTTAGGTTGTTTTTTTTTTACAATGTAATGCTATTTTATTAGCTTAATTTATCAAATTCTGCTTAATAATATTAAATGGCTGCATATTATTCAATAGTTATTTGATGTTAGTCTTGGCATGTATTTGATTAACTGTAATATATATTTATCGTTGATTGTTTGAGTAGTATTTTTCTACCTGATGAAGATATATAGTTTGCGTAAATAAAAAAAATATTACTAGAAAAAACTATCAGTGTTATTAATTAATTTTCAAATAAGAGAAAAGTCCCGCGGACAGATTTAAGCCAGATAACTGAACAAAATATTTTATTTTTCCACAACAATTAAGTATCATAAGATGGTGGAATTCATTTTATACAATGTGGTGTGGGTCCGTCATGGCCAGGTGGGTTAAGGCGTGCGACTCGTAATCTGAAGGTCGCGGGTTCGAATCCCTGTCGCACCAAAACATGCTCGCCCTTTCAGCCGTGAGGGCGTTATAATGTGACGGTCAATCCCACTATTCGTTGGTAAAAGAGTATCCCAAGAATTGGCGGTGGGTGGTGATGACTAGCTGCCTTCCCTCCAGTCTTACACTCCTAAATTAGGGACGGCTAGCGCAGATAGCCTTTGAGTAGCTTTGCACAAAATTCAAAAACAAACAGTTGGGTGTGGCCCACTAGTTACTGTGTTGAGCTTCAAATTGGAAGGTCCGAGATTCAAGCCGCGATATGTTCTTCAACACGCTCCGCTCTCTCAGCTTTCTCTGTAACCGCTATTCTGTTAAGAGTAGCCACGTAAATGGCGCGTGCCGCTGAGATATTGCTCTTATTCTGGTCAGCTGATTTAAATAAGCAATCTCTTTACTTAAACACAAGGGTCTCTGACAAGGTCATTTAATGCATGTGTACTTGCGTGTTTTATTTTTTAAATATTTGATTATTTTTCGTGGTAACAATTAACTAAAATAACAGAAAAGTCTATATGCACATGTATATATATATAATATACTTTACAGCTTTCAAATTCCAAATATACAATCTTATAAGTATCGATTTTAGACACGGAATGAAGAACCAGCTTTTTATCAGTCACTTAAAATTGAAATAAAAACCTTAATAAATCATTACGTAAACTCAAAGTCTTAAGTTTTTCTTACTGCACTGTTTTACAAATAACTTGTCGACCGCATAAGCCTTTTAAGCTTGTTACTATGTATCTTTTGTTTTTCAATAGTTTGAAATCGATTGTTTCTTTATTTGTTAAAGTAAAGCTAAACAATTGGCTATCTATGCTCTGTCTACCACAGGTATCGAAACCCGATTTCTACTGTATTAAACATTGAAATTTTAATCGAAGTATTAGCGGTCATATTTCAATCTGTTCAGTTCTTTTGGTTTGTTTTTTTCTGTTATCGTTTTCGAGGAAATCGCTCTATTAGCAGCCAGCCTTTGAATATTTATTCATTTAAGTTGAGACTACTTTTGTGTTATCATTTGTGTTTAAACCGCTGTATCAGTCGTCATTCTTTAAACTTTCATTGTTTTTATTGGAGGATTTTTTATTATATCTGTGGATGAAGATCTCCGCAATTGTTACATTAATCCATTCTATTATGTTTTGAAATACAATGAAATCGTATCGTTGATAATAAAAGAGTGAATAACGAATATATATATACAATGAAATCGTATCGTTGATAATAAAAGAGTGAATAACGAATATATATATATATATACAAAGAAATCTTCTCTTGGTTTTACTTTAAAACTACTTTTACTTCACATTATCACCTGTGAAATCCGGACACCGGCAAAATCACTTCTATCAAAACTGACATAATATCGGGACACCAGCAAAGTCACTACTATGAAAACTAATATAATATCTGGACACCAGAAAAGTCACTTCTATCAAAACTAACATAAAAACATTTATTTTTTCTTTACCGCATCACTTCAAATACAGGGCAGTGTATCGTGATACGACAGAGTGACTTTTAAGGTGTACCTATTAGATCCTTGTACATGGTGTTGAAACTATATGGGTTTCAGCTGTAAATTGTCATGTGTGTCTGTTTACAAGCATGTTATTGTCAATCATGAAACACATTTATCTAACTACTGCAGGAATAACTGGTTTTTGACTGGTATTGAAATTTTCAACTTGGAAAGAACCTTATGCGAATGTTGGCTAATGAGACAAAAATCTCTGCGGACTTCAGGTTGTTCTGTCCTCAGTTTTGAACTTCTAGACACAGGTGGAGTAGCCAGTCAGCCATCCAACTGTTTCCATCGTCAAAATGGCTTTGACCGACTGTTACTTTATAATATATTCAGATCTCGAACATTGGATTCTTAGATCAGCAGTATCCAAAATGTTTATCCTAAGACAAAGCCCAACTCTTATGATTGAGAAAACTTCTTTAATTTGTATAAATTGGATAAGAAACTATAAAATTACAGATCACCATTATTGTGAGATTTCTCATTGAACTGAGGTTATCCATCTAGAAGGCTTTAAAACATTTATTATTACATTAATTTTACAAATTATTTTTAATGTATTTTGATCTATCTTTAAATTTGATTCACTTATAATCTGTTCTAAACTTTAATACGAAATTAATCACTCAGGTTTGTAACACCAAGCAACCTTTTTCTAATGAATACCGATAATTCTGAAAGATGTCAACTCGACGTCTCACGTAACTGGTAGATTAGGAAATTTTGGTTACGCAACATTAATTGTAGCGGTAAAGAAACAGTAAAGCGATCGTGCGTAAAGTTCTGGTGACACTTGGTACTTAGAAATGAAAGTTTATATAAATGTGAGAGTTAGATGACTCGAGTCTTCTGGGGCTGTTCATTAGTTAATGTTCTTTCGACTTATGTTTTTTATAGGAGTGTTTATCATGAGTTTAGAGGTATGCTATATATCATTACGTCTTTTTTACGTTTCGCCCACTAAGGTTAACAATATCAAAGTGTTAATACAGGAATGTGGTAGAAACAGGATATATTTTAACTACTTTTCTTACCATTGGTGAGCATAATTGGAATGTTATCACTTTTGTGGTAAAAGTGACATTTTAAACAAATTATCTGTTTGTCATTAACATTATTAGCCACTTATCAGAGCAAACTACATACTTTGATAAAAAGTAAAAAATTAACTATATAACAAACTTAGCTCATTAAATATCCTATTCTTGCTTATAAATATTAGAATGCATAGTTTTATTAGCTGGGTACTTTCGCTGTTATTAGCGTTTGCGGATATAAACAGAAGTAACATCTCAGGAAATTTAGCCATCTTATGACATTCAGGTTAGCTCTAAATCAATTTACTAAGATAATAATGTGAAACAGTCCCTATGATAAAATAAACTTAAATATAGTAAAAATAAATATATTAAACGTTGTAACCAATACATGTAATGATTATGGTACTAAAGAAAAAAACACCTTTTTTTACCGTGTTTTGGTAACACTCTTTATTCAGACTGTTTACAAAATTATACCAATAAAATGATTTCAGTTAAAGTCACAGATTTCATTATAATTAATGTAATAGTTTTATTTCTTTGCTTTATTTTACAAATACTCGAAAATAATGCATTGCTAAAAATCTTTGGAATTACACTTGTAATTATCAAAATATACTTTTTACTCATAAGGCATAATTATCGAAAGTGATTAATCATTAACCAATATCTAATAATCTATAAAATTATCGAAAGTGATTAATCGTTAACTGATGTCTAAAAAATACATAAAATTATCGAAAGTGATTAATCATTGACCAATATCTAAATATCTATAAAATTATCGAAAGTTATTAATCATTAACCAATACCTAATAATCTATAAAATTCTGTTAATTCAATATCGAATTCAATACCAGTTATTACAAATTTAATAATGGTTGTTTTTTGTCTGTCCATATTTTACAGGAAAAGTTTCTTGCCGTTTTGCTACTAAGCGTTTTGTGTCATTTGGGTCATTCTCGCGTCTTGAAACTTTCATATGCTTTTCAAAATGTAAGTAGTGCAACAAAAGATTTGATAGTTTTAAGGTATTTAAGTTGTTACCTCACAGCGATATAGAAACAAAACAAGTTTCTCTGACGTGATATTAATTTCTTGAAACCAAGATATAGGGTATATTTAATCTCGAAGATGTATAGTATTTTATGGATTGTTTTCCTTTGTTAGTTGTGAAGACATTTCGGATTATCTTCTGTGGTATTGCTCACAGTAAAAATGCTTTTGTATTACTACTGTTTCTAACTGTTGGAATACATAAAAATAAATTGTGTTTATCTTATTTTGTTCAATTAAATTTCCATTCCAAGTCATAAAACATGAGTCCTAAAAATTTATGATTATGTAAGTATATAAATGAATTAATTATTTGAAAAATATTATAAAGGAAGACAGAAGAATTGTCCCCAAAACATACTAAATGTGTTTTACCACTTTGAAAATAATGATTTATATTATTGCTTCATTAATATTGAATGTCTACTTGATCTTATGAAACCTGAGACCTAGTGTACAGATACCTAAAATAAAGATTCAAATTATCACTTAAATATCTTAATTGTCAAGTAGAAGTGTCAATTTCAAAACCTGTAAGATACGTCTCTCACATAGAAGGTTCAACAACGACGTAAATGGAAATTACTTTTTGCAACTGACTATCGTATTACGCATCCATGGCTTTAAAATATTACATTTTGTTTCCACAAAACATCTACTACATGCACTACAGTTGTGGTCCACTGTACAAAGATCATTACGTGTCCCTTGTTGGACAGCGATATGTTCACAGACTTAGAACGCTAAAAATCGAGATTCGATTCCTCGTGGTAAACACAGCAGATATCTCAATGTGACTCAGAGTTTTAGTTATGGTTCATTGTTATTATCTTCTTATAGAGACATGGAACACATGACTATGTTCCTTCAATGTAGTATGTTCTTCTAAAGAATGCACTTAAACGATAATGGTCTCCAATTGTGAATAAGTTCTATTAAAACATGCAGCGCATAATAATGGTATTCAAGGTATAGTTAGTATTTAAATACAAATAGCGGATGATAGAGTAAGTATCTCCTTCTAAGATCAAGATGCAGATGATATCGGTTTTCCATTGTAACAAAATTCTTCTAAAAACAAGTAGCGTGTGTGTTTTTCTTATAGCAAAGCCACATCGGGCTATCTGCTCAGCCCACCGAGGGGAATCGAACCCCTGATTTTAGCGTTGTAAATCCGGAGACACACCGCTGTACCAGCGGGGGGGGGCAACAAGTAGCAGATAACAATGGTCTTCCTTGTGTAGTTAATATCTCTTTCTAAGAACAAGCAGCAAATGATAGTTGTTTACCACGTTGAACAACTTTCAAAAATAAATAGTGAATTATAGTTGCCCTTTTTAGTGAATATCCTCTAAAAATTATAAAGTTAATTGTAGCTCGAATCTTGTTCTAAAGACAGGCAGTGAACGATACTGATACTTATGTTAAGGAAACATACCTTGGTTTTTATTGGTTTAAAATGCTTAATACAGCCTTGTTAAAATACGTAGACGATACCGTGGTTTGTGTATCATTGAACATAGAGAAAATAAAAGTGTATCCTTGTACAGCATGCAGAAGATAAAATCAATATAGCTTGGTTTATATCTTCTTATAAAACAAAAGATAGAGATAACTTACTATTGTTTGTGTTGCCTTGTAAAACATGCAGAATATAAAACAAAGTACTGTAGCTTACGACTCCTTGTGGGCCCGGCATGGCCAAGCGTGTTAAGGCGTGCGACTCGTAATCTGAGGGTCGCGGGTTCGCATCCCGGTCGCGCCAAACATGCTTGCCCTTTCAGCCGTTGGGGCATTATAATGTTACGATTAATCCCACTATTCGTTGGTAAAAGAGTAGCCCAAGAGTTGGCGGTAGGTGGTGATGACTAGCTGCCTTCCCTCTAGTCTTACACTGCTAAATTAGGGACGGCTAGCACAGATAGCCCTCTAGTAGCTTTGTGCGAAATTAAAAACAAACAAACAAACGACTCCTTGTAAAACACTTAGAAATTATAAAACAAAGTATACCTCTTTATTAATTAGATGCAATGAATAAAATTACTGCTCTATGATTACCCACTCTCGGAATAAAGCCAATAGGTTAATTATTTCTTTTTAAAGTTACGCAACGGATTATATTAGTATTTCTTTGTTACTGATATTGTGATATAGATAACAATTGGTCTATTTATTTGGTTCGTATTATCACTGAAACAATATCACTCCAATTTATTGTTAAAAAATCTTTGGAATTAGTGGAAGAATTAAGAAAAAGACATTCGGATAAGATTCCTATGATATGGCAGTTTTGGTTACCAACCATTCAACAACTTTCGTAGTCTTTACTCAACCATTGTTATCTACAAGATATTCTGGATTTAATAACGAGGCTGAAATAAATGTACACAAACACGTGATTCATTATTGAGATTGGAACGAATAGGAATCAGTCTATAATATTGTATTAAAAAAAGCACTCAATCTGCGATCTTTTAAACGTTTAAACTCTGTGGTATCCTATTTTCTGATATGAGGTTGGAATGAACATAAGTCAGTCTTTGATCTTTTAGATTCTTAAACGTGTGTTTTATCCATTGGTCAAGAATTATCATACAATACGTTGACTAATTAATTTTTATAATAAGTAAACATATTAAACAAATTAAGTATCATAATTAAAATCGCAAATTTTTAACCATATAGATATGTATACTGCAATAAAAGAGCAAGATATTTTTAATGTATCATAACTTCAAACTCTCATACATATTTTCCATATAAATCACATTTTTTACTTTCTGACTAACTTGTTTTTATTTAAATTTGTTGTATATATTTACAGTTCGATCAAACTGAGATACATACAAATACTGAAATACTCTGTACAGCATATATGCATAGAGCATCATAAAAGTTTCCAATAGAATCTAATAACTTTAGACATGCATGTGACTTAAAGTAATTGCCTGAACTTTTCCATTATATAATCCAGGTAGTTCAATATTTAAAGAAACTTTGTCGTTTGTCGACACAGTTCAAGTAATTTAATATTTAAGTAAATTTCATCGCTTTGACACATTATAATTTGCACATTTTAACAATTTGAGAATTGAAAGCCTTAAAATCTAAATTTGACTATCGGATTCATTCATGTTTGATTACCCAAAACTATATCAAGTCAAGTTTAACTAAACTAGATTAAATATGTTACATGAGATGATTTTTTCAATTTCACACAGAGCTACTAGTTAGCTATCAGCGTTAGTTATCCCTAATTTCAAAGTAATAAAAAAGAAGAAATGCTGCTAGTCAACACCTCCCCTTTCCAGCTCTTGGGCTACTTTTTACTAATGGATAGTGGGAATGACTGCCGACTATGTTTGATAACAGGTTCGATCCTGAGTCGTGCGGTTTGCAAATCAAGAGCTCCAACAATCAGGCTAGGCTATTTACACACTGATAATTGACTTGAAGTAATGTGAACATTTAACTATACGATTATTAAAATTTTGAAGTGCAAACGTTTAGCTCATAGCCTCGTAATCTCTTGGTCGTTTTGAGATTTAATTACAGTATTGGACTCAGGAAGCCAAACCCCTCCTGTTGATGTATTTTACCACACCCAAGGCCCATAGATTAATTTATTTTAGTCGTGTCTAAAAGAATGTCAAGTCCCACGGCTATTGAGGATTTACTTTTGTCTATTAAAATCTTGTTATAATTTCGAAAAGTCAAAGAAAGTTCAAATAGAATATGTTTTTTTCTTAATTTTGCTCCATAATCACAAAATTAAGAAAATTAAGTATACTATTAAATGAGAATGATGTATTCACGTTTCTTAATTTAGAATGAAATAGCTAAATACCACATAATATTTACAATTATTTTTATTCTTGATTTACTCTACAACAATAAAACCACAATATTATGAAATATAATTTATCAGCCGTTACAATTATGATAATTCTGTAATTACGAGGTTTTTCAAAGATTACTTTTTGCTAATGAGTATCTTTAGCCAGCAGATATTTTATATTTTCTTCTCCTTTTCAGCATAAGCCGAATTTGGCTATTTATCCACATACTCGAGAAGACACTAATTTGCATAAGGGTTCACTGGAAGACAGTGTTGTAAAGGAAGTCAACAAACATACTATGAATTCAGAAGAAACGAAATCAGCCTCACGTAAAATATTTCGGACAGCAGCAACCAATCAAAATAATATACCTCCAGCATACCCACCAATAGACAGAAACCTTCTATATTCTTTGGGTTACATTTATCTCAAAGATTTTCTTCCCTTATCAAATTCTTTTTAGAAATTTGCCAAATGTGGAAAGTAACAAAAGAGATATTGCTAACATATATCCCAAGGTTTACTCTTATACCAGTTCGAATAACATATGTGAGAATACAACTTATAATTAGATAACGACTGATTATATAATTAATTAATTAAGAATACTTTATCGCCAAGTACAATGTTGCATTAAGAATATTATAGGGTTTTATCATGATTTATTGTCTCTATTTTTGGACAGTCAAGCAACTTATCAGCTGTTTGAAATATTTCCATTTTGAAAATGAGTAATCAGCATCTAATACTTTTATTTTATTTATTTCAGATACTGCTTCAATTGTTCTCAAAAAACAAATTAGCATATATTTCCTTTTTTTTTTCTTTTTGTAATATATTTTAAGATGTCCAAGATTACAATTAGTCTTTCCTTTTATGTACTGTCCGACAGATGGCGGGGCTATATAATTTATAAACTTTGATTTAATAATTATTATTGCTATTTCTACGATTATATAATGCCTTTAATTTCAGCGAACATTATACTTGAACAGAAAAAAAAATTAATGATTTTTTGGAGTATAGTTTTCTCTTTTTGATACATGCGTTTACCCAAATGTGAATGAAAAATCACTTTTTCTTCTAGCTACATATGAAATATAAATTCATAATAAAAACGTATATACAAGTAAAAAACAATGTTCTTATTTAATTATTAAGATCTTCAACGCATCGTACGGCAATAAATTGGTATATTGTTCATTGATTTTTGCTACATTTTTCATCTATGTTTCTGTTTTTGGTTATAAATTGTCAGTTTTATTTAGAACGTCTCCATTTTTAATATGGTAGCTTTCGTTTATAGACACATATGTAATTGTGTGTGCTAACAGCATTATTTTCTGAAATTGAAATTATAAGGAGTAATAGTGGTTTTTGAGTTTCAGAGCGATGAAGGCCGAAGAGTGAGACCACGAGGTTGAAAATCGGTTGTAATACACATTATTAAAAACTGAAAGAAGTTTTTTGACTATTTTGTTATCTTTAACGCATATTTTATGATATTTAATTCATTTTTATTATACTTAAGTTGGGTTTTAAGATCCTCACACATGACTACTCAAGCTTCAATGAAGCATAACTCAATATACTTCTTGGTTTCATTTTGTAATTTTACACAGTTCTATTAATGTGCTTCTTAAAAGCGTTTTGGTCATCTATATTGTGCTAAGCGTTGGAAAGTATGTTAATTTCTTCTATTGATGCGTAAATTTTCATTAAATTTCTATATCAAAAAATAAAGTTAGGTTTATTTTAGCTGTCCAATTACTGTAAACAAGTTTCGTATGTTTTTGTCCGCGAATAGATTAGAGGCTAACTTTCGACCCATATTTTAAACGTGAAACCCCAGTAAACGTTTGCATTACTTTACGATGATTCATTGTTGTTTTTAAATTATAGTTTTAAAGTATTAGGTTAGCCAACGTCACCAAAACGAATACGCCTGTGTAGCAACAAACTCAGTTGTGTAAGGAAACTAGTTTTCTCCACTCTTTTCAAACCTATTACATTATGGTATACAAGTACAAGTAGTTTATTATATCTACATGTTTTTAAAGAGTGTATCACTCTTTCAATATTCTTTTAAACGCTTAGATTTATTATTTTACTGGTTGTATTACTTTACTTCACAAGAGTATCTAATAATACTGGGATTGGAAGAGCTGATACAAATGGTGTAATTTTAAACTTTAATATTAAATTTAATAAAAGGAGAATATTAATATTAATTCAAACCATGAGGGTACAGAACACTCAGTTCAAGAATTAGTAAATTTTCAAGATGTTATTTTCTTACTGACGTCTAGTGGAGAGTACTTGAGTTTGATTACAGGGAAATTAGTAACGTCATGTTCCGAATTATTGAAATGACGCTGACAAGGATAGTCTGTGTTTTGTTTACTTTTATATAACTTAGATGTTCACAATTCCACTATCAAGATGATGATTTAATAATTCAAAGTATGGCTGTCCACATTATACGGTATATAAGGTTTTGTAATGGACGAGTAAAATATTGTCTTATATGCAATTCTTATATGAATTTCAATCCATGTAATCGGAGAGAGTGTCTTACATATTCACATGTGACACTTTTCTTTTTAAGAATAAATCCTACCATTAAGTCTTAACATTCTACATATTGTTGTCTGAAATAACCAACTTATGTTGTATTGTTTAGAACAACAATTCATGCAATTTAAGTACTTAGCAATTCTTATTTTTGCATATTTTCAAACTATGAACAATTAGCTAGTCATTTTGAATAAGGGTGGTAATACAACATATCACCTAAATAACAAAAATACATTTCATTGGTAATAAAGCCTTTTTATTCCTAATGCTATTACTGAAGGGTTTTTTTTTTCAACCATGTTAATTCTCAACAAAATCCGAATACCTTAAAGAACACATTTTCATGAAAGGTAAATTATGACTGAAAACAGATGTCACAGCCCTTTTTTTAAAAAGGATGTTTGTCTAACGGTGTTGATAAAGGATGTGAAACCATATAACATAACATTTTAGCGTTCTCTATGAAAATGAAAAATCTCGCACATCATAACGTTTAGGAGAGCAAGAGGTTTTGAAATCACAGCCCAAGTAAGTCAGGACTAATTTCCTCAATGTGGGTGCAGTGTAGTGGCATATAATCAGAATATTAATCTGAAGATTCGTGGTTCGCATTCTGCTGTGCATAAATATTCCCTGTACTTTTGGGCAGTTGACCTACTAAACGAATGGTGATCAAATCCCACCATTCTGTCAGACAAGTAAGGTCAAAGGTTGAAGGTAGATATTGTTAAGCTTCTGTCTTACCTGTAGTCTATCATTCAATATTAGGAACGACTATTGTTGTATAGCTTTGCACGCAAACGCTAAACAAATCAATACTCTTATCCTCAAAATGAAGGCTATTATAAAGAAACAGAACCTTCCAACCCAAAAGAGATTGCAACTAAATATACTTCCTGATATTGTTCAACTATTAATTATATGTATTTTTCAGCAGTATTTCTTCGTGAGATAGGTTAAAAGTTTTAGCTGCTCATTTTTAATAGTAACTTTGATTAATGATGAGACATTCACCAAAACCATGATATTTCATACATTTTTGTTTTATATAAAATATTTCAGTTAAAATAATAGGAAAATATTTTACGATTTTAATCACACGAGAGGATTGAACTCTGAAACTCCTCCTTTAAATTGTTTTAAATGGGTTATATTCCTTAAATACAGAAAAGGCATTTTTTTTGGTCAATACTTTTATGGTTACCTTAATTTATTACGTCGAATCCTGCAAATTTATTTAATCGGGTTGATGAACTTTATGAAACTTTTTGATTAAATTAGTCTCATACACGCACTCCAATTGGCTCAGCTGTAAGCTTCAAGATTTACAACGTTAGAAACTGTGTGTTGAATCCCGTGGCCTTTGTGTAGCTTTGCACTTAACAATAAACAAATGAAAATCATTCTATATTTACTTGATCAACTTCGTAGCTCTTTATTATAATAGATGGCAGCACGTAACTTTAAGCCAGTTGAGCCTTCTTAATCGTTCAAATGGCAAAAGTTAGTGAGGTTTATTGGTTTCTTTTAAGCAAGGTCACATTGCAGAAATCTAACTTCGAAATTTAATGTTGTAAGCTTATAAACTTTCTGCTATCTCACAGATAAGTTGAGATCTTATTATTATCGTTATGTTCAATTTGTATTCATATAATTATTCTGATATTTTCCACCAACCTGTATTTCCCTTGTTTTTTATAAAATAGCTATTTCATTTCTACAAATATGTTGATATATGTTTCTGTGTTATTTTTGTCTGACTTTATCGATATATCTTTTGGTATTTCCTAACTTATTGTTTTCTTCTTCTTAAACATTGTTTACTTCACTGTCCTTTTTTTAAATATTTTGTTCTGTTTGTTACGCTTATTTTATAGATTATTCCTGTACCATAATATTAGGATAGCTTCAACATTTTAGAACTAGACTAATAAAGCCTATAACTCCTTATACATTTATTCCCAAAGTCCCTCTTTAGCTGACTTTGAAATTAATGACTACAGGCATTAGTTAACCTATCAACAGTCAAACCACTGCGGTGCGGTACCAACGCACTTTTAAATAAGGTATTTGTTCCAGTAAGTAGCTTAGGGGTATACAACTTTTCAACATAGCTAGCAAGACTGGTTAGCCATGTATGACACGCAAGTGAATGTGGCATATAATTTTTTTTTTAATTCAATATTTCTGATTTAGAGCAGCGGGCAGTGAGGTTGGCTCATAACGTGGAGGGCGGTCACTGTCTATGTGTGTCACGACTTAAAAATATCAGGTTAAATTCCAGAGTACATTATATATGAAAACAAAAGTACGTACCTTATAACAACCAATAAAAAACAGGAACAAAATGGTCCAATATAAAAGCATGTGGGCATTTGTGCTAGTGTTACTTAAAATATGTTGCTGTTGTTATTGTAGTTTAAAGCCTGCTTAAAAATACGAGTAGGTGTTTCTGAATTTTCTAAGATTAATTAGGCTTTAGTGAGAAGATATACAGGAGATGGACAAGAAATAGTGCGCCCCCTTAAAAATGTTATTAATTTGTTATATCTTTCATTAGATAACAGAAAAATATGCGAAACTACATGTTTTTTTAGAACGTACTCCACGAGATCTTTTCAAATATGATCTCAAATCCTAATTTTATCACTTTTTTTTGTAAGTATCTGAACTTTTCATAATTGTAGTTACACATTCTCATAAAAAGTGTTGTGAACTTGCTGTACTTTCTCTATACTTGCTGTATTTTCTTGTTCCAATTAGCCAAGAAAATGATCAAACAGCTTTCTCTGCAGTAATCGAAGGTAGAAATGAAACTCAAAATAACGTACACCACTTTTCCTTGAATCATTTTGTAGGCTAATTGGAATAAGAAGATCTAAGAAACTACAGCACGTGCACAGCACGTTTTATGAGAATGTGTAAATAAAGTTATGAAAAGTTCAGATACTTACGAGAAGCCAGTGCTAAAATTAGGATTTGGACAGATCTTATTGAATGAGTTCTAAAAACATATTGTTTTACGTATTTTTCTGTTATCTAATAAAAGATATCAAATTAACAACGTTTTTAAATGGGCCACTTTTTTGTCCACCCCTGTATAATCATTCTCTCCCACACAAATTGTTAATTAACTCATTATTTCACTGATTGATGAGAATGATCGCAGTAGTGCTTCATCTGCTGAAGACAGATAAAGAAATCTGTCTATAAACTCAACTGCTATAAAAAATTACCACATTCTCAACCTTAACTAAACAATAATATTTATACCGTTGGGTGTAGAAAGCAAACAAATTGACTTATCTTCGATATTATTTAAATGGCTACATATAAAAGACTAATAATATCAATAAAATGAATAATTAATTACCAATACGAACAAAAACAAATTGCAAAGTAAATGCATTTTGAAATTATAGCTTGTTTTTGATATTTGGTTTATGATTTCATAAAAAAAGGAAGTTGATGCCACGATGTGAACAGTCAATGTTATTATACCAATAAATGTAATGTCTAACTATGTGAAAATGAATACATTTTGATGAAGTTACGCACACAAAATCACATGGAAGGACTGCGTTAAAAACAGCAAATCCAAACTTCTGACTAATTATATTAGTTTGTTATAACTTAAAAGACAAGCCGAAACTAAAATAAATTAAACAAAAAACGCTGCACTAATTGAAAATATCCAAGGGTACAAGTTATAATATGAGATTAGGAGGTGTACCTTCAGTTTTGGAGGTGACTGAATAAGTAGGACCCACATTGCGGTGGGGATACACCACCTAACAGTCTTAAGCTCCATTCGCTAGTCTCACGTAAGAAGTAAAAGTATTGCAATAGCTATAGAAATAGAAATTAGGAGAACGAGATGTGGGTGCTCAAGCCCCCAATGCCTCACATCTATATCGCCTTTCACTAATTAAATTTCGAAATACCTGTCCTCAAGCTATAAACGTACTACAGAAATTATCAAGTACTCTGCTTTCAGGCAACAATTGTAATTATATTTAATTACAGGTGTTGATTCTAAAACAATAAATGAAGTACATTTTGAGCAACTGAAGTTCCAATTATATCAATTATTTTTATATTATAAGCCATTTAACTATTAATTTCGATCCCTTTACACACACACACACACAAACGTTTAATGAAGTTAAAAAGTATGAGAAATAAGTCATAGACTATTGTTAGAAATATTTATTTCGCCCCCTAGGTGGCACAGCGGTATGTCTTTGGACCTACAACGCTCAAAACCGGGTTACGATACCCGTATTGAGCAGAGCCCAAATAACCCATTCTGTAGTTTTGTGCTTAATTCAAAAACAACAACACCTTAACTTCAAACAAACAAAGTAATATTTTTAAAAAGATATTTATCACCGAGAAACTTTGAAATAACGATTCAGATTAAGCTCATTGTATAGCTTGCGATCATAGAAACTGGCAATAAATTATCAGTGGCGTAGCTTGGGGGGGGGGGGGCAAGGAGGTACATCTGTCCCCGGGCACAGCATCGGGGAAGGGCAAATTGATGTTACATAATTAGGAATTATGGCTTACATTTTGTCACGAGGGGGCGCGAAAACTGACTTTGTCCCCGGGCGCTGAAAACCATAGCTACGCCACTGTAAATTATAAAAAACGGGTATTTATAATCCCATAATTTCGCTATTGTCATCACACCGAGAAAAATGACGAATATTTATTGTTATTTGTAACGCATCTCTGTTGTCGTTTACAAAGAATCCCCTTGTTTGTTTTTTATGAAGAAATAAATGAAAGACTTTAAAATACGAAAGTTTGTCACATTAATATCGATTATTACTTTCGTTGTGACACATTTCTGCAAACTGAATATTTTAGCTTCAATGAAAAATTTTAATTTATCAAATAATTTTAATATTTGGTTTGCAACTGTTCGTAGATTCAATAATAAGTTAAGAATTGTTGTATTTTCGTATTTTTGCCACAGTTTGACTGTAATATTTTGAATAAGATTTTTCTGTTTATTTCCTATCTTAAGTAATTAAGCCACATATTTGTGCTAATATATATATGTATATGTACACACATACTTATGGATTGTATCAATTTTTTTCATTTTGTGAATGAAATATTTTTAGCTTCTCAAAACATGAAAATCAAAATATTCATCGGATAAACATTTTTTTTTATTTTTAAGAATATAGCTAAAAACTTTTTTTTGTTTAAAGTGGAAGTTATATATAAAAGCGGAAGTTCTATATAGAAGCGGGTTTCACGTTCCTATGCGAGATTGGACTAGTCTTAGACGAGTAACTGTTCCTTATACAAATCTCCCTTTCCTCGTTTGTTTGGAATATCATTAAATGAGAGAGGTTTCCTGCTTTTAATTTGCATGGCAGAATCACTTCAGTATCTTATTCAGAAAAGGGTGTATTTGAAACTACGTATGTATTTATTACGTATTTCCTGCACATGTATAAATAAAATGTTGGACCAGTATCAATTTTTTTTCAAAAACAGGAAGTACATAGGGTTTAAGCCCGACCTCTGCAGCTTAATTTATATTCACAATATCACTGACTGGTCTATAGTTTCGAAGATTCCACAAGGTTTAAATTATTATTAGTATTTTAAGCGCTATAAGAGAGTCTCCAAGTGGAATTTTTTCGGTGTAGGCTTACTTTGTGTTTTGTCTATACAATATTTCATTTTGAGGTTACGTTAAACGTAAAATTACCAATATTTTAGTCAGCGTTTTCTTCAGTTCAAAAATAAAAGAAAACACACTAAATTATAGCTATTTAATACCTATGAGACACAATATTACTTTTCCAGTGCTAGAAAAATACCAAAATAATTAATGATTTACAAGCATTCCAAATTCTTGTAAAAGGTATCACATGACATTATGTTTGGCAAATCTTTTTAGACTTATTTTCAATTTGTTAAATCACTGTATCACGATTTTCCTAATTTGTTTTCTTCTCTGCTTTGTAGCGAAGACCGGAAAATTTGAACAGCGGTATAAATGTTACACGTGAATGTCATGTTGATAAACTGCTTCGTGAAATGTTGTTTTTAAGACCTGAAAAATTAAAGTAAAAGACATTCAGATTTTTTTCTCTAGACCATCTAGTAGCTTTGGGACTAATTTCTGTCTTTCAGTGGAGTTATTATTACATCTACAGGGTGCAGAGAAAGAAGTGGAGTGTTCCAGTAAATCTTGTCGACAATCATCACATGACTGATTATTTGCTTTCAACAGCCTAAATAATTCAACCTAATTATAGAAGTCACACATATAAGACACTTGATTAAATTCGAAAATGACTTTGTAACTGTAACACTTTTCCAGGTAAAAATATATAAAAAATATAAGTTCAGAATAACAAAGTTAATTTTCTTTTCTAAGTTTCAAGTCAGAAATAAAGAACGCATAGCGAACTTTATGTCATTTACTTCAAAAAAAGATCGTAAAAATGAACGTTTTTCTAAACAGTACGATACATGGTCGTATACCTTCCAAGCTGAACAGTTGGATAAATTGAGTTTAGGAAAAACTGGATCTTCTTGTTTAATACTTACATTCCTTTATTCGTAGTTTTCTTCCCAAAGTTTTAAATGTTGGTGTATTTTATGAGCCTGATCAACTCGTGATAGTTTTTGAACAAAGATAGATAATGACGAGTGGTATTGTAAACAACAAAGAGAAACCGCGACAATAGTCCTCAGCAAGTCGCATACGACGTTTTAATCCTACACGTTACGCGTCTTCTGAACAGAAATAAGATTGTTCAAGAGGATATAATGTTCTACATATAAATTATGATGTATGAGCGATAACTGAGCACACGAAGTATTAGTTTTGATTCTTAATGTTATACACATACGCACAATTTATTCAGAGTTTCAATAGGAAGTTTATTAATCTGTTAACCTTTGTTAGATATTAAGACTTTAAGAGAATGATCATGCCATTTCTTATGTAACCAGTTTTTGTTTTCTAAATTAATTACATATAGAGAGGCTAGGGAGAGTACGTAGGAGGCAATTTTCATTGATCTGTGTATTTCTTATTTCAGTTGTTTTCATTTCGAGATATGTACGGATTTAATAAAAAATGCAGTATTTAACTTGTATCTTATAATTCGTAACAATAAAAACATACACTATACACAACTAACAAGTAGAAAATAAAACTCTAAAACATGTCGCAGTTTTTCCAGAAATTCAATCTTATATAGAGCAATTAATGTTACCACCAAGTTGTACTTGATAAGATATAAAAAAGTGTGTGTAAGTAATAATTTACGTTTTTGAGCTATAAGATATTATATAAAGATATTTACCTAGATGTAACTTGTGATAATTAACGCTTAAACAACACAAAAACCATAATTTAAAAAAATGCGTATGCAAGTATACCATGCTATTAATTTTAACTTGGATAAGGTTCATAACTTTCGCGAAATACTGACATCTTTAACATCTCTTCGCAATGACAAAGTGATATCAGGTGTTTAATAATCCAGGAAAATAATTTAAATAGAAAATGTATGAGGAAATATTGTCCTTTCTGTGTGAAAGAAACGTACTGTGTATTATAGATAGGATCTTTCCTTAAAGTTCCTCAGTGGAACAGTGATAAGTTTACCAACTTACAACGCTAAAATCCGGTGTTCCATTCCTCTGGGTAAACACGGTAGATAGCCCAAAACGACATTGCCATAAAGCAACGAAAAGATATATCGTTAGAAGTTATACCTGGAAATCTGTGCGCCAGCACTTAACAGCGAAAAAGGACGTACGATAACCTAATCTAAAAGAGAAAAGAGAACGGTCGTCATGTGATAAGGACAGTAAAATTAATTAACTTGGTTCGTGAAGTACATGCGATATATCACCTAAGATGATAAAGTTCACAACACAAGTGTTGTACTGTTTCTGTTCCGTCATTTTGTTTACAACTTTCACCAAATGTCTTTAGTGTTTATTAATTGTTTAATACAATATATATGCATTTAATAAATGTTATGGTCATATTTGTCGGTTTTTGAATTTCGCGCAAATTTGCACGAAGGATATTTGCTCTAGCCATCCCTAATTTAGCAGCGTCAGATTAGAGTGAAGGCAGTTAGTCATCACTACTCACCGCCAACTCTCGAGCTACTCTTTTACCAACGAATAGTGGGATTGACCGTTACTTAATATCGGCCCCACGGCTGAAAGGGCGAGCATGTTTGGTGGGACGGGTATTCGAATCCGCGATCCTCGGATTACGTGTCGAGTGCCTTAACCACCTGGCCATGTCAGGCCTGGTCATAATGAGGTTCACCGTCACATTATAAAGCCTCCACAGCTAAAAGGGCGAACATGTTTAGTGGGACGGAGATTCGAGTGCCTTAACCACCTGGCCGTATTTAACGAAACATTACTTAAAATTATGCTCTTTTTTTGTTTTCGCACAAAGGAATTTCAAATTGAGCAATACTGTTATCTAGTCTTCTTGTCAACAAAACAACCAGAGATCGATTTTCGTGTACATTTCTTCGTAGAATCATAAATTTATAACTCTCTGGCAACCTACATACACAGGATAAACGTGGTCGATCCGTTCATTGCTCTAAATTTGCCTTTATCCTAAATGAAATCACACATTACGGTTACCACCCCTTCCTGCTTTTATTCGAGGGCTGTATATAAATTGGGCTGTTTAAGCATTTCTAGGCGTAGTGATTATTCACGTGCGATACTGACTGGGAGTTATTCCTCCTGGGGTGTGTGAAACCTAGTTTTTACCAACGATAACCTAGATACACTTTAGGAATGCTTGGAGTTTTTAAGTTTGTATAGCCTCCAGAGAGATGTCAAAAAATACTTTCTCTCTCTTTGTATGTTTTTCTTACTTTCAAAGGGATGCCGCGGATAGAAAGAATATACAAAAACATTAAATAAATAAGAGACAGGCTTTTCACGCATGTCATTGCTTGGTGTTCCAGTTTCGGTTAAATATGGACGAACATGTTTAATATATCTCGCTCTTACTAGAGACTACAAACAAAAAGTCTAGTAGTTTAATGTGTTTTTTTTAATGTTATTTACAAGAACAATCTACAAGATGGCCTGACATGGCCAGATGGTTAAAGTACTCGACTCATATTCCGAGGGTCGCTGGTTCAAATCTCCGTCACAACAAACATGCTCGCCATTTCAGCCGTGAGGGCGTTATAAGGTAACGATCAATCCCACTATTCGTTGGTAAAAGAGTAGCTCGAGAGTTGGCGGTGAGTGGTGATGACTAGCTGCCTTCCCTCTAGTCTTACGCTGCAAAATTAGGAATGGTTAGCGCAGATAGCCCTCGTGTAGCTTTGTGCGAAATTAAAAAAACAAACATCAACAAGATATTTTTAAAGTTTCAATATACTTCACTGATAATAATTTGATTTGGTTTAAGCGTGTTAAGAAACTACACGTGACTTAGATAAGCATGTTGTATAACAACATCAGCTTACTCTTTTCATAGTAGTTTTAAAGGGTTTGGAGGCTACATTTGACTGAACTTATTATGGAAGGTTAAGTTATATTGCGAATTGTTTTACGACCAAGCTCAACTCAAGAATTTTTAATGCATTTTGGTAAAAGTACCTCACAATTTTCTATATTAATAGTTTTAAAGCTTACTACACTATTCAATGTTTAATTGTGTTTCCAATTACTTTCTGACTGTAATTATTGTAGAAGAATAGAATATTCGTAGATGAACTGCGTTCTACCTTTAGAAATATTTTTAGCAATGGTACAAATTAAGTGCAAGTTTTTATCGTATTAGAAATCTTATGTGTAGTGTTTTGACATGGAGTCGTTTATCACAATAAATACGAAAGTCAGTAATTCTAAGGATTCTCGAAGTTACGCATTCAAGATTTCAAAAAAAGGCAGCATATAACTGATACGATGAAATATTTCTTACCTAGTAGAGAACATACTATCCCTAGCATACGGATCTAAAAACTGTAATTAATCATAAATATTTATCCTTAGTAAACTATTCAAAATCACTCGAGGTTTGGGTTTCGTTTGCAAACTATTTGCATGTGAACCTATATTCTAACTTCTTAACGAGAATTTAGTCCTAATAATCTGTGCCAAATTTGGCCCTAACCCTAACCCTTGATGTAGAAGTTTCTGTTATGTTTTATAGTAAATAAAAAGTTTCGTATAATATTAATGCTGGTTGATATAAGGTTCCACTCATCTTCCACTGCTATTGCATGTAACTTCTGCACTGTGACGTTTACTATAGGTTTACTTTATTGTTACATAGAAAGTATTATATTATTACACTTTCCGTGTTGATAAGTATAACATACTATATACTACACAGTTACAAATACTTTAACTCTTTCTTACAATCAACTGTATTGATACGTATTCCCCTTTGGTTGCATATAGCTTAGTACAGTTTTACACATATCTTTCATACTGTAAACTAAGGTCTACTTTACTGTTACTGACAACGTATCACACTCTTAGATGTAATTTACTGTAATTTTACGGACAACCTATTATTATTTTTAAACTGTACTGTTACGTATAATCCATTATATCGTCACGTACGTTTCAATCCTTTTAAGTACAACCCATGACTCTTACGTAAATCTTCTAGGCTATTGTATACGACCTACAACGTTGTTACATACGCTGTTACGCACACCTTCGATACGGTTTCTTAAGATAAGCCACACTGTTACGTAGAATACAATAAACACTGTATTTATAATTATGCTTTTGCTCTGGGATGTATATCTACGACTTTTTTTAAAAAAAACGTCAACACGAAACAAAGTGTCTCGTGAGATCATCGTGGTTAAAGTAACACCCGGAAATTTAACTCTAAATTAGGTTAATAGTTTAATTATGTATAACAGAGTAGTTATCATGCAAGACCTGTTTAAGAAGAGCAAAAAACACAACAGTAAAACATAATATTGTACTCTAGATACTTTTACGTATTTATTTATTATTACATTTTTCCCACGAAAGAATAGTTTAAGAAACAAACAAATGTAGCAATTGACTCATAGTAAATAAATTGCTAATTCTATAAAATAACTAAAATAATTATAACAACAGTTTTGGGTTTTTTGCAATATGAAATACAATAAATTATGAAACAACTCATGATAGTGTATGTGTGTGTGTTTTTCTTATAGCAAAGCCACATCAGGTTATCTGCTGTGACCACCGATGGAATCGAACCCCTAATTTTAGCGTTGTAAATCCGAAGACTTACCGCAGTCTCAGCAGGGGACCAACTCATGATAATGTTAAAAATACCCACTCGTGCTAATATTAAATAAATAAAAAAACACTATAACTCTGAACCAAAAAAGAATGATTTGAAATAAAATATACTCGCCCCCCAGTCGCTCAGCGATATGTCTGCGGACTTACAACGCTAAAAATCGAGTTTCGATACCCGTGGTGGGCAGAGCACAGATAGCCCATTGTATAGCTTTGTGCTTAATTCAAAACAACAACAAAATATATTTTGAGAACAGCACGTGCAAAGAGGTATTAAATGGCAAATATCAGATATAGCAACAAAGTTGCCAATACAATATTTGTTTGTAGTTAAGGATAAAGCTTCACAATAATCGTTATCAACTTTCAAGCTGATCACTGAACCATCTAGGGCGGAATTCGTTTGGTCAAACAAGTGTAGTGCAAAAGTTAGTAGTGGTTACATTGGAAACATCAAATATATAATCAGTCACTTCAAAATTAGGGATTGTTATACGGGGATAGTGTTTGTGTAGCTCTGCACAAACATTCTGAAACAAACATTACAAAGTTATGCATAAATATCTTTATGACCTGTAGCTTTTGACTTCCGGTGTGACCTGCCTCTTCGTTAAGTATTATAATAGCAAAATACAATTGAGTTTAGCAAAATCTGCACAGAAATAGAAAATCTGAATATAAAACGTCTTGACGTTTTCACCTGTCTTTTCAACTGAGCTACGAGAACAAAGAAGGATCGAAAAGAAATAACAATCTGTATTGTAATTACATCGCAATACGAAGTTTCCCTAGTGTTTTCTCTTTCTTTTTCAAGCATAGAAAAAACGATTATTTTAAAATTATGGCATTACTCACAGTTGCTGCGCTTAGACTTGTTTAATTAAATCTTTGTCACGAACCGCACAAGTTTTCAACAGAATTATAATATTTGTATTTGCAGAAATGTAGTTTTGCATGCAATACTAGTTGAAGGAAAATTACAGGAGATTCCTTCCTACGTTACGGTTATTGAAGAACATGGAATCTAAGAAACTTATTTCTTCCTGCAGTGCGTCTATCGTTACTAAAAAAAGGGAAAAAAGTGAAATTACTAAATAATAACATTTACATGAATGACAGTGCTGATTTTTGTTTGTTTTTTATTGATATGTAGTTATGCATCATTTATACTATAATTATAAACTCAGCCTCTGAAGAAACCGTCAGAGAGATCACTAAGCCTAACAAAAAAAATTAATCTCTGGGGATACTGGTATTTTCTCTCCTATTTCTAAAAAAACAAAACAAAAACTTCAACTGAGTATGAAGAACATTTGATGATATATAATTCCTGTGTCATGTCAAAATAAGAATTGCAACACTAAATAATCAATTTAGTTTAATCATTGTAGTTTTTATATCTTTCAACAGATTTACACATTAAACCACATAACCCTTTTTTTCCCTCTTTTCAATAGTTAACATAGGCCTAAATTTTCTTTTACTATTATCATATACACGAAATTATAAAATCTTCGTTGAAATTTTGTATTCAAAATTGTTCGTAAAGTACAATAATATTACTTTAAGCTTTCTAAACAGTACTTTAACTTGTAATTCAATATTCTGATTTTTTTTAACGTTAAAATGTTTTTGTTCTATTAAAATATCTTCTGTTTTAATCATTTACCCTGGTTCCCAATTACAAGAATGACAAAAAAATCATTAAGACGACAAAGCAATGTTAATATGTTTTATGTTCTGTCATGTGACATGAGTTAAATAATTACAAAAGTTAAGCCTTCACTTACGTTGATCTGAATTTTAAGTATCCTACAGACCATTAATTAATTATTTTATATATCCTAAAGATAAATGTGTGATATTATATATTTTATACAACATAAAAAAGTCCCTGAATTTTCACACTAGCGAAAATACACTGTAAAACAAACAATATCGAAATAACCACACATTTTAGGAACTGCTTATTCAAAGCCTAAAATAGGTATGTAGAATAATTAGCATACGAACGGTTTCCGCCTATTCTGTTTTGCTTTCTGTGTACGTTTTAACGACACCCTTCCTAAGCACCTCCCTCTATAGTCTTGTTATTTTATTTAAGAGTAATGACATACAAAGACAAAAATATTTTTGTGTCACACATTTCATCGTTGAAGCTTTTATAAGCGAAAATGAATTTTCCATGAATAATAACTCAGTGTTACTGTTACAAAATTAGGTATGAATTAAAAACGAACGTTTATGAGTAAGCCTGAACTAAAATTTCAAAATAACATAGATTTTTATTATTCTAATATGATGAAATTATATTGTTATATAATACTTTCAGGTTTAGAACAGTATGGAGACAAAAGCTGTCTAAATTGAAATACGAAATAGTAATTACATGTAATACATAAGGATAAGATCAAATCTAAAGCTAGTCATTCTTTACATAATTTCATTAATATTACAAGTTTTCTTAAGAATATTAGGGGTTTCAAATAAGCTACAACATTATTCATTTGCTCGTAACCTGAAATAAATCATTTTTAAATATTTGTAGCAACTTTTTTCTCTCAGAACGAGATGTTTACAAAGATTACTGAATGAGATTTATAAAGATATGGATGTCCTTCAATATATTATAAATAAACAACACAGTACACATGAGGATTAAAAAAACAAGTGTTCAATGCGATGTGAAAACTTATACCTGAATGGACTTCAAAACATCATTAGCTGCATATGTTAATAGGTTACGTATCATAACTCATCTCGGAAGAGTTTCTGATTTATTATGTTATGGATTGAAATTTGAAACAGTCTGAATTTAGAAGTTAATTGAATGTCGATGTGTGTCAGATTTAAGATATTTGCCAACACGATTAATACACGCAGTCTTCTTTCTTAACACAAATATATTTTAATATATAAACAATAATACAATTTACAATAGCGGTTATTACATATAATAGTTTATATACAAAAGTTTTACAAACTTACAAACAATACTGAGTTTTCTATCTTGTCTGGAACTGGATATTTTATCAACCGTTAACAATGATCGAAGTAATTCTATATTGATACATAAGTACACTTCACTTGACGGGATGCTAACTAGTTCTATCCTTGGCTGGCCTCACGCCGTTTACAAGCTGACTTTTTACCGAGGAAGATATCCAATGTCTTTGTAGAAATACTAACTTCCAAAGTTAATTCACTAAGGTTGAAAGGTTTGTAATATTTGAAATCTATAAACGTTCCTATATCACAATTATAGCTTCCGAGGTTTATATTTTACTAACTGTAGAAAACTAACAATATTAAACTTTCTCTTGGCATGTCGATTTATAAACTTTTTGGGTGAGGTTCTCGAAAGCTTAGTTTACAACAATGTAAAATATATATTGTTAATTTTTACATTAGAGAATCTTCAACTTCAGTGAATAGGCGGGAATTTCGTTTTACATATTTAACACTATAAGTTACATGCATTTCTAAATATATATTTAACTAAAACAAATGTGGATATTGAAATAGGTATATATTAGTATATCCGTTATAACATCGTTGAACGTTTGCATTTCGATTAAATTCAGTTTTAGTGTAGAAAACATTATTGTAAATAGATATACAAATTATATTTGTACACTTTTGAGTTGCAAATAATGTTACACGATACCTTCACAGAGAATTGGCCCAAGGTGAGCAACTGTTTGTAGACATTCTCAGACCAAACTTTTCGTGATGTTAAACAATGTTCTTTTTCACTACACAAAATCTGAGTAGTCCAATAATAATAATAATATATAAAAAAGAACATAGACAAAAATAAAGGATTGGTTAACACAAAACTTTTAGAACTCGATGGACCCTTTCAATGCCATAATATTCTATGCCTCTATGCGATGTCAGAAAGCTTCTCATTGAGCCGAATGAAGGTCAAATGTAAAATGTATCTTTATAGGTCAGTTCTGTACACTTAACTAGCAATATACGGGTTTTAATGTTATTTATATCACTCTCTGTATATGTGAAGCTTAAGTGTTTATTGTTGTTGTTTTCTATAAGACGATGAACTTGCTTCCTCTGGAAACGTGTGTTTCAAATAAAAAACAGAAAGCTTTTTATCTTTCATGACAAAACAAACATTCTTTTCCTTAATGAATATGAAGAACTCAAGGTACAATTTGTTTAATATGCATGCGTCAAAGTGTTTACCAATATCTTGAAACAAAGTTATTATGGCTCTATCAAACTTTATCATGTAAAAAAGTGCGTTTATATATTAAATGAGTCATGTCAGTTATTTATACTAATAACTGTTTTAACTTGTTTTTCAACACTACATTCTCTGCCATACTGTGTGATAAACCTATTATATTTGTTCGTAAAATTACAGCTTTCAGTAGAGTAATTATTTAAGATAGAAATCATCTTAGAAAAAAGTTTGTTGCTGTTTCTTTACATTTCTCTTAATTTTTTTATTACGGAGTCTAGATTGGAAATGTTAATAAATACCTGAGTTGGAAACAGAATATATCTTTCAGAGCTGGACAGTGAGCCACAAGGTTTATCTGAAATGTTATTTACGTATGCAGTATAAAATTCTTAGATCTAAAATGCCATTTGTGCAACTTCCTGAATTGAAATTCATAACGTTGAAATTAAGAGGAATGCGAAAAGAATGTATTTATTCAGTCTAATGTCATTTTTATCCCAAATATTAGATCTCTTACTTAATGTTGCCTTGTAGCTCGGCGTTAAATTAAAGGACTTGTAACGCTATAATTAAGAATTCGATACTTGATATGAACACAACACAGAATGTTCATTGTGGAGATATGTGTCGAAAACTGTAATTTGAAAGTTTTGTAGTACATATTTAAATAATGTTTTAAAGTAATTCCATCCTAATCATCCACCCCGGTGACCATTTATGATGCTGAGTAAAAGGTCCCTTAAAAACTGACGTGTAACAGACAAAAGATAGGAGCAAAATGTTATTTTTCACTTCTCCAAATTGAAATCCATAGTGGACTAATTAAGAGGCGTGAAAGGAACAAAATTGCAATTAGATATGTAAAACCAAATTTCAATATACAGATAATATAACATACTAAATGTTAGTTAACAATTTTCTGCTCTATCTATTTACCCTGTCAAACTAGAACAACATGAAAGTTATGACAAGCCTGTGACTTAACGAAACTGGTTTATTATCGAACAAACAAAACAGACGAGTCATTGACCGAGAGATATAAGATCATGGAAAGAAAGAAAAAAAAGGAGCACCTAACGAATTTCATGTATATTTACAAGCAGGGTCAGATGTGAAATACGTATTTATAGGTCACTTTTCTAAACTTTACTGGAAGTACACAAGTCTTGATGCTATTTATATAGCTATTTATGTATATGAAATTTAAGAATTTTAGGTTTTACTTTTTAATAGACGATGAATTTGTTTCTCCTTGAAAGTTTGGTGTTTTGAATAAAAAATTACTTGTTTCTTCTTCTTTTGCAGCAAAGCAAATCTTCTTTAACACCAACCATGAATAACTCTAAATACTCGTTTCAGTGCGCATGCGTCAAAGTATCTGCCAGTGTCTAAAAATACAGTCATTATGTCTCTATAGAATTTTATGAAGTAAAAAGGTGCACTTATATTAGAACTGAATCAACTAATTTTTGTAATCAAATAGCTATTTTAATATGTTTTTTCCACACGGAAGTCCTCGTTATATTGAATAATATGTTAATTTCAAACTCTGTCTTTATTAATGGCTACTTTTTATATTTCTTGATATTTTTAATCTCCTGTTTGATTATTTGCTATCCACCAAGCTGTACAGTAAGCTACCTCTGATATAACTTCACAGTGATCTAACCTTAAAATTTAACGCTATAAGTGCTTAAAACTTTAAGCTTTAAACTACAGTGTGTGCGTGTGTTGATAAAGGAAGGGAGTATTTTAATATACTTAAAAACACGTCCTGTATTATACAGCACTATATTTCTAATTTTTTGTTAAACTACTATTTTCGTATTACTAAAGATTTTCTCAATACTTAGCATCGTATTATACCAATCTATTCTAAGTATTATATTATAGTATATTTAATATCCTAAAATTCTTAAAATTTTAAGTTTATTTTCTTACCGTTTCCTTGTGTATTATAGTATGTATTTTAATTTTAATATTGAAATTTCCTTAACCATAATATTGATACTGTTTATAGAATTTTATTTTCTAAAGATAATGCGAGTATTTTTACAAGAAGAATTCCAATATCCATAATAATATTGATGTCATTTACACAATGTAAAAGTCCAAAGTAAATGTTGTTGTTTCATGGAATTTTTTCTGAAGTAAATACCAATACTTTTAATAGACCGTACCATCTAAACAGTTCTTGCTGTTTTAAAGAACATATTTTTTGAAGCAAATTATAATACTTTTAAAGCCTATTCTTCCTGATAAGAAAGCTAATGCTGTTTACAAACACAACATCTGAATATGTTGCTTGTATTGTTTGTTATATTGATATTCATGAGTAAAATAAAAATCCTTGAAGAAAGTACAGGAACGATTGACCCCATAACTAAAAATACAATTGATGTCAGATCTAAAAACACATTAAAGCATTTAAGTTAATCAATGAAAATATGTATATGTTTCTGAGATGTGCTACTCTGACAAATATTCATTCTGGTTTTAACTGTCAAACAGTCTTATTGGACTATTTTTCATATTTTATTTGGCAATAACATTTAGCTCTCCGATTAGAATCGAATCATTACAACCAAATTCCCAAACGTTTAGTTACTCCTAGTTATATCAGCTAAAATGTCGATCATGCTGATGTAAGATTTCTATATACTTATATTTTATTTTCAGAGTCTCGGTTTATTCTGTCTTCATGTGACTCATCAAACAAACAATTTATTATATTACTATAATTTCCAGAATATTTTTAAGAATCCTGATTAGTTACTTTAGAAACGAAGCAGCTGACGTGGTTATTGCATATTCTTACGTATAAATATATATACGCCTTAAAATGTGCTTGTTGACGGTATTCTTCTGCTTTTTCAAAGACATGTACAGTCACTGTGAATTATATTACATGCTCTTTGTGTGTTTAAGAATATGTCAATACTTATTTTTCTCAGGTTTGGAAGAAGAAAGACAAAAAAAAGATAGTTTTGTTTATGTGTATACAGGTGATACATGTCAGACCACAATAACCGTGCTCCTTATTTACGGACAAGTTCGTGCGGGAAGGAAATTAAAATAATAATAACTTTATCAATGACGTTGACACATTTGCCCTGGTTTCAGAGCTTGGGATGAGCTTCTTTCTATCGCACATCTCTATAGCTTAATTAGGAGGCGTCCCAATCACCACAGGGCATGTGCTCTTAACCTAGCCATTAAGGGATGACTCTCTCTCTTTCTATATCATAAGTTTCCTATGATGTGGTGTATGGAGAAATAAGGATGACCTCCTTGTTCCGATTCTTTCCTCGATCTCTGGTATATAAAAGACCGAGGCCTTATCAGTAGGCCAAGAAGCATTGACGTCTCATCGAGATCATTCCATCCATACCTTATTGGCGTTTTACCAACAGCTGAACATCATCAGCTCTGAAGTGTTTTTATCATGGATTTTATGGTAATGTATTAAGCTGGATTATTGGTTTATTGTTAAGCACAAAACAATGAGCTTCCTCTGTTGTACCATCTGCAGTGATCCAGCCCTGAATTTTAATGAACAAACACTCAAGCTTGCCACTGAGGTGCATTATCATGGCAGATAGCTTAATAACACGAGCTTTTGTACGTTTTAAATTGTGTTTACATAATAACAGGTAAAATCAATAATCATCTCGACATAATATATATATTTATACTAACAAAGTATAAATAAATTTCATTAAAATTTTATTTTCCTATCATTAAAATGACACTATTTTTTACAATTAATTTAAGTTCCTATAAGATTATAACATAAAGTAGAATTATTTTTGTTATTATTTGAAATAATAAATGAAATATTATTTAATGATATTACAATTACAAATATTTGTATTTTTTATTATATTCTTAGCATAACCATGCCAAAAATAAATTAGTAAACACTTTATGTAAGTTATATTAATGAACAAAGAATAATTTATTGATGTATTGTGACTCTATTGTATTTCGGAATTTAAATATAGGATCCAATAAGTGCAATATTAATCATTCCGAAAATTTTGTTTTAACTTATTACATTATAAATATAGGTTTATTGGTGTTCAGAAGATAAAAGAAATTATATATTTTTGTGTAAAGTTACCACTTCTGACAAAAGAAGTCATTATTATTCTGTTCCAGATCTTTACGTTATTTGTACAGAATGTATACTCCAAAATGCTAGTTTTCGTAGTACATCTTTTAAAGAACATGCTTCAAAAGTATTCGCAGGTTACATACACCCTTTAAAATATTTATATTATGCTATGATATTCATGGTAACGAGTCGAACTAATCTACATACACTTTCGAATATTTTTTGGTCGTTTCAAGCTGTCTACCAATGGGACAGCAGTAAATATATGAAATTACAATACTAAAATCCGAGATTATATTTCCCGCTGGACACAACAGATAGCCCACTGTGATTTTGCTCTAAAACAGTATTTTCTTATATAATGAAAGAAACTCCTTTATTACAATATTTACGTATTTTTATATAGAAATAATTGATGGAACTGATTAAAGTAACATAAGTACAAGAAGCTGTTTTATTTTTTACAGTTGTGTTTTACATGCTTATTTCTATAACTGTTTATAGATTACCCAAGCTACACTGTTACTGTGTTTATTAACGTGGGTTGAAGGACTTGGACAACAGCAAGGTTTTGCTCAACAACAGCAACAAATTTCCTATGGCCAACAGAACAATTATCAACAGGCAACAAGACAACAGCCAGAAAGTTTTAATGGGCAGAACGACGTCGTGAGTGCTCTTTGTTGTTATTATTCAATCATTAATATCTACAGTATTCATTAAAATAATGTGTAACAATAAAAAGACAATGTTTTTTTTTAGTTTACCAAGAGTGTATTTCTATAGTAACACTTTATGTAACCCTCAGGGTGAATTTTTGAAAAAGGCGAGTCCATTACCTCACTTTTCAACTCATACTGAAGAAGTCATGGTAATACTAAAACAATAAAGAAACGCTTGAGTGTTTAAATAAGATTTAATTTTAGTTCATTTCTCTGTAAGTGGAAAAAAAAATCGTAATCTTTGTGATACTGGACAAAACTGTGCGTGATTTTAAGTATACTTTCGTCTTCTCTCTACTTGACTGTAAAAGTTGTACATCATTCTGTAATGGTTGATATTACACATCTTATGAAATGTTTAATCTCAAGATGCACTTGAAAATGCATCAGTGAAGATAATACTAAATAATCAGTAGTCATAAGAATTATAACACTATCAATTTAGCGGAAACAAATATTCAGTTAAATAACGAAACAGTAAAAATTCATTAACTATCCACAAACAGCCTTTACAGCTTTTGTTTTTCCTGATTAATTTAATTCTACTCAGGCAGTCTACGGATTTACAACACTAAACTTATGGGTTCGATTCTTCTCGATGGATGCAGTAGATAACCTGATGTGGCTTTGCTATAAGAAAACACACACACTCTCTACTCAGGCAAAAGCATTAAAAGCTTTCCAATACAAACTAAACACTGATATTATTTAATATCAATTTTTATTAGTACATATTTTCATAGTCGTCATCTTTGGTTTGTGTTGAAAGAACTTGGATTTTTTTAGGGTCCACCGGAGCCTTATGATTTCAACTATGAAGTGAAAGATGAATTAGGCAACACACATTATCGCCAGGAACAGGGCGATCAGAACGGTAACGTTTATGGTGGCTATGGATACACCAACGCAAATGGACTCTTTCGTTATGTAGAATATCGTAGTGATACATCAGGTTTCACTGCCACAATCCACACCAACGAGCCAGGCACTTACGCCGCAAACCCAGCTGACGTAGTCCTTAATGTAGAACAACCTCCCGCTGGTATTCAAAACCAGTACACGCAAGGAACTTCTGGTGGCGGATACCAAACAGCGCAGCAACAGTCTTTTGGTGGTCAATATCAGACGGGGAGAGGGTCTGATGGGTTCACTAAACCTAAAGCACCAAGAGGTCCAGTCAATTTCCAGAGTATAGGTGGTTCTTCGAAATCTGCTGCTAAATATAATGGATACGCTTGAATAGATATGTCAACATTAACTTGTGAAGAATGTATAAGATAGCTTTGTTCAAGGTATTACAAAATATAAGTAATCTTCAACATCAAATGACAGTGAACAAGTTGTATTGTGAAATAATGTTCTTTAGCATTTCATGAAAAACATACAACACTTAATACTAAATTGGATTTACTCAACATCTTCTTATATTTGCTCCTAGAATAATTTCTGTGGTAAATGTGTAGTTTTCAAAGTAGATTACGCTGTAAGAAACAAATAAGTAGTTCAAATTGGAACTGAAGTACTTATATTACATAAACCATAATTATGAATATATATATATATGCCAACACAAAAGATGTTTCATTATGTGTTAAACAGATACGTATTTAGTTGAAAATTTCATGCAGTGTTATATGTTTGTTTATTGTATTCAGCCCCCCCCCCCCCCCCTCAAGAAAGGCTCTTTAACCCGTTTTATACGTTCGTTACAGTTGGTGGTGTTTGTTCATAAGTCATTGTCTTCATTGTCTTGTTTTGGTGAATTTGTACGCCATACTACAGTTCTAATAAAGCTAAGCAGTGTTATGTGTGAGTCAAAATTTTGTCAAAATGTGTACTTTAAACATAGATGTATAATATATAAGTATTTGATATTAACTTCATAAACCTTGATTTGTTTCTTACCGAAATTTATTAATAGTTACTTAATTATTTGAATTAGTTTTAATAATGAAAACTACGATATTTGTACCTCTTTATTACACTCGGCCGAATGTAGTCCACTTATTAGCTTACTGGACTATGAATCAGTCCGCTTATTAGAGTACAGGACCACGGATCAGACATACGCTTCCTATTTAACACCAAAAAGAGAAATCGTGCTACGCACTTCGGGGTCGTCGATGTGTTATAAGAGTAACAGCCAAGTTCCACTATTCAAATAGAGTAGCCTAAGTCAGGGGGAAGGTGGTGTTGACTATCTTCTTGCCTCACCCTAGTCTATCACTTAAAAATTAAAGATAACTCGTGCAGATAACCCTCGAACATGCAATACCACCATCAATTATATTACAGGTTTTGTAACACAATATGACAGTAAAACTATATTTGTTGTTTTACCTTACTTATTTGCGGACAGAAATATATAATTTAAACAACAGTGGATCACAAACCTACTTTGTTAATTAATTTGTTATATTAAAAAACATAAAACATTTTTAAAAACAATTAACTGTTATTATAAGTGCATAAAAACGAAAAATACTGTTTCATTTTTTTATAAAATCTAAAATAAGGTCATTGTATAGTCTTTATTTATCAACGCTTAGAATGATATTGGCAATCAGTTCCTTTGCTGACCAAAGCGACCTCTTGTGATTTTTAAACTCACTAGAAAAGAAAATACATAAAGAAAAGTTGTCACATTTATTCAGCAGCAGGTAAAGCACAATCACAGCTTGGACGGCTAAGATCAGAATGTCCTCAATTACCTCCCTTTTATTCTCTTTTCACAAACGTTAAAAAAAGTGTGCGGAAGTTATTGCTGATTGGATTCGGTCAGATTTTGTTACAAATTCCATGGTTGTTTTGTAGTTCGTAAGGGTGTGGTCTTTCACAACCCATTATCCTTCTTAACAAGTCTTTACCTGGGAAAAATCAGCTAACCCGGTGACCACACTGGAAATTTTAGGGTAGCATTACCAACTAAGATACATATTCATTCTTTATTTATAAGGTGGTTAAGGCACTCGACTCGTAATCCGAGAACCGTGGGTTCGAATCCCCGTAGCACCAAACATGATCTACCTTTCAGCCGTGAGAGCGTTATAATGTGACGGTCAATCCCACTTCGTTGGTACAAATGTAGCCCAAGAGTTGGCGGTGGGTGGTGATGACTAGCTGCCTTCTCTCTAGTCTTGCACTGCTAAATTAGGGACGGCTAGGGCAGATAGTTCCCGTGTAGCTTTGCGCGAAATTCAAAACAGACCAGACAGACAGACAGACCTTTACTCATAATATTTAAATCTTATTACCTTAAAACCTTTAGGGTTATTTAATTAACACAAATCCTATTAGGCTAATGAAGCAGTCGAATATTGTTAATCAGGACTAACACGATCTCACGGAGGGTATCTCATGTCGCCATATTTATATGAATAAATAATTTGAAAATCAAAACTCGTATTAGTTTGTAACAATAATTTCAGTGTTTCGTGAAACTAGTTGTGGAACAGTAATGCTTTGATATTTATTCAATTCATTTCAAAATCAAACATAAGTAAAGACTTATAAAAGACTTCTTTATAAATGTTTCTAGAATTATTAAAGCAAATATTTTAATATGTGCAATGCTCTCCACTGGCACAGCGAGATGTCTGTTGACTTATACCGCTATAAATCGTGTTCGATACCCACGGTAGGCAGTGCAGAGATAGACCATAGACATTCCGCTGTGCCGCGAGGGATTTAGAAAGAGTAGAATAGATTTCTGGATATTAATTATCGTTTGAAGACGTCCAAAGTTCTTGTTATTTTATTTTGTGAATGAATATACAAAAACTTCTACGGAATTAATTATATATACGTATATTATATATGCATAAATATACTGGTGCTGTTTTAATTATAAAATAAACATTTCTAGTTTGCTAAAACTACCAAAAACCTTTTAGACGCTTACGCAAAATGAATGTTTGTTCTTACAAATCAAAAAAACTTTACCACTTGCATTAATACGTTATCCTAATTAAATTTCTCTTGTTATTGTTTTCATAAAGAAATTGATTTTATAACATTTAATTTTTAGATTTTAAAGTAGAAATAAAAAACAATCAACTTACAGTAAAAATTCCATGCGTTTATTGTACTTTTGTTTTCCATTAATTACAATAGCAGCAAACATCAAACAAGGTTACTTAACTGGATTGTTTTCCTTTCATCACAATAATAACAAACATGAAAGAAGGCTACTAAATTGTTTTCCACTCATTACAAGATTAACAAACACCAAAAAAGGCAAATTAATTGGATTGTTTTCCATTAATTACAACAACAACAAATATCAAACAAGATTACTTAAATGGATTGTTTTCCATTCATTACAATACTAACAAACACAAACAAAGGTAATTAATTGGATCGTTTTCCATTCATTACAACAATAACAAATATCAAACAAGGCTAGTTAATTGGATTGTTTTCCATTCATTACAACAACAACAAATATCAAACAAGGTTACTTAACTGGATTGTTTTCCATTCATTACAATACTAACAAACACCAAAGAAAGCTAGTTAATTGAATCGTTTTCCATTCATTATAACAATAACAAATATCAAACAAGGTTAGTTAATTGGATCGTTTTCCATTCATTACAATACAAACAAACACCAAAAAAAGGCTAGTTAATTGGATGGTTTTCCATTCATTACAACAATAACAAATATCAAACAAGGCTAGTTAACTGGATTGTTTTCCATTCATTACAACAACAACAAATATCAAACAAGGTTACTTAAATGCATTGTTTTCTATTTATTACAATACTAACAAACACAAACAAGGCTAGTTAATTGGATCGTTTTCCATTCATTACAACAATAACAAATATCAAACAAGGTTACTTAACTGGATCTTGATAAATTCTGACAGTTGAAAACAACGTAGCTGCAAAATTTCTTAAATACGTCTTGTATTTTGAAAATTAAGTGATCAACCTGTACGCTTTCAGTTTCTGTTTTTTTGTCTCGAAAGCACAAGAACCGATAAATCCAGAGTTTTGTTTGTATGTTTTTGACGATGAATCAGTTGCATTTGAACAAGGTTGTTTTGGACGACATTCTTCATCAGGCAAAAAACGGAGGAACTGTGTTACATGACTTTATTTTTAAACATTATTTACACTTGAAAGTTTTCATAAAGAAATTGATTTTATAACATTTAATTTTCAGCATTCTTCAGTGACGGTTCTTTTTAATAGACTTCGGCGTAATAATAAAAATGGTAAAATATTATGCTTTTAAAAAAACAACATGAATAATGTTTTAGCGTCCAAGTATGTTTCTTGATCTTGGTTATGAAGGCTTTTAAAATAAGTTCCAAGGTTGTAAATCTCTAATAAATTATACTAAGAAAAATATTACTTATCGATTGATATAATGCTGTATATTATTTTGGGACTGAAAGGAAAGTTTGAAAGCATAAGTTTTTTTTTTAAAAAAACGTACCTTTGTTGTATAAGTTAGGCCAAAATAAAAATAAAATAATGAAATGTCAGAAGGCTTTTCATTTTTAACTTATACATTTTATTAATGGAGTTATTTTGTGTTATAGACGTGCAAACAAGAACAAAAGAAAGAAGTCTTTCTCAGAAACATCTGAAAATGGCAACAAATTAGTAGATAAAAGCAATAGTAAAAACTAGTTGGTAGATGGTACTTAGTATCTAGCAACTAATTACTATCTAGAATTAAGTGATAGGTTAATAGCCACGACAAGGATTGGCATCCGATCGTCATAACCTTATCGTAAGTATGATATTTGTAAATGTTTTTATCCAACGAACTTAAAAACCTATACGCTTCATCGAAGTTCTAGTTGCCAGATCTATACCACTAAACACTCGTTTGTCACTCAATTAACGAATGGAATACATTTTGGCTTTTAAAAATGTCTTTGCGACATTTGAAAATATTCAATTACACAATTATTTTTCTCACTCAAGTACATCTATAAAATATTCACAAGGTTCTGCTCATTACCATTGACCAAAGAGTTTTCACAACATAATGGTATGTAGGTTGTCTTGATAGTTCTCCTATAGGTTTCAAAGCAGTTCAATCTCATTCAAGAAAACTTATATCTGTAAAACGAAGATTCGTGGAGTATTTTAAATTTAACGTTTAATTATAATTTTATATTCCATCTTTGTAAAATTTGTATGTAAAATATGTATGTATATATTTTATTGTTTTACTAGAATGTTATTACAGTACCATTCTTCTGAGTAATATATTAAGCCTACTGTAACGACTAAAATAAAAAACACTACTTAGAAAGATGAAATATTCTCAGGTACACAAAAGAGTTCAACACTTTTGCATAAGTAAGGTAAATATGCCTTAAACACAAATAATTAAACTATTCGTTCCTTTTGTTCGACATATTTTTTGCTCCTTGTTAGAAACCACAGAAATTATAATTTAACGTATAGTAAGCTATTTTATAAATTAATCTTTTTCGTCCATGGCATCTAAATGAATGTCATTTTAGAAACTTAAACATATGTTAGTAATACTTTTCACAGATATTTCTCTTCTCTTTTTTTTTATAAGAGCATTAGAATTACAGTTTCAGAAAGCATGTCGTGGTATGGTGTAAAACAACATAAACTCTAAAAAGTATTTGTTTTTAAAACTGCCATAACCAGTAAAATAGCTCGTAATGAAAGTCCTAACCTAGTTTTCTGAATTCAGTTTCAATTTCAGAATAAAACTAACAAGTATATCGTAAATCTAGGGTACGTCTTACAACAAATTGAGCTGCGTTCTTTCTCATCAAGCAATTACACAAAACAACAAATTGACACGTGTTTTCATCAGGGTACATACATTAAACAGCAAATCGATTTGTGTTCTCATCATTGTACATCAAATAACAAATTAACACGTGTTCTCCTCAGGATAAATACATCAAACAGCAAAATGAGCAGTGTTTTGATCACAATACATCAAACAACCATCCAGCACTTGTTCTCATCAGGGTATACTAACAAAATATTGAGCCGTGTTCTCACCATGATACATTAAACAGCATATTGAGTCGTGTTCTCGTAAGGATTCACAAACAGCGATTTCAGTTCTGTTCATATTATAGTTTGTCAAACAACAAACCGTAATGTGTTTTCTTTAAAATAATTATCACAACAAACGATTTCTTCCTCTTGCTAAGGTATACTTCAGAAAAAAGCTGAGATACATTTTCTGAGGCTATACCAAATAAAAGTCAATTTACTGTTCTCGTTAGAATAAAAACCAGAGTTGTATTTTTATTTACCAATAGCAAACAGCGCAATTGGACTGTGTTATCCCAAGGATACATAACCAAAACAGACACATTAAAATTAAAATATTAAAGTAAACAATAACAACAAACACACAAAATTTGCATGTTTTACATTTTTATCAGATTTTTGTAAAGTTTTCAGGGTTCATTAAAAAAAATAATCATTCTTGTTCAAAGCTTGTAACACACGATGAAGGCTTTTAGTGAAAACAATAAATCTTTTCTCGTGGTTGACTTTTCACTAATTATTTATACAAGTTTTTGAAATAACAGTAAGCAGTGGGTTCAAAGTTTCATAATGAATAGGTGTAACTTTTCAATGTTTGTATCTTCAATACATTAAGAACTAAAGATTTTGATAATCTTATACAAACATTCTAATTTTAAAATTGTATGATCGTGCACCAGCAAAAATATTTTCACACATATAATTTTTCGTCTTTTTAAGATGCTACTTTTTCAACCAGTTATTTCTATAAATCTGAAATTGTAATAATTTTTGACAAATATTCTACGAAAATTATCTGTAATCTTATTAATTTGCATCACTTTTTATCTATTTCCTCAAAAGCATCTGCTAGAGTTTTTCCCTACTGTTTTAAAATTCTCTACTTCCAAATAATTCTCTACGTCTTTATAGTGTATTAATTTAAGATCCCATAAAAATATCTCTGCATTTTTTAATACCTAACGTTTTACAGAGTGCTCTTATTACCCAGTCTCATGACTACCTCTATAGAAATTACTCTGTACTCTTATTTAATTGCTACAATTTTATGATCCTGCTTTATCAAAATGTCTTTGCAAATTTAAACTCCACTGTTTTACGGTATTATTTCTGCAATTTAATTATATAACATTATTGCAGTTTTAATAATTTATCTTAACAGTTGCTACTCTTGGAGAAGTCCTATGTGTCGTTCAGTATCTTTTGCTTTACTAATTTATCTTTTTAAAATATTATATATAGTATACATATATAAAAGAGCAATAGAAAGAAAATATTATACAAAATAGTCAGTAACATGTTATATTCTTTTATATATCAGTACGTTACTAACTTTTTTTTTTCAAAATGTATGTCAAACAGCATAGATACTTGGGATCAAATTCACTTCAAGAAACTCCAAAATAAAGATTATAAAATTAAACCTCTCTTCAATTTTAATAATTTATCAAGTATAATTAGACTTGACTTTTATTTATTAGAAAATGCTGCAGTATTTTTAAATAAAATCACTAATAAATAATAAACTATGAACAATTATTATTATATTAGTACAGAGGTTATGTCCGAACAAACTGTCGTAAACATGAATATTTCTCTTAATTTCGTACAAGTTGATGAAAAAAATGTAAAGGAGTTCAAGTCACAATTTTATAACGGGCGTAACCAGTCCCCTTGACAGCTTAGAATACAAAATGAGTGAAAGTGCAATTTTTAGGTCACTGTGAAACTCGCTAAAATTCCATAATGTAGTTAACAAAATTCATGTCAATTCCTTGTAGTGTTTAGGTGTATGCTTCTTTTTTTCGCGTAAGTTTCTTCAGAGATAACGAATTAGCTTCCGACCTCCTTTGATGTGAAGGTATATATAAGGATGATTAAATGAGTGAGATCAATAATCTGTTGAAAGTGTTGACTTAAAACTCAGGGTTTCCATCTAACTTCAAAGTCATAATGTTGAAGGTGAGTCCAAACTCTGGATACTCTTATTTTGCGTTCTAGTAGTACGACATCTAGGGTGTCGTATTTAATTGAAATTATGTTTAAGCCTAATATCTCAATTAGTTAACGACGGACATAAACTAAATATATGCATATATATAAGTAATAATTTGACATAGTTAGCCTAACTATGTAGACTTTTAAGTAAACGAAATTTGTATGTATCTTATAGATGAAATCTTATATGAAATAATAGACAGTTTAAATTTCATATTTCTTAAGGCAACATATCACTGAATATTACTACCTTGAAATAAGCCTAACGCTTAGGTATTTTCATGCAACAATGTTTTTTTTTTTTTAACCGCACATCCAAATAAAGCCCTAACTGTTTTTGCGACAGTCTGTATAATCGTATAATTTCTAGTCCTGTATTTAGAAATTAACCAGGTACTTATATTTTATAGCCAACATGATTTTAGATTCAAATTGTAGTTTTACTAAAGCTTAGTTTAATGTCTCCAAATGTATAATTTAATCAAAACATCACAGCGCATAATAACAGTTAACTAGTTTTCTTAATATTCCTTTTTAAATCTCAGTTGTTCTACATAATTCACTGTATGTTTTTCTTAAACACATAACATCATCTTTATAAATTGAGAATTTCTTTCACAGGCCATTGTTTTCTTAGCCGCAGTAGCTGGCGTTCTGGGTGGTAATATCTACGCCCCTGTCGCCTATCATCCGGTTGTGTATTCTCACCCCGACGTCTATCACGTATGTATATTGTAACATTTTGAGTTACCACTCTCTCCCGTTATATAACACATCCTTTTTTCAAGCTTGCTGTTTGTGAAGTATATGTTAGTATTTAGTCCTTTCACTATTATCCGAAGTCTTTTTATTAAACTATTTATATTTATTTTAATGTTATCATCTTATATATTATTAAAAACAGCTTTCAAACATCAAAATACTAAATGAATTTTTATCGGTTTCGAACAATAAATGAATAAGCTTACAAATTAGTAAACGTTTTGACAATAAAGTTTGAGGGAAATGACCTTTCCCTCCAGATAATAATAATAAACTACATTTCTGCCAACATTTCCCCTTTGCTACTATCTGGAAAGCAAAGGTCGTATATTTCCTTCTCTGGCTTCATTGAAAAATATATAAATTCCTGTTATATGCACTAAACTTTCTGAAACTAGTGAATGATTTCAAAGTAGAATAGCATTATTATTTGTGTACTCGAGTAACTAATTTATATTGGTATTGTTGAATATATTAGACGAGCTTCCACTCATAATACCACTTATCAAATAAAACCCACCATTGTTAATTATACACACGAAGTCAGAAAAAGAAACGCCCGGTTATTGTCGTACTTACATAAAAATGCTGAACGAATTCGACACTGCTTAAATTTATAAAAGACGTCATTGAATATCTGGAAAGTTTATTAATTTCCAAAACTGCAACAGTTATTTTCTATAAAACATGAATGTCACTATTTTATAAGTTGGCATGAAAATCATCCACTACAAATGCACACAAAAATCTCTGTAAATGATCCAGAAAAATCAGCCATTGTAATGTACACATAATATCAGTAAATGCAACATCAAAATCGTCCATTAATACCCCACTCATAATCTCAGTAACTGCACAGTTTTAGTTGTGGTGTATTTCTAATATTATCACTTTACTGTGACTATTGTTCCAGGCTGCTCCCGAACCTTATGAATTTGGCTTCGACACTACTGATGAATTCGGCACTCAGCTGAGCCGACACGAGAGTGGAGACGCTAACGGAGCTGTCGCTGGAAGTTATGGCTACGCTGATGCCAATGGCATCTGGCGTAAGGTGAATTACGTTGCCGATGCTGGTGGTTTCCGCGCCCAGGTCGACACCAGTGAGCCCGGCACCGCCAACCAGAACCCCGCCGACGTTACCATCAACTCCAACCCTGTTGCAGCTCCTGTTGTCTACAAACATCCTGTCGTCAAGCACGTGATTCCTGCCGTTCATGCCTATGCTCCTTACCACCCAGTTGCTTTTAAGGCTTTAAAGTATCATTAAATGTTACGAGAAACAAAAATGTTCATGTGCTCAGAGTCGAAGAAAAAAGTCCATTGTAGAAATAATTAAAAGCTATGCTACGATAGATTTGCCATATAGTATATAAATGCTCTAACAATACAGCTTGATGTACACTAAAAAAAAGATGCCTATTTTTAATGCAATAGATTAGTGTGTTTTCAGATAATGTTTTCCTAATTTTATTTTTGCTAAAAATTCATTGTTAGTCAGTCCAAACTATGTACAACTGCACGTATTTGTATATTTGTCAAAATAAATTATCGCTTTTAGAAAGTTGTAAAAACTATATGTACTTTCACTATATTCTGTTCTGATTTCCCACATTAATATTTTTTATCCAACCACAAAAATATTTTGAATGTCAAATGTCTGAGTACGTTTCATATAACACTTACTATCGTTTCATTAATCTGCCAGTTGTCGCAGTTCTTCTGAATTACGAAAACTGTTGAAACAATACAATGCAAATTTAGTAACTCATGAACAAGATTTATAATTGTGTTTTGTAAGGGTATTAATATCCAAGGCACCTTTGCCAACATTACTTCATATATATATATTTAAGGTCTAATTACTGTTAGTATAAAAAACTATAAATTATCTCATATCAGTTTCAGAAAATATACTATTACTATTGGAACCTTTTAATAACTGAATTCTGCAATATAAAAAATAAAATCACAGTAATAATTGTGCTTATAATATGCATATCCTGTAGTCTAAAAGTATTAATGCAGTATTTTGCTTTTTCGTGACTCGTGAGTTTCATTACACAACTCTCTGTTATTGTAATTACTGCCTTTTAGCCAACTCGCTTGTGTATAATCTTCTACGAATATAGACCCGTAGAGAAACATCAAACCACGAAGCAAGTAATTATTACGTATATATGTCACAAACCTTAAATCAGAACCAATCATAATTTCAAATAACCAAAGATACTTCTAGATAATAAAAAACAATGTTATTAATTGCACCCAGTACATAAGAATATAGCTAATGTGTACAACTAAAACGGTATCGTTGGTCCAAAAATTTTAACTACAACGATTTCACTGTAATGTAAACAATTATACTCGCCCGAGAAAGCGCGTTACCATTTTTGAGAAAAATTACTAAACGAGGGTTTACTGAAATTTAAGTCTTAACACTAGATAACAAAATTCGCCTTGAATAAAACGTCGTCACTTTCAAGAGGTCGGTTTGTTTGAAATTAAGCACAAAAATACACATTCGGTTAGCTGTGCTTTACCCACTACGAATATCGAAACCCGGTTTCTAGCGTTGTTAGTCCGTTGACATACTGCTTTGCCAGGAGTTCGCTATAACAAAAACAGTTAAACCACAATGGTTCGTTATAATTATAACAATATTATCAGACAGCATTAGGGTTCACTATAACTAAAACGATGTGTCTATACAACAATATTATATTATAATTCATAACACTATAAACCTACCTTCCTATAATTAAAGCATTTTCTTTATTATGTGTATTATAATTTTTTATAATATTTTATTATTTTCAGTTATATTAAGTTGAATCCGCTATTATAAAGACAGAGAACAGTTAGGTTGACCAGAAGAATAAAACTTGAGTTTCAATATTCCAGTTTTATTTGGATTCATATTTTTGACTTTATATGTTTCTCTTCGTGTAACAGTTATAATGAAGGCTAGCGTAATACAATTGTTTGTTCTTCTATCTTTGTGTTAACTGTGGTAGTGAAGTTTACTAGTTCTCTGTCAAAGAGAGTACGAAGGTAATTTCCAAGGACGATTGTTTCTATATCATGCATTGTGTAGTATCTTTGCTGGCCACTATACAGGTTGTAACGTATACTTATTTCTATAACTCTTAATGTTCTAATCTTTCTAATTATTCTGAAATGTTTCAAAGTTTTCTTAAAGCGAAATATTATCATTACATTTAATTCAATAAAGTTTTTCTTCTAAGTTCTTCAACTTGTCAGAAATCAATTATGAACCACTAATTCTTCATTATTCCGTTCAGATGTAGTAAATGTGAACATTAAATAAAGATATGTTTATCTACGAGAATCAAGTTCACAGATCTGACAACACATCTTGAAATGTAATCCTTAGTCACTTGATTGATTTGCAGATTATCTACCTGTGCGATTAGTGACAGAGTTTCTTAGCCACATTAAAGTAAGAACCCACCCTCTAATTCACTCGCTTGACTAATAATTGACACGTAGTTGTTGTCTGTTGTTTGTTGTTTTTACAGATTTAAAAAACATCTCTTTCCTGAAGTAGTCCATCAGCCCAGAAGAAAGAAAAAACGCCTCTGGTCTGTGGATGGAATCGAGAGAGACAAGTCGTACTCACTGAAGTCCACACTTGGATTCAATGCTTTCTTCTATATTTATCAGATTCTTCAAAGGGTTCTATATCTTATCTTTTATCTCTTGCGCCAAACATTAACAAAGATGCTGCAACTAGTCTCCACATTTTTCAGCATCAAAAATACAATGTTATGAAGAAAATGCACGATTGGGTGAGAAACTGAGACCTCCTGATATTCCGTGTGATGATCTCTTTAGAACATTTCAGTGGTCAGCATTCAATGTACATCATCTTCACCACTGTCTCAAGTCGTAATCTGGAGAAAATAGGATGGTAGAACTGATTCCAATTATTAATCTTAGGATATTAAAGAGTTTTATTTCTTTGTTTATTTTGAAATTAAGCAAAAAGTTACACAATACTGTATGTGATCTGCCCACCACGGATACTGAAAGCCGGTCTCTAGCGTTATAAGTTCGAAGACGTGGGAGAGGGCACTATTAAAGAGAATAGAATACTTGAGTAGGTATTCTCTGAATGATCCTCTCTATTGTTCTCTTACACCATTGTACAGAACTACCAAATTGGAGAATTCAGCATGGGATTAAAACGTCGTTCCAACACAAAGAAAAATGGTAATATAAGTCCATAAAAATTTCAGACAACAATTTAAAAACATAGCGAAAATCCAACTTAAAAGAAACAAAGCTCTTTACTGGATATACGTTATTTGAGCACTCATGTCTGAAAATGTAAACTGTGTAATAGTTCTACATCTCAGATCCGATACCCTCATATCTTCAGTCCGATATGACAATTATTAGGCAAAGCTATGACAGAAGAAAGTCTGTTATAAATGTAAAAAGCATTTATGCTTGTCGTTGTAAGTTGTAAATATTTGTGTTCTCATTTTTCTTTTAGTTCCTAATACCTTAATATTTCTATTTCAATTGTTTGCTATTTCGTTAATGTTTTCCCACACCAAAATAATTCTAATTATTTTCATTCCTTTCAGTTTAATAAAGCCAAAATTCTGAGACCTTCACCTCTCCTGCCATAATTCTGCTGTGACTAACTATTTTTAACGTATTGTCCAACTGAATTACTTCTGTATAATTAATGATACTGCGTCAAGTTTACTTACCTCACTTAAATATATTGTATCTACCAACGTCAATGTTTGTAGAAATCTCAATCACCCAGTTAAATTATGGGATTTCTATTAAAGATCTGGATGACAGTATATTTAACTACTTTTAATTAATAATCTAAGATTGTCCCATTAATAACATTAAAACAATACCTAAATTTCGAGAGATCCCGACACCAAAGGGTCAGACGTAAAAATGTGAAATGGTATTAAAAATAAAGGGTTCAATGCACTTAAATATATAGGGTCATTATAAAGCTTCTTTGGAGTTTTAAATTTTCATAACTTTAGTTCTATACATGATAAAATAAACCTGTGAAAAGGTTAATGAAAGAAGTTATTACATTTTTACATAGATATATTCTTGAGAGTTTAATTTTCAACACGTCTACCATCATTACTTATACAAACTGTGATGCGATTCCAAAGTTCTACAAATACGTTTTACAGTTTAATTTCAGTAACATCCCGAATCACATTGGCTATCCTAGTCCGCAGGTCACCTAAATAGTCCGCAGGTCATCTAAAGAGCGAGGTTTTATTGAATAAACAATAGTCTTTACATGTCCCCATAAGAAGAAATCTAATGAGCTCAAATCTGGTGACCGTGGTGGCCAGGAGAGTGGTCCACCCCTTCCAATCAGTCTGTTAGGAAAATTTTCACTCAAAAACTGCCTAACTGTGAGAGCAAAGTGATAAGGTGCGCCATCTGGCTGAAACACTGTAACACTGTATTAGTCCTAATCGTGTAAGTGCAAGAGTATAAAGTAATTTTGCAGTATTTCTATATATCTCTCACCATTATCATCCTGTCCTTCAAAAAAGAATGGCCCAATTACGTGTTTTTTTTTTTCCTAATGCACACCAAACATTGATCTTAGGAGAATCTCTTTCACGTTCCTCAAACTCATGTGGCTTTTCAGTGCCCCATATGTGGCAGTTATGTCTGTTAACTTTACCACTAATGTGAAATATTGCTTCGTCGGAAAACATTAAATTGTCCAAAAAATGAGGACTTTCCGTGGACTTTGAATAAAGGATTGTTCAACAGCTGCTACATTTTTCTCACTTACACTTGGCCTTCCAGATCGTGACTCATCATTGGCAGAACCTGTTTCTTTGAACTTATTAATCCAGTGAGTTATGGAATCCCTGTGTGATGCATCTCATAATTAGCTCTAAATCTTCTTTGGATCGCGATGACAGATTTTAGCTCGGCTAACCACATAATATAGTTTACTTTATCTTCAATTGATGCAATGGGTCAATCTTATTTCCGGAAAAAAAATGAACAAATTAATAAAATAAAAATAATAACCAATTTACTGCTAAATCATGATAACATAAATGTAGCACGCTTCTCAATGCTCTTTACAGTTTGATTTTTTCATTTATAGAACTGAAGTTATGAAATTTCAAAACTGCACAAGGACTTTATAATGACCTAGATGAGTGTTCTTTATAATTAAAACGATGTCACTGGATCACAGGAGCTTGTAATAAATAGAACGTTAATACTATAACGTAAGGTTTATTGTAATTATTGGATATCACGAGACAATAAGATCTCATTAAAAACTATTTTGCTAACTGCAACGGTTTATTATAACTAAACAAACATCTGTCGCTAGACTACAATGATTCAATATAACTAAACAAATATTTGTCGCTAGACAACAACAATCATTCCAACTACAATTAAACGATGCAACCAGAATACCTTATCAAATAGCTCACACATGTAAATTTCTGCACAAATCACTTGACATATATTAATTTTTGTTCTTAATGACGTGCTAACGCGTTGTTATCAGAAATGTCTTAAAAATCATGGACAAAATTTTAACAATTCGATATTTCTTGTTCCTATATTTTATTTATTTTGCATACTACTATACTGTAATTATAGTTATTTGATAATTATGAGAACATTTTCTTTATTCACTCCCATATTCCTTTTGCTAGTACCTTCAAAAATCGGTCATCAACATTCTAATTCTACTTAAAAGTTCATAAAAACACCAAACAAATAAATGTTTGAATATAAAACCATTACAGAGAGAAAGAGAAACAAAATAAAAATAAATATTAACAATGATAAAATAGTTCCATATGGTGTGTAATACTGTATTTCAACCACTGGTAGAGTTTATTTGTTTGTCTTTTGAATTTTGCGAAAAGCTACACAATAGCTAGCCATCCTTAATTTAGCAATATAAGACTAGAGGGAAGAAAGGTAGTCTTTACAACCCACCGCCAACTCTTGGAATATTCTTTTGACCATCACATTATAATGATCCCACGGCTGAAAGGGCGAGCATATTTGGCATGATGGGGATTCGAACACGCGACCCTCGGATTAGGAGTCGAGTGCCTTAACCACCTGGCCATGCCGGGCCTACACCTGAAAATACGAAACACGTCTAGAAGCATGTTCCAAAATCGAACTTTAACATTTCCATCAAGACATGGCTAACAAACAAAATAAAACGTCCCGTTCATCCACTCAAGCTTTGTCCTTAGTATTACGGGTCAAACATTCTAACCTTCTGGCCATGCCAGAATCCAATCTTTCAAGCCTTATAAGAAAAGGCATTAAGTAGTTGAACCAAATATTGGTTGCATAAAATAATAGTAAAAGTTGGATGTAGTTAACTTTTAGATTCCTTTAGTAGATGGTTATGTGAAATTTTTTGTGCATTTTGTAATTTTTAATAGTCTTGTTTTCACAGAAACAAACTTGAAACACAGAAGTTAATCCATCCATCTCACATCATGCTTGAACTAATGAAACAACTCAACACAATCAAAGACTAAAGACTCTGAAGTTTTAGCACACAATAGATTGATTTGGAAAAAATGTTGAGGAAGATTATGTGGTTTTCGACTCTCTACAGTTGTTTGAAGAACGTTTTTGTTCACTAACATTGCATGTATACCAGCTGAAACAAGAGTTGTCATGTCATACACAAGAACATTTATCGGAGGATAATCTATATGGCGTGTCGATAAGTTTCGAAAAGAATGGTTTCTATGTGCAAATGTTCCATCACACCATGTTTCAAATAAGGTATACTCTCTTTTAATTTAGCATGAAAGTCACAGAGATCTCCTATACTAGCCTGATGTAGCTTAGCTAATATAGGGGCAAAAGCAACAGATGTTTGGGTGTTGTGTGTACTTAGCATCAATAATATGGTTCCTATCACACAAACGGCAGAAGGAACGTAGGCTCACAAGACCAATTCGATACCTGAAAATGCTCAGAATACTGCATCAACCAGTAATAATCCTTCTGATGAATCGAACATTGAATGAGCTAAGAGTTTACAAGATATGTGAAATATTACATTTGTACGGGTAAGCTACGAACAAGAATAAATTTGTTTTCTAGTCATCTTTATTTTTTGAGCATATCTGGGATAAGAAGAACATAGCATATGTAAACATATTTGAGTTTGGTAAGCGGTATTTCATTTATTGTAACTACCTGAGGAAGTAGACGGAGGATATTATGAAATGACTTTTTATTGGTCTCAGAATAATAAATACATTATCAGAACAACTTTGAAGGCATAAGCCGCAGCCTTTGGAAGTACCCATTTAAAAATATATATATTTAAAAGTTTGTTTTGTTTTTAGGTTTAGTATAAAGCTACACAATGGGATGTTTTTACACTGCTCTCCACGGGTATCGAAACCAGGTTTCTAGTGGGGTAAGTCCGCAGATATTCCGCTGTGCCACTAGAGGGCATTTTTAAAACAAAAATGAATGTCTTCAAAAAGAAAAACTCAAAAAAATAGTTTAAAATATTAGAACAACAACAGTATAAAACTTTTATTCTTATATTTCTCTAATATTCTGTTTTTTACTGCCGTATTCTACCATAATAAACTATGAATTTATCTTGTACAATATATTTTTTGATTAATAAAAATAAACAAAATATTAATCATCACAAAGTTGTGGTCAGATACCAAAGATTTTAAATGTACGTTTTTTGAGGATTTACATATTTGTTACTAAATTTCTTATTAAATATATTAAATTCAGGTCTTTCAAAATAGGACGCTTAATAGTAGGTCTGAGGACTTATAACACTAAAAATCGAGTTTCTGTTCCGCAGTGGGTAGAATACATATAATCTATTGTGTAAATTTGTGTTTAACACAAAACAAATGTTGGGCAGAATCCAACAGGCTCTAACAAACTTATTGTGAATATCAATGCATTACTGTTATGGAACTGTGGTATGCTAATTCACTACGGTCAAATTAGTTATAACGCGTTGAAAATAGAGGAAAACTGAATCGAAGAAAGCTTATTTCATCAAGGAAAGTATAAAAATTACTGCAATGTTTATTCTATGGAAAGGTTTCTCTCAAAGAATTTTTCACAAAGATTAGTAATAAATAGTAATTAATATTCTCTTTTACGACATTTATGGAATTGAACTGAAAATCTAATTTTTTATTTCAAAATTCTTAAAACCTGAATGTTTTCAAAATCTATGTTGTTATATAAACACACCTCATAACCTCGCTCCTTAGTAGTACAGCAATATGTCTGCGGACTCACACTACAAGAATGGAATTTTCGATACCCGAAGTGTGCAGAGCACAAATAGCCCAATGCGAAGCTTTGTGCTTAATTTCTAATAATTTTACGTTTTGCGAAATTCGGAACGGTAAGAAATGCACTGATTCGGTCAAGTTAGAGTTATCCACGTGAATCGGTAGACGCCTGAATTTATCTTTAAGTCTAAGTTACATAATTTTCATTATATTTAAAGAAAGAACAAATCAGCTTTATGTATTTTCGCCTGTCATATACAGAAGAACATCTGATTCACACACATAACGTATTTTGGAGTCGAAATTGGTATCATAATGTTCTTTAACATTTATTGTATCTAACACTCTATGCTCAGTATGTATGAAAATAACGTCATGCTTCCGGATCGGCCTATATCACTCATATGGTATATTAAATAAATTCTCAAAGTCTCTAACGCTTAATTTAACATATTGATATTCGACTGTATATATAAAGGACTTGCTGTTCTATAAATACATCTCTGTGAAGTTTGAGGTGTCAGTGGTAATAAAGACAATGGAAATATGTGACTTAGGATTGGTTAGAGTTAGCTGCGGTTGAGTACTCTCATTTATATATATGTGTGTGTATATATGTTAATAATTATATATAATTTACACTTTTTCTTTAATTTTCTTCATTTTTGCACTGAGGTGTTTTACACTTTTATTGCTAAACACAGTTCTAACACCTATACCCTAATGAGAATCAATAACTGTTTTCATATTATATAATGTGTTAAGGTTAGTTGAAACCTAGTGTTAGTAGATGTACGTCGATATATTCTGTATTTAACACATACCATAAAACAATTCATCATCCGCAAACTTTTACAAATATTACGTTCGTACAAAATCCTTGCGCGAATTCTACTTGAAATATTTCGAGCATCAACTACTGAGAAACGTGTATTTGTATTGTAAAGCGTTATTCGGTGTATCAAGGCGCAGAACTCAAGTTAAATAACAAAATATTTATTTTAATTATACCAATTGTATTGTTTGTTTTTTGAACTTCGCACAAAGCTACACGAGGGCTATCTGCGCTAACCGTCCCTAATTTTGCAGTGGAGGGCTAGAGGGAAAGCAGCTAGTCATTACTACCCACCGCCAACTCTTGGACTTCTCTTTTACCAACGGATAGTGGAATTGACCGTACCATTATAACGCACCCACGATTGAAAGAGCGAGCATGTTTGGTGTGAAGAGGATTCGAACCCGTGACCCTCGGTTTGCGAGTCCAAGTGCCTACTACCTGGCCACGCCGGGCCAACGAATTGCATATCGCCTACAGTCACTATAGTATGTCGATTCATATATTTTCTGTAACACTCACATTGAAAAGATGGTTCTGTAACATTAGTTAATTATCACTTTTTTTGTGTAGTCCTTAAAATTCAAGTAAAAATAAAGTTTGGGCCAAAAGAAAGATCAACTAACTCAGTAATCAAGATCATGTGAAGTGTTCAATTAACATTTCATCTTTTATACTTCTAAGTAAAAATCTTCAAGTGTGAATTATTTAAGAAGCATTGATAGCTCTCAGTTATACCACAAAAGCATTTCTTTTAATAAAATTGATACTTTCTTTTGGTTCATCGTGTATCTGAATTACACATTTTAAATTTTTCAACATATTTTTTTTTACTTCTTTTACTGAAGTATTTATCGCTGACCTTTAGATATTTGTCCTCTACAACTTTTCTCTCATAACTGATAAAATCCAGGCTGAGACTTATTAAGTGTAGAATAAACCTGATTAAAATCTAGTCACACGTAATGTGGATCACATTTTTTTATTTCATTATTTGTCGCCAGAGGGCTGGGAGTGCTCGCCATTTACTGCATACTGGTCGAACCGAATTACACGTATTTATTTGAAAATATTATACAAATATTCTTTCTTTATAATAAAAGTATTTTAGGAAAAAATCATGTGTTTAACAAGAGTTTCAAATGGTATACAACTATCAACACCGTCTACTTCATTTATCCTTTCTTAATATGTAGTTCAAGAAATAAAAAAAAAAACACGTATGTGTTTTGCATCAACAAGGGCGTAACCTGTCCTCATGACGGTTGCAGTAAAAGAAGCAACATGCAAACCAAAGAAAGTAAAACTTTGAGGTCATGTTCTCTAAATACAATACAACATCATGTGGTGTTATATTTTACAATTTTGTAAACTTTGTTCTGATTTTTTATTACATTATCAAAGTATAGGTTTTTATTGGTAACAAACCAACCATCGACCTCGTTTTTGATCTACGTATATATATATATAAGGTGGAGAAACGCTAAGAGACAAATAAGCTTTGAAAGCTCAAGCATTTTTCTAGAGATTTCATCTCAGGGTTTTCACACAACTTCATTATTCACAATGCTTAAGGTAAGATTAAATGTATTTTGCAGAACCACTCAAGGGATATAATATTTCTTATGAAAAAGAGAAAGTTTCTTAACAGATCTATCGATAGATTAAACCTATTTCCCTAATTTGGGATCCTTTTGATTTTATTTTAGTATAAAATAACATGTGTTCGTTATTTACAAATTTAAAATGTGGTAGGTAATATTGCTTTATAGAGTCTGATAACCAAAGATTGAAATAACAAAATATTATTTAATCCTCTCTAGAAATACTAATGTTGTTATTTTGTAATTAAGCCCAAAGTTGCATAATGGGCTATCTGTGGTCTACCCACCACGGGTATTTAAATCCGGATTCTAACGTTGTAACTCCCAGACATACTACTGTGCCAAGGGGAGGCAACACCTAATGAGCTGCTATTTCTAATATAGTACTCCAGTTAAAACAACGTTAATTCTATATAAACGAGTAAAATTTATTTTATTCGACATTTTTGCTTGTGTTTCCCTTTCATGTATTTAATTCCATAACTACGGTGAGTAGATAATATAACATGCTTTATGGTAATTTGAAGTTTTTAGCGTATCATGAGATATAACTGGAGGTTTGGTTTCTCCTGCCAGGTCTTCGTTTTTCTCGCAGTTGTAGCAGGAGTGTTTGGAGGTAATCTCCTTGATCCTTATGCCTACCCTGCTGCTTATCATCCCGATCCATACTACGTAAGTAATAACTCACGTTATCATTAAGTAAATTACTCTTACAAAGGTATCTATGAATGTCATTCTTACAGGTAACAGACAACATATAGTAAAAGACATGAGAAGTTATCTTATGATGACTTTTTCTAGTGTAAAAAACGCTATAATAAATGATCAAAATAAGCATTAAACCAAGACTGACTTAAGGAAGTTTAAAAAATTTGGCACGAAAGGATATATTTGTTTTAAAAATGCATCATAGTTGCATTGTTATCTATCGTACTTGTACAAAGATAGTCATTTCAACATTGAATGATCGGTCTATATCCAAACTGCCACAAAATGCTTACTTGTATAAAATGCTCAAAAAAGAGACTTATGAATCAATTCGTGCAATAGTATATTTCAGCAGAGGGCGCTTCCTATATTATGATATAATATTAAGATATAAATCAAAGCTTAATTGAACAATAGAATGAACTTCAATACAAACAGATTAATGAATTGTTCACAACATACCGTTTGTGTTTAACTTCGTTATTATTTTGCACCATTCTGGGATACAACCGAAACTATTTTCAACACGAAACTATTCACAAAATCTCAGTAAATGAACTGTGAAATCATCCACTAGTAATGGATACAAATCTTAATAAATGCACGATGTAAATCATCTACTACTAATGCATACATAGCTTCAGTAAACACACCATGAAAATCATTCACTAGTAATGCACACACAATCTCAGTAACTGCAACAGTTATTTTCGATAAAACATGAATGTCACTATTTTATAAGTTGGCATGAAAATCATCCACTACAAATGCACACAAAAATCTCTGTAAATGATCCATAAAAATCAGCCATTGTAATGTACACATAATATCAGTAAATGCAACATCAAAATCGTCCATTAATACCCCACTCATAATCTCAGTAACTGCACAGTTTTATTTGTGGTATATTTATTATATTATCACTTTACTGTGACTATTGTTCCAGGCTGCTCCCGAACCTTATGAATTTGGCTTCGACACTACTGATGAATTCGGCACTCAGCTGAGCCGACACGAGAGTGGAGACGCTAGCGGAGCTGTCACTGGAAGTTATGGCTACGCTGATGCCAATGGCATCTGGCGTAAGGTGAATTACGTTGCCGATGCTGGTGGTTTCCGCGCCCAGGTCGACACCAGTGAGCCCGGCACCGCCAACCAGAACCCCGCCGACGTTACCATCAACTCCAACCCTGTTGCTGCTCCTGTTGTCTACAAACATCCTGTCGTCAAGCACGTGATTCCTGCCGTTCACGCTTACGCACCCTATGGTCACCCCCGTCGTGAAATACCATTGAAATTTGCTATAAAGGAATTTAGTTTCGTTTTACAGCTTGTTCTCTTCAGTGTATTAAAGAAGAAAAGGTGAAGGTTGTGCTGAATAATTTCCGTTTGTTATATTCAAAATCGTAACTTAAAATTGCGTAAAAATGTTAACATTAAACACGTCTATTTTTTTGTATGCTTCCCGCTGTACAGTAATAACCAGAGTGAAAGTGTCTTTGTCAGAAAGCTTGGTATCCAAGACTGCTTGTATTTATTTACACATTGAATAAATTAATGTTATTGTTTTCAGAAATAATGTTGCATTTGCATTGTTTAGAACATATTAATAATCCTTAACTTTCGGATTTTGTGTTTCTTTCCTAAATTCTTTATATACTATAATACAATATTTTGATAGCCCTATGTCATTGCCTCACGAAACCGATACAGTAATAAATCATTATTATAACTACATATCCATTTTTTAATATAATTATAGATCAGCTTACCAATTATGTAATGTCATCAAAAAAAACCCGTAAAACTGAGAAGCTTCAAGAACAAATCCCAACTAATTTGTTGTGAAAACAATATAAAATAAATGGGAATGATATTTTTCTTAAGTATAAATACTCTTAGCGCATGTGCATTTCTAAATTAAAATATCACTACCTAAACACATATACAACTTTAAAGTAATGCCAAATAAGTGAGTGAAAAGCATTTATATATATATAATCAACAATAGCATGTAACCATACGCCAATAGAGAGATTATATATGTGGATTAAACACGCTTCTTACAAAACAGCTGTGAGTATCCTCAGTAAAGTACAAATTCTAGAAATGGGAAACAAGAAGAGCATTGAAAGAGAAGGAAGAAAACAAACACACGTTTGAATGAATTATCTTTTTTTGTCAGATCTTAAAAATTTTATCTAAGCTCGCAGATTTAGTTAGTTTTTATATAGAATTATTTCTCTGCTGGAACTGCCACGAACACATCGATAGGAGCTGAATTCAAGAGCGAGGATTATGATAATTTAACTGCACTCTTTTATGTTCAATGAAATATCTATTATGGCATCCCACAACCCCAAATTATCTATGTAAATCGTTATGTCAACGATGTATATCTAACCCAAGAAAAGACAAATCCTAACTTATTCTTCGATAAGTTTCTTTACCACTGCTTGAAATTAATGCATCTTCGCTTCAGAAAGGCATGACACAGAAACAAGTTCAAACAAGTATAAGCTTTACCAAACAATTATTATAGTAACACTTTTTGTAACCTAAAATGCTAATACAGATTAATGCTCTTTATAAATCCCGCTTACAAAAACAGGACACCAACTATAAGTACATGCATAACATCTGTAGTAAATGAAAATAAAAAGTATCTATGTATATATATTTAAATAAGAATATATATATATCTTTACCACTTGTGGAGGATGAATTATCGCAATTTTCCTTGGCATAATTCCTAAATATATTGAAATAACAAAAAATGTATTTTAACTGAATGTTTATAGGCTTGATGAGGTAGATTCGCTATTATTATGTATTAAATAATTAATCAAATCTTGATTTATTATAATCTAAACGGTTATTATTTCATTGTCTCAGGAATTTATTTTTACTTAGTATATTTATCATCAAGTATAGATAGACACTGCCACAAAATGGCCCGAATGTTTTTTTTTCTGAATACATATTTCTTCATAGGTTAAGCTACACCGTCAGATTGCATTTATAAGAGATCTAAACCTCAAGCAAACCAGATTAAAAAACAAAAGGTATTTTGAACTTATTAGCAACTTAAAAACGCCTTAAATATAGTCCTTGTAGTTTGGTATAATTATTTTTATTCCCTTTTTTAAAAATAAAAGTTTCATTTTATTCTATAATTATTTTCATTATCGCTTCATAAGGGTGAGACATTTTATTTTTTAGTTCATGATATATCTACTGTTTTTGTCTATTTAAGAGATACAAATAGTTATATAGTTGTTTGAAAACAAAATATTTTCACAGTGTATTAGAAACAGTAAGTTGTGATACGGGAACAAGAGTATACCGTTACGGTCGACCTGTTTCTTGTGCTTCTCAAGTTTATAATACTCTGTGTTATTGTGCAGAAAGTAGGCCGAAAACAATAGATTAACTAGAAAGTTAGAGAGAGAAAGCTTTGAAAACTTCACCTGACGGCAGAGAAGAAATGTTATAGAAGGGACCATCAGAGAATTACAATTTTGCAAAAACTTCTGATTTGACAAAGCCAATAACATTAAAGTTTCTACGTTATCTAAAAAGTAGCATTGTATGACTGCATAATCAATGATGTCGAGAAAACCCATTTGTAGAGAAAAATATGTGTGTAAAAACGGATCGTTTGGGTTGAGAAAATTTTTTACGTAGAGGAGCGAACAACGACCTTCTTCGGTCATCGTCAGGTTCACAAAGAAAGGAAGAGGTAACTGACCGGAAGCTGACCAGATGTTTGAAAGGGGTTGTGTAACTGAGTGTCGGAATGTAAAGGGCGGCTTAGGTGTTTGAATATATAATTTTATATTATTTATTTTATTATTATTATTTATTATATTATTTCTAATATAGGTATAAAGGTGTTTCTTTGTATTGGTTTATTTTAGGGCTTGAGTTGTTGTATATGTAAGGCTTCTTTAATTTTGTGTTTGTTTATGTTTGTTTCTTTATTTAGTATTTGAGTGTTTCCTATGGTTATGTTGTGTGTATTTGACTTGCAGTGTTCGAAAAATTAAAGAAGCCTTACTTACACAACAACTCAAGCCCAAAATAAATCAATACACAGGAACACCTTTATACCTGTATTAAAAATAATATAATAAATAATAATAAGAAAATAAATAATATAAAATTATATATTCAAACATCTAAGCATGCCCTCTACATTCTGACACTCAGTTACACAACCCCTTTCAAACATGTGGTCAGCTTCAGGTCAGTTACCTCTTCCTTTCTTTGTGAATCTAACGACGACCGAAGGAGGTCGAAATGTTGTTCGCTCCTCTACGTAAAAACATTTTCTCAACCCAAGCAAGTCATTTTTACACATATATTGTATGACTAAGTTTAAAATTGTGTTCTTACAAGCAATATTTTGAAAGTAACATATGGACGACAGCTGCATGTGAATTACAACAGCTGCTCTGTTTCCTCTCTTTGCTTTCTCAGAAATTATGCTCGTTTGTCTTTTTGTTTTTGAGCACGAAGATACACAATGGAATTTCAGTGTTCTGCCAAAAGCAGGTGTCGAAACCAGATTTTAAGCGTAATAAACCATCAGACATACAGCTGATATACCAGAGAGTTACGAATTATGTAATACACAGTAATGATTTTAGTTGTTTTTAATTTTTAAAGTATTTGGGTTAACTATATTACTTGATTCTAGGTGTTTATTCAAAACTTGAACTTTTATTTAGACAAATGTCTTAAAATGATTTTGGTTTGTTTTGAACTTCGCACAATGTTACACTAGGGCTATCTGCGCTAGCCGTTCATAATTCAGCAATGTGAGATTAGAGGGAAGGCAGCTAATCATCACCACCCACCGCCAACTCTTGGGCTACTCTTTTACCAACGAATAGTGGGATTGACCGTCACATTATGGTGTCCCCATAGCTGAAAAGGCGAGCATATTTTAAAATGAAGTAAAAAGTTTAATTAGTAAATAATTATAGTAAAACATGATCAACCTTTTATAAAACAGACCAAAAAAAGGAACTACAAATCGATTTGATTGCGTGTAAAATTAGCTTTGAATAGTGCTAATTTATATTCTCTGAAGGGCAAATACTATTTTTACATTAAACAACAAAAACAAACACTTTCAGTGTCATCGTTGAATTCTCAGTTAATGAAACTTATATGAAAGCAGTCAATTAGACTGTACTATAAAACTAAGATTATGTGAATTGATATTGCAACAGCGAAATGAGGTTTAAATTCCTATTTAAATTTCACTTATTCAAAAATTTGTTTAAAAATATTGAAGTTTCTGAAATACAACGTAGAAGATGTGTGTTGGTGATGTTATTTTTTATCATCTTTTCCTTCAAGCTTCTTTGGAATTGAGTACAAAATTCAGAAATATTGGATACGTGTCAATAAGTGTTTAGATAACAACTTACGTATGTTTTTCTTAACATAGAAATACCTGTACATTTACATATGTAATAACATTTATAAATGATAGTTTTCTCAACTAATTAATTTATAACTTATAGTTTCTGTTATTTCAATCAAAAATATTGTTGTAATATTACAATAAATAAAACGGATAACACATTCGCTAGAGTTATAATTCACGTCGATTCTGCAGTTTGTTTTTTTTATTTCAAGTGCCTAGTTTTTCATCGACCAACAGCATCAACTCGTTAGTTTTTATAAAATAATTCATTGAGTATCTGTTCATTTTACCAGAAAGCAGTGTATGTATGTAGTTAACAAGGTAAATAACTAAATCATTCAACAATAAATTTACGGACTTGCAACACTAACATTCAGGTGTTGATACACCTCTGTAGGGAATGAGCAGGCACCCCATTTTGTACCTTAATACTATAAACAAATAAACTACCAAGGCGAATGTGTGACGCTCCCTTTTAGTACGACTTGGAACCTCGAAGAAATGGGCGGTGTCAGAATGTTTCCGAATTCAACAACCTGAAACCAACTGATGGTTGACTCACGCTTTCTTTGAAGATTATTGTTCTTTGCGAGATCATGACAACGGAAACTTTCTTCCGGCATTAGAGACAAATAAGCCCTATTTTTCCTATTATACTGCTTAACGATGAGGAAGAGAAAATAGTTGGTACATTCGACTCATTTAAGCCTAATTTCAAGTGATAGGATCAATTCTACTCCTGGTGGCAGATATTGGCAAATTTAGCAAAAGGCTTAAAATTATTTAAAGGCCCGTAAAAAAATTATTTATAAAACTGAATAAAAACTTACATTTGTTAACTATTATTTTAGTGTCTAAAAAGTAAAATGTTTTAAATAGATTGTGTTCTTGTTTTTTTCTTCGCTATTATCCTCACCCAGTTCTCGACCCTCTTTCTTCAACTGACCTCTTCTCTCTGACCTCCATTTGTAGTGTTTCGTATTGTTGACATGGAGATTGGTACAGGTGCCGCGGTCTACCCCCTGTAATTACAAACTCATGCACAGACCTAAGTCTACAGGTCATCACATAACCAGCCATCAACTATAAAAACGACAAGTAAAAGGAAAGACAGAGAGCACACAAAAGAATCTGAACAGATACATTCTCCTTCTATAAACAGTGTTAACAGCTCCCATTGGAAAGACAAGCAATGACCACTAACGTAAGTAGAGAAATAAACAGAAATTGTACTATACGTTATAGTAAAGCATAAGTAAAACAAGAAACTTTATTGTTTGCTAACTAAAAGTAATTGAAGCCTTATGTTTAGCGGTCTAATACGACTGTTTCTTTGAAGTCTAATATATTTATATGAGTTAAGTCGATAATTTTGTTTTTCTAGAATTAAGCACAAAGCTACTCGATGGGCTATCTGTGCTCTGCCCACCATGGATATTGAAACTCGTTTTTTAGAGGTGTGAATCCGCAGGCATACCGCTGTGATACTGGGAAGTTAAGTCGATAATGAAAACAAATTTTTCGTTAATGGGAAAAACAATATTATCATCAAACTAGAAAATAAAATAAATACTAATGTTTCAAAGGCTGAAAACAATAATACTTGTAATAATAGTGCCATGTATTTATTTAGCATGTCGATCATTTCATCTTTAACAAAGAGCAATATAAATATACAGACAGACAAATAGTGATTGATTTGACACCAAGAACAATATCTTTTTTAAAAAATCATCCAGTAATCGCGAAAAATCACTCACCTCGTTAATAAGCGTAAAATATGCATATGTTAAATTAGCCCTACTTTAATCTGTTAATATGATATTAAGCTTCATAAAGCATCCATGTCATTTTCTACGTGTCAGTAGATCAATGAAAATTTGATATTATAGATTGAGCTTAATGTTGGGTTCATAAATCATTCTGTCTTTTTCACGTAAAATCTGAAACTTTTTTTTTTTTTTTTCTTTCTTAGTTCTTCATTCTCTTGGCTTCAGTGACAGCGGTTTTGGCTGGAGATTATCTTGGTCCTTACCATGGAGCTAGAGTTGGTGTCCCCACTTACGGATATGGTTACGGCTATGCTCCAGAACATTATGTAAGTATGAGTTATAATTAGCAGTATATTTGGCCATAAATACGCTTTCGTTTTACTTAAACGTATATCTGGCAATACGTTTGATAACCTGGTTTGGCTCCATTGCGAGCCCTAAACATAATACGGTGAATAAACTTGTTATAAACCAGTTGGGAGGTAAAGGATTGTGATAATGTTTTATTATAGTAGAATATTTAAATCTCAAGTTTCTATGGCCAAAACCTTTTTGATGTTGTTTTATGTGCATCAAATTAATAACAGGATATTCTGCTAGTTTTATTGTAAGTTTTGATAGTAGTTCACTACTCCAGAACACGACTGGGAGATATGTTAAGGCAGGGCAACACAAATAAAACTATAAATTATTAAAACTGTGCGTTTTTCTGCTTTCACTTTTCCATCTATTACCCTAAGAATCAACATATATAATAAACTGATAATAAGAAAAATCCTGAGTAAAGATTCTTAAGTAATCAAATGCTGACAGAAAAGATGCAATGAAACCTATTTTTAAAAGGAATATTGAGCTCTTGTTGCTATAGGTCGTCATAGAATAGATAAATGAAATGTTTCAAAATGAAAGTCCAGTTCTGTAACATAATAAAAAATCTTCTTTTAGCTCGTGTAAAAATGTACATTCGTTTTGGTTAAAAACGGGAATTTGTTTCCTGCAACTCATGTTTCTAACATTTCCTTCTCTCATAATGAAGCATGATAATAGCACAACATTTCCTTCTCTCATAATGAAGCATGATAATAGCACAACATTTCCTTCTCTCATAATGAAGCATGATAATAGCACAACATTTCCTTCTCTCATAATGAAGCATGATAATAGCACAACATTTCCTTCTCTCATAATGAAGCATGATATCAAAAGGTTATCTCTCTAACTGGCTAACGATTAGTTTTAGCGAATAATTGTTACCACATTGTTTCATGGAATAGTTTCCTTGATAATCAGATCACTTTTTTATATTAATTTTTAATATATTACCACATGGTAAGTAATGCTATCATAATTAATTGCGTGTAATGCGAGTTTATATTTCTATGTTTGATTATGCTCCTAAAAAGGCATCACAAACTCTTATGTGTTAATTATATGTTCATTGAAACATACGCTTCCCTGCAGTATGACCAGCCAATCCCCTACGGTTTTGGTTATGACGTACAAGGTGATGACGGGGGTGCACAACAACGCCATGAGGAAGATGATGGCTATGGGAACAAGAAGGGCTCGTATAGCTACGTGGATCCTTACGGTGTTTCCCGTATCGTCGAGTACGTGGCCGACCAATACGGTTTCCGTGCTAATGTGAAGACAAATGAACCAGGTACAGCTAACCAGAGCCCAGCTGATGTTGGAGTTTATTCCAATGAACCTCCTGTCCATGTTATCCAGAAAGCTTATGTAGGTCCCCATGTAGCCTCCCATCCCTATGGATATGCCCCTGCTGCTCCAGTGGTTAAGCAAGTTGTAGCTCCTGCATACGCTTACAATCCTGTTTCCGTTAAGCAAGTTGTAGCTCCTGCATACGCTTACAATCCTGTTTCCGTTGTGAAAACCCCTGTACCTGTTTATCATAGTCTTCATTAAATGTCCAACTTGGAAAATCAGTTCTCAGGCACAACACGGTTATTTAACTGTACGAAATGCTTTTCTCTCTAGTACATGCTTATAGCAGCGCATTTCAATGTTTAATGATGCCTTTGTACGTGTATTCCTGTTATCGTTTTCCTGTATATGAAATGTTTTCATCGTTTCCCATTTCAATGTTTCCTCCTCTTCTTTCGTTTTTTGTTCATTTATACGAATACATTTAGCAGCAGTTAAATAATGAAAAAAAAAAGTGCAATTATTTTTGTTACTTATTTTGTAATTTTTGTAGCATTTAAATAAAGTTAGTCTTGTATTTAGTTCTTATATTCTGATATTACTAAAGAAATACATACGACACATTACAAAGATCGTTAGCTCAAAACCTTTACGAGGCCTGGCATGGCCTAGCGCGTTAAGGCGTGCACTTCGTAATCTGAGGGTCGCGGGTTCGCGCCCGAGTCGCGCCAAAACATGCTCGCCCTCCCAGCCGTGGGGGCGTTATAATGTGACGATCAATCCCACTTTTCGTTGGTAAAAGAGTAGCCCAAGAGTTGGCGGTGGGTGGTGCTGACTAGCTGCCTTCCCTCTAGTCTTACACTGCTAAATTAGGGACGGCTAGCACAGATAGCCCTCGAGTAGCTTTGCGCGAAATTCAAAATAACAAATAACAAGTGTACCATTAATGTCACAATCATGCTCGCGTCAGCTAGCTACGTCACTGATGAACTAAACGTACTGAGTAGTGTAATGTAACAAAATTAGGTTGGTTGATTTTCAATACATCGTCAGAATGTTCAATACTTATGTGGTAATCTTGATGGTTAACTTTATCTCTCACTTATCTGATTTCTGCAAATAAACATCGTTTCAGGGATTTAGTTCGTGGAAGGAAAATTGAAATGATTTGTCAAAGAAACAAAATAAGATGTTTACGTCAAAAAAATACTTATTTGCTTGAGAAATAAAGCATAGATCATGTTTCTTTATGGAATACTTCACAATGGAAGTGACCATTACTGTTACAAACTATGTCCAGAAATGAGTTTATGATTTTCTTGATGTATTCAAGAAATTTAATCAGTTTCTAATGATGGTAAACATATCGTTCACATATCTACATGAGTAAAGGGCTTTGAAAAATTGCAGAATCTTCAATCCCTTGTTTTCAATAATAGCGTAGAAAAACAAACTGATCAAAGAAAGCGCAAATCTAGAACCCCTAGCGACATGACCAACCTGGTTATAATTGTAGTAGTCAAGAAGAAAATGAGATTCTTTCGTGGCAAAGTTCGTCAGTTTTAGAAGTACTGATTTTGGGATTGTCAGATTCTCGGAGTTGTAAAAAATCAAATCAGAACTCAACTGTATAGTTTCTTCTTATGGTATATTTGTATATGGCCACTCACCATCAATGATGGCACAACATATATTGTTATCAAATATTTTATTTCACTAAAGAATTCAAAACTGTCTTTCAAATATCTGTTCATTGGTTGTAATATTTTCAAAACTTTAAACGTGAAACTAGTTAAGCCTGGTTGTATTTTCCAGTGTTAGGACCGATAGGTCGTAATGAACATCCTTCTTATTGAATATTAGAAATACTATTAGAAGTATCCAGATGACTATCTGATGATTTCATTTTGATTATTATTTTTCCTTTCCTTTAGAATGTTATTACTCTTTGGATTTAATAAATACTTTTCTAGTTTGGTTTCTATTATACCAGGTGTAACTTCACAAAATTATTTGAATAATTTAAATGTCTTCAGTCTTTCTTCAGTACGTATCTTTATCCAAAATTACAAGATTATTAACTCTATCGGATTTATAAGTAATGATACTATAGTTTTTATTTACATTCCCCAAAGTCAGAAATTTATTGGTAATAAAAATTATTATAAATATTTTATATTCGCATTTATAATTTTTAGAATAAATCAAAATGTCATAAGCCTGAGTTCCTACATTACTAAAAAATTATCCGAATTTGGAACAAATAGGTTGTTATGACAATAGTCGTAAAAACAGTTTGAATTGTAAAAAGTATTTGTTTTAAACATTAACTTAACCTGCATATTAGAATTTAAACCATGAGCTAAATCTTGTTTTTCAATATTTTTCAGAACCTACTTTGAATAACTAAAATACAATCATCAAGTTTTTCTTTTAGCAAATATTTACCCAACTGTCGCCTGGAATTGGTCAACTTAACTAAATATTGTTTTTTTTTAAGATTGCGTAAGAAATTTGTTATTTTGTTTTTCAATAAAATATAAAATGTCTGAAATGTAAAAGACTCCAGCCAACTTATTTGGTTTTTCAATAATTTGAATGCTTCTATAGATTGTCATGTTAAAAACTTGAATGAATTATCATTGAGTCTAATTTTAAAGACGCCCGGCATGATCAGATAGTTAAGGCGCTCGATTCATAACATCTGGGTCGCGGGTTGTAGTCCTCGTTACATTAAACACACTCTCATTTCATTCGTTTTTATTTTTTACAGACGTTGGCATTAGCCAACCATTAAGGAAACCATTAAGATATTTTCTGTCCGAAAAAATTTTGCATCTGCATTACCTTGGTGACAAAATCAGCATCCCCGGCGAGCATCTTCTTTGTTTCGGAGATTCAGTTGCTGACTTGGAACCATTTATTTTCTTCTACCAATAACAGTCTCCTTTCTAAAGTATAAACTACCAGGCATCGGTCCATTTCAGTCTTTCTTACTGACAGTGATACCACTACTGTATTTATCCTTTAAATTCACAGTCGTAGGCTACATCAGTGGCGCCTGGATCCCTATCCTGCCATCCAGGAAAGACGAAAGAACCAAAGTCAACAGTATCAGAATGTTTAACCATAGTTTAGATTTAAGAAATTTTGAGCTCTTTGATACCTTTGCGTTTTGCAGTAAGATTAATTTTCTTTGATAAATGTGCTCTTTGTGCAAACTTTGGAAGAATTTCACTCAATAGCTGAGCATAGACACCCTTTGACTTTTTCGAAACTGAAGATAGGTTTATATTTCTATGTTGTGTTAACTACATTTTTGGCATCATTTCATCTAACACGCTGCAAATATGTGATGGCTCTTAGGGTTGTTTCTTTATCTTTAGCAGCTGCTATTAATTAGATCATGTTTTGGCAACAAAGAAGTCAGCTTCATTGGTCAGGAACAAGAAGGACCTGTATCACCAGAGGATGAGCTATGTTACAAAAACTTTAAAGTTAAACTTGGTTAATTGTTCATTTAATTACACATAAAATTATAAAGTTTTTATTAAAACCAATAAATAATACCACCTAACGTTAATTGTTTCTTTATCCACTAGTCACTGTAACTTACAAAAACGTCAGAGCTTTACTGAACAGTTTACGCTCTATAGGTGACACAGCATTAAAAATAGCAAAGTTTGAACTTAGATTTAAAATGAAACCAACTAAACTTTCTTTCAGCAACATTTTTTTCCTCATAATTACATTTTTAATTTCTTAAAATCGATTCGTTTTCCTTAAATGATAGAAAACCATAAATATGTATAAATGTATCTGTATGTTTACAACATATTGATACATAGATTTTAATTAGTATAAATGTATCTGTATGTTTACAATAACTGACACATAGATTTTAATTAGTAGGAGAAAAACTGCAATACTAAGCATTCTCACTGCTAAACTAAAAGGTATGTCTGTTCATAGCGCTATGTTATCATCTATAGGTATATATATTCAACACTACTAACAAACAATAAATGTAAACAAATCAACGCATAATACATTTTGAAAGGAATAAAGTAGTGGAAGCATATCGTTATTTTTAAATTCATTCTATTGGAAAATAACAGCTAATACAAGACTGGAGGACATAGACATCGCTTACTGGGGTTTTTATCCACAACTGTATTTACTACATAGGTACGATATATTTTCCCATAGACTTATGCCTTAAAATCTTCTCATTTGATCTTTACTGAAGACATCTGGCTATGTTTCCAAATGCAGACTTCTTTAAACTCTTGACAATTCATATGCAAAATCAAAACGAAATTTCATCTTGGCAATATTTGAACGTGTGTTTTATTAATGTTCATGTTGGCCTGTTAAGTAGCCATATCTTCTGATTTCCTAAGGTTAATTACTCATTTTATTGACGTATGTTCTATTAAGAAGTACATTTTTGATCATTCAAATACTTGCAATACAGTATTCAGAAGCAATTCTTTCGTTATTATATGCATAGCCATGGCACCAGTGTGTCTTGCATATACTATAGAGATTTGTGCTTGTGACAACATTACATGAATTCCACTAACACTGGTATCTGTATCCCATATAAACTGAATAACACTTCTTCGACAAACTAGCATCACAGCATCGAACAAAACACAGTTTAGTGACTAAAGTAACCTTCAACCGTCGTCCAGATAAAATAATATTCACAACTGTTAATATCGCAAGTTGTGCGCAATTGTTGAAACATTACCCAGAAAAAACCTATAATATGATATGATAACATTTTGCACTTCATTCTGGAATGTAGTTTGGGCTTATTCTACTACAAGTAGAATTTTAACAGGATCAATAAACCTATCCCTAAACATTATACGTCTCGAATATTCTGTTAGAAACTACACAAGAAAGCATTTCTTTCCTTCAATTTCATATTTGCTTGCAACTAATGTTTAAACAGTACAATTCTTACTACGACATGAATCGTGTAACCAAACACTAATATAGGGTAATTAAATCACACACTTCCTACAGCATGTCAGGTAATGCAGTTACAAACATAACTGCTCATTGCAGAGGCTAAAGATATGACACAAAAACAACTTTCTCATTGGCTAGAACTACTCTTAGCTCTACACCCGTTGTCTAGCCCTACTTTCCAGTAGCCAAAAGTAAAATAGATAAACCAAAAGGACTGGATCGTTTTGAATTTCGCGCAAATCTACACGAGAGCTATCTGCGCTAGCCGTCCCTAATTTAGCAATGAAAGACTAGAGGTAAGGCAGCTAGTCATCACCATCTACCATCTACTGCCAACTCTTGGGCTACTCTCTTACCAACAAATAGTAGCATGGCCAGATGGTTAAGGCGCTCGACTCGTAATATGATGGTCACGAGTTTGAAAACCCGTCAAACCAAACATGCTCGCCCTTTCAGCCGTAGGAGCGTTTTAATGTTACGATCAGTCCCACTATTCATTGGCGGTGGGTGATGATGACTATCTGCCTTCCCTCTAGTCTTATACTGCTAAATTAAAGAAGGCTAGCGTAAATAGTCCACGTGCAGCTTTGAGCGAAATTTAAAACAAACAAACAGTAATAATCACATCATAACACTCCCATGGCTGAAAGGGCGATCATGTTTGATGGAGTGGGTATTCAAAACCCGTAACGCCCAGATTGCGAATCAAGCACTGTTACCACTTGACCATGCCAAAGAAACCATAAATATACTTTCAACACAGTGAGACATTTACCAGTAAATTGCAATGAAATTGCATCTGTACACATTACTACATCCAACCATCCAAAGTCTACAAAAGTCCTATGTGTACATTTCTTATTTCAGAAGATCACTGACAGCAAATAATAGGCATTGTCTTGTTTGAATGGCTCAGCATTTGATCAATCTTAATGTTGGCTATATCTCTGATGTTCCAACAAAGTTTGTGCAGAGTTGTTTTGCAGAACTCGTATAAATAGTAGCTATATGATGTTTGTTTTGACAATTGTATCAGTGAATTCCTTCAGTACTATCCAAACGTTCTTTGCTGATCTGTAGTTAGAGGCCTGGCACGGCATGGTGATAAGGGCGCTCGACTCGCAGTTTGAGGCGTCATAATGTAGCGTTCAATCCCATTATTCGTTGATAAAAGAGTAGTCCAAAAGTTGTGGTTGAGTAATGATGACTAACTGTCTTCTCTCTAGTCTAACACCACTAAACTAGAGAGGGATAGCGCAGAAAGCCCTCGTGCACCTTTGCGCTAAAGTCAGAAACAAATAAATCTACAGCTATTTTATATTTATTTTAATATCGATGTTTGTTTCAGTTAGATATACATTTAAAAATACGTGTAACTTGTATTGTTAAACATTTATTGCGAAATTCCCGCATATTCCACAAATTTATAGAAGATTCTAGAGTGCAAAATCAACAATACTTGTTTTACGAAATCTGTAGAGTATTGGCCCAGCAAGGCCAGGTGGGTTAAGGCGTTCGACTCGTAATCTGAGAGTCGCGGGTTCGAATCCCCGTCGCACTGAACATGCTCGTCCTTTCAGCCGTGAGGGCGATATAATGTTACGGTCAATCCCACTATTCGTTGGGATACGTATTTGTGATACAACAGCAAATAGCGTAATGTAGAAACGACTTAAGTGCAGCCTCAACCCCTTGACTCTGATTTGCCTTACTCTGGCTGTAGTTTCAATTCATAGTTACTGAATGCTGACTATGATACTTTCTCAGAATGCATTGATAGTGTACAGACACTTCACCCTTAGCACTCTCTAGTACACTAGTTTGTTTTGAAAAAGGGAGAACGTTCATAACTGAATGCAATATAGAAGAAAAAAGAACGTTCAATACGTGGAATCAGATTTTCATAAGTGGTTATATTTTCAACAAATCCCCGCATAACGACTTCCTTGCTACACTGATACATTTACCCACTTATCGTCAGTGACTCTACCAATGATTTGTTTTTCAAACACTATTTTTACTGCTTCTCTGCCATAGCTACAAAACATAACTAGAAGTTATCTTGCTTTTGGAACCGCTTAACAAAGTGTCATTTGGTTTTGAGCAACAAAACGATGTTTAAACCACAGTATTAACTGTTGATGCAACCTGAAACTATTTTAATAGTTCAACACGAAATATTACTTGTTTATTAAATAGAACTGTGACAGCGTTATCCCTGTACACGTGCACTGCACTGCTCTTGTACATGTGGTTACACCACATAGCTGCAGTTCACTTGGTGTAAAATTTATATTAATGTGAAACGCTCACACGCATCTATAAACAAACACAAGGTTAATATTTCAACCAATATCTACTTCTACTAATCTTCCACGTCTAGAGTTGGTGCCAGTAGTGGTGTAAATCCACGTTTATCCATTGACGTTTAGCCAATTGCTATTTGCAGAGTGGTGGTTTGGGTGGATTACTTTATTAATCACAATATCAAGTACAAGTTTCTAGGTTCCTGTATTATATAAAATCGTTACCTAATATAAGTTTAAGCCACTCTTAGCCCGGTAAATACTATGCTAACTGTACCAAGAATGAAGTGTGAGAACAGTTAATGATACAAGGTTAATAGCCATTTGTTATCTTAAGCTGACTGGTTGTAACTGGTAGGATTAAAGGCATTAAAAGCCTGATGCCTGCTTTGAATTTTCGATTATTTGGACTATGTTTAGTGAGCGTCTTTTGTAACACGAGGAAAGCGCATTTACACCATAAATGATCAAACTATTCAAATCTGTAACACTTCATTCTGTCTCTACGTGGATATAGAAACCTTTCTATCTGCTCTAGATAACATCTACTTTGGTAAAATTGTCATTCTTGTTTATCATCAGTTATTATTTGCTACATGCAACTATTGTTCACATTAGCACACTAGTAGACAGTATGAATGTGAAGAGTAAAAAACGATTTTGTTTCAATTTTATTTTTGTGTTTAAACAAATTTGATCCAATATAAGCACTATTATTTTGTTTTGTTACAAAAAAAGACAGTTCAGAACATTTCATTTTGTTTATTTCAAACAATGATAAATTTTTAAGAGCCGAACGTACAATAAATTCACATCCAAAGTTCACAGATGTTTTAAAACTTTGAAATGGCAATGAGATAAAACACTTTATGTTGGTGAAGAACTAAACTGGGGTATATAAAGTTATCATCACTGTTGTGTGTTTGTATGTTTTCTTATAGCAAAGCCACATAGATCCATCTGCTGAGCCCATCGAGGGAAGTCAAACCCCTGATTTTAGCGTTGGCAATCCGTAGACATACCCCTGTACTAGCGGAAGGCCGTCAATGTTGTCGGACTATTACAAATACAAATTTAAAATTAAAGACAGTGTCAAAAAAAGTAGGATTTGCAAATAAAAGTATAAAACGTAGACGAAACGTCACCAGGAAGTCCTGACGCTGTGAAATTTGAAGCTAATCTTTCCGTTTCGAGGACGAGAAAAGATTTAACACTAAAACCTTAAAACTGCATTCACAAAATAAATTATCTCTGTAACCGATTAATTACAGCAGTCCTCTGCACAATAAAACTATCCCATAAAACAGTAAAACAGTAAATAAAGCCCGGCATGGCCTAATGTGTTAAGGCGTTCGACTCGTAATCCGAGGGTCGCGGGTTCGAATCCCGGTTGCACCAAACATGCTCGCCCTTTCAGCCGTGGAAGCGTTATAATGTGACGGTTAATCTCACTATTCGTTGGTAAAAGAGTAGCCCAAGAGTCGGCGGTGGGTGGTGATGACTAGTTGCCTTCCCTTTAGTCTTACACTGCTAAATTAGTAACTTTGCGCGAAATTAAACAAAAAAGAAAACAAAAAAACAGTAAATAATATTATCCTTGACCAAATCGGTTACAAAAAACAAAAACTGTGGTTGAATTCGTCATATGACCTCAACTTGTTTATCAAGTTACATATTAGAATGTTTAAATATTTTACAGATAAAACACACAGGAGCGAAAGTTATTTCTAATTTGTTACTACACTAAAAGTGATATTAGAAGTATTAACAGATGTGTCTTTGCAATAGACAGTGAAAGATTTATTAAAGTTGTTTTTTTTTCTCCAGTAGACCAGTGGAAAAAGTGAAAGTTCATGAGAATAAAATTACTCGTGTTCACTTGGGTTCATTATTTAGGCAACATTTTCCCCTCTATTTTAGTTGTTTTATCAAAAAGCAGTAGGTAACATCTCACTTGAAATCATTTCACTTAACATAAGCGTGACAATTTTGAAAGTATCTATAAACAGGATGTGAAAACGAAATACTTCATCTGACTGATGGGGTTTAAAAACGAAATTTAGTTTATAATTAATGTTTTATCAGTTATGAATATCAACAGTGTTTCTGTTTGTATCCTAAATATGCCAGTAATTATTAAAAGTAGATAGACTGTATGTAATGAAAGTGGAAACTGAAGAAATTCCATCACTATCCCTAATGGCCATCCCTCCTGACCAATGTATATTCAGCTATCACTATAGCTACTAAATCTGTGATTTTAAAAGAAAAATAACTTCTTAATGACATTTCGATTCATTCTTAATTGATTAAACCATATTTGTAAAGGCCCAAATGTGTAAAGGCCCAGGTGGAGATGGATGACAACCAATCACATCACTAAAAACATTGAATAATCACATGCTTTATGTATCCGTCCATCAAATATTAAGATATGAATTTAACGGTACCAGCAACAAAGGTATTTATGGACGTTTCAGATAAAATAGTGTCCTAAAGGCAAATGAGAAACATAAAGTTGTTAGCATTCCGATGGCTACAAGTATACGACAAATGACATAGACAACAATGCAGTATTAAGTGTCTTACATACAAAAACAAGTTGAACTGAAGTAACATGAATTATCCACTCTCGCCTAAATGAAAGTAATAAAATTATTATAACGAAATATATTTTCATTAGTAGTTGAAACAATAAAACATCGAATTAAAACTGGTTGGTTTTTGGAAATTCGCACAAAGCTACACGAGGGCTATCTGTGCTAGCCGTCCCTAATTTATCAGTGTAAGACTAGAGGGAAGGCAGCTAGTCATCACCACCCACCGCCAACTCTTGGGCTACTCTTTTACCAACGAATAGTGAGATTGACCGTCACATTATAACGCCCCCACGGCTGGGAGGGCGAGCATGTTTGGCTTTACAAAGCGCACGCCTTAACGCGCTAGGCCGAATTAAAACTAATAAAAAGAATAATTTTAACCAAGTCTTTCTTCACTAGTTCTATGTGGTTTCAAACTGCACATTTTGCATTTTTCAAGCTTCTGTCGTACAGGTCTCTCTGAACACTAAAGTTCATTACATTATTGGTACGACCTTATTGTGATGCTATGCTAGATCAACAAGCTATCAGAACTTCACGCTTCGCCGTCCTCGGTTTTATACTCCATAATACTTAATGTATCATTTGTTTTTGTTATTGTTTTTTTGAATTAAGCACAAAGTTACACAATGGGCTACCTGTGTTCTGCCCACGACGGGTATTGAAACCCGGTTTTTAGCGTTGTAAGTTCGCAGACATACCGCTGAGGCACTGGGGGGCTAATGTATCATACATAAATGATATCAAACGTTTTACAACTGGTGCTCTGTCTGAGGTTTTGTTTATTTGTTTGTTTTAAATTTCGCACAAACCTACACGAGGGCTATCTGTGTTAGCCGTCCCTAATTTAGCAGTGTAAGACTAGATGGAAGGCAGCTAGTCATCACCACCCACCGCCAACTCTTGAGCTACTCTTTTACCAAAGAATAGTAGGATTGACCGTCAAATTATAACGCCCCCACGACTGAAAGGACGATCATGTTTGACGCAACAGAGATTCGAACCTGCGACTCTCAGATTACGAGTCTAGCGCATTGACCATCTGGCCATGCTGGGCCCTGCCTGAGGTAAACCGTCCTACCTGGGAATTGTGAAAAAGGTCTCTTACCAACGACAACAACTGTTTGTAATTAAGTGCGAAGCTACACAACAACTTATCTGTGATCTTCCTACCAAAGGTTTCGAAACCATGTTTCTAGCGTTGTAAGTCTGCAGATATACCGGTGGGCAGCAAGACAAAATGCGCAAAATTTGTAGTTAAAATCTTATTATACATTCCTCTGATTTTTAAACTTATAGAGAAGTAATGGAGACAGATACAACTAAAATTACTAAAGCTATTACTGTGCTGTTGATTCAACAAATCGTACGTTGTCAGCTTAAGCATTACACATACACCCTTGTGCAAGTTAATTGAAACAAATGGCCATTTTACAATATTTTCAGCATGGCGGCCGGTGTAGGCACGCTGGACCCGCTGATTTTCTTTAATAGTCATTTTTTTACACAAACGGCGTCATTAGCTATGTTTTGCAGTACGGTCGATCGATTTTGGGATATATGACGAAATTTTGAGGAATATTACCTCATTCGAAATTGCGTTAGAATGGCAAGGAGACCAGTCAAAAAACAACTTCTTACCAACTCAATGAAGAAAAAAACGGTATCAATGAGGTCTGAAATACAAGAACTGGATGCAAGAACAGTGGAGGAAGGTGTTATTCAGTGACGAGACTCATTTCTTCGTGAAAGAAGTCTGCATGTTCGCAGATCTCCAGGTGAGAAACTTTGAGAATCTCACATCAATCAGTTCATAAAACATCCCTTGAAAAAGATGTTTTGGGGCTTTATCAGCTACTATGGCGTCGGAGGTTTACATATCGTAGAAGGTATGATGCGAGGACCACAGTACATCGAAGTTTTGCAGAGAAGAGTCGTTCCAGAATTGAAAAAGAGATTTCCAGATGGATCTGGCATTTTTCAGCAAGATCTGGCTCCGTGCCACACATCGAAACTTGTGAAGAATTTTATGACTACAACGCGAATAAAGGTGCTGGACTGGCCTGGAAACTCTCCGGACTTAAATCCTATTGAAAATCTTGGGGCGATTTGTAAAGAAAGACTTCGGGGAAAAGACTGTACTACAAAAAATAAGCTAATTGAGGTGTGGTACCACGATCCAAAATTTAGTAAAGATTGCAGTCAACTCGTGGACTCGATGCCAAAGCAAATTAATGATCTTCTGAAAAATAAAGGCGGTCATATCATGTATTAATTTGTGAGTAATTTTTGGATTCTCAGAAATAAAACGCAAAAAAATTTTAAAAAATCTTTCCGTCTTGTTTCAGTTAATTTGCATAAGGTTGCACTTTAAATCTTATATGTTGTTAATTTAAAAATAAAAAAATTCTCTGATATAAACATTGTTCCATTACAACCAATTTCGTAACTGCCCTAAAGTTGTGATCAGCCTGTCGTGGGTATCAAACCATAATTTTGGGGTAAAACACTTTCAAACTTGCCACTAAATAACTGGCGGTCCTGCCTTAAAGACTGTCTTCTTTCTTAGTCATTCATTTCACTTATAAATTATTGAACGTCCCTCTACCACCCTAAAATGGAGCGCATAAATCTGCCATGCAGCGATGATCATATATGGCTCTCAAAAAATACAAAAATGTGTTTCTATGTCTATCGTTTTCAACAAACATGGACCGTTTTTGACAGGATAGTTAGGAATTAAGTTCTACATATGTCCACTAAGTTTTATCAAAATCTAATCAATTTTGACTGACTTATGGAGCTAAAATTGTGTGGAAAATCAGTCCTCGTGTTAACAGATAGGAATGTTTTGAATATTCGTGACCTTGCTGCAACCTTGACCTTCCAAAACTAATCACTCCTAATATAGTTCATATTCCAAATACATACCAACTGTCGTCGAAATCCATTCGTCCCTTTTCGAAAAATCTTGCTGACAATTATACGAATAATCACACACGCAAGGGGGAAGGAACAACATCCGTCACCCTCATTGGCAGAGGTAATTATATGTACTAATGGTTTACATTTATCATAGCTTCTTACAAACATAAATATAAGATTATTCGGATACGAATAAAACCAGATCCATCTGATGGACCACCATGTCGATATACACTTTTGTTTTTATGTGTTCTATAAGTACACCGAACAATGAAATCACTCGTGGTTGGTGTCAGTACTTTAAGTTTGCTTTCCTAGAGTTCATTCTATCAAACAAAATGAATGAGTTGTGGAACGCTGGTTCTTTATTTTCTAAAATCATAAATATAATCTATCATAAATATTTCTAAAAAATATGATTTCAAACAAATAAACTATTTACTACAATTGAAAGTTTGAACTGTTGGCTGTCAAACTTACCGCTGAGTCACTGAGAGGACAGTTAATTGAACGCGTTGAGTTTGTTTTTTTTTTGTTTTTTTTTATTTCGGTCAAAGCCACTCGAAGGCTATCTGCGCTAGCCGTCCCAATTTAACAGTGGAAGACTAGAGGGAAGGCAGCTAGTCATCACCACCCACCGCCAACTCTTGGGCTACTCTTTTACCAACGAATAGTGGGATTTACTGTCATATTATAACGCCCCACGGCTGAAAGTGCGAGCATGTTTGGTGCGACCGGGATTCGAGCACGCGACCCTCGGATTACAAGTCAAACGCCTTAACGCACTTGGCTATACTGGGCCTCAAACTTTTGGAGACACTTATAAACCTTTTTATATTTCGTTTCCCTATCAGTTACTCAACTATTTCTAAAAGTATTTCGTGACTCGTTGCCATGAAAACACGCTCCGCTCTTCGGGGCTGTGGGTACACTAAAGGAGTGTAACAATAGTTAAAACAGTGGAAGAGATGTTTTATAATAGCTGTTTCCCTCAATCTATCATATGAAAATAAGAGAAAGTTAATCACAGACAGCTCTTTGTGTAGTTTAGAGCGCAACTTATGGACCAATCAACTCTCCCAAATGCTGATAATTGCTAATCTTATCTTACTGAAATAGTATTAATATAATTATTTAAACGTATAACACTTTAAAATATTCCTTTTGTTTTGGAGCTTGCTTGTTTTTTTCTACATGTCTTAGACCAGCCGTGTGTTTTTCGTTCCGTTCTCGCAAAATCATGTTCCATACTTTCAACCGAGCGCATTATAAAAGTGAGTGACAAATCCCACTATTTCCACTAACCCAAGAGTAGTGGTGGTATTATTAATTATGCGCCTTCCTTCAAGTATCTAGTTTAAAATCAGAGACAAATAGTGCAGATGTCTCTTATGTAGATTTGAGTGAGTTCGTTAAACAAACAAACAAAATTTTTTATCGAAAAATGTCAGAAGTTATAATCATTATTATATCATTGTAATCATTGTTATTGTAATCATTGTTTTATCTTTTTAATAATTTCATTTGATTTCCGTTATTTTTCCGATTTCTATACTCTACAGAAATTGGTTTTAGGGACGAACTAGTGGTTAGTGTGCTCGACTCTGAGGGCCGCGCGTTCAAATCCCGGTCGCACCAAACATGCTAGCCCTTTCAGGCGTGGGGGCGTTATAATGTTACGGTTAACCCCACTATTCGTTTGTAAAATAGTAGCCCAAGTGTTGGCGGTGAGTGATGATAACTAGCTGCCTTTCTTCTAGTTTTACAATGCTAAATTAGGGACGGCTAGCACAGATAGTCATCATGTAGCTTTGCGCAAAATTCTAAACCAACAAACAAACTTTCGAACATTAGATTATAAGAATGAATTGCCTCAAATATGGTATTACAGAAATATATCTTCTAAGTATTACTGTAACTAACTATTTTTATATACACTTCCTTATGGAAACTACTTTTTTATTCACTAAAACAATCATTACTTTCTGAATTTCTTAATAGAACCTGATTTAATGATACATTAACTAAAATGTATTAATTAATTTAAAAATTACACTACAGCTTTACTTACTATACGACAAGCACTGATCAACTTCTTAATTTCTTTGAAAAGGAAATATTGTACTTGTTATTAAATAGAGTTATGGTCAACCAATTACAGAAACGTAAATCTTTATATTTTAAGACTTTGATATCAAGCAACCTTGAAACTTTTAACATAGTCAAATAATGTTAAAGTGTTGTATTTTCATCATTATTGTACTTATAAAGAGAAAATACAACGGTTGGAAATTTCTTACACCTTACATTATTTTTTGAGTTTCCTGAATTATTTGATACAAACAGTTTGTTCTATACAATACAAGAGAGAATTACTTGAAAAAGATATCCATTGCAGGTAATCACATAACCCTTACTTATTCCATTTTGTAACACTATTCTGAGCATTCATCTTTTTTAAAGAAATCTAAAACTAACGCATCGATAATTAAACTAACACTAGCTACCGCGTAGTATGATATTTCTTTCTTTCTTAAGTAAATCACTTTGTTTGTTTGTTTGTTTTGGAATTTCGCACAAAGCTACTCGAGGGCTATCTGTGCTAGCAGCCCCTAATTTAGCAGTGTAAGACTAGAGGGAAGGCAGCTAGTCATCACCACCCACCGCCAACTCTTGGGCTACTCTTTTACCAACGAATAGTGGGATTGACCGTCACATTATACACCCCCACGGCTGGAAGGGCGAGCATGTTTTAGCGCGACGCGGGCGCGAACCCGCGACCCTCGGATTACGAGTCGCGCGCCTTACGCGCTTGGCCATGCCAGGCCAAATCACTTTCCAAAGAAGGGTATCAGCTTATAGATATAAACTTGAAGAAGGAATATTTACATTTTGATACATGTAATTTCTGTTATATTTATAAATTACTATCAATTTACTATTTATTAAAGTTGCCGACTTCTAATTTACTATAATTCATTATTATCAAGAAACGTGTTCCCCGGTGGTACAGTGGTAAGTCTACGGATTTACAGCGCTACAATCAGGGATTCGATGTCCCTCTGTGGACTCAGCAGATAGCCCAATGTGGCTTCGCTATAAGAAAACACACACATCCTAAGAAATGTATAAAAGTTCTTTACGGTGCTCTGAGAAAGACGTTAAGCAAAACATAAACTCTAGATGTGTCTTTCAATTTATTTTAAGGTTTAAATAATTGTTCATGCTCAAAATGTAAGCACATGTAAGTTGGTTACGTTGTAAGAAGGAATATGTTAACATTTCTGCCAGATAGCTCTCAAAAAGAAACGTATTATCTACAAACCAAAACGAAAATTATATCTAACAAGGTGATACAAGTTCTATAACTGAGAATAAAATATTGCTAAAACTTCATATCACTTCTTGTCTACAACTGGCACTACTGAGAATCATCTTACATCGACGATAACTCATTCGCAAAAAATTGCAAATGTTCAACTTTTACTTGCGTGGTTAGGCTTACACCTTGTTTGAGGTACTCATCAATAATAAACTCAAATAGCCCTAATTTTACACTTTGAGAATTAAAACTGAGTGAAAGAAACGGCCACAAATGTATTAATATTCAACCCTTGCAAATATCTGTGTTTATATATTAGTTCTACGCCTTGAGCAAAAACGTTTTATTGTTGTGTAAGTTGAAAACTAAAAGAAATGAGAAAGAAGTAAAGAACAAAACGTGGAAGTGATTTCAATTGTAAAACTCGACAAATGAAATGTAGTCAGAATATGATTGGATAAGACAAATTTACTTGTTTGTTCTGTATATTTTATACAGTTAATAACATTTGCATGTTTCGACCACTATTTGCTCTGTGCTTGTTTTCGACTGCACTAATACAAAACAAAATGTTCCATAAACACACCTGTTTATTGGTGGACAAATGAGATCAGTAATAGCTTTTTGAATTCACTGACTTTGAAATCATCACACAAACTGATTCACTAAATTTTCTTGCAAATACATATATATATATAGCATACATGAGGTATGTGAAAGATTGTATTATGTTAGAATAATATAAAAAAGACACCACGAGCGTAATCGACAACAAAGTGAGATTGAAAAAGAAAGTTAACAGAATTCAAACTCTCCAAAGTATTGGTGAACCAATAGAATAATATTTTTGTGCCAGAGATCAATTTCTATTTGGCCCGGCATGGCGAGGTGGGTTAAGGCGTGCGACTCGTAATTTGAGGGTCGCGGGGCCGCATCCCCGTCACACTAAACATGCTCGCCTTTTTAGCCGTTGGGGCGTTATAATGTTACGATCAATCCCACTATTCATTAGTAAAAATGTAGCCCAAGAGTTTGCGGTGGGTGGTGATAACTAGCTGTCTTACATTGCTAAACTAGGGACGGCTAGCGCAGATAGCCCTCGAGTAGCTTTGCGCGAAATTCAAACACCAAACCAAACAAACAATTCCTATTTATGCAAAAATACGTCATTCCCTATTTAAGTTTCATTATTAACGTAAATTAATTACAATTAATGCAAGAAATATTATATACTTTAATAAATTACATTACTAAATATAATTTTAAATGATGCATATTACAGGTATAATTTTAAGTGACGTACGTCACCAGTAGTAAGTACAATATATATTAACAACTGTAAGTGTAAATGATACACGTACGAAACAATAGCATTTAGTGTGTTTTGTCTCTAAGTGAAATGAAACTTATAAATTTATATTCCATTTTATTATAAGCTTGTTCTGGTGTGTCATCACAATACGGTTAGCTCCCCATTGGCAAAACCCGTGGTAGGCAAAGCACAGATATTCCATTGTGTAGCTTTGTGTTTCACTTGACACAACAATAAGGTTAACAGGTGTATATCATTCTCTGACTTCAGGGAAAAAGTTTGTGAAAACATTAATTCATACATTGTACAAAAATTTACAAAAAATAATCTGATCACTGCAATTTCTTGGATTTGAAACGCATTGGCCAAAGCCGACACTTGAAGTATTTTTATTAGCATTTTATCATGACGGAAATATTTAATAATTTATCATTTTAAATATATTTTAAACAAAAGCACATGGTGAAATGATAGGATTTAAAGATATGAAAAATTATGATTATCGCACAACTTTCAAATTGAAAAATTCAGATAATATAAAGACGGTCTCATAGGTTTGCTTATATTTAGTAGTAATGGAATATTTTTATTTTTCGTTTCTAGTTTATTTACTGATATTTTGATCGATTAAAATCAATTCAACAGTATCGAAGAGCTAACTTATTTAAAAGCGTTCCCCTCGATGGAACAACTGTAATTCTTCAGACTTACAACCCTAAATGTAAAGGTTCGATTCACCTCGGTGGAGACAATAGATAGCCCGATGTGACTTTGCTGCAAGAAAACACATACACAGACATACTTAAAGGGAATACTTATCTTTAGAGGTATTATATTGATCTGTTTATTCCCACTGACCTTAAGCACACAAAGGACTAAAAGGTTAAATTATTGACCCCACCCAGCCCGTCGCGTGACCATGGTTCGACATAACTGTTCTTACTTTTGGTACGTAGTTGAAAGGCATTCAGTAACACTTTCCGTCTTTAGCGGCTCGGCTTTCGGTTTGACTGTCATTTTTATAACTCTCCTTCAACCGAAAGTAAAAAATGTATTTGATGGCATCATGTCTTGAATGCAAAATCCTAGGGCATCATTCAGATACACTGAACCACTAAGCTATATCTAGACCTGTTATATTGTTTTAAAAAATAAGTCAGTGTTAAGTATTATGACGGTTAAATATTTCGAGAAAGAAAAAAAAATTCTCGTTCTGGGTTAGGTGTGTATACTGAAGAATAAATTACATTTCACTTTTGGAACTCTCTGTGTGGCAACGTATAGTTTAAAAACATATATAGTTCCAATAACACTCGCACTGGTTGTTGTGTTATAGGACACTCACTTGTTTTCGGTCATTTACCTTTCCATACAGTCACGCAATATATCTACAATATATGATTTTGATAGTGTCACCATCTATTGGAATAATTTCTTACTACGATACAAACGTCAGTTAAAAATCTTTACTTCAATATTCATTAATTCTCTTATTTTACTCCGGGACACTTTGTCTTTATTATTTTATTTCATAAATGAAATAAATAATTGAAGTGATTGTTGCAGAATACTATATATATGTCATCAAAAAATATTAAAGCTTCTAAAAGTTATTTGAACAAATATAACTATATGTATGTGAATGTTTTACTCGATTTACGTGCGAAAATTTGCTAATTTTTTTACCTTCATTTCTTTTATTGTTTGAAGTTTATTTCCATCTAGTGCTAAAGTATTTCTTGATAGCTTAAGCTTACCCATAAATTTTGATACTATACAGTGAGAAAAATAACACGTTCTGAAAGTGTGTAAATACAGTATATACTTAGCAGCTGCTTTTAGTTTACACATTTTATTATGTTTGTTTGTTAAATTTCACGCAAAACTACACAAGGATTGTTTGCGCTGGCTATCCCTAATTTTGAAGTCATAGATTAAAGGGATGACAGTTGGTCCATCTAACCCTCTGTTAAATCAAACAGTTGAATTTAACTGTAACTCAAACTTCAGAACGCGATTTTCTTTGTTTTGTTGTGAAAATTGGCTCATAAATTTTAAAATTATAAAAACTCTAAGATAGTGTTTCAAGAGCGAATAAACATAACGTTTTATGCACTTTTACCAATATCATCTACAAATTGAGTTGTTGTTATTTTTAACATACAATTAAACTAAATATTGATATTTTACTGGATCTTACTTGTAAAATGTTTTGACATATTGAACATCACACTAAACGAGCAGAAGAAACATGTCATATTTTGAGCTATGGCCCGGCATGGCCAAGCGTGTTAAGGCGTGCGACTCGTAATCTGAGGGTCGCGGGTTTGCATCCCCGTTGCGCCAAACATGCTCGCCCTTCCAGCCGTGAGGGGCGTTATAATGTGACGGTCAATCCCACTATTCGTTGGTAAAAGAGTAGCCCAAGAGTTGGCGGTGGGTGGTGATGAGTAGCTGCCTTCCCTCTAGTCTTACACTGCTAAATTATGGACGGCTAGCACAGATAGCTCTCGAGTAGCTTTGTGCGAAATTCAAAAAAACAAAAGAAATTTTGAACTATATTTTAAGTCACAAACAACGTGCGACGATTGAGGCTGAATCATAGCTGTTTTCAAACGTCTTGAAACACGCCACCTGTTAGTTCGTATATGGAAACACTTTACTGTCTCAAACGACATACAATTATGAGAAAATGTGTCGTACAAATATGTTCATACTTTTTTTTTTCCTTAAATTAACCTAAGGAATAATAGCTTTCGCCATTTTTCTTTATTTTTTAAAATATAAAACTGGTTATTTATTCATATAGTAAAATAAACACGTTCCATTTCAAACCCATTAAGGAAAGTTGATGGTTGTAATGATAAGAAGATAAAAGTACACTTTACTTGCTAGGTTGAGGTTTCTTTTCAACTTCCTGACAAAAGAACATCACAGATACTGACCTTACCTTTCAAGTCATGGCGAATAAAGGCGAGCGCATTCTTTACGGATCCACCAGGATTTTTAATAAACATTATTACAAGGTATTGCCTCTTGTTTTCAAAACATTTTACAACTGGTAGATGTATGAAAGAAATATTAATGTAAATCAAGTAATAAATCCATACAGTCAAGAGGTTTAAAACACTACAACTAGGATGTTAGAAAATATATTTCATACATGCTAAATAATTTTTACAGCCATATGCATAAAAGTGAAATAACAAAAATAACCTATTTGGTTTCATATTGACTTTGCTTTAGCTTAAAAACATTACATAATATTATCGATAAACAAATAACGTAATATTCGTTTGAAACTACGACTGGGTATGTGATAGTATTCGTAAACGTTAAACTTTATTTCTCCGTTTGTATGCGTAGTGCTTACATAATTGTCAGCCATTTTTCTAAAGCAGTGTCGAGTTTGTTAATCACAATGTTTTCTGCTTCCTTGGTGTCTGATTTTCAATAAATTTTGTGAAAAATAGAAATAAATTAAGAAATTTTAATCTTCTTAGAAAGAGGCAGGGAGGGTGTATCGTTGTTGACTATAAATAAATTAAAAAACCCTGAAGACAATGAAATCCTGTTAAGGATGATAAGAAAGAAAGTAGATTTGATATTTTAGGATATTATACAAACCTTTGAGTTACCGTAAACTGTCTGTAAAAAACGTACTACCTTTAAAAATATGGAGGGTGTTATTTTATTGAATTCTGAAAGAACAGTGTGTCGAATTAAACTGGTTGTTAATAGTTTCGTATAAGATTCTTAAGCTAGAAGGATTAATTGTAATACTTCACAGTGCACATTAAAACAACGATTTGTATATAACTTAAAGTAATTACTTCACTATCACGTTTACCTCATAGTGAAACTTACAGTACTTTCCTACAATATATTAAGGTCATTCCATGAGAAAACTATTAACTCAGGATACTGATTCTCGTCAATGTCTTGTAATATTGGAATGGTCTCAAATGTAGCATTCATGTAATATTGTTTAAAATGTGTGCAACATATTTTCTTCCTTTCTCCATTGTTTGACATATATATATGTGGTTCAAGTCGTGTAACATATGTTATTGATACATTTACCACTTTTCACGTATGTTCCTCTATAGTGTGAAAGTTCCTCTTCTGCGCGACTTAATTAAAGATGTATCAGGCATGGCTTTAATAAACCTTTCTCGAGTATCTGAAAAAAGTATGAAAGTTTGTTTTTGTTTGTTTTGGAATTTCGCACAAAGCTACTCGAGGGCTATCTGTGCTAGCCGTCCCTAATTTAGCAGTGTAAGACTAGAGGGAAGGCAGCTAGTCATCACCACCCACCGCCAACTCTTGGGCTACTCTTTTACCAACGAATAGTGGGATTGACCGTCACATTATAACGCCCCCACGGCTGGGAGGGCGAGCATGCTTGGCGCGACGCGGGCGCGAACCCGCGACCCTCGGATTACGAGTCGCACGCCTTACGCGCTTGGCCATGCCAGGCCCATTAAATATTACCAAACGGAATAAAACTACACTAAAACATAACGATGTTGAAATAACGATTTTGCGATAAGATCCACACGAGATAATTCACTTAGAATACGAATAAACTTTACAAAGATAAAATTAATTAAAATGCCGTTATGTATTATAATCTATCTCGGACGAGTTTCCATTTTATTGTTACGCATCACGATTTCAAATAACCGGAAGTTTTATTTTTAATTTAGAAGTTAATTGAATGTCCATATGTATCACATTTATGATATTTGCCAACACGACTGATACACACAGTTTTATCTCTTAACACAAATATATTTTAATGCACAAATAACAATACAATTTATAATGAAGGTTATTACACATAATGGTTTATATGCAATAGTTTTACAAACAATCTGGGTTTTCTATCTGGGCTAAAACTGAATATTTTATCGACGATTCACGATGAATGAATTAATTCCATGATGAAACACACATACACTTGACGGAAAGCTATCTAGCTTCTCCGCGTGTGTATGTTGTGTGTGTTTTTCTTATAGCAAAGCCACATTGGGCTATCTACTGCGTCTACGAAGGGGAATCGGGATCCCTAATTTTAGCGATGTAAATCCGCAGACTTACCGCTGTCTCAGCGGAGGATAGCATCTTCGCACGCAAGTTCTTTCCCGACGAAAATATTTTATGTCCTCGTAGAAATACTAACGTACGAAGTTAAATCACTCAAGTTAAACGGTTTGTAGTGTTCGAAATATGTAAACATTCCTGGTCAAGTATCTGTAGTTTCTTACTGATAAGCGTTTATCACAGTTATAGCTTCAGGGATTTATAGTAAACTATCTGTAACATATTAACAATAATACTGTCTCCCCGCGTCTTGTGATGGCTACCGTTTATAATCGTTAGGAGAGGTTCTCAAAGGTTCAGTTGGCAACAATACTGGCGGTCACTAGTATTTTACATATACGCATCGTACATTGTTGATTCTCACGGTCCATAATCTTCTACAAAGATAGGGAACAGGCCAGATTTTTGCAATACACATTTAACAATATAAACTAAATACATTTCTGAATATATATTGAACTAAAACAAGCATATTATGTGATATATTAATTAACACACAGTAGTAAATCCATAACAATACATAAACTGTACTACAATGTACCAGTAACAAAAAATAAATTTCAAAATACATTTAAAGAACTGTATGACTCATGATACGTATTCTTTCAATTTCAAAAGAACAGTTATATTCGTGCTTAATTTCCTAAGATAGTTCTAAGTCTGACAAAATAACTATCTTTGATTCTCCAAAGCATATACTAAAACAATTAATAATATATACTTTTATCACGACATAGGCACACACGTTACTAAACAAATTGCGAGTGGTATACAGTAGAACAAGGCTCATCTTTATCCAACTACGTGACCAACCTGACTCGTACTTAAATGTTATTCTTACTTTTGCGACAATGATGAAAATTTGTCAGAAATATTTTTTCAAAATATCAAAGAATTAAAAATACCTATGATTGTTTTTATCACTAGAGTAAGATACAGTAGAGTAATTGTTATGAAAATAAAAAAAAAACAAATCTGGTGAAGTGCATTTTATGAATAACACGGTCAACAAAACATTAGATACAATGTTCATGATAATTAAAGTAGATAAAATATTTTCGGGAAAAATATAAGATAAAGAAAATAAATATGAATCGAAGTGTAACATTCAAAAATAAAAAACTCAGTGGTAGATGTCTGGAATTCCAGATTTTAGTCCATAAAATATCACAAAATGTTCTTCATTCTTTAAACTGTTGGTGCGTTATAAGAGTGAGAGTCAATTCCTTAGTGGGAACAGTAGTTTGGAATTAGAGACAGCTACAGAAAACATTAGTAACGCTATCATTAACATACCATACAGAAACAAAAACAATGAATATTTGGAGAAGGCATTACAAACTTACCACAAGAAAATTGAACAAATTTAAGTGGAACTATAAGTGTTTATAAAACAACCAGAGCCCCTTTCCCAATATTCATCTGAAACCCTGAGAGTTTGTTACTTTAATAATTAGGTTCCGATACATGTGGTTTACAGAACACAGAATAGATCGTAGTGTATTTTGTTCATAACTATAAACAAAAAAACTAGAAGTAGCTGAAAGCATTGTGATGACGAAAAATGAACAATACAGAAGAAACTATGTAACTGAATTTAACCTGTTTCAGGTGATGTGGTAAAGTACTTTCTGAAAGGACTTAAGTGTTGATTCTAAAGATAAAATATTCGTGAAGTTTTACATTATTCAAGTACTATTTTCATATATAGGGGAAGAGCGTTAAGATATTAATGTAACATTTTGTAGATAAATTTATCTCTAGCCAGCAAATTAAAAGGCTCTAAAATATTTTCCTTGAATTTAAAATAAAACCGTCTTAGCTTGCTGAAGTGTGTGTTATAATAAAGGTTATTTCTAGAGTAAAATATGTTAAAATAATTTTTAAAATGCGTTGAAAATACCAATATTGAATATATAAAAAGAAAAAATGGACAATAGTATGTTTCTTTTCTTTATTTAATGAATTTGTTTGCTTTAGAGCAAAGAAACATTGAACTATCTATTGTATCTACCACTAGGAATCGAAACCCAGAATTTAGCGCCGTAACCCCGTAATCTTGCCACTGTCAACCGGTGGAGAATTTAATGAGGAATTAGGCTAAAGGTACACACTGAATACCTATCAGTAAAGTCTTGTGAAAGTGGCGTTTTTTGTTTACTTTGCAAACAAGTTGATTTTACAAGCCATCGTTTGGATTAGGCCTAATGTAGTCTTGTTAGCGTTCTGTTGCTCCCAAACTCACTTCACATTTGAGACAGTGAGTGTGTCATGAGAATAATGGTCAAATCTCGGTGTTCATTCATACAAGAGTTCCCCAAAAGTTAGTTGGGGTGTTTTTAACTGATCTCCTTCCCCATCTAGCTTATAAATTTAATACTGGGAACGACTGTGCGCTAATAGACCCTGAACTAGTTAGAGTAAAAATCCTAAGCAAATAAGTCAATATAATTATAGTGTAAATTAAGGGTCTGGAAATACACTGCTCTGGTTTATTTCACCATATTGTCTAACAGAAGCTTTATAAATATGTGGGAAATAATTTTAAAGTCTGTGAGTAGGATTCGTTTAAAACATGTTGAGAATTTATGAGAATTATCTTCTGTGATACAAACATCATAAATTTAATAGTATTTCTCCAATACAGAAATGTCATGACATTGTTTATTATCTGCAAATTATAACACAAATGAGGTCTATTTCCAATATGCACAATTCCTCATTGCCAATTAACCATACATCACGCCCTACAAAGAATCTACTGTCAGTGAGAGGAACTCTCAACTTGATGTTGAAATCGCTATCTAATTAGTTTAACGGAATCAAGTTCGATATTCATTGCATATTAACTTTTTTACTTCACATATTACTATGACTGACATCACTGATAGTTTTCTATTCATGCAAGTTTCTTCTAAATAATTTTTGTTGGGAATAATTTTCGTTAGATTTAGTATGACTTAATATTATATCATCTGCGTTATGAGCAAGTATGTAAATCCACATACATATCACAGTAATTGAAAGATTTAGACGTTTTATTTTAAACTTTTTTCTAGATTATAATGAACATTTACTCTTAAAATCGAACACATCTACAGAGTGCATAAGAAAGTCATAGATGGGCAAAATCGTCTTGAAATCAGAGGTTAAATTAGAACGAAATAACGTTTCGCTTCTTGAGGATTCAAAGCATTGAATTTACTGTTTTTTTTTCTTGTTTTGAAAGAGGTTCTTTTGGAATTGAGCACAAAGCTACACAATGAGTTATCTGAGATCTGCCCACGACATGAATTAAAACCAGGTTTCTAGCAGTGTGAGTCCGCAGACATACCGATGTACCACTGGGAGGTATTGATTGAAAAAAAAGTGCTCTATTGTACTACGTTGTGATCCAAGTTGCTACTAAAAAGTGAATTGCAAAAGGAATTTCTACCTCTTACAAAATTATAATTTAATTACTGTTTAAGAGATATCAAAATGAAGCTAATATTAAAGCTTTTAAACTTGAATTAAGAATACGAAAAGTACTCATAGTACTGGAGTCAATTAAAAAGTCATCTTTCAAAATATCTCTTACCTTAATGTTCATATAGTAACGTGCATGAATCATTTCGCTCAGTTGAGAAGACAACAGAAGTCCGACAATTTTTTATTTTACCTATTTTATAATATGAAGCATTTTATTTTCTACAAACTGCAAAAAAGGGTTAGCCAAAAGCTTGAAATAAAAATACGACGTCTTATACTGACAGATGAAGCTTACGTTATGAGTTCCACCATATTGATCGGTAATTAGATGATGGTTTGGTTTGTTTGAATTTCGCGCAAAGCTACATCACGACTATCTGCGCTAGCCGTCCCTAATTTAGGAGTGTAAGACCAGAGGGAAGGCAACTAGTCATCACAACCCACCTCCAACTCTTGGACTACTTTTTTAGCAACGAACAATGGGATTGACCGCCACATTATAACACCCCCACGACTGAAAGGCCAGCATGTTTGATGTTACGGGAATTCAAACCCGCGATGCTCAAATTACGAGTCGAGTGCCTTAACCATCTAGCCATGAAGGGCCAATTAGATGATGTATTCTTGGGAAAATACTTTTAGGTAGTTGAGGCTATAAAACTGGTAACTCTACTGTATATAATAATTACCACCCTATTACTGTACCTTTGTTCGATTCTACAGAATTGAAAAATCTCTTTAACAACCGGTCAGTATCTTTCCTAGGAAGGTAGAACAAAATTTCACCAAACGAATTGGGTTCTCTGTCAAAGTCAATATTTATATGTTTCCTCTGGCTGCTTAAACTTGCTTCAAGCTAATATTACAGTGGGATCTTAAAAGATCGCTTTTAAATTTGGTCAACATTTTCATTTGTATTCGAACATAGTATGTTAATACATTAGGAATGTAGTTTCAGTTGTTACTGGGTGTTTTGTTTCAGTTAATTACATTGTAGTTTAGGGACCTGTTTTTACAAATCACATTGGTATGACAAAACAAATTTAATTAAAATATGATACGAACTATAATCTGATATACAACTATTGTCTGTAATGATTGTGATATTCAGTTTATAGGCTGGCATTAATTAAAATTTTGTTATCCTGACTAATTCGTTTTATCTGAAAGAGACTAGGATTTTGATTTTTATGACGTCATAAAAACTTTAACACGAAAGTTATTTCATGTAGTAACTTTATTATAGAAGAAATAATTGAAATCCACAATTTTATTTTACAGTACGCTGCATTGGAATTCTCAAGTTACTTGGGTTCTAAAATGTTAGCTTATATAGGGCTAATTATCGCTTTGCAACATGCAGTGCACTTAAAATATTGTGCACGTAGTGTTCCATATTATTCTGTGACTGGTAATTTCACATTGCAATACAATAATAAAGTTTTAACGTGATTTTAAGCATAAATTTGTTAAGGTCCGGCATGGCCAGATGGGTTAAAGCGTTCGACTCGTAATCTGAGGGTCGCAGATTCGAATCCAAGTCGCACCAAACATGCTCGCCCTTTCAGTTGTGGAAAGTTATAATGTTACGGTCAATGCCACTATTCGTTGGTAAAAGAGTAGTCCAAGAGTTGGCAGTGGGTGGTGATGACTAGCTGACTTCCCTCTAGTCTTACACTGCTAAATTATGGACGGCTAGTGCAGATAGCCCTCGTGTAGCTTAGCGCGAAATTCCAAAACAAACAAACGAAATAAATTTGTTGCCTTCCACCCGCTAGTTAATTGTTGCAAATTACTAGTTTTTATTCTGTGGTAAATATACCGCAATAGAAGATCGCTCTAGAAAAAGCTATTTTTAAAAAAATAGAGTTTGAAGGAACTGAATAATCAAACCTGCTGTTCAGAACATTAAAAGTTGTATATTATAAACTGATGTCTCAAATACAAACATTAATGCAAATCAAAAACAACTTAATACTTAGAGAAAATTGCAGATACTTGCTATTCACATTCATAGCACATTCATGGCTTATTGACCGCACTAGGCTTCTAAGGATTAATGGTTTGCGACACTTTACGGCAAAAACACGTTCCGCACTTACAAGTCACGAGTAAGACTAAAATAGCGACGGTCAAATGCTACTAGTAGTTGAGTTATACAAAAGTAAGATGTTGGTACTTTTGACTAGATGCTTTCCTTTTAGTTTAATAGCTCCAAAATTAAGGACGGATGTATGAAGATTGCCCTTTGTGTGACTCTACGCAAAAATTATAAAACAAAATAAACTATGTTATTTACTCCATTTCACATGTGACTGTTAATTCATTTTTTGTAAAATTAAATATAATCTTTTTTTTTTAAATGTTGAACCTTTGAGTCATTTTGGAACTTCTCCTGTATAAAAAATGAAACAATGAACAGTTATAAAGTTTATCGGTCGCAAAAATGTTTTTTTACGACCATTAAACATTATAATGTCAGACATAACATGGATGTTCCTTTTTTTTTTAATAAAATGTAGATAAAAATCTAACAGCATCTCTTTGTTGAAAATAAATTATTAACATAGAACTCATAATACGTGCTAGAAGAAACTTTTTTTGTTTGTGTTTGAATTTCGCACAAAGATACTCGAGGGCTATCTGTGCTGGCCGTCCCTAATTTAGTAGTGTAAGACTAGAGGGAAGGCAGCTAGTCATCACCACCCACCGCCAACTCTTAGGCTACTCTTTTACCAACAAATAGGGGGATTGACCATCACATTATACACCCCCACGACTGGGAGGGCGAGCATGTTTAGCGCGACGCGGGCGCGAACCCGCGGATTACGAGTCGCACGCCTTACGCGCTTGGCCATGCCAGGCCTAGAATAAATACTTTCAAAAATGACATACAATAACAGAAACATTTGAGATTATTTTCTCTAATTTTATTATTTTTATCGTTTTATTCCAATATTCACACTATTTTATTTCCTATTTATTTATCAATTAGATTGCCTGTTCCTTCCTTACGTTCTGCTGATATAATAAATCTTATTCGATCAAACAATTCATGGTTGACGAATAAAAATATTTTGCATCTGATCTATGTATAATTTATATTACATAACTGTATTAAGTTAAGTTAACAATGAACTCCATGTTATAAAAAATAAGGCATTATATTAATTATCACTAATTTTATCCTTTCTTAGTTTACCACACTTTGTAAGTTGAATATTTTCCAATTAAGAAAGAAAGAAAAAAAATTATATTTTCTTACCAATCTTTTTAATAATGGTACTTTAAAACTAATGATGAATAAAACTCGCGTTTTACATTCCACAGCGTTAGTTTAATTACAGTTTGTTCATACTATTATGTATTATAATTTATATCGGACGAATTTCTGATTTATTGTGTTACGTATTATGTTTCCAAACAGCCTGAAAGTTTATTTTGAATTTAGAAGTTAACTGGATGTCGATATGTATCAATTTTATAATATTTACCAACAGGATTGACACACACAATTTTCTTTCTTAACACAAATATATTTTAATATACAAACAACAATACAATTTATAACAATGGTTATTACAAACAATGATTTATATACAACAGTTTTACAAACTTACAAACATTATTGAGTCTTCTATCTGGTCTGTAACTGGATATTTTATCGATAATTAACGATGAGCAAATTGATTCTATGTTGATACACAAATACACTTCACTTGACTGGATGATAGCCAGCTCTATTTTTAGCTAGCCTCACACCTCTTACAAGCTGACCTTTCTCCGACGAAGATATCTAACATACTCGTAGAAATGTTAACAACCAAAGTTAATTCACTGAAGTTAAATATTTTGTACTGTTTGAAAACTATAAACGTTTCTGGTCAAATATCTATACTTTCCCAATTAATAAGCGTTAATCACAATTTTAGCTTCCGAGGCTTATGGCATACCAACTGTAGCAAACCAACAATATAAAACTATTTCTCCACATGTTGCGATGAGCACCCTTTATAATCATTAGGCGAGATTCTCGAAATTCAAGTCGGCAATAATACTGCCAATCACTGGTATTTTGTATACTTGAATCATACAGTGTTAATTCTTACACTAAAAAATATTTTACAAATTTAATTCTTAGGAGAGAATTTCACAGTACACAGTTTAAAATATGTTACATACATTTTTAAATATATATTCAACTAAAGGCCCGGCATGGCCAGGTAGGTTAAGGCGTTTAACTCGTAATCTGAGGGTCGCGGGTTCGAATCACCGTCGCACAAAATATACTCGCCCTGGAAGCATTATAATGTGATGGTGAATCCCACCATTCGTTGGTAAAAGAGTAGCCCAAGAGTTGGCGGTGGGTGATGATAACTAGCTGCCTTCCATCTAGTCTTACACTGCTAAATAGATAGCCCTTGAGTAGCTTTGCTCGAAATTCAAAACAAACAAAGAATTTAACTAAAACAAATATCGATATTAAAATGAAGATATTTTAGTAAATCCATTACACTACCCAGCTGTAAGAATGCAAGAAAACCAGTAATATTCAGACGCTAACGTAAAACTTGTAAGTACTAAAATTCTAACATAAAATTTGTAATATTGAAACATTACTCTAAAACTTGTAGTGTCTTCCGATGTGGCATCGGCAAACCTTCGGATTTGCAACGCTACAATAAAGGTTTTGATTCTTTTAGGTGGAAGAAAGCACTAGACCGATTTGGTTTTGCTACAAGAAAAACACACAAAACAAAACTTGTGAAGTTGAGGTGTTAATGTAAAAATTACAATAATGATATGCTGGTGTGAAACTTATCCACAAGTGATAATGATAGTTGATCTTGATTAATAAAGATATTTTAAAAACATTTCATGTAGTGGGTGACAAAATGTTCTGTACTTGAAAAGGTATGCCACAGTAAAAAATGCGGTATATGTCATTAGCACTTTAAATTACTTGTTATGAAATATTCATATATGAATCAGCATGCTATCTGACTGTAAATGCTTCCGTACTGTCTGTGTAAAGAAGTGACAAAGTGGTGCACTAGCAGAATGCTCCATTACTTTCAAACATTTTCTTATTGCCGTTTATTGTGTGCACAATATACATTAACTCGTTCCAAATAGGAAATACAGTTCAGAATCATTTTTTATAGCCTGAATTCACATTTTCCCTTTCCGTTTCTATATCGATAAAATCATCCATTATATCAATTTGATTGTATTAGTGACAAGAGTGGGACGCTATGTTTTATAAACGAGAAATGCTAGTTTATATCTAGTCCCACGCTGGCACGACCTCTTAACGACCGATCTAATCTGGGCTTCTACAGAAGCGAAAAAGTCCACGTCGCGGTGCTTGGTACGATTAAATAATGTCGAATTTTTAGACGAGGTCGGAACTTTAAAACAAATGTCCACTTTCACTATCGGTGCCATGACTGAAGGTATATATAAACTGCTTGGATAAGGTGCTTTTATCAATCTCAGGTTTCCAAGACCAAGCGACTAAGCACTTTAATACGTTACCATTGTTTGTGGTGTAAGTTATTTACGATGCTGACAAAGGTACGTTTTACACAAATGTGAAGACTTAATTCATTAACATTTATAAAACAAACATTTCCAATTTACTTATACATGTGTATGAAAGGAAAATTAATGCTAGAACTCTAGGCCATGAACATTTATGGTTTATATGTGCATTCTAAAAGTTCATACACCAGATTTGATATTAATATTTATTTAAAGTAGTTATAGCTAGTTTTACTTTAATACCTCTTCAGCTCTAAAAATTTTAAATATTTCAATAGATTGTAATCTTCGCTGCCATCGTTGCCATGGCATCTGCCGGTTATTTATACCCGGGAGCTTATGGAGGTTATGACGGTTACTACGTACGTATGCAAACTGATTTTATTTTTCTTCTTTTACAATTCTACAATTTTTAATACAAATCCTTTTAACGCGAAATTATCCAATTTAGTACTTACTATATAACTTTTGGATTATTCTGATGTAGCATGTATTTCGTATTCCAGCACAATGAACTTAAATTCAGATATTTGCTTGGGTAATTATGAACAATAACAATATTTAAATGTCGTAATGCTTAGAAATTACGTATAATTTAAAAAAAAACAACCATAAAAACAAGGCTTTTTTTCGAAGCTTTGACATCTTAAACAGATCCGTTGATCGAGTCTCTTATTTACTGGTATTTAGATATGGACAACGTTGTCATCAATAGAAATATATGTATATCATTCCATTAAATGTTGACTTTTTCAAACAAACAAGTTCAAATAAACACGCACTAAAGGGATGGAAAATTTTAAGACGTTTCTTAGATTTGTAATAATAAGATATTGGATTCATAACGATCTTACTGTGTTTATCTGAAACCTTTATAACTGCTATTGTTTGTACAGTACCCTCAGCCATACAACTACGGATACGACTTCGTGGATGAATACGGTAACCAACAATGGAAAAACGAGGAGAGTGACGAAGGAAACAGGAAGGTCGGTTCCTATGGTTACCGCGACGCTTACGGTGTGACTCGCCAGGTGAACTACGTTGCCGATGACTACGGCTATAGAGCCCAAATCAAAACAAACGAGCCGGGCACAGCCAATCAGAATCCTGCTGATGTTTACATCTACTCTGATGCCGAACATTATTACCCTGTTCATTGATATCCACAATGATCATCCATTTCCCTAACTTATATACAGGTATGCTAAGACAGATTTCTTAAGGATGATTATTCTGAACGTTTATTCAGTATTATGCCACTTTTGCTGAAATAAGTATCTTGTATGTGTATGGCCACTTTTGCATGTATTTATTTCTCCTTTTGTCTGTGTATTTTGAAACTCAAACATCATTTATAACAAGGTAATTGTGTCACAGTTACATAAGTGTAATAATATATATATATACGAAAACAAACTCTAATATGAGAGGAAAACCTATATAAATTTCAACACCGCATTAAATTTTAAAATAATCATTTGAAGATGTATCATTATCTTCCATACAGGTATATAAAGGCTCTATGCATGCAGGACCAAAATGTAGTGCTTTAGTCAGCTTGGGGATGTCACATTCATTACTTGAAGGACCAAGACGCCAGAATGTCTAATGTTTGAACAAGTTGTCTCAGCTTTAAAGAGGTCGTCACTAAAAACTGCAAAGCTATTAATGTGATTGTAATATGTCATTGCGTAAGTTGGAAAAATATGCAGGACTCGCTTTTCTTTTCTTATAAATGTACGAACGAAAGTTGCGCTTTTTATTATTTTTAATGATTACCTGTAAATAAATGTGAAAATATTGTTCGCATGTGATATTGTTTCAGTGTGAAATTGAAACTAATACAACACACAAAATAGTTAATATATAAAGTTTTTGACTTTTTATTAATATTTTTGATTAATGGCCATATGGTTTATTTTATCAAGAACATATAAAAACATCTGTTGTAACATAATAGTTACTCTCTGAAATTTAAAAATCTTCTGTTTTGTAATTTTATAATATTTTGCTAATCATCATGGCATATCATAAACACACAGTACAACTATATATTGAGAATAGAAAGCATAGTAAAAAAAAGTTGAACAGCGAAAACGAACCATGCTTTTCATAAGTAAATATTAAAAGAATCGCAAAGTATATTTTCATTAGAATGTTTTATTGTTTCCTTATCTATATGTCGTCAGAAGAATTTATTTACCTAATTCACTCCATCCATATTTTGATTTTAAATTACCTTTCCTTAAGAGTTGTGTTTTTTCAACAACTCTACACAGCCAATACGCCACTGCAGTTCAACCAAGACCGGATACGTATTATTAAACATTCAAAAATATGTATAAAATTTATCCACAAGAAAAAACTATTTATAAAAACATACTGTACATATTTCACGGCTCTAGTCAAAATATGTTGTTTGTCTTATTTGTCCATAGCTTTCCCTCTTACTAGAAATAAACAATCCCAAAGAGAACATTGATTTTCAAACCTATATTATGACCTTTTGAACTATTAAAAGAACATCGTATTTATTCAGTAATGTAAGAATAATTCCTTGGTTTGTTTGTTTTTGAATTTCGCACAAAGCTATTCGAGGGCTATCTGTGCTAGCCGTCCCTAATTTAGCAGGAAGGCAGCTAGTCATCACCACCCACCGCCAACTCTTGGGCTACTCTTTTACCAACGAACAGTAGGATTGACCGTAACATTATAACGCCCCCACGGCTGAAAGGGCGAGGATGTTTGGCGCGACGTGGATGTGAACCCGCGACCCTCTGATTAGGAGTCGCACGCCTTAACACGCTTGGCCATGCCGGGCCGAATGATTCCTTGGAAATCAGATATTTTATCATTTCAATTATTCTAAGTAAATGTAAATTATTTAATTATACTGTGGCTTTTTACATGAACTTATCACTAACATAAGATATACGCTAATCTTGGGAAGATTAATGTTTCTACCATTACTTGCTTGTCAAAAAATAATAATCTTCTTCCACGCTAATTTGTAATACATGACAGTATCGTACTACTTGAACTTGTTATGTATTACAATTCCAAATAGCCCAAAACTGAGTTAAATTGTTATTAATATCTTAAGATTTAAATAAATGCCTACATGTATCTAATTTATAATACTTACCAACAGGTTTGACACATACAAGTTCTTCCTTTTTTTAATACAAATATATTTTAACATTTAAACAACAATACAATATTTTTATTATAAATAATGATCTATGTACAAAAGTTTTACTAACTTATAAACAATATTGAATCTTTTATCCAGTCTGAAGGATTCAAGTTAATTTCAAGTCTATGTAGATACGACTCGCTCAACAAGGAGCTAGCCAGCTCTGTATTCGATTTTTTTTTCACCTATCACACGTCGAGTTTTTTTCCACTGAAGTTATATAATGTTTTCGTAAAAGAATTAATATCCGATGTGAATCCGCTGAAGTTAGACAGTTTGTAGTGTTCGAAACTTAGAATTGTGCCAAGTTAAATACCTGAAGTTACCGATTAATAAATATTAACCACAATCATAGCTGATAGCTTCTGAGGTTTATAGTATATCAACTGTATCAAACCAACAATATGTACTGTCTCTTGGGGCGTCGCTTTGGTTACATTTATGGACGTGAAGAAAGTTTCTAGTAATTTCAGCTTGTACAACAATACTGGCGATACACTAGTGTTTATGTACACACATATATTATTGATTCTTACATTCGAGAATCTTCTAGAATATTAATGAATAGGCAGAAGTTTTGCAATACATATTTAACAGCACACTTTATGTGCATTTCTAAATATATATTTAACTGATACAAACGTCGATATTAATATATATATATACATATATATAATAGTAAATCTGTCACAAATTTAAGTCCAGTATGCAATTATGCTGTAAATATAAAGTCTGTATAAGAATATTGTCTTGTATGTAAGCTGTAAACGCTATGCTTTTGCTTGGCTAAAAAATGTAAAGGTAAGATTTATACTAATCATTTGGCGCAGTTGTTCTCACTATTGCAGACTGCAGCCAACAAAATGTAATTTTACATTATCATGTAATAAGGAAATACATTCTTTTATATCATATATAATGTTGTATATGCTGTATAAATTCACACTAAAACTATATATCATTTTCCATAAGTTTGATATCATATAAAGATCAAGTTGATATATAATCAACTTGTCTTACTCTTTAAAATTTATTTTCCTTCAAGACGTTAAATAAGAGAAAAACTGTATGGTTATATTTTATACCTGTGTTTCAACGAATACTTTCATCTGAACAAATGTTTTTAGAAGGTGATTTACACAATATTTTGAAAAGTGTTGTTGTAACAAATGACAACATCAAAATGTAAAATAATCATAGTTTTAAAATATATTAAAATCTTTAGAATAAACAGAAATAGTGTGTATAAATAAAACAAACATCATTTTGAAACATGAAGACCACAAAGGCCAGGCAGCTAGGAATCTTGACTCGTATCTGAGGGTCGCGGGTTGGAATCCATGTCACACCAGATACGCTTGCCTTTTCAGTCGTGGGAATATTATAATGTCGTGGTCACTCTACTTGCTAGGAAATTAAAAAGTAACCTTAAGGATTCTGGAGGTGACGACTAGCTGTCTTTCCTTTAGTCTTACACTGCTAAATTAGGTATGGCTATTGCAGACTGCCATTGTGTAACTTTGCGCGAAATTCAAAAGACAAAGTCAAAGAAACACCACACACGAACAGTGATGTAATTTTAAACATTCTAAAGTAACCAGAATTGAGCAACATATAGGATTTAAACTCATTTAATATCAGCAGAATCAGTGTTTCCTTATAAATTAGGTTCCACTATAATGAATCAAAATTATATTTTTTGAATTAATAAAATAAGATGGAATAATCGTTTTAAACTAAATTAACATAACCAGAATTAGAAGTGATCCTAGTTTCTGAGCAAATCATCATCATCAAAAAGACACACAAATGTAGTGAGCTGTTTTCCCTCTAGAATTACACTGCTAAATTAGGTACGTCGAGCGCAGACAGTTCTTGTGTGAAATTCAAAAACAAAAACAAGCAAACGCCACACATGAACAGCGATGTAATTTTAAACATTCTAAAGTAACTAGAATGGAGCATGATATAAGACTTGAACTAATTTAATATCACCAAAATAATCGTTCCCTTATCAATTAATTTCATTATAGTGAGTCAAAATGATATTTTTAACTCAATAGAGTGAAATGGAATAATAGTTTTTAATAAATTAATATAACCAGAATTATACTTGATCTTAGATTTCAATAAATTATTCAAGATGAAATACAAATGTAGTTTTAAATAACTTAATATCAACAGAATGAAACAGAATTTTAATTTCAAAAATAACTTTAAATTATCAAAATGAGATCGAACCTTGGAGTAAAAAAAATTAATATCATCAGAATGAAAAATAATTTTAATATTTCTAATAAGCTGCCTATACTTTGAATCAAATATCTAGGATGCGAATAAGAATTGTTATCAACCAAAACGTTTATAATTCTTAAATCATTTTACACTACCAAACTTAAGCTGCTTCTGAATTTATGAATAAATTATCATTATTATCACTAGACTGAAACAAAATCTGAATTTGAAATCAAATAAAATTATCTTAATTTCTCTAGTCATATAATACCAAAATGAAAAAAATCCAACTCTGAAGTCACTTGGTGTCAGTATTAACAGTTATTAACTTATAACTAGAGGGATAGAATGTATTTTACTGGTTATCAAATCAATGAACATCACCATGCCAACTACTGAACAACACATATTAAATTCTATCCCAATATGTCACATAAAATAGAATTCATAAACATTTAAACTGTAAAAGTGATTTTTAATCATATAAATCAGATAATATCCCTATTAAATCACGGTTTTAGGTTTAGTTTTATCCTCATGATTCAAAATAATATTTGTTCATAGCTCATAATAAGACAAACTCCTAACTGAAAAATTAATTAATGTAGAATAAAACAAAAATCTAATTTATAAATGAATTAACATCATCATAATGAAACATAGTTTTTCGATCAAAATTATAAATTATTAAATTATAAAAGTCAACCGAAAACACATTAATCGTAGTTTGCAAAGCAACGAACAGAACTAAAATGAGAAAGAGTCTGGTATTTAACTCAAGTAGTGCTACTACAAAGGTATAGGAGAACAGAATTGTTTTATAAATCATGAATATCACCTTAATGAGACAAAGTATTGATATCTAAAGAAAACTATCATTAACAGATTAAAACAGGATCCTATCTCGGTAATCATATAGACGGAACAAAATTCAAGTAGGTCATGATTGTTAAAGATTTAACACAATCAAAATTAAGCACATCTGCATCTGCAGTTTTTAAATGAATTAATGTCATAAGAATGAGATAGGAATATGGTTAAATATATATACATATATTAATAGAAAGATACAATGTTCTAGATATTGAATCAATTGCAATAACTGGAAAAAAAGATATATTCTGTAATATTACTTATAAAACATTGCCATGATAAGACATGTTATTATTTTTAAATCAGTTAACAACATCGAATTGAGAAATAAGTATGGAGTTTAAGTAATTTAAATCCATCAGTATAGCCAGAATGAGAAAAAAATAAACTTTTCCATTCAGCTTAGTTCCTCATATAAGAAATACTGCCTTTTAAGTCCTGTATCAATACTATGAGACATTGTTTTGAATTGTTGGTTTTCCATTTACAATACAGATACCAAAAACTGCTTTACAGTATTTGTTACTTCAACAGTCTTTGCAGAAAACATAAGGTTTAGTTCAGTAACTCCTTCATGTTTTAAACTTCTGTCCAGACAATTTATTCTAAAATATTAAAGTGCCGAAAAGTTGCACATATTCCAGATTTGATTATTTCCAGAAATAATAAATTATATACACACCGAAACCGGTAAATTGTCAAATGTCTCAATTTGTCTTTTGACTTGAAGGTTTTTAGAACAAAGGTTTTCCTTAAATAAAGAAACATTCCCTATTTTTAAATTAACTTATGACTTTTATAACATTCTCAAATATTATTTTTGTTTTAGTAGCATTTCTTCCAAGGCAAGAACAAATTTGTAATTAAACGACAGAAACTGTTAAACTCTAACAAATACACTTGGTAGTAATTTAATTGAATAGGCTAAATTAGCTTAAAAAGCAAAATCTTAGAGGGTAGCACGTGACGATAAAAATTTTAGTTGGTTAGTGATGGAATCACATAAACATATTTTCAAGTTAAGACATTGTGTATGAGTCATTACAATAACGACAATGTTTCTTGAAATATGTTTTTCTTAAACTAATTTGAGTGACTGAACATACAAATAACGTACATAGAAACAATCATGATAAAAGATGTAATTGTTGAAATAATGTACACAAGCATAAAACGTCTTTACTGTGTATCAATCAACAAACCAATACAGAAATGAATACACGCGTATTAAAATAAGATCAACATTACTGTGTTGTCAAATATATCGCACACATCAAGTACATGTCCTTGAACATATTGCTCTATTAAATATATTTCGTTTTTTTATTACATTACAAACGCTTAGTGTTTCAAAAAATTGTTTACAAGTTAAATATTAAAAGAAAACTTTATTTATGCCTTTAAAAACACACATATACTAAGATTTATTAACAAGTTAATAGTTGTTTAAAATGGACAGTTTGTTTATTTAAGAACTTAATTTAAAAATTCTAGATTTATTTCTAGAATTACTGCAGTCCGTTTATCATGTTCTTTTTCTATGTTTGGTTTATGTCGAATTTTGCGAAAAGTTACTAGAAGGCTATATACGCTATCTGCTCATAATTTGGTAATAATGCTAATCTTTTACTATAGAATAGTGGAATTAACTGTGACATTATAATGACACGTCGATATTTGTTTTTTTTACACATCAGTTGTAAGTAGGTTCTACCAGTAATATTTCTGAAGCGTGTGTTTGATGCCGTGATTCCAAAAAATACTTTTTGTCAGTATTAAACTAACGAACTAACAAAATTTCCTTTCTATTGTAAATTTAAAGAAAGCATGCTAACACTGTCAATAACACTTCATTTTCACCAGTTCATGGTATTATTGAAATAAACTATTTTAATATTTTTTCAACAAGATTCTAACCGGTTGAAGAAGGGTTAACACAGCTCACAAATGCTATAAATTATTATATTTGGAATGTTTCATAGGATCAATAACTTATTCTTGTATGATCATGATAGTTTCTTAACTGCTCTTCTATAATGTAGTTGTATGCTCTCTCCCCATGTTACGAAGTGTAAAGAACAAGCCCGAGGATCGCGGGTTCAAACTCCTGTCACACCAATCATGCTCGCCCTTTCAGCCGTAGGGACGTTATAATGTTCAGTCAGTCCCACTATTCGTTGGTAAAAGAGTAGCCCAAGAGTTGGCAGTGTGTGGTGATGACTAGCTGCCTTCTCTTTAGTCTTACACTACTAAATTAGGGACGGCTAGCGCAGATGGTTCTCGTCTAGCTTTGCGCGAAATTCAAAAACAAACAAACAAAAAACAAGCTAAACCGGTACAGACCTAAGGTTATGATGATGGTGAACAACAGTAAAAGTAAGTGCTACTTGACAGGGTTTACTACGTTTACGCGTCCCACATATATTTTTAAATAATGGGATTTGTAAAACACAGAACAATTATCATACGGTTTGTTGCTTTTAAAAAAATTAAAGTTGGAGCATTACCTGAACAATTATTAGAATTCTTTAAAGAATTACTTTGAAAATCATTGCCTGTTTGACGTTTAAATGTTGTTTAGCAGTAAATTTGAGAGGGTCACAGTGTTGATATAAGGAGCTTGATACCTGCGTTGAGCTAAAATAAGACAAACAAGCTGTCTAAATGAAATAAAATTATGGATATGAATGTTTCTGAATGCATCAGGCTTGGTTACAGTAAGGCTCAGAATATAATTATATCAAATTTATTATTAATAAAGTGGCTGCTTTCATCCAATCATCACACCCGAAATGTACAGTCATTGGCTTATAGATACAGACGCATCACAAAATTTAAATATTTGTTCTATGTTGATCTATAAACATAATTAAAGTACATGTTGTTACGTATTATAATCTATTCTGGACGATTTATCATGTTACTTACTTTACATATTACTATTTCAAATAACCGAAAATTTGAATTTATAAGACAATTAAATGTCGATGGATGTCAAAATTTATGACACTTGCCAAAAAGATTGATACACACTTTTCGTTCTTTACATAAATGTATTTTAATTTTAATATACAAACAATAATACAATTTATAATAACGGGTATACAAATATAGATTTATATACAACAGTTCTACAAACTCACAAACAATATTCATTCTTCCATCTGGTCTGGAACTATATATTTTATCGACAATATAAGTTTGCGACGAGTGGAGTGAATTAATTCCAAGTTGATACACTGTACACTTCTCTTGGCGACTAGCTAGCATTTTTCTTGTCTGGTCTCACGTAGTTTATAAACTGACCTTTTACCAAGGAAGATATCTAATGTTCTCGTAGAAATACTAACATCTGCAGTTAATTCTTTAAAGTTGAAGGGTTTATAATGTTTGAAACCTATAAACGTTTCTGGTCAAATATGAATAGTTTTCTTATTAATTAGCTTTGTCACAATTATAGATTCCGAAGCTTATAGTATACGGACTGTAGCAAACCAACACACCTGGCGCATCGATTTATAATCTCAATGCGAAGTTTGCTTTTTTTACACACATATTATTGATTTTTTACCCTAGAAAATCTTCCACAAATTTAAAGAGCAGACATGACTTTCACAATACATATATGCATTTCTAAACATATATTAAACTGGAACAAACATTGATAGTAAAATAAATATATAATAGAAAATCCGTTACGAAATCCATAATACATCATATTTGCACCTAATAAATGTTAGGTTCATGTTAGACAGTACTTACACTCAGATATTATTTTATGAAATGTTGACAATGCTTTTGTGTACAGGTTACCATGTTATTAGTATACGCTTACACTTAAACCTTATCCGGTAAGATTGATGTCAGCATGTACATTTTGTATTTCTTAAAATTCGTTAATATTCCGTGAAGCTCAACTAAATTTTGCCTTTAACGAATTATGATATGAGAGTATTTATTAATATATATCAGTAATACTATTAGTAGTGTTACTATTATTCGTAAGATATCGTGTTAAAGTTTTGCATCAGGTCTTTGAAACTGAAAGAAACACCCAACCAAAAATTATTTTTCAATTCCTGTAATCGTCATAAAATATTGTTAAAACCCAATGATTTCAAGTAGTGTAGTATGTTTGTTTTCATATTTCGCGCAAAGCTACACGATGGCTATCTGCGTTAGCCGCCCCTAATTTTGCAGAGTAAGATTAGCGGGAAGGCAAATAGTCATCACCACCCACCGCCAACTCTGGGGCTACTCTCTTACCAACGCATAGTAAGATTAGTCGTCACATTATAACGGCCCCGTAGCTGAAAGGGCGAACCCGCGACCCTCAGATTACGAGTCAAGTGCCTTAACCACCTGGCCATGCATGGCCTCGTGTGATTATTCACTATTACTCAAATTATACTTCGTTTAACATTCTTCATTTAGTTTCAAATATGCATTTCAAAATAAAGTGTTAGAAACAAATAGTTATTCAAAGATTGGGAATATTTGACTAAAGTAGCATTAATTGCGTATACTTGTAGTTGTTTATGTTAATAAAATATTTCCTGCTTTTTCTTATAAAGTTTTAATCCTTTAATTACTTGCTTTTATAGCCTGTCTACTACATTTTGTAATATTATTTCCATCTGTTCAGTAAATTATCCACTCACCTGGTTGTCACTGAGATATTCATGAAAGCAATTATACTATAATTTTTCATTATGTATACACATGTTTACAAAAGTTTGCAGGTAATTAGTAATCATTACGGAGCTTTCGTAAAAAATCTAGTTTTTAAAATAAGTAGTAAGATAATTTAATTAAACGTTTTCTTCTAATTTTTTTTCAGAATGTTTAGTTGACAACATGCAGAGTAATTTTCATTTTAAGATTAATTATACTTTTACGCATGAGAAAATTTTTAATTTCACATGTGAAATCTTGATAACCTCCAAATAACTATTTTTTAGGAAAAAAACTTTCTACTTTATCTGTTATTTTCACTATCGTATCGTAATCTCTGTACGTGTTCGATAGATTTGAACAATCTTGTAACCACCATAGAAATTAGGAAGTAAATATAAGTTATGCTTTTTTTCTTTCTAGAAAAGACGTCAGGTTGTTGTTCGAAAATAAAAATATTTAATCTCAATAGCTTAAGTACAATAACATAACATAGATTTATACATATCCATTATTTATATCACATTGACCATTGCTGGCAAAGATAGTATTTACAGTGACGAAGTGCACGTGCATTCATGCTACCGTATCCAAAAATATAAAACTGACCTTTAATCTTTACAAAGTGACCTGTTTTGGTTGTATTTTAGTAGACTATTATTCTGTAAAATACAATTACATTTCAATTATAACATATTATATATTAAAATACGTTTATTACCATACTCTTCAAAACAAGAAACGCAAAAGGGATATTTTTGTTATCTTAAAGAGAAATATATGTAATAACGTTACAAGCTCAGAGTATGTGATGTTACACGTGTTAAGGCACTGATTGTCAGACCAAAATGACAATAAAAGTTGTGCACTTTTAAAACGCAGGAAAACATCGGATTTTTCGCCAAAACGCATGCGTGTCCAATAAATTTGTTTGAGAGATCTGCATGTTCTGCAAGTGCAACATGTGCAAAATCTCTATAAAAGTGACGGGTTCTCGGTTTCCATAGCTCAGTGTTAAGCCACCGACACGCCCAAGACTAACTGAAGCACAACGCAACAACGCCATTGGTTGATTGAAAGCAGGCGAATCTCGATCAGATGTTGCCAGAGCTGTGAATGTCCACCCAAGCACCATCACAAGGCTATGGAATCATCACCAACAACATGGATCAACTCGTGACCGTCCACGATCTGGCAGACCTCGTGTGACCACGCCCGCACAACATCGCAACATTCGGTTACGTCACCTTCGGGATAGGACCACCACTGCAACGTCTACTGCCTCAACCATACCAGGGCTGCGTAGGATTTCCGATCAGACCGTACGCAACCGTCTACGAGATGCAGGAATCCGACCTCAATGTCCAGTCAGAGGTGAAATCCTCACCCAGCAACATCGTCAAGCACGACTGCAGTGGACTTGGGCACATCGGATATGGCCTCATCGACGATGGAGGCATGTTTAGTTCAGCGATGAATCACGTTTTATGCTTCGTAGGCAGGATGGAAGGACCCGTGTTTACCGTCGCCGAGGTGAACGTTTTGCAGCAAACTGTGTGCAGGATGTTGACAGTTTTGGTGGTGGCAGCGTCAGTCATGATGTTGGCTGCCATCGCCTACAATGCCAGAACAGACCTTTTGCAGATTCGAGGGAATCTTACGGCTCAACGATACGTCGACGAGATTCTTAGGCCCCATGTGCAACCCATCATGGTGATCGTCAACGACGATTTCCAACATGACAACGCCCGTCTTCACACAGCCCGATTCACCACTGTCTTCTTGAGACACCACAACATCAACGTTCTTCCCTGGCCCTCCAGATCACCAGATTTAAACCCCATCGAACATCTTTGGGACGAGTTGGACCGACGTCTGCGACGACGACAACCTCAACCGCAGACTCTACCTCAGCTTGCAGCAGCTTTGCAGGCTGAGTGTATAGTCATTCCACAGGATGTGATTCATCATCTCATCGCTTCCATGGGCAGGAGATGCCAAGCAGTTATTGATGCTCACGAGGGGCATAGTCGTTATTGACGTTGAGTGACGTTAAACTTCACCTAGCGAGCGTGGACTTCGCCTTTGCAGACTTTGGATGTTCAGCAGTGAATGTGCAAAGTTTCACACATGTCATACAGAACTATCCGGAATAAACTTGTTAACAATTTGTCTCATATTTTGAATTCTGCGTTTCTTTTTTTGAAGAGTATATTTACAAATACGATTTGAAGCTTATTTTTCTTAATTTATAGAACGAAAAAAAGAAATAAAGCAAACATTTTCCACTTTTAGTTAATACTTTGTACTCGATTACTACTTGTCGTAAGTTGCTAAACCTTAAGAAATTTCGCACAATGAGGATGGAAAACAAAGTATTTATAGACTTATACATATATACACATGTATATTATGTTATTTTCTCTACCCTAATTCTATACAAGGTTGATCAATATCACTGATCTCATAACAACAAAAAAGGACGAAATGAATCTAAATTCCACTCTTACATATTTCTAGAATGATTTCAAATTGTAACATAAACCCATATTATTTTATTCCACGTGGTTTTAAACTGGTAGCAATATATATCTATTTATACTTAAATTGCACTATTTTATTGCCCTTTGAACCGTATTTAACTTGCTATTCGCACCATTCTAAATCACTTGGAGAACGTGTAGATCATATTACGCCATCGAATTGCATTACTCACGAGTTATTCCAAAGCTGCTTGTGCGCATGCCTTGTGATATACTTTATTATATTATTATTATTATTTACTTTACCCAATATAACCTTGACTAATCTAAATAGATACCTATTTTTTATAATTTTATAAAAAATTACTGTAGCGTAGTGTAGGATGACTTTATATGAAAGACTACTGTAGCGTAGTGTAGGATGACTTTATATGAAAGACTACTGTAGCGTAGTATAGGATGACTTTATATGAAAAACTACTGTAGCGTAGTATAGGATGACTTTATATGAAAGACTACTGTAGCGTAGTGTAGGATGACTTTATATGAAAGACTACTGTAGCGTAGTGTAGGATGACTTTATATGAAAGACTATTGTAGCGTAGTGTAGGATGACTTTATATGAAAGACTACTGTAGCGTAGCATAGGATGACTTTATATGAAAGACTACTGTAGCGTAGTATAGGATGGCTTTATATGAAAGACTATTGTAGCGTAGTGTAGGATGACTTTATATGAAAGACTACTGTAGCGTAGTATAGGATGACTTTATATGAAAGACTACTGTAGCGTAGTATAGGATGGCTTTATATGAAAAGGTAGTGTAGCGTAGTGTAGGATGAGTTTATTTATTATTTTACGACTGGTTTGGTTATAATGTCAGTTTGTTTTTAACTTATTGTTGTCGGCCCGGCATGGCCAGGTGAGTCAAGGCGTGAGATTCGTAATCCAAGGGTTCGAGTTCGAATCCCCGTCGAATAAAACATGCTCGCCTTTTCAGCCATGGGGGCGTTATAATGTAACGGTCAATCCCACTATTCGTTTATAAAAGATTAGCCCAAGAGTTGACGGTGGGTGGTGATGACTAGCTGCCTTCCCTCTAGTCTTACACTGCTAAATTAGGGACGGCTATCACAGATAGCCCTCGAGTAGCTTTGTGCGAAATTCAAAACAAACAAACAAACTAGTCTTACACTGCTAAATTAGATAGCCCTCGAGTAGCTTTGCGCGAAATTAAAAAAAACAAACAAACTTAACAGATTGTGTTCATTAGTACTTTAGCTGGGACAGGTTGGATATAAGGCATACAATATACGGTTTTCTTGTCAAAACTGGGATTATTAAAACACTAAACACAATTATTTTATTCTACATTGATGGAGAACTTAAACATCTTTGGAATGCTTTCAAGAAAAATAGTTATCCCACGAAAACGATACTTGGCCAACCTTTCTCAGCTGCTAATGAACTACAACTCGACATTCACAACGGGTAGATAACTCTTTTTCTTATATCTCAGGCCCCGAGACTAAAAATACTTTGAAAAATCGTAAATGTAATTAACAACACTGTAATCTTTATAATTACCCATGCACTGTACTACAAATTGGCGAAAGTGAGATAATTTAAACATAAGTTTAAAAGTAAATATACCCCATGATTTAAAAAATCACGAAACCATATACGGCTGCATACCATATATTCCCGACATCAGCAGAAACATAACCAACATTTGGCAAAAAGTAACAACATCTTACATTCCAGTTAATACCAAATTTATTCAAAAACCAGGTACAAAACTTAGGTCTATACTATGTAAAAACTACACTGACAAACACAATACCAACATTGTTTATAAAATACAATGTGATAACTGCCACAACTTCTATATTGAAGAAACAAGTAGAAAAATTAAAACCAGATTCAAAGAACACAAAAAAGTCATCTTCACACGTTTTCGAACACTGCAAATCAAATAAACGCAAGATAACCATAGAAAACATTCAAATACTAAATAAAGAAGCAGACATAAACAAACACAAAATTAAAGAAGCCTTACTTATAAATCTCAAGCCCAAAATAAACCAATACAAATGAACACCTTTATGCCTATATTAATAAATATATCCAACATCTAAGCATGCCTCTACATTCCTACACTCAATTACACAACAGCCTTCAAACATGTGGTCAGCTACCGGTCAGTAACCCTTTCTTTCTTTGTGAACCTGACGATGACTGAAGAAGTTCGAAACGTTGTTGGCTCCTCTACTAGTGCTTTCTCTATCCATATCAGCCGTCTTTATATACATAATTTTCTCTACAAGTAGGTTTTCTAGGCACCACGAAACCAACCTTTAGCATTATAAGCTCTAAACTTAACCAACAGACTCTTCACCTGCTATTTACTTGTTTTGACCTTTAAACAATAGTTGACACGTTAAACATTTGATAATTCTTCTATTATTTTGAACTTCTTAAAATTCAACATCTCGGCAAAAACTTGCTAGTTTTTTCCACCCACAAATATCAATTTTTTTCTATATTTCTGTTGTTTTTAGTTATATTTTGTTCTTACAAATCCATGCGAACTTGCTCGTTTTTGTTTTTTTTTCTAAACTGAAAGCTATTTCAAATCAATAATACGTAAAAGGTTGAAAGTAGAATAAACTAGCGGAAAATTATTTTTGTTTTTATACTTTAACAATTATTCTTTAAGTTGCGATGTAGGAAGTAGAAATAAGAATTACATGGTAAAAGTTAGCCTGTGAAATTCAATATCTTGTGATCTATTAGACACAGAAAACTAGGAGCGGGCTGTACCACCTTCACCCAACAATGTAGGCCACCAAACGTTAACTCGACACCGGAAATTTCTTTTATCCACCGCCCTTTAGGGTTCCAGATTAGGGTAAAGAACAAGCATATAAAAGCGTGGAAACTTTTCCGTTTCTCACACACTTTAAAACTCTCAAAGTTTTCATTTAACGCAAAAGGTGCCTGAATTTCTTCTGAAATGAAGGTGAGTCTCAAATTTTTGACTTTCAAATTATAAACCGAACAACGCTACCGAAAAGCTGTTACTCTTAGTCAACAGATGGCAGCATAATTAACTCTGCTTTATTTGTCACTGATTACCATAAATAATTCTAATATAATAATATTTAGAAATATATTTATATATATAATGTCTTAAACTGTTTACCTCTTAAAGATCCATTGTGATTTAAATGCTTTCTTTTCCATTAGATCCTGATTTTTTCTTCGATTATCGCTGTTTGTGCGGCTGGCATTGCTCCTTATGGTGCTTATGACGATTATTATGTAAGTTTGTCCATAGTATTTGGACCTACCAATTTACAAATGAAAAATAATTTATAAAGCCTGTGATTGTTTAACTAAATTAAAAAGTGGATAAAAATGATTTTTTAAAGAGCAACCTATTTAGGAATGTTTTACATTATTACCAATCAATTACAAAATATTAACAAATTTTCCTTCGAGATAAAAACTTAAAAAGGCATTTAAAATTTGTTCGTTTAGCGAAAAACCACAAATTGTGTACTAAACGTTCTGTCCACCGAGAGAAAACGGAACCTTGAATACTAGCGTTGAAAGTTCGTAAACTCACTGCTGATCCATAACGGTACCCAAGCTTTAAACTCAAAAATACTCGATAAACATACAAAGCACATTTTAATAACAATGTTTATTATCGATCTAGTTGTTCGTTTGTTTTGAGTTTTGCGCAAAGCTACACGAGGGCTATCTGCGCTAGTCGCCTCTAATTTAGCAGTGTAAGACTAGAGGAAAGGGGGATAGTCATCACCACCCACCACCAACTCTCGGGCTACTCTGAATAGTTAGATTAACCATCACTTAATAACACCACAAAGGCTGAAAAAGTATGCATGTTTGGGGTAACAGGATTCGAACCTACGACTGTCGGATGACGAGTTGAGTGCCGTAACCATCTGGCCATGCCGGGCCCGATCTAGTTGCATCGATGAATAATGAAATAGTTCGAAAATGTAGTAGTTAACTGTTAACGTATCGTTGTATTTAATTCTTTATCTAAAATATGACCAGATCACGTTTCATATTCCACATGATAAATTATTCAAAATATTTTTGCATAAGCAAAGTATTTGTTTTCGTCAGCTTAATTGTTAATTTAAAATTTGTTAGACTTCTTTATATATATATATATATATTTCATCTTGCTAAAAGGGCTACCCTCAGCCATATAATTATGGTTACCAAGTTGCTGGTGACTATGGCGGTAACCAGTGGAAGCAAGAATCCAGTGATGGTGTGAATGCTGTTGGCAGTTATGGTTACACAGATCCTTACGGTCTCTATCGTGAGGTAAATTACGTAGCCGATCAGAATGGATTCCAAGCCCAAGTCAAAACAAACGAACCAGGCACAAGCAATCAGAATCCTGCTGACGTTTACGTTTATTCTGATGCTTATAGTGGATATGGTTATCACTGAAGATTAATACAGTACTGTAGTAAGTACAAAATGTCATTCGTTTACTTATAAAATGTATTACAGATATTTCATTAGAGACACTTAAGGACAAATAGCACTTGATATTCTATCACATTTTCTTCAATATAAACGTTATGTATATAATTAGTTTCTGTAGTCATTTGCGCTTGACCTTAAATATTTCTGTCATTTCATAGCTAAGTCATTTCTACTACTGTTCCAAATATACTATTAAAGTTTGAAACCGTATATTATTCATAAAAATTCAATTCGTTTCACTTTATTTATTGGAAGAAGGTTTAAGAAGAGAATAATATTATATCTATTTATTCTCATTAAGTACTTTTCATAGTACTTAGTCTTACAAATGATATACAAAATATTAAATGACTGATGTTTAGCATAATTTAGGTTGAAATATTTGAACTTTATGTATGAGGGCCACTTCAGATTTAAATAGGAAAAAAATAGTTTCCAAATGGACCATATTAATTACACTTCCCGAATGTTTTTTTTAATAAAATGTAAATATATAAATAAAAATTTGCTTTAATTATTTTTTAAAAAATATTCTGTACGTTTTGTATGCATGTATTGCTCCCAAAATAAATAAATCATATTAAGCGCGGAAGAACTTTATTCTTACTTAAATTGTAATTCTGAACTTATTTGTTTCTAATTTATTACGTCATTATTTGAAAAAATAATTATGTTTAGTATTTGTTGATAATAATAACTTTTTTTTTCTCCATTTAGGATTAATATCGTTTGCTTAGAAAATACTCAGGGCTTTGCACAGGAAATTATGCAGCTAAGGCAGGGAGTAATCAGTGCTCAGCCAAGTTGTTCCATTTGTTTTGTATTTGAATCACCAGAGGGGCGGTATGCAATTTTCTGTGGACATCTCAGAGTAGTCAAACAGTTTTTGCTCAGGGCATGTGGTTTATGGAGTCAAAATCAAAGTGTTATTATTTTGTTGTTTTGCTTGAAGTGTTTGCATTTTATTTGAAAGATAAGAATCTAAATGTATTTTTATTGAAAATTATAAATTATCATTGCTTCGTGAAACATATGAATATTGCTTCTAATAAATATATATTTAGCGTTTATTAATTAATATGAGTTTCATTTATTACATTATAGCTTCTTTTGGTGTTCGAGAAAAATATCCAAAAGTGAAGTTATACACTTTCACCCACTACTCATAATATGGACGAATTTTAAAAAATACAATTTTAATGCGTAATATGAAAACTCTGCAATTCCTAAACTTCGATTTTCAGGTTTATGGATAATTGCAAAAAGGATGACACATTAAATAAGAAATGCATTGTTAGAAACAATCGTTGTGAATGTATCTCAGAATTTTAAGTGTAAAACTATCTCCTTAACAATAAGCTTGGAGACTTATAATGCTAAATGTAGGGGCTCGATCCTTGTGGTGGGCACAGCTCAGAATGCCCATGGTGCAACCTTGTGCTTAAAATAAGACAGATAAGTGAAACTTTAAACTAACGTCTACCCTAGAAATGTTCAAACAAAAAACCAAAAGAAACATAATATTTATTAGTATTTATGTAAAATAAAGAACCGAAAGAAACATAACATTTACTTGTACTTATGTAAAAGAAAGAACCGAAAGAAACATAACATTTACTAAAACTTAAGTAAAACAAAGAACCTAAAGAAACATAACATTTACTAATACTTATGTAAAACAACGAACCGAAAGAAACATAACACTTACTAATACTTATGTAAAACAACGAACCGAAAGAAACATAACATTTACTAATATTTATGTAAAACAACGAACCGAAAGAAGCATAACATTTACTAATACTTATGTACTGACAAGGTTTTTTAATCTTCTTCAAATATTTTGTTCATGAAACACAAGTTAACTTGACTGGTATAGGAAACGATATTTCCCACTCAGTGTTGGAAATATTTTCCTAATATGTAAGAAAATGTATCTACTCATCTACTTAACAAATTAGCAACCATGAAATCTCAAACCCGATCAGTAATCGTAAATATAGAAGCAGAGCGTTAATTCTTTGATCCATATTTTGATAAGTTAAATTAGGGACGGCTAGCGCAGGTAACCCTCGAGTAGCTTTGCACGAAATTCAAAAAAACAAAGAAACAATGTAAGACTAGAGGGAATGCAGGCAGCTAGTGAGCACCACCAACTGTCAAATCTTGGTCTACTCTTTTACCAACGAATAGTGAGATTGGCTATGACATTATAACGCCCTCATGGCTGAAAGGGCAAGCATGTTTGGTGTAACGGGAAACCCCTTGAGAAAATTTAATTCAGTTGTTTGCCATATTAGTTGATACAAAACAGGATAACCTGTGGTTATTCTAAATTAAAACATATATAATCATATTCCAAATAGAATTCTGTTAATACTGGTTTCTGCCGTATATTTTTATGTACAAGCTTCAACTTTAATAAATAAAAAGTAAATATGCAACATTATATGATGTTAAAAATAATTTATATTTAGTTTAGCCAGTGAATTGTTTCTCACAGATTTCACATTTTACCAACATAAATAAAAGAAAGAAAGGTTTGTAGTTTTAAGGTTCAGTGAGTTTCGCTTTTTATTTTTTTGTTAAAATGTAAAGACCAAAACAATTTTTAGTTGGTACTATAAAGTATCGTGGGAACATCTAAGCAATTAAAATGCAGCAGTTCACTTATTCCTACTTCCCCTTTTAATTAATGAAACAGACCAGTTTGGTGAACCGTTCCGTTTGCGTGTAGATATTATCATTTTGTTGCTTTTGTTTCGAGTGATATAATTATGAAAGATGCGAAACCATTTGTTTTAGATTTTGTACAAAGCTACACAAGGGCTATTTGCGTTAGCCGTCACTAATTTAGCAATGTAAGGCTAGAGGGAAGGCAAATAGTCATCACCATTCACCGTCAACTCTTGTGTTACTCTTTTACCAAGGAATAGTGGGATTGACTCTAACATAATAACACCGCCACAGCTGAAAGGGTGTGACGGAGATTAGAACCGCAACCCTCAGAATGCGAGTAGAGCACTTTGGCGACCTGGCTATGCTGGTCCCAGGTGCAACTGAAATTATGTTTTATGCAACTGTTGTGTTTAACTTAAAATACAAAAATTAATGATATATTCCAAACGACAAGAATTATTTTTTCATTCTATATCTCTCTTTCTAAATTCTTAAATTTTATATTAAGATTGTTACAGTTTCATCAAATTACATCTATTTAACTCCATTCATTGTTTTTCTTAGTATTTAGGCATATAAATAATGAAGAAAATAACAGTAGGGGTGAAAGTTTTAATTCATCATGTTAATAGCAACTTAAATGCCTCAGTAAATTTCAGAATTCCTCTTCCCCAGAATATATCTTGTCGGTGTGTTTCTCCACATTCTTAACTGTTAGGTTTTTACAGTTTGTATCAGCAGTTCGAAAAAACTGCTACCAAATCTTGGACAACTTTATTCTATAAAAAATAAATAAAATTGCGTCTGGTTTAATAGTGATCTAAATCGGTTTGGTGCCCCAATCCTTTTAAGCAAGAAATTAATTTTATTGAAGTAATCGATAAACAAATTAATCAAATGGTTATGCTTAAAATACATAATTAAAAGACGACAAAAATAAGATCATTTAAGTTTTTACTTCAACATATCAATTAATTATCACTTGTGAAAAGGCAAAACGCTAGTTTTTATCATGTTCATTTTGTTTAATTTGAATAGATCCTGCTGATGAGTGTGTGGTACCTTACAGGCACCCCACTGGTTATCTTCAACCATCTCCTTGTTTCTGATTACTTCAGTTACTATTGTAAGTTCGTGTTACTAGTTGATGACCACTTTGAATCATGTAGAGACTTATTAGCCAGAGTGGAGATCCTCAAATACCTTGTCAATGTGATGACCATGTCCAAGGGTCATTCACTTTTTTAAGCTAAAGGTAACTTACAGTGTTTAACTAATTTTTGTATCTTGTGGAGACCTTGACAACATCCCAATCTCTGGATCGCAAGGCTAGGTAAAAAAATGTGGATATGTCACTCATCATGTACACTAAGAAGCCTTGGTCCAAAGGCAGACTCCTCCTTCAACTTGTTATATTGTTCTCTCCTCACTTACTGCATCTTCCTTTCTAATATCATATTTGACATAATCTCAGAAAATGACCTTCCTTGGTGATCAGAGCTCACAAAATTAAATATAAGTTAAGAACACAGAACAAAGGAATACATTCACTTTTGAATTTTACCAAAACAAACACTGGGGACCATAATGTTTTGTTTCCTTTTTTTAAACTTAATCTGTAGTATTCAGGCTCATTAATCTGTAGTATTCAGGTTCATTAATCTGTAGTATTCAGGCTCATTAACGTTCAGGGTAAAAAATAAATTTCCTAAATAAAAGTAGGAATTTTACAGAAGAAAAATATTAAGTTCAACCAACGAAAGAGAAACAAAATGAGATTATTTAAAAATGTGTGCGTGAGGAATTCGAGGGAAACCGATGCTGGATCTTGAACAATTTCATTCAAGAGTTAAACGAAACACAAAACTGTATTTGGTCAAACTGATAAGCTAACTTGAATACTGTTACGACAAACCATAATCTCTCGCCGTATACACCACCAGTCGATTTCAATAACAAATTGAGGGAAGGTCTATTTTCTTACCCCTTCCTTCTCCATAAACATTATCTCTGACAAAGATACTTCTTTACACGTGTTATTTTGGAACTCAACTGACTGTTCAAAACGTTGAAAAGTACAAACATGTAAACAAATCCCTGCTGGGCACAATTATACCTAATATTGGGTTAATACAAGCTACAGTTTTGTATAGCCTATTCACAAGAATGCTAACTAAATGGTAAACATACACCAAAAGTTTTATAAATTATTTGAAACGATAGCTTCCAACTACTAAATATCCACCTAACAAGATATACGATCTTACTATTGATTAGCTGTTATAAGCTGTGAAAAAGAAAGCTCTTGTTTTATCTTATTCATTTCCACTCATTTGGATATCTCCTGATAAACATATATATATTAATACTTTTGTGCTGAAAAACACTCACAGATATGAACCATAAAATATATACTAATTATAAATGTGTACTATTTGAGATTTGTTTTTTACTGTTTATGGAGCCAGTATGACCAGACGGTTAAGGCACTTGACTCGTAATCCGAGGGTCGTGGGTTCGAAACCACGTCACACCAAACATGCTCGCCCTTTCAGCCGTGAGAGCGTTATAATGTGACGGTCAATCCCACTATTCGTTGGTAAAAGAGTAGCCTAAGAGTTGGCGGTGGGTGGTGATGTCTAGCTGCCTAACGCAGATAGCCCTCGTGTAGCTTTGCGCAAAATTCGTAAACAATGCTTATGATTCAAAAATTGCTTTGGTATATTGACCTTCAAAGAAAAAAATCTTTGTATTGAAGTACTCTATAAACAAATTAATCAAACAGTTTTACTGAAAAACTATAATTAAAATACGATGGAAAATAGAATAATTAAAATTTTTACTTTAATTCCTGTCAATACATTTTCCTTGCAGTAAAATAAAAATAAACCGTATTTTATTAGTAATAGGCTCTTCTATAATTCGAGTTTCATTGCTTTCAACAAAGTATTCAAAGTATTATGAATATTTTTTTTACGTAAGAGATCGAAATATTTATTTTAATCTGCAATTCTATTAACAAATTATTTCTAATAAACTATGGTAATACCATTGCTATTAAATTTGGAACTTGTTTTTACAACTGAATTTTGTTTGAAAATTAACGGTTAGTTTTCAGCAAGAAATTGAAAAATCTCATTGCAATAAATAAGTGTTAAAATTTCTTCCGAATTAGTTAATGTATCTTCTGACTTCTGAATGTGTCGTTTTAGTTGTATCCTATACTGCAAAATTTAACGTGATTTATTATCATATGTGATTTGATTCTGGAATTTCACTAACCAACATATCTTTATATTTTAGTAAGTTATTGTGGATGAGTTGTAGTATTATAATCTCGTTTTTATTAGCTGTTGCACAGATTTCTGTTGTTTTTTCTTCAAGTATAACGTTTTAGCTCCATCATCTCTTGACCGATTTGAATCGAATTATAGTTTTATTTTTTCGTTTCTTTATTTGACCCCGCCCAAGGTCTCAAGGACTGATTTACTCTAATCCTGCCAAAAAGAATTTCAATTTCAGGGTAGGCTGATATAACTACTGATGAGTAATAAAATTGAATCGGCTATACGCGCGTTCCACCCTTGGTATTGCTAGCTTATAAAAATATAGCTAACAAAAAGGAAAACGTGTCTCACAGGTTAATTTATTCTAATCTTGCCTAAAAGAATGTCAATAGCACAGGCTACTGAGAATTCCCTCTTGTTTATATTGTATAACGGATTTACTGCTATACATTTATTTTACTAACTGCGTTTGTATCAGTTTGATGCATGTGACTTGTATTGTTGGATGTGTATTGCGCAAGTCCTGCCTGTTCTTTAAATTTGTAGAAGATTCTCGAGAGCAAGAATCAACAATATATGTTTTAGGAAAACAATAATAGAATATCGTTGGTCAGCTACAACCAGTAAATTACAAGTATTGAAAGCTATAACTTGGATAAACGCTTACTGATCGGAAAAGTACAGATATTTAATCAGGAACATTTGAGGCCCAGCATGGCCAGTAGTTAAGGCATTCGAATCGTAAAAGAGAAGTGTACCTGTGTATCAACATAGAATTAATTTGCTCTTCGTGAACGTCGAGAAAATGTATAATTCCAGACCAGATAGAAGCCTGAATATTGTTTGTAAGTTTGTAAAACTATTGTACATAAACCATTACTTGCAATAACCGTTAATATAATATGTATTATTATTAGTATATTAAAATATATTTGTGTTAAAGAAAAATGAATGCATCAATCTTGTCAGCAAATATCATAAATTTGACATATATCGACATTCAATGACCTGAAATTAGAAGTTCCGACTATTTGAAATCGTAATACGTCAACACACGTAGCATAATAAACCGGACAGTCGTCTGAAATAAATTATAATACGAACAATTGTTACTTTCCATATCAAAAAGTTTTACAAACAATAAAACTATTTGTCAAGCTACGGTTCTCTGTTTATTCATTGTTGGAAGTGTATTTTATAGGCGAGTGATTTATTCTAAGCAATATGGTATAATATGTATTATATCTGGTATATGTATGACGCCGTAAAATGTACAAGGGCTTATAAAATAATATTTTTAAAAATTCATTGTATTAGCTTAAATATATACATACATATAAACATTATTGCATAACTACAACTGTAGTGAACTGAGAGTTAGCAGAACTAAACACTAACGATAGTATTGACAACAAGTTCGTGCATTACCAAGATTATTGAAGTCCTGTCAGATGTGTTGGGCACAAACGTTAAAACTAAATTATGAATTAATAAGAAAGACTGGCTACGGTTGTAACAAACAAACATTTTTACCTCGTTAACTGCCAGGGGCGTAGACTTTTTACACCCGATGGGGGGGGGGTGATTTTTGCAACCACTTATGTGGACTGTTCAATTTGCAAATTGGTAATCTCTGATTACGTGGACCTGAAAGCTGTAAACATGCAGTCACAGAGTAATCTTGTTGCCACGATACTTGCATGTATACTTAGGCCTACTGACTGATACTTACGAACTATCGCTTAGATCGCATAGCTTAAAAGCATGCCTATATTAAAGATGTACATTTCGGCTACTGAAAAAGCCTACATCTAGGCCTAATTATGTATTTCGATTGGTAAGAACACGAGAATCACAAGAACAAACACACAATTTGTAGCCCTGTGATGCAATAAAACAATTCAACAGACCAAACTGCATAGGGGGATGATTGCATGCACCATACCCCACACCTAAAATAAAGAGGGGTGTATAGCCTCCATCCCCCCTAGGATCTACGCCCCTGTTCCCTGCAGTTGTTCAACAAGTCGGAGAATATTTAATGGATAAGCCTTAGTTGTTGAAGCCAACAACGTCATGAGTCCAGCCACAAATCCACTATCCAGGTCAAATTGTGGGTTTAGATTCGTTATAAAAATGACGAATGAAACCAAACAGGAAAAGTTCCGCACAGTTAGTACAATTGTTGTTGTTTTTCTGAGAAGTGTTTTTTTAAAACTTCTTTTTCATCCATGACATCTTTTTGGTGTCATATGTCTTTGCCCTTATTCTCAAAATGAGCTAAAATACCAGGTTAGTGCCTTCCTGTGGTTCAAACATAGCCGTACCTAATTTTGAACTGATGAACATCGGGAAGGCCACGAAAGCAGTACCGACGTCTGAAGTGAATTTTCTGAATCTGATAGCGGGACTGATTGTCATATTTATAACACAATTGTAAAATTTGTTCCTTTTAAAAGAAAGAAATTAAACAACAGTAGGTAGACGACAATGAAGATTTTCTTTGAAATTATACCAAAGCCCTCCATCAGTCAGTGCCTAAAACCTTTATAAAATCTAAATGAAAAAGAATTTTGAAAGGAAATAAAAAAAGAAAAAAATGGTCTGTGTTCTCTCATTTTTCTTTAACCAGTATTTTAGCACCTGTTAAAATAAAATTTTATTTCAAATTATCTTAAAGCACCTTCTAATTTACTGATATTTATTTTATTTTATTAATATGTTTTGTATAATTTTCCTCTGTCTTTGTACATGTTTCTTCTGACTATACGGCAGTGTTGTTGTTTTTTCAACAATTAATGTACAATTGTGTTATTAAAATTGCTGTCTACTTTTTATCGCGATTTTAGGTACTGTAACTAATTTATTGTTATACATTTATTTTAATATTTCCATTTGTTTGAGTTTAAAGCATGTGACGTATATTATTGGATGTGCATTGTGCAAGTTCCACATGTTCTCTAGATTTGTAGAAGATTCTCGAAACTAAGAAGCAACAATATATGTGTCACGGAAACGATAATGTATCGTTAAATATTGTTGAACTGTCGAGAATGTCTTCTTAAAGCTTATAAATCGACGAGCCGAGAAACAGGATAAAATATTGTTGATTAGCTAGAAACGTTTATGGAAATCGAAAATTACAAACCGTTCATCTTCAGTGAATTAAGTTCGGACGTTAGTATTTCTAGGAAGCCATCGCATAACTTCAGCAGAAAAAAAAACAAAAAAACTCACGTGTCAAGAATAGAGCTAGCTGGTACTCCATTCAAGTGAACTGTGCCTGTGTATCAACATAAAAGTAACTTGCGCCTCATGAACCGTCGACAAAATATTCAGTTCCAGACCAGATAGAAGACTGAATCTTTTTTGTGAGTTGATAAAATTATTGTATATAAATAATTATTTATAATAAACGTTATTAAAAATTGTATTTTTTGTTTGCTGTGTGTTTGTATATTAAAATTTATTTGTGTTAAGAAAGGAAAATGTGTGTATCAACCTTTTTGGCAAATATCATAAAGTTTATACATATTACCATTTAATGAACTTCTAAATTAAAATTAAAACTTCCGGCTATTTTAAGCCGTAATACGTGACGTGTGTAACATAATAAATGAGAGACTCGTCCGAGATAAATTATAATACATTATAATACGTAACATAATAAATTGAGGGCTCGGCCTGGATAAATTGTGATACATAAAAGTACTGCTTAACGAAGACCCTTGGCCAAAAACATTCGTATCATTTCATAATAAATGTGTAGTATTTTTCATCTACTGTTATTTATTTTTGATAAAAAGAACAGTTTTCTTTTTTTTTCAGTTGCATTATAAGAATCACAATTAATCCCGCTATTCGATTCGCAATAGCCATTTCAGACGGCGGGTGCTGCTAACTAGCTACCTTTCCTGTGTTTCACAGTTCATTCTTCAAATCAGTTTTATAATCAGCTTAAATGAAAACATATATAAACGTTTTTTTTTTCTAAAGTAACTATTAAGAATAACAACGTTATTCACTTAACAGTGATCGCGGAAGTCGGTTAAACTAGTACTGGAATTCGTCCACAAAGCACACTAGGTCACAAAACTTATTTTTAGCAAGTATATATCATAACACAAGCAAACACGTTGATAATGCTTAAAAACTGGTTTCCCTAAAAGTGATAATATGCATAAAGTTATTACGTCAGTGACTGTAGGTCCACCAGTGGTATGGAGGTATGTCTGTGGACTTATGTCTCCAGAAATCGGGTTTCGATACCTGTGTGGGCAGAGCACAGATAGCGCTTTGTGTATCGTTGTGCTTAATAACAAACAAACAATTCGTCAGTGCAGAGAGAACTGGGACATCAAGAGCACGAAAACCCGACAAAACCCGCACGTTACTTGTTTAGAAATATTAGTTTAAAATATAAAAGTATGTAAAACAGGTTATTTTATCATGTAGAATATATGGTTTCCTTCATATCTGTGATATTACGAATTTGACACCAAACTATAGTTTTTGGGAATGAGATTATCACGTTTTATTTGCTGTATACCAATTGCGAACTAAAAAATTTTTTATTGTTTTATTTATTTTTATGGCATTGACTCATACCAAAAATTACTGTTTTTTGTTTTAATGGAAAGCTACACAACAGGATATCTGCGCTTTATCCACCATGAGGAATCGAACCCCCACGTTTTCGAGCTTGAAATCTGTAAATTGGAAGACCAGACAGATCAGAATGATCGACTCACGATCCTCAGTTCGCGGGTTCGAATCCATTTACACTGTCAGCCGAGATGACTTTATAATGAGACTGTCAGTTCCACTTTTAGTTGACAAATGAGTAGTCCAAGATTATTGACCAGCTACCTATTACAAATAGCGATCGAGTTGCAGCTACCTAAACTACTTCTTGTTCTGTCCATAGTTTTGATTATTTACACAAAAAAAACAACTTTTTACCCTATATTTTCTTTACATTATCCTCCCAGTGGCACAGCGTTATTTCTGGTAACTTACACTACGAGAGAACGGATTTCGATACCCGTAATGGGCAGATCACAAACAGCCCGATCTATTGCTTTGTGCTTAATAGCTACAACTGTACATTATACATACTATTTACAGATTTTATACAGGGTAGCCCGAAAGTCCATACCCATCCATATATCTTATGTATCCAGTGTTTCTGTGTGCTATCCCTTATTCTCGCTGCATAATATTATGCGTAATTGTCACAATACGCTCTTCAAGTGTAAATGGGCTTACATGGGCCACATTTCTCTGAAAAAAATAAACAAATTTATAATACATGCGTAATTGAATATAACATAATAACATATGGATTTGTAACTTACGGTCCACCCTGTAGGATACGTTTTTGCTTTAACAATATACTCACTAGTGGCTCAGCTGTAAGTCTATATGTTTATAACGCTAAAATTCGGATTTCGATACCAGTGGTTGACAGAACACAGATCGCCGATTGTGTAGCTTTGTGCTAAACAAGAAACAAGCACTAAAACATGAAAGGCTTATCATTATCCCGGCCCGGCATGGCCAAGCGCGTTAAGTTGGCGACTCGTAATCCGAGGGTCGCGGGTTCGCGCCCGCGTCGCGCCAAACATGCTCGCTCTACCAGCCGTGGGGGCGTTATAACGTTCCGGTCAATCCCACTATTCGTTGGTAGAAGAGTAGCCCAAAAGTTGGCCGTGGGTGGTGATGACTAGCTGCCTTCCCTCTCGTCTTACATTACTAAATTAGGGACGGCTCGGTGCAGTGGGCTAACAACCTACTCACTTAAAAAAAAAAAAACCTGTTAAAGAATCCGCAAGTGATTGCGGCCCTATGTTCCTTGATGGAATCGAGAGGTGAATGAATGAATGAATGAATATCAGTATCCCAATGGTAAGCCTAAAAGCTTATAATACTAAAAATTGGGTTTCGAAATCAAGAGATGGCAAAGCACAGAAACGCCCTTAGTAAAAAAAACAAATGAGAATAAAAATGCAATTATGATAATTTGCTCACGAGATATCGAATTTTATATCTGTACTGTCGACCATCGTTAACGCAATAAATTCAATTCACATCAAAATTAATTGAACAACTAAATGTTATACAAAATGTAATCAACTTTAAATAAAGTTTCATGTTCGTTTCGCTTAAGTTTGATTCTCCGGTGACTCAGATGTAAGCCTGGATGTTAATGACGATAAAAAATGCTTTGATACCCACAATGGGTATAACACAGATAGTTCATTGTTCAGCTTTGTGCTTAACAACAAAACTAAACAGTTAGATTGGGTTAAGTTATTTAGTTGCGTTAAACACAGTCTTGTTTCAGATACCATCAAATTCCTATAAATGTGTATCATATTAGATAACTATGTCAACATTTAAATAAAAAGACGATGGAGAGAAGGCGAGAAGCAGAGGGTCAGTTAGGCACATGGATATGTGACAACGCATTGACTCAATACATACAACAATATAACGTACAATCACATGCTTTTTCACTTTATAGTAATTAAAATCGTGTATTTTATCAGTCAATATCGCCGTGTAAATGTAATCTGTTTACGACAACTTAAACCACAACAAGAAAAATAGAAATTTAACTGGCAGTTGTTGGACAAGAGACACTAAACGTAGAATGAGAATGCAGTCTTTGATAACCCAGTAAAACAAAGTAGCAGCAATTGAATGTATAAAACTAGCTAAAAAAAAAAAGTTGGCTAAGGTATTCATTTTATTCGAAACGAAAATGTTATTTTCTCGATAACTTGTATGTGTTTTAAGTATCATTACAATTTTAGTGCTTCGTAGGTGAGTAATATATCAGTTTTACGCGATGTAAAAACTACTGAAGCCTCACCGTGTTGTTATAGTCCATGTCGGTCATTCTAGTCATGTTCTCTGTGACGATTGTGCCTTTTGGTAACAGCCTTACAGCGCAATTTCCATTGTAAAAGACTTCATCTTTATTTTTGTCACGTACAAAGCGTATTACCCCACCATGGCTGCTTTAAATTGTCAAAATAATGTACGACGAAAATGATTTCACATCTCCAGTTTCAATGGTATTACCACACATAAAACAGTACTTGAACTGGCTAGTATGTCTTCATATGGAATAGAATGAATATCCGTTTCATTTTCTAGCTGCTTGAGATATGTGATGATTGAACGTGATGTGTGACAGGAATTTTTATCTTGGTGAACCTGCAGCCTCTTAGTCTCGTTTCCATACAGGGATCGTACTGTTGAATGGGACATGTGGACGATTTTGCCACCGGACTTTGTGTTCATGTATTATCACCTGTTAAAAGACATTACTCTTTGTTTACCATGGCAGGGGTACGAGTTAGTGCAGGTATTTTTTCTGAATGGTTTTTATTTTCCGAAGTTCATCCGTATTACTTTGTTTTCCAATGCCATTAAGTACAGTATATACATCCCGATAATACACCTCTTGAAATTTCTAATCATCCAATTTTAACGTATCTTTATAATATGAGATTATGAGTAACTTGCATCGGAAAGAGCTGTTACACACTACAGTATTAAAAGTGATCAGTTTCTCGGCAGCACATCACACTGTCCACGAAATGCTTTGTTTGCAATTAAGCACTAAGCTACACACTGGGTTATCTGTGTTCTGCTCATCATACGTATCGAAACCCGGTTTCAAAAGTTGTAAATCCGCAGACATGCCTCTGTGTCAGTGGGGGGAGAGACCACGAAATGCAAATCGATGTAAAAAACACAGTTCTAATGCACACCGTTTCACTGCGGCTTTATACCGAGTGCGATTCGTTCTTCACTTCGTAATTCTAATATTCAAAATTGTTTTAATATAATGTGCTCAATCCTGTATTATAAATTCTTCTGTAGATATTGCAAATTCTAACCAAAGTTAATATACTATTATAGTAATATTTTAAGCTATATTAGCACCAATCTTTCTAGCTGAGTCTATCATATTGAATCTCAGCCAACTGAACTTTGTATATCTTTAAAGATAGACGAGGATAGGTGTGATAGATTTTGTTAGGCGCTCATCTTCAAGTTATTTCGAATTACAGAAACAAGATAGGTAACTAAAAGTGTTTTCAATCGGAGCAAAAAAGGCACAAATCCCTATTTTGCCTTTCCTAAATATTACAGTTGTTAGAAATGGAGCCAAATAGGCTTCAGTAGCTTAAAAAAATAATATTAATACTATGTCTCAGACCTACACCTTGTGTGTTTATTTATTTTTATTACTTATTTTTTCTCTTTAAACTAACTATTTTGTTTCGATATTCTTTTAGGCCGCGGCCTGGCCAGGTGCTTAGGGTTCATCACTCGCAGTCTGAGAGTCGCAATTTCGCATCCCCGTCCCATCAAACATTCTTGCTCTTTCAGTCTTGGGGGCATTATAAAGTGATGGTTAATCCACTGTTTAATATTAAAAGAGTATCTCAAGAGTTATAGGTGGGTGGCGATGACTAGCTGCCTTTCCTCTAGCCTTACACAGCAAAATTATGGACGGCTGGCGAAGATAGCTCTCGTGTAGAAAGACAAGCAATAAAAAGAACATTTAACAAAAGGCTTCATAATCTATGTTATTTTTCTATCCTTTGGCTAATCAAAGCTTATTCAAATGTTAAGTACGATTGTGGTTCATAAGGATAACATAATTACTATAATTATTGCTCTCTGCGTAAAAATAAGGACGTATCGTGAGTCTAAAAAAATCTTTTCAAGACTTTGTTGCAGAATAAGTGTGACGATTCTTCGGAAAGCGTGTTTTACGTATATATATATATATATATAGTTATGCATGCCGATAATTAATACTTCATGTAATTATTGTGGTTACAAGAAAGTACTGAAAATTTATTATTTCAAAAGGCCAGGGATAGTCAGTTGGTTAGGGCACTCAACTCGTAGATTTCGTAGGTCGCGGTTTCGAATCCCCTTCGCACCAAATATACTCACCCTATCAGCCGTGGGGGCATTATGTGATGGTCAATCACACTATTCGTTGGTAAAAGAGTAGCTCAAGAGTTGGCGGTGAGTGGTGATGACAAGCTGCCTTCCCTCTAGTCTTACACTGCTAAATTAGGGACGGCTAACACAGACAGTCCTCGTGTAGCTTTGCGCGAAATTCAAAACAAACCAATACATCAATATCTCTCGACATTCCACTTCATGTGAGAAATATTTCTAAAAAAATTTGTTTATCTCTCACAAACAATAGCTGTGCTGGAAATGCCCTTTAGAGTTCATTCTTCAAATTAATTTTATAACAAGCTTAAATGACAAACTATATAATAACTTGAATATTCAACAAGTCTTTATCCTACAATAAGTTCCATCCATCTCTCACATTGTGTTTTTTGTCATTTATACTTGCAACGTTTTCTATCATCTCGTTCTTTTCTTTCACGTTTTCGTATTGTTATTGTTACTGTTATTTTTCTCTTGAATTCTTCTTTTATTTTAGTAATCTTATGATATTACCTCAATCATTGGCTCAATAATAAGTTTGACGGCTTATATTGTTAAAAATTCAGCACTCAATTCCTTAAGGTGAGCACAGCTCAGACAGCCAAGTGTATTGTTTTGAGCTTAAATCAAATAAATAAACAATATCATTTCATGTTTTCGCTTTTCAAATTCTCTGTAATTTATTGTTACTGTTTCTTATTTCACACGTTTAATACTTTTCCCTCTTTCATTTCATGCAATGAAGGAATCAAAACTAGATACATAAAAAAACAATAAATTCGTAGTATTTACAAAAACCCACTTTAGTTCTTTCGATTCCTTGTAACATACAATTACATAAGTTACTATTTATGTTCAAGATATTTTACAAAACTAAAGTTCAAAATTCAAATTAACTGTTTACAAATTTTTCCTCTCACTTTCAGGTCTTATATAAGGATATTTTCGAAAACTGTCGTAGAAACTTTTTTTTAACCTAGAATTGTCTTGCTATATTAAAATAATATATTTTGTCTCCTTGGTTCTTAATTTTCTGAGGGTCTTCTCTCTAGTTTTATACTGCTAAATTAGAGAAGACTAGTGTAGATAGCCCTCGTGTAGCTTTGTGCGAAATTCAAAACAAACCAAACCAAACTTAATTTTCACACAGAAAACTTTCTCAACTAAAACAAACACAAAACATTGTCCATACGCCTAAAATCACCTTTCTCTATAACGTCGTTAAAAATAAGTCGATAAATGAAGAACTCTGATTTTTTTTTCATAGATTTGTTTGTTTGTTTTGGAATTTCGCACAAAGCTACTCGAGGGCTATTTGTGCTAGCCGTCCCTAATTTAGCAGTGTAAGACTAGAGGGAAGGCAGCTAGTCATCACCACCCACCGCCAACTCTTGGGCTACTCTTTACCAACAAATAGTGGGATTGACCGTCACATTATACACCCCCACGGCTGGGAGGGCGAGCATGTTTAGCGCGACGCGGGCGAGAACCCGCGACCCTCGGATTACGAGTCGCACGCCTTACGCGCTCGGCCATGCCAGGCCATTTTTTTCATAGAACAATCATTATTTGCTTATCTAAGTAAGATTTTATACGAACCTTGCTAGATTACACAAACATGTAGCGCTGAGACACTGGTTGGTCAAATCCTTGATCTATCTCTAAACCTTCGTATCGCCATCCTTTGCGAGGTAGAAGTTTAAAGATGCACTTTACAAAATAAAACTTTTGAGACGGCTTGACTGGGTCCCGAAAAGCATTATTATGAACGTACAGCTATAATAACTTTTCTTCATTACCCAATCAAGTCATCTAAAAACTTTTACTTTCTAAAAACTGGGGTCTTCGTTATCAAGTTTTAACACACTTTAAAAATTTATTAAACTTTGTGTCGGGTTGTCAGGGTGGAGTTTTTGTGTTTGTTTGTTTTTACAGTGATAGTATGTCTATCTGTCAGACGAGTATTCTAATATCAGAATGTAGTAATACTATACAGAAATAGATAATTTGTTAATACTACTTTGGAACAGTTGTAAAAATGCTATTGAGAATTCATTTTTGAATCTTTGATCGCTGGAATTTGTAACCAGTCCCTTTTAAAATAAATCATAATTATGTTACCCTTAATATAAGGTTTTAGTGGTATGGGAATTAATTCGCTGATAGTGAAAAAAACAACAACAACTAGCTAACGCAAAAAAACAAACATATATATATATCGAGAAATAATGGAAAACAACAAGCTAGTAGGTGGAAGTTAGCTGAAAGGTAAAGAAGTGTTTCTGATTCGAGTAGCTTGTTTATTAAGGCTCGTTAAGGTAATTACAACGTTAATTAAATGTCTTTAATTATATACGTTATATAAACCAGATTTGGCCCGGCATAGCCAGGTGATTAAGGCACTCGACACGTAATCCGAGGGTCGCGGATTCGAAACCCCATCACACCAAATATTCTCGCCCTTTCAACCGTAGGGGAGTTGTAATGTGACGGTCAATCCCACTATTAGTAAAAGAGTAGCCCAAGAGTTGGCAGTGGGCGGTGATGACTAACTGCCTTCCCTCTAGTCTTGCACTGCTAAATTAGGGACGGCTAGCGCAGTTAACTCTCTTGTAGCTTTGATCGAATTTCAAAAAGAAACAAACTGACTAAAACAGATTTTCTGTTACTTTCCAAAATCACTAGCCGTCAACAGTTGAAATAATCGTAAATATTCTTCACGTACTAGTTGGGTTTGCGGTAGAAATTTATCAATTGATAAATCATTGAGATTTGTACAAATGTTTTGATTGAACAACATCAATTAAGTAAATAGCATAAAATAAATATATTTCCAGTTATATAATAATATAACCTTAATAATATATGCTAAATCAAACGTCAAGAAGGAGAAACTGGTGAAATAAAAGTAGAGAATGAAATAAAACAAAGAGAAACTACGTGGTTGGCGTGAGTTGTTAAGCCTTGTACACTGTATAAATATGTATCTAATAGCGAAAATCTTGTAAATACTGTACAGACGAAATAGGTTGATAGGTGTTTTAATTCTTTATTTAATGTAAATACCTTTGCCCAAGACTGATTCTTCAGACGTTAATAATATTTCTAAATATAATGTCAAAATAGAGTTACAATTAATTTTTCTTAATAACAAATAAAAATTATAAAGGACAAAACCATGTACGAACTCCATGAATTGTGTGATGGTTAGAATAATTTTATAAAACTTCCTTCTTATGCTTTTCGCTCTATTTCGCTGTTAAAATAAAACCAAAACATTTTATAAGATGGAAGAATTAGAAATTCTCCATTGCAAAAAGTGTACAAATGTTAACTCAATGGAATTTTGCGTGTTGATTGATCGTGAATTTATCATAAATGAATCAGCTCTCTTCCACACAGTTTCTTTCCAATTTGAGGTTTAATTTCAAAGGTATTTGGAACTCTTTATACAAATGTTAGGTTGTCATATCTACAGTTCATGTTAATATTAACTTTGAAGAACTTACTTCTAATTTAATCGTGATTTCCTTTTCGGCTTGTTAGTATTTACATATGTCTGAAATAAATTAATGTATTTATCTAATTATTCTGGAATAAGACATCCACGTAATAACAGTACTCACCTCAAGGGTAGCATATAACACTAATACATGTGTGTATATATATATATTTGTGCATTTAGAGAAGAATGGTGTATCGTAAAAGAAATACATAAGCCTTTAGTACAAATGATTTATGATATATGTAAGGAAAACTCGAACACGTATATTAAAACATTTGTTAACGAAACTTCTGGTGGACAGGGCACTGATAGACCATTATGTACCTTTGTGAGTAATTCCAAAACAAACAAATCATCCACATTATCTCTCACAAGAACTCAAAAACTGTTTTATAAGCTCCCATTTCGCAACAGTAGGTGTCAGGACATGTTCAGATACTATGAAACTGTTAGCAACGAAATGGTACTGTGGGTTAGTGGTAAAATAACAAACAAAAAAACAAGTTTTGCCCTAGCAAAGGTATTGTGTTAAACAATATATTAATATTATATGTCGCTGAATTATATTCTTACCTTTACTTTCCAAATGGTTATACATATTAAATTTAAAATTTGTAACTTCGAATTCAGTGCTTTTACATAGTGTTTTGGAACGACATGGGATATTGCCGGCAGTATTGATCTATCTCGCGCTACTGTTTCATCCTCTAAACTAAATTAAAATAATTAAAAATATAAGTAAAAAAAAAACTAAAGCTAACCCTTATCATTCAAAGTGACTGGAAACTTGAAATTTTGAACGACTACCGTTAAAGTTTAAACTTGAGACTATCTTCATTCAAAATAAATACTTTTAAACAATTTGAATGTTTAAGGAATAGATAAAAAACTATAAAGTTAAGTAGATACAAAGTTAGTTTCATAATAATTGAAGGTAAAAGAGTTAGCATTTTTTCTTTAGACTTTAGGATGACGTGATAAGTGGTAAAATTGTACCTTAAACTTTAATGAGGATCCCCAGAGTAGAGTTCGTTTTGAAACGACTTAAAAATTAAAATTTCTAACTGCTAAAATTACAGCATCATAATTTTGATTTAATAATAATATCGAATTTGCTACGAACCTTTCTAGAACAATGAAAACTTCTAATTATAACAATTTGTTAGAATATTAGTGCAAAAAATGCTTAGTTTTTTGTTTATTCCTTTACTTTTACTCAGTTTTAGTAACATAACTTGAATAATTTGCCATAAATATTTCTATAAGCTTACTTAAAAGCCCCCAATGCTCAAAACCTGCTCTCACTTGTAACATATTTTAAACAGTTCTCACTGGTGTCATTTTGTTCTTCCTAAAAACCATTTATTCACTAATACTAAATTAGATTGAGCTCTTTCTACCATTAATTCAATTCTATACATCAAATTATTTAACCTGAAAACGTAAATAGATTTCAGTGATCTCCTTTCTAGATCTTGTACTCTTTTGATATTTAAAATAATTTCTAAATTAATTATTATTTTTTATTCCTAAAGCAGTAGTAATCCTTTGTGTTTGCTATTTAATTCTGCCATTACTCGTATCAGTTGCTTTAGTATTTGTGTCTGTTGGGCAAGAGTAGTAATAAATCAGTTTCAGACAAAACAGAATTACTGAGTGTTGGTAAAGCTCAAACATTTTCTGACTGTTGCAATCAAAATACAAATTGAGTTCTTAATCTATTCATGTGCATTTCATATTTAAAGCAAGTAGCTGTTGCAACTTTATTTACAACTATATGCAGTTTTTGTCCATTTATAATTGAAACAATATAATTATATTGGAAAAGGTTGCTGAATGATATTTATTTAAGATAATTTGTGTCCTGAGATTTAAGAGATTTTGCCTTTTTTTCTGAACAGAAAATTTAAGAGGGAACTTGTTTAAAATGTACAAAATTATTAGAAGTTTGTACAATTCCACTATAAATAGTCTGAGTTGCAGAATGGAAAATCTGTATGTTCAAAGTTCAATACATAAATGGAGTAAGAGGTTTAAACTATGAAAGGAAGGGTGCTGTTATTTTGAATTTTATTTTCCAATATGAAGGACTATGCTTTAATTTTGATGCACATTGTTTGGCTGCATTTTTGGCTAGACTTAATTTAGTGTTGATGTTTCGGTTGACATTTGTTGAAAAGTAATATTAGTGGAAATTATGATCCTTTTGCTCCTTGTATTTTTCTTGTTCTTTTATCTTTAAATTTCATACTTTAAAGAATAATAGGTTTCTCAAATGTATTTCTAACAAGATATTAGTGCTTTTTGTTTTTTTAAATTTATATCTAATAAAGATTTGGTGAGCAAATAAAACCAAAGTTTCAATAAAACATTTCGTTGAGAAATGAAATAAAATCACATGATTAAACAACATAATGTCTTCTACATAACTGATATCACCTGAATGAGAAATATGTAAATTTTAATTAATAAAATATACTCTGGTGTAGAACTATCTCTGAGGTACTATTTATAGTATTATTTCTATAACTTAAATAACAGTGTTATTCAAGTGACAAAAGAATACCTTTAATTATATTCATATGAACCTTCTACAGTTAAAACATTGTATGATGATAATGAGATTTTGATAATAGTTTTTATTAATGTAGTACTCAGGAATTGTGTTGTTTATTTTGTTCCAAGTTTATTCATTTAATTTATGCACAGAATTAATTGACAAGAATGTTATTTTTATAATGCATTAATCTCTAGTATGTTTATTTTAGTTCAGAATAAAATGGCACGGAGGTTTGTCTGTGAACTTGCAACTTTAGAAACTGGGTTTCAATACTCGTTGGTAGAGCACAGATAGTCCACTGTTTAGTTTTGTGCTTAACTTCATACAGACAAACAAAATTAAAGCTAATTCCAAAGCATTGATACTCTGTTTAATTTGTACCTTTCAATGCTACAGGTATATTGTTTTTTCAACACGTGTCTTGAAAAGAATCTGTTGATGTGTCACATTACACAAATAGACAGTTGAAGTGAAACGTAGCACGTGTATGATTTTTGTTTTCACCCAGTGATGCCAATGGAATGCACTCCTGTGTGTTTGGACAAGCAAGCATCTGAAACATTTCTTTCACTACAAAACAATATCATTCAAGTATGTGGAGTTGGTGAAGTGGAGATTCCTCCTGATCGTGGGTTATTACGTGTTACAGTAACAAGTACCAAAAGTACTTCAGAAGAAGCAGTGAATAGTGTTGAAAGAAGATTTGAATATATTCTACATACATTAAGAACACATGGGGCTGAGGTAATTGAACATTTCAAACATAATTTTCATATAACTATTTATGTTATTTTAATGAGTATGTAGTTTTCTCTCTAATATTGCCATACAATATAAAATAATTTAAGAACAGATGAATAAAAGGTAGAACAATTATAAACTGTGATGTAAGATATTATTTAGTAGGTTCCTTACATATCATACACTTTTATCATTTATTCATGTTGCTTTAAAATTTGGTAAGAAACGTAATTCTAAAGGACATGTGTTAAAGTGCTATGCAAGTGTAGTATCAAAATAAACTACAAAAATAAATCTATTTTACATTAATACTATACTGAATTTTTAACTACAATTATATCAAATATATTTTTTAAAATTAAGTGTTCATTCCCATAAGGTTATTCAAAAACATGTTGGTTACTTTTACTAAAAATTAAATTGAAATAGAAACCCTCATAACCCAAGTGCTTTGGAAAGGTGAACCTTTCTTCTTCAGGGGCAATCTGGGAAGAAGAAAGGTCCACCTTTAGAAAACACTCTGGTTATAAGGGTTTCTATTTAAGTTTTACACAGTTTTAATGTTGATAACAGTGTCATAATGATTACTTAATAAAGTGGCATGTGTAGCATCTTTATATTTGGTTCATGGTGAATTCCAAAATATGCATTATTAAAATAACACCACAGTAGTACTTGTGGTTGATGGAATATGTTACATTGCTGTCAAAGAACGTATACAGGTATAATGTGATTAACCATTTTTTTTTCAGACTAAGGTGATGTGATTAATATCATATCTTCTTAGAATTTCAATGTTTTTATTGATCAGTAAGTTACATTTATATATCTGGTCAATTTTAGTTTGATTGATTTTCTGTAATATATTTCTATTGAAACTTTATTTTGCCAATTGCAGTAGGTACCACTTAAAAAGCACAGTATAAACTTAGAGGTTTATTAGTAACTTAAAACCTGACCTTCCAAGATAATGTCAGGTCAGGCTAGGTTACAGTATTTTTGCCAACAATATTCTTTGTTGAAATTAGTTTATAATCTATAAATATAGTTTGTTTTCATGAAATTATAATATTCATGTGAAGTGTTTGAATATGATAAACAGTAATATTCAATAAATAATGATTTGAGTTAATAGAATATACTGCCACTGTTACTGTGCTCTGTAAACCCCAAAAGATTTGCCTAATGTCTTTTTATAGGAAAAAATTGCCAGAACATTTTTCTCAATAGGAATAAATTTTCAAAAATGTAAAAGAGTGTCTAAAGGCAGGTCTTGTGTTTTTTTCTTGTGTCTTCTAAGCTTCATACCAAATTCTGTTGTGTTCTATGGTATAACTACACGTATTCACATACTCACAAAACATACTATACTTTTACATCAGTTTGTTTTACTCAACATTATAAATATTTAAACCTTGCTTGTACAGATCACACCGAATTTTAACTTCACAGCTTATGGTTGAACAGGCTTGTATTCAGAAAGAGGAGAGTCATGACAGGAACAAGACTTAGGATTCCCAATCAAAATTTATGTATTGGGATATTCTAAAAATATCTGTGTTGTTTTAAACCTTAGAGCTGTATAGAAATGTTTGAACTTTTTTTTTTCATTTTTCTTTATGAATTACACTAAATGTTACAAGATAATAAAATATAAAATTTAAGATATATTTCTGAGTAAAAAATGATTGAAATAGAATTGGAATTATTATTCTCACTTAATTTTTGAAAAATTTGCAATGCAGATTGTGATGGAGTTTAAACAATTTGGAGTCAAAAGACACAACAGTACAAAGACTGAAACCTTTGTTGTTCCTCAATAAAAGAACTTAATGCAGTGGAATGTTTTTAACAGTATTGGATTCCAAAATTATATCCAAGCTAATTTGGAGCACACACATTTGTAAAGTGAAAACTATGGTTCATTGTAATGAAGTTGGACATGTCAACTATTAGGTTGAGGAATAATTCGTGAGCGTTTTTAAATAATTTCATTCAAGCATTACATGCAAGACTATACAATACTTCAATGCATGAACACATTACACCCAAAACATTTATTATGATACTTTATTTCATGTAATACCTAGGTATATAGTATGCATTGTTTTAAACGAAATTGCAAGAAATTAAATGCGAAAAGCAGATGGTGTCAAATGCTCGATTTTGTCCACTTGACATTCCATTTAATGAGCTGAAAATGAAAGCAAAAATTAAAGACATATGAAAATCAAACACACCATCTATTAGAGCAAAAAATTATCTACCAAATGACATGAAATATTTTGTGAAAGCATTTCATTTATGAATATATTTTTTTTAACTTGAAAAAATGCTCACGAATTATTCCTCAACCCAATAGTATTATGAATTTTACAAAAACTCATAAGTCAAAATTTGTCAAATATCTAGCCACACTTTGAAATAACAACAGTTGAATAAAGTGAATTAATATTAATTTTATTTAGCCATTTATTTGTCATGTCTCATGATGTAGTCTTAATATGTCAAAGTTAAAGTGGTCAGAATTTAAGACTGATTGAATCCATCTGTGTAAGCGGTATTTGTGAAAAGTAACAAGTAAATTTCTCAATCTCTAAGAATTAATGTATTTGTAAGGTATGCTTCTGATCAGTATTATGGGCAATACAGACTCATTTTTCAGACATTCTTATGCCATACTCTGTGATATTGCTTACTGAGCAAAGTTTGAAACTTGATGTTCAAGGAGGTTACAGGGTTATTCTATGGGATTTAGATTTAGGAGTTCTTACTGGTTAGCCTATGTCCTTTATGGTTTTTTTTTATTTCAGGTAATCAATCACAATCCTGGGAGTACAAAAGTAGTCATTATTGTACATCTTAATAATAGAAAAACTAGTTTCTCCAACATGAAGACTTCTGGCTGTTTGTTCCATTTGCTGTGGGTTTTTTTTCCCCTAACTGCTACACACAGTTTTGTGCTATTTTATGGTTAGTCATTATCATTCATTAGGAGAAAATGTATTCTGGTTATAATTGTGAAACATTAAAAAAGTTCAAAATATATGTAATAAAATGGTAAATTAGCCTCTTCAGAAGCAAAATAAGAGCTGTACATCTGGTATTACTGAAACTTGCCCACATCATAAATAAGTCATCACCAGAACAGTCATATTCAAAAGTGATGACGAGAAAACTCATTTGTAGAGGAAATATATATGTAAAAACGGCTGGTTTGGGTTGAGAAAATTTTTATGTAGGGGAGAGAACATATCAACCTTCTTCGGTCATCGTCAAGTTCACAAAGAAAGAAAGAGGTAACTGACCGATAGCTGACCGCATGTTTGAAAAGGGTTGTGTAACTGAGTGTAGGAATGTAGAGGGCATGCTTAGATGTTTGATTATATTTATTAATATAGGCATAAATGTGTTTCTTTGTATTGGTTTATTTTGGGCTTGAGTTTTACAAGTAAGGCTTCTTTAATTTTGAGTTTGTTTATGTTTGTTTCTTTATTTAGTATTTGGGTATTTTCTATGGTTATGTTGTGTTTATTTGATTTACAGTGTTTGATAATGTGTGAAGGTGACTTTTGTGTTCTTTGAATCTAGTTTCCATTTTCCTACTTGGTTCTCCAATATAGAAGTCGTGGCAGTTATCACATTGTATTTTATAAATAATGTTGGTGTTGTGTTTGTCAGTGTAGTTTTTACACAGTACAGACCTTAGTTTTGTGCCTGGTTTTTGAATAAATTTGGTATTAACAGGAATGTCATATTTTGTTGCTAGTTTTTGCCAAATTTTATTTTTCTGCTGATATCGGGAATATATGGTATGCAGCAGTATATGGTTTCGTGATATTTTGATTCGTGAGATATATTTACTTTTGTTGGTTGATTTTGCTTTCTCTCTAGGTGTGTGCGTATAATATTTTTTACGGTTTGTGGAGGAAACTTACTGATGTTGATGAAGTATTGTTTTATTTTGTCTAATTCGTCATTAATTTTATCTGGTGAGCATAGTTTTATGGCTGTGTTTATTTGATTTCTTAGTATGTTGAGTGTTTGTTTTATTTCATATGCTGTGTCCCAAGGAATGTATAGTCTAGTATGGGTGATTTTTTGGTGGATTTCTGTTTTAAATTGTGTATTGGTTCTTATAATTTTGAGGTTAAGAAATTATATTTGATTGCTTTCTTCCTGTTCACATGTGAATTTAATGTTGGGATGTATAGAGTTAATGTGATTAAAAAAATTAAGTGTGTGTTCTGTAGATGTGAATCCCACAATCATGTCATCTACGTATCTGTACCATTATAGTGGTGGATGCAATGCTGTGTTAATTGCTTGTGTTTCAACTTGTGTCTCAAAAATGTTGGCTAGAACTGGTGATACTGGGATGTCATATTTAACAATATTGTACTGACCATACTATTCTTATCTTGACTTTCCAGCCATGAATTTGTCATTGGTAGAGATATGAATCCATGACCAATCTGTGAAGAGTAGAGGTGCATATGGCATTGTTACAGCTTCTGGTGACTATAGTAAAACCAAATGTACTTTGCCATTAGCTGTGAGGGTGAAGCAGATCTTCTTTATATTAAGCCTTAGATAATCACTTTGTTTGAAATTAATATTATGTCTATTAGTAGTAAAGTGTTAATTCCTAATGACCATATAGAAGTAATGATGATGAAATAGTGTAGTTGACTTTCTAAGGCTTTGTATGTTTAATGCTAAAACCAGTTTTCTTGTATGCCTGCCATTCCATTATGGATCTGACAAGAATGAGTTGCCATTTGTCTGTCTCTGCATTTATCTCATTCTAACACCAGAACAATTCCAAGACACTGAACTTCTGTTAAAAGCCACTGCCCATCATCATAAATTTGTTTCAAAGTGTTTATAAATATCACCAAAATCAAGACAACTTTAATAGGATTCATTTGTTTTTGACACTTAATTGTTACTATGTCACCATATGTTTGGTCAAATAACTTTAAATTTGTGTTCTTATTTTCCAGTGCTATAATAATCTATTCATAATATAATTATGTGGGTTAGGAAGAAAAGAACACAGTCACTCGTCACTTAATACGCCAAAGTCCAGACAGTTATATCATGCAAGCAGATGTAGAGGCATCTTTTAGAAGAATTGAAGATTGTCAGACTGCTGCAGTAAAACTAGTCCAAAAACTGGACTCAACTGTCCATGTGGGCAAACCGGAGTTTTATCATAGCTCTCCTGCTAGAGAAACAGCTAGGTGAGTAGAAGAGAAGTTAAAAAGCACTGAAAATATTGTCTTGCAGAATATATATATGTAGAAATTATTTAAATCATTGAGATGGAAGAGTATCAAGCTTGTTAGCAATGAATTGGTTATTCTTATTTTACATGAAAGAAAAAACATAAAAATTCACGGGTGTCATATATCAATATCTGAAATATGTCACGTATAGAGTTTGATAAGTATTATTTCCTTACATTCCAATGTGACAAAAATCATATTAAAGTATTTAAGATAATGCAAAAACAATTGCACGTTATAAATTTTTATATGGTACTCACCAATTTCCTTATAATTCATGCCACAAACCTTCTTCACCCCCACACTATTGAAGTCGAGAATTCTAACATTTATTTCATGCAAATCATCATGCATCATCTCTACAATTAAGAGAGCACCACCATAACGTGAAATGTGACACCATCTGTGTGCCACAGTTGAACCATTACTTTTCATCTGGCATTCCTCAAGTTCAGACATTTTTCTTTTGTTCCAGTTCTGCTCGGAGTAGTTTACCTCAGTTTAGCTTGCACTTCATTTATTTTCAAATAGTTTTCACTTTCATTTTGAAAGTATTTATTTACCCATGTTTTGTTTCCAAATATTTTGCTTGCTTATTTGATGTCAAGCATATACTTCAAGCTCACGCTACCACTTCAGGTCCATCTAATTTGTCTGAAATCATACTTCAGGATGTAGCTGAGGGTGACTTATCAGCATTTATTTCCAAGTAGATCAAGCATTATATGGAGACAACATTTATCTCCACCATTGCTCCTCTTCCTCCTTAGCCTTTCACTCTTGGCCACGTTGATGAGAATTTTGTTTGTTTGGTCCCCCACGTGGAGCTCTGTATGCCTTCCTGAGGATACTGTTTGGCCCACATTAGCTTTTTCAGATTTTATTTCTCAGGTATGTGATGTCTATTGCAACTATTTCTTATGAATAACTCAGGTCTTTCCCTTTTTCATGATCCTGCCTCCCAACATTATTTAGTTTTCCTCCTTTTTCTGATATTCAGTTTACTACTGAGCATTTTACTTTCCAGTTAGGTGATGGCATGGGATTTGCATGAATCCACTCTCCCTCATCATTGGGCAGCCTGTCCTTGTTTGGACCAACTTCCCATTCATCTAACAAATGCCCAGTTTCCCACTCTTCATTTTACCATAATGACTCTGCAGTACCTCATCTTTATCCATCTCCTGTCAGAGGCTCTTCACAAGGATTTTCTGGAGACATCCTCTTACTTTCATATTGGTTTACCTGTCATCTTAATCTCTGGCCTTGGTGTGTTTTTTCTGGAGACATCCTCTTACTTTCATATTGGTTTACCTGTCATCTTAATCTCTGGCCTTGGTGTGTTTTTAGAGTGTTTTTCTTATAGCAAAGCCACATCAGGCTATCTGCTCAGCCCACCGAGGGGAATAGAACCCCTGATTTTAGCGTTGTAATCCGGAGACATACCGCTGTACTAGCGGGGGGCCTGGCCTTGGTAAATACCCAGTAGGTTTAGGTCCAGTGACAGCCTTTGTGGTTTAAGGGGTTTAATCCCCACTTGTTTGTGGTTCCTAAAAAACTGGGGACTGGAGGCTAATCATCATACTGTCTCATTTCAGTCAATACATTTGTGTCTGATGCTTTACCATTAAATTCCACCTTACTCTTATTTGGCCTAGTTATCAACCTCTAATTTCAATCAGTATGTTCAGGACCCATGCTTTACCGTTACTCTTTTTTGTGTTTTTCTCAGAGTCCTTGGATTATCAAGATGGACATCTCCAGTGCTTATCTACATATTCCCATCTCTGAGCATTCTCATCCTTATCTTCAATTTGTCTATTGTTAGATTGTGTAATAATTTCACACCCTATCCTTTAGGCTGGCTTTGGTACTGTACATATTTTGTCAAATGGTGCTAACCTTTGCTCTGTGTCTTCAAGCCCTGGGGTTGTGTTTTCTCTTTTAAATGGATGTCTGGTTTCTTCTCACTTATTCTGAACAGCAGTAAGCCTGTTATACTCATCAGCTCTTTATAAAAAACAGCTTAGATGGGCTGGTTGACAAATCAGAGAAGACCTTCCTATGTTTTATTCAATATTTGTGCATTTGGGTGTTTTCTCCAATACTCATCTCAGTTGGGTCCTACCTTCTCAACTCCAGCTTTTTTCTGTGGAATTAACTGTTTCAGCACTCTTTTGGGATGTGGTTTTTTAATAACTCCTCTCATATCCCTCATTCAGGCTTATGTGTAGTCCCTTCACTGGGTTCTCCACGATAAATGGAATCTTGCTTAGGATCCCTTGGATTAATCCATCATCTTTTCTTCCTATATTATGGACAATCTCTAATGGTGTTTGTACAATGTTCATATTTCAGAATGCATTATGCTTCATCCACCATGACCAGGTTTACATGTGTCAGCAGATGCATCTCTTCAGAACTAGAGTGTATGGGTTGACCATCAAGTGGCTTTGGGTTGTTGGTCTGTGGAAATTCATTAATATCAACATCCTTAAACTCTTTGATCATTTTCCACTCTGACATCTCAACAGTGAGGGGTCATATCAATCAGCAAGGAGGCACCAGGTTGAGATCCCTGTGTTATCTCAACAGTCATCACATTCATTTGATAGTGTGTCACATAACAGGTACTTTCAACCTTGTGGTGGATCATCTTTTCCAACCAGACCAGTTTTAACCAGTGGAGCGGTCCATTCATCCCCTTGTTTTTTGTAGCTTTGCAATCGATGAGATATTCTTCATGTCAATGCATTTGCCACCTTCTTCAGTCACAAGTTATGTTTGTTTTGGCCCCCTGTTCCTTGTTCTTGAGCTTTAGTTATGGATACCTTCAGCCAGGATTGGTAAAAAATTTCCTTTATGCATATCTTTTTATCCTATTACTTCATCAGGTAGTCTCTCTCATCTGTACTACTCTGTCCAATGTACTTCTGATTGCTTCTTACTGTTCTGCTGAACAGTTTTCTCACTTACTTCAGTTACAGTTGTTCCTTCCCACTTCCCTTATTCCTTAACCTCCTCCCTTGGTGTGGATTGCTGTATGTGGTGAGGGGACCTCCCAGGGAAGTTTCTATTCTTTCAGTTTACCTCCTCTGGAATCTAAACATCCACCCATGTGTTTGCTGTGCGTGGTGACCCATGAAGGGGAGGAGAGGATCCTGGTGGTTGATGGGTCCAAACCTAACACACCACTTTGGCCTTCAATCCTGTAGATGGGAAGCCTTGGGGTAGCCCCCTAGAGTCAATCAGCTGGGCCAATTCAGCTAAGGTTAACCAAGTACCAATGTTGGATGTACTCAACAGGTGTTGTGGACATTTTATCTGATGCTGGTATTTGGGTATTGTGCTCATGAAACCCTGGTGTTGCTGCAGTGTCCTTGTTTGACATTGTAGTGTGTCCCCTCATAGGGCTACATGGTGGGTGGGGTCAGTGGCCACCAAAAATTCATTTTTTATCATGGATTCTTCAAATAAAAACTTAAATAAAATAGCTAAAAACAGTCCAAAGATAAGCGTCCATGTCTTGAACATTCTGAGCAGCAATCTTCAACATCTGTAACTCCTGTACCTTGTTTTCTTATACTACATTCTCTTTCAGACAAACCTTTAAGGCAAATGTCTCCCTTTTTCATTCAGAAGGGACTAGAGATACTTTTTGGCTCTCCAAAGTCAGTAAAGAAGCTTTGCTCTGGTGCCATATTGGTGGAAACATTCATATCTCAACATAGTGAACTCCTCTTACATTCAAAAGCAATTAGGGATATACCTATTGAAGTTATGCCTCATGCTACTTTGAATTCATCATGAGGAGTTATTGTTGAGAGGGATTTGAAGAACATTTTTGAGTTAGAGATTCTCGTTAGGTTTCTCTACCCAAGGAATTTCTGTATTGAGGCATATCTCCACTTGCAAAGATGGAATTGTGATGCTGACCAATGTCCTCATTTTAACATTTACATCACCACATCCACCTCCCACCATCAAGGTGGGTTATCTTAATTGCAGGGTACAGCCATACAATTCAAACATTCATAGATGTTTCCAATGTCAGCAGTTCGTTCACTCAAAGACATCATATTGTGGTTTTCTTTGATGTGTGCTTATTGTAGTGGCAAGGACCACAATGCTTATGAGTGTGAAACAGACCATCATTGCATCAGTTGCAATGGCTCTCACCCATTTTACTTTTGTTCTTGCCCTAAATGTTTGGAGGAAAAAGAGATGCAGTGTTTGAAGACAATTCAAAACATTACTTACACTGAGGCTCGAAAGTTGCTATCCACCATTTCATCTCGGACGTATGCTGCTGCAATTCACTTCACAACTACAGTGGGAATGCAGAAGAATCTCTCTGTGCCTCTGAAAGAATCATTCTCAAACCATATGAAAAGGCTTTTGACCTCCATGGTTAAAAAAGTTGATGAATCAATGTCAACACCCATCTCTGTCTGTAACATTCATTTCAGCAAACCCCAAGATCCACTTCCTTTGGTTCTAGATATGAACAATTCCTCAGGTACAACTTCTCCCACCCCAAGATGCAAAATGATCATTTGTTCATGTCCTCAGTTGCTGGAATCCTCTTCCAAAAACAAAGACCTGTACAATCAACCCAGGGCAGGATCCATGAAGGTCTCAGATAAAGACAATAAAGAAAAAAGATGTGGTCATAAACAGAAGGGCTTTCCACTCAATTTGCCTACACATAAATGAAAATGGCCACCTTGATACAATGGACCTGTCAAGGTTTACTTTCTAATCTGGATGACATCAAAGCACTCATTGCTTCCTACATCCTGTATGTCTTTCCTTACAGGAAACATTTCTAAAACTTGCTGATACAGTTACCTTTTGTCAGTTTTTTCTTTGTACAGAAATGACAGGCTGTATGATAGACAAGTCCATGGAAGGGTGACACTGTTGGTTAATCAGCATAAGCCCACTCTGTCTTTGCCACCCAATACACCCTTGGAGGCCATAGCCATCCGTGTTTTCTTGGGTCATACCATAACTGTTTGTTCTCTCTACCTCTCACCTGGAAAGACCTATGATCAATCAGACCTTGATGCTCTCATTGAACAGTTGTCATTTCCCTTTTTAATCCTGGGGACTTTAATGGACATCATCCCCTCTGTGGAAGTACTGAAATTGATGGGAGGGGTCATGCCATAGAGAGTATGCTCTCTGATCACAACCTTTCTCTTATCAATTCAGGTTCTTATACTTATTTTAATGTGCCTAGTCAGCCCTTTGCTGCTATTGATCTCTCAGTTTGCTCCCCTTCACTATTCTCCCACTTTTGATGGAGGATTGACAATAACCCATAAGGCAGTAATCATTTTCCTATGTAATAATTTTGAGACTGGCTATGGTTGGTGCCACCCTACCTGCATGCCCTGATGAAAACTGGATCAAGCAAACTGGCTCTCTTTCACTGCTCTTGCAGAACTTGATCCTGCCATCATCTGTAAACCATCAATAGATGACTGTGTGGCAGCAGTGACTGACTATTATATAGGCAGCTGCTCAGCGTATTCCTAAAATCTCAACATGTCTTCCACAATATCCTCATCCTTGGTGGAATCCTGCCTGCTACATGGCATGGAAGGCTCAAAAATGGGCCTAGGATACTTTTCACAGGTATCCCACACTCTTGAACCTCACCACTTTTCAGCAGGCCCATATCTTCTATCACCAGTTCCAAAGTCATAAGGGACAAGATTTGAAAGGTCAATGGGCAATATAATTCTGTCCTACTCTCGATCACACTCTCTGATGGCTAGGATGTAGCTGATATCCAGAGCATCTCCGATACTCTAGGTGAAAGCTTTTATCAGCTATCTAGCACTTCTATTTCATCCTCCACCTTCTTAGCCATTAAGACTTTCAAGCTGATTGTCTCTATGACTATAAACGTCCCTTTACACTGGTGGAATTCAAACTGACCCTTCATTGGTCTAGCAGTACATCAGTCGGAGCTGATGATGTATGCTACGAAATGCTGCGTCGTCTATCTCTTACTTCTCTTGATATTCTTCTGATTGTTTTTAACTGGATCTGGCAAGAGAATGTTTTTCCTGATGCCTGGTGTGGGCTATTGTCCTACCTTTCTCCAAGCCTGGGTAGGATCTCAAGATGCCTTCAATCTACCATCCAATTGCTTTGACGAGCTGTCTCTGTAAGACCTTAGAGAGGATGGTTAATGCTCATCTTATTTGGCTCATTGAGTCAAACAACCTGCTCTCTTTCCCCTCACCCCAGTGTGGGTCCCAATGACAGCGTCCACCACGGACCACCTGATTCGACTAGAAACGTCAGTCGGAGAAGCCTTTCTCCAACAACAACATCTTGTATCAGTATTCTTTGACATTGAGAAGACTTATGATACTACATGGAGGTATGGCATTTTGCAAGACCTCCATTTATATGGGTTACGTGGTCATTTGCCTATTTTTATGAAAAATTTTTTAATGCGCAGGCAATTCAAAGTTCATGTGGGCTTGACACTTTCCCATTCTTTTCTACAGGAACTTTGAGTCCTTCAGGGGTGTGTGTTGAGTGTCACACTTTTCAGTATAAAGATTAATGCCATCACTGAACAATTCCCTCTTACTGTTGCAAATGGGCTCCATGTCAGTGACTTTCACATTTCATGTCAGTTGTCGAACATGAGGTATATTGAGGGGCAGTTACAGACTGCCCTCAATCATTTACTGAAGTAGGCCACAGCAAACGGTTTTAACTTCTCTTTCTCTTAAACTGTTTGCATGCACTTTTGCTGCTGACAGGGTATTCACACTGATCCTGAATTCTGTATCGGTAAAGTTGTGCTACCTGTGGTCCCTGAAACAAAGTTCTTGAGGCTTATCTTTGATTGTAAACTGATCTTTTCTTCCACACATCAAGCAGCTAGCTATGGGTCAAATGTAGAAGAACACTGAACATCCTCCATGTCTACTCTTTTACCATTTGGGGAGTAGATTGATGTTCTATGCAAAAGATATATCGTACTCTTATATCAAAACTAGACTATGGGTCACTGGTCTATGGCTCTGCCAGGACCTTGGCCTTGAAAATGCTGGATCTTATTTATCATCAGGGACTTCAGATCTGCACTGGGACTTTCTGCACTTCCCCAATCCATAGCTCATACACAGTCTCATGAACCTCCTCTTCATCTTTGCCATTTGCAGCTGCCTTTACTGTGTGCTTCGAAACTTCAATCCTTACCACAGCATCTCACCTGGGTTGTGTTTTCCTTCCTCAGTGGGCCATGTTTCTTCAGAACAGACAATCTGCCATTGCTCCTTTTGGTCTTCGTATCCAGGCACAGTTGGATGAATTGGATCTGTCCTTGGACAACATTGCTGTATCCCACTGGTCAGCCCATTCCACCATGGCTTATTACAGTCCCAAATGTGACCTCTCTTTAAGTCATCTGAGAAAATTGGATACTCTTGGTTGGAAATACTGTCTGTTATTTGCCAAACATCTTTCAAACCATCCTTCCATTCATATTTATATGGATGGTTCAAAATCAGATGACTCTGTGGGCTTTGCCATGGTTTGTTGTTATTTGGTGGTTGTGTGCAGAATCTCCTCTGCAGTTTTTGTGTTCACTGCTGAACTGTATACCATTTCACTTGCCCTGGATCACATAGAAGCTAAGCAGTACTCAAATTACACTATTTATAGTGACTTGCTTAGTTCTCTTCTGGCTGTGGAATTGTTTCACATTTGTTCTCACTGATATTTAAAACTGTCTGGCCCATTTCTCTTTAACATCTCCTTCTATCCGGTTTTTTGGATACCAAGCCACATTAGTATTCACGGGAATGTGCTCGCCGACACAGCAGCTAAATCTGTCTGCTCTGGCACTATCACTGCTGTGCCTACTTTTTACATGGATTATAGTCTTGTATTCAAGGCTTGGATCCATGCCAGTTGACTTGGAGTGAACAACGTGAAAACAAGCTTTTCCAAATAAAACCCTCTATTGGAGTTTGGCTTTCTTGCTTCCATAAGGATTGGAAAGAGGAAGTTGTCCTAACTAAACTACACATTGGTCACAATTTTTTAACTCATTGTTTTCTTTTATCTGGGACTGATGCACTAATGTGTTGTCTGTGTAACACTCAGCTCACAATAAGACACATTTTACTGTCTTGCTGTCATTACGACTCTCAATGACAGCACCATTTTAAACATGTTTTGTTACAAGGTTTATCCGTAATGTTAGACAGTGTTATTGGTGATGGTGACACTGTCCATCTCTGAGATGTTTTTAGTTTTTTAAAGGCCATTAATCTTTTTAATGCTATTTAAGTTTTTAATTTATAAATTGTACCTTTTTTAATGTAATTCCCTTTTAAAAATCAAAGTACATTTAGTTCTACTTGAAATTAGTAAATAGCCATAATGTCAAATAACTTGAAAACAGGACTGGACAGGCCAACTTCACGTGTCTAACACTGATGTTTGAACAACCTGTTAGTCATCCTAGTGAGTTGTAATAATTAAAATTTTGCTACAAGTCTTTTAAAACTTGTATTACTTTCTGAAAAAAGCCATAAAGTCAAATAACTCAAAACCACAACTGGAAATGCCAACTTCAGGTCACTAACGCTGATTTTCTCACTTACCCGTTAGTCATCCTGGCAAGTTGTGACATTTACAATTATGCTACAGAAAGTCCTTTACAACTTGTATTACTGAAGTTTTTATCTTACTTCTGTAGACAATAAGCATAAAAATTGGATTTTTATGCTATTTATGTTTTTAATTCAAAAATTAAACTTTGTTTTGTTTTACCTTACTTTCTTTTTATGAATTTTAATAATATTACTTTAATTTTAACTTTTTATTGGATGTTTGGTGCAGATAGTCTGGTTGCTTTGTGCCATAAAACACCAAGCCAACCAACCAACCTTAGCCTCCTCCATCCCTCGCCTCATGTCCTCCGTTTTCATGCCTGGCTTTTGTTCATTCACTGGCAAGGAGATCTGATTTCTGACATTTGGTAGCATTCCTATTAGCTCATTCCAAGAGATTAAATTTGAAGCAGAGGACCCTGAAAGAAAAGAAAGCATTAATAAAGTCTTATGTAGTGTCTTAGCTGCACAGAAGTCTTAAGTATAGCTATAGGTTGTAGGTAATACTTTGAGGATACAGAAACTATCATGTGTTAGAGATAATAAGAGACAAACAACTGAAAAGTGGTTCATTTGTCCAATTGCAGAATTTCATCCAAAGACTGACCAAGATAAAAAGCAAGAGAAAATGTGACATTTTGGATTTAATTGGAGATAATAAGTCATAATGTACATTGGGAAGGGGACAAAAAGAAAAATGGAAAGTATGGGATAGAGCTACATAAAATCCAGATATCAAGAAGACTGAATACCCCTTCCCAAAAAGCTATGAAAAAAATGCAGAGATATCAGCAACCATTGGACAAGAAGCTGGCACCACTTTGAGTCAGGAGCTAAGTGCAAAAAACATTCCATTTCTGATTCAACATAATCTGGAGAATCAATAGCCTTGTGATATATGCTTTATAAATAAGTCCATCCTAGATCATACCACCCACAGATGGCATGGATGAAGCAGAAAAGAACAGCTGCCCATCTCTACCATGTCTAGATTGAATAAAGCAGTATGGTCTGCTTTCCATAATTGGGTTTTGTGACACACATTGCACTGTCTACTGTGTAGAAAGCATTTCATCCTCTTTTAATGATGCATACAACAGAGTGAGATGTCTAACTACGTTTCACCTTTTCTTATTGAACACTCTTATCCTACTCTTGCATGGATGTCAGGTACACCATGAGCTGGTTTAGGATATCTAGTGAACCAATCAACATAAGACCTCACACAGGTTTTGGGTTGTTCATCTTCTTCCCTCTGTATCATGGGTCATAGAAAGTATACATGGGGTGTTTCCATCTCTATCCTGAACATTCCCTCATTTTCTTTTGTGATGGTGATATTATTGACTGTTGAATGTTTCAAACCAATCTCATGATCATGGAAGTTTTGCATGAGATGGGCTTCTCTCAGATACTGAAATGACACATTCCTGGATCCCTGGTTTAATGCCACTTGTGTCATGCTGTGGAGTGGGTCATTTCCTCAGATCTTCAAATTTAGGGCTTGAAGGGAAAATGGTATGATTCTCATCTTACCTTTATGTGGATGTTGGAACCCAATAAAATGGTTTTGTACATAACTGACTTACTGAGTATTGTCCACTCTGCCCTAGCCATTCCATACCATGAGATGCATCCTCTTTTACCCACCTCTGTGGGATTGAGTTGTTTATTTATCTTATTTGAATCACTTTTCTGGATTATTTTCTCACATTCAGATGTGGTCCCTTCCTTTTCTGTCATGTGTGTTCATAATTGTTCATGGCAATAAGATACCTGGTTCAGAAGGAGTACAGTGCCCCTTCCTCAGATCTTATGATCTGTTTCTTTCCTATACAGAGCTATACTTTGAACACTTTTGGGGGCATGTCTGTTATTCCCTTACACTGGTCCCTCCTCCTTTTCAGTATGATATTCTAGCTAATCTTGTGAGAGGAGGGAAGTACCATATCAGAAGTTATAAGTTTCCTAAAGTAAATATGTTTCCAATAGGTACTTTCTTCTTCTTAAACCTCCCAACTTCTTCCCAACAATATTTCAGTACTTACATCTTTTTCCAAACTTCAAAGTGATGGTACAATAGTGATGCCTCATATGATGGTGGAAAAATGATGCATGGTGATTTGCATGCGAGATATCCTGTAATTTCTTATTATTTCAGTTTGGTGTGTGGAAGGCTTATGGTTATATGCTTTATTAAAAAGTTTACATGTAGAGGGCAGCACAAAATGGGACAAGCTAATGTTGTGAGTGGAGGAAATTACCTGTTGGAAATACATTTTCAGTTCAGAAAACATATAAAAAATATATGACTTTGATAAGATATTTTTTCATTTGTTAAGAAAAACATATTTTTCAGAAATGAGTATTATTTAATACCTAATATTTTAAAACTTTGCAAAATAATTTGCTTTATAGTAACAATTTGAAAAGTAAGATTAAAAATAATTGTCTACTAAATGGATACTTTAAGAAACTGATATGTTCCATAGTATTTTAAAAGGTTTTTGTTTTGTATGACATGTTATTTTCAGCATCATTTTTAATGTGCTGTATTATTTTTCATGAATAAAATTAAATATTTCTTTAACATGTGCATACTAAGAAGTTTTAGCCATCCTATGAATGGAAATGCTATGTCCCGTAACACAGTGATTGAAATGTTATATAGCAGCAGGAAGGCTAGACTTATATAACAATAGTTTAAACCTGGTACTGCAACCAAATGAGATTGTTTTTTTGTTCATTTAACTTTTGACGACAGATAAACAGAAAATTAATTTTCTTGCAATATCCTCTTTATTGTTTGTGTTAGTTACAATAAGTAATTGAATATATAGGCATTAAGAGGATTCTTGTAAAGTTACATAGCTTATTTAACCATTCATAACTCAAAAACTCTTCATCAGTGAGCTATGATTTTTGATAGATAACATAAGATGATGTTAAAAGTCTAGCATCAAAATGAAACCTCATCAGGAAACTCTAGTGCATTTTACATATCAGTGACAAAAGAACATTAACACATCAAGATATATTTTGCCAAATGAAGCGACTCCTTGTAGTTTCTCTCTGAATATTAAAATTTTTCTCATACAGTATTACTGCAACAAAGGCAATAATTCTGGCAAATCATTAATATAAAAATTTTAAAAACAGTTAGATGGAACCAACCAAGGGTAAGACTTAAGGAAAGCTTATAGACAAATTTCATCAGGGAGGATCAAGTGCACCTTGGAAAGTATTATCATTTGTAATCTTTAAAGAATAATTTTAAATGAAAGTTCTTCATACAAGATTGAGTCCACTCTTCTTTACGTGGACTTTCCATATGTATATTTTCCACTTAAATGACCTGGATAACCTTCATATCTCATCCATGTACTTTAGTTGTAGGGCTATCCCAAGTCTTCAGTTCCCTGTAATTGTTTCTGATACCTTGACTGATCTAAAAAAACTATAATATAACACTGAATAAAGTGCAGCAGTTGGAGGTCAGACAATACCATTTTGATGTTTCTCATACTCTCGTGAATGGAAACAGTGCTGGACATTATTCATAGTCACACTGACCATTGTGTGTAAACTGATCAATTCATATCTTCTTGTAGTAATGTTTCCAGCACTGGAGTCATCATTTCAAATATTTCATCTCTCTGTTTACTAGTTTTGAAACTATATATGTCACAGTATGCCAACTGACTTTAGCATAATTCTGTATTTAAATTGACACTAACTTTTTCACCTGTTAGAATAAGATATGTGTACTTGTATTTCATAAATTATGCTTTGAATATGCAAGCAACAGCAAATACACAAGGAAAATCCATTCAGATCTTAAAATGAGGCCTATTGGTTATGGCATTCAACTTTCAATCCTCAGATTTCAGATTCAAATTCTATCTATATGTCACAGTATGCCAACTGACTTTAGCATAATTCTGTATTTAAATTGACACTTTTTCACCTGTTAGAATAAGATATGTGTACTTGTATTTCATAAATTATGCTTTGAATATGCAAGCAACAGCAAATACACAAGGAAAATCCATTCAGATCTTAAAATGAGGCCTATTGGTTATGGCATTCAACTTTCAATCCTCAGATTTCAGATTCAAATTCTATCATTGAACATGCTTGCTCTTTCAACCATGGGGTTTTTATTATGTGATGGTAAACTCCAATACTCAGTTATAGTTGCCTAAAATTTGGTATTGTGTAGGGTTGACTACTCTTATCTATCACTTACAAATTAGGGGTGGCTGTTGCAGATAGCCCTGAAGTAACTTTAGAAAAATTCATTAAATAATCTTAAAATATTGCAAATTTTCTATTTGATATACATTTTTAATTTAAATAAATGTGATTATGAAGTTATTATGACCATTTTTCATGTTCTCCAAGATCTAATTCACTACTGTTTTGTTCCAGAAAGAAAGCTTTTTCTGAAGCTGTTTGTAATGCACAAGAAAAAGTATCTGATTTAGCTTCAGTGTTTGCAGTAAAAACTGGCGAGCCTTTGTTGATCCTTGAAGAGTACAGTGAAGTACATCCTTTCAGAGAAACTAGACAGTTAAAAGAAAGCAATGAAACAGTAAGTCCACTCAGACGCTCCTTACAAGAAGAGACCTATTTTGCCAAGAGCAAAATACTTGTAAAATTTGAAATTGGTACAAAAACTACTCAGGAATGTTATAAGAAAGCAGAGAAAAAAAATTAAGTGCACTTAGAGCATCAAGTCTTAAACCACAATATCTGAAAATATGCAATACTTAGCATATTGTTTTGAGTGTATAGTATGAAAAAAATATTGATTAGTGGATATGACTCTTAATGTTGTCTATTCATCAAAAGCTAGATATCCCTTTGTTTATTAATTTTTTCAAATGCATTAAAGTGTAAAAACATTTTTAGGTCATAAATATTTCATTATCACAAAATGTTCTTGAATTAATTGGACTGTACCTGATATAATCTGTCATTAGGGTGGCATGACTTTTAAATAATGATAACAGATACAGTAACCATCGGTTACTAATTAAAAAATAAATACATCCTTTCTGATATGTTATAGAAAAATGGAGGTTTAATTTCATTTTACTGGTTATCTGATGTTAGATTTCCATTTTTTGCTCTTTCTAAATGTAAGTAGTGTTTACATTATAGTTTGACATATAATTGAGTGTATCATTTGGAATATTTTTTCAAGTGAACCTAATAGAACCATGAGATCCACAGTGAAAGAAACAACATGTATTTTTTATTTGTAATTTAAGTCATACACCTAATATTTTAAAAGTACCAGCTAAACACCTGCAACATTTTCCATATAAATATGATACCATGAAAATTTAGAATGTGCCTTCTAAAAATTCATAGTGGAAACTTTCATGTAATTACATTTTGTAGATATAGATTTGTCAGAAACATTTTATCTTGTACAGTTATGTATTCTCATCCTGTGGGTTTTTCCATTATGCAACTTAGTAAAGCTCATATAAAAAGTAACTTCAGTGCTTATCATCAGAAAAAAAAATCAGTCCATTAATTTTATTCTTTTTTGAAAGATATCTTTTTAGAGTTCATAGTTTAAGATATTTTGAATAAAATTGTTTAATAAAAATACCAACAATTGTTCAGTTTCTAAAAATGTGACTGCCTCATATGAAAAGCAGTGAACTAAGATGAACCTTTCCAAATTCCTTTCATTCATGAAAAAAAAAAATTTTTTAAAGAACCAAGTTTGGACAGTTTCACATTTGAAACTGTATACAAAGTAACACTAGCACAAGAAGTTGCTTCGAGGATGAACCTTTGTATTGTTATGGTTTTATGTTTTAGTGGCATGTATTACCATAAGTATACTTGAACGTGGTTAAATTACTAACTATATTGTACATTTAGTTTGTTCGTGATAATAATCAACTGAGGGAAATAGCATTTGTAAATTACCCAATTGGAGTCACAAAGAGGCTTTTTTGTATATTGGATTACCTTCAGCATCTAGAACTTTAACTGAACTTTTGTCCAGAGGAGAACTAGAAACACTCTAATCCAGAAGAGAGCTAAAATCTCTCTTTGATTCCAATTTCTAGCTCCCAATATGAATTTAAAGTGATATTTTCTCAGTATCCTCACGAGTTTCTAAGTAGTGTACATAGCTACCCACAAGTAGTTCTCACACTTCATTGGTTAATTTCTACAGCTCATTATACTTATCACAACAAAACTCTCAAGTAATTTGTCACCTGTGTGGAGCAATGAATCGGTAGCTTTCCAACTTGGATGACTACACCACAATCCATAACTGATACAGCCTCAAGAATTCCAACTATAGTAGTGTTAACCTCAACTAGTTCATAGCTTCCACTAGTACTAAAAGGTTAAATGTCATCATTGTCAAACTTGTGGTTTATTTATACTGGACTTTCCTTCTATAAAGCAATGCTTTGATGGCTATGAGCTCTGTTTTTTCTATAGCTAGTTGGTTAACTGTACTTTGCCTGTTTTCAGCGAGAGCTAGACAATTTTTTCATGTCTTCTTTCTTGCATGAGTGAGAAGACCATAATCTTTTCTCACTTTTTCATATTTTATTTACTTATCTGAGCAATTGTAAGAAACATTTGATATACCCCAATTGCTTCCAAACAGTTAAATTGTACATGTTTGTGTGCAACTAGTTCAGTAAATAGTATTATTAAAAGAGTTACCAAATAACAAAAATACCTCTACACCTTAATTCCTGGCATTATGTTTTTACTTCTATCATAAATTTTACAAATATGTTTTAGTATACAATAGGTTTTAGCTAAAAGTAAAATGACAAAAAAATCACAAAAGTTGTTTTAATTCTTATTTTTCAAAAAATATAAATACTTTGTTATGAAGATTTTTTTTGTTTCTCAGTATAAATTTAAAACTCATACTTTGGTTGTTTAAATTTCAAAAGAACTTTGAGAGCAATATCTTAATAATTTCCAAAATAATGTAAAATTCCACATGGAGGTATGACTGTACTACAAGCTAATTTAAAAAAAAACACCCAAAGTTCATACATTACAATGATTATGAAAGTGCAGGAAATAAAAATTCTGATCCCCTGCTGGAACAGCAGCAAGTCTGTGGATTTACAATGCTAAGATTAGGGGTATGATTCTCTTTGGTGGACACAGCAGATAGCATGATGTAGCTTTGCTATAAGAAAAAAACAAACATTTAGAATGTTTTGGGAATGTAATCCATTTTCGAAGGTTCCTCTGAAACTTTTAATACAGTATCCAAGAAAATAAAATTTTGCAGGAGGATTTTAACAGAATTTTCCATTAGCACTGGCTCTATTAGAACTATGGGGTTATAAGTCAGTTTTTACAGAAACTCTTTAGTTTGCTTTCATGCAGGATTTTATCTTTGAAAAGAAGAATGAAAAAAAATTGGATTGGTAGAGTGAGTGTGTATCAAAACAGTGTTGGAAAGGAAAAGACATTAAACAAAGATTATATTTCAAACTTTCAATAACATAATTTGTGAGATATGATTATTGTACTTTTTTAAACTGATTAGCTAAAACAAAATTTACAGTTTAGAAATTTCATTAACTTTCTTTAACAGTATTTTACTTTTAATTACCTGATGAGAAAAATTGTTTGATGCAACTTGTAATGAAATAATTATCCATCTAAATGAATGCAACAAATAAAGACCCACAAGTCAACAATAAATTTAGTCATCTAGTTGTAAAAAATATTTCCTGGATTATATTAAATTTTTTTCTCTGTCATTGTACATGAAAATGAATATTACTTATTTACCAGTTTTGTAATTATCCCTTTTTATTTCTCTCTGCAAGATCAACTTCTGTTTAGACTCCAACTGAATCACTTAGCATGCAACATGGTTAGAATAACAATACAACAGTAAATGTAATTCCCCAGCACTGTTGTTACCAATATACAGGTAGCAGTAGTTGTTGCATATTAAAAAAATAATCAATTTATTTTACTACTAGAAATTTTACTTCTTTTAACTTTTATCCTGATAAAACATTTTATGCAGTATATTGAATTTTGTGTTCAATTACATATTTAGTCATGCTTAGGACTACCAAGATAAAGGGAACCAATCCAGTTGAATCTTCAGTTTTTAGTGCCAAGTTTTTCCCAGCCAATAAAAGCCATCTCTGTGTTGTTCCTTATGAAAGGGCAAGCATGTTACTATTTAATTAGAACATCTTATATTCAACATTTGAAAATGTTTTATGTGTGTATATATATATATATATATATATATATATGAGTGTTCCATGATGGAACCTCCTTATGCTCTTTATTTATAACACAGTGTCTGTTTGAGCCTTGGATTTACAGCAGTTTTTTTTATTGTTATATTTTGTTTTATTTCTTTTGGTTTACTCTGTTCACCCTTGGCTAAATGGTCAAACTAGCAAAGCAGCAGAAAAAATTGGGGTTGTCACCCTAGTTTCACCCCTGATTATCCCTTTTCTAGGCTTATGAGTCATTTAAAGTAACATCATCTAGGCCACCAGATATTCCACCTTGGGCTACATAACAACCACCAATTGCTCCATGGCTGCTTATTGATTTTTCATAGCCAACCACTATATCTAGAAGCCATTCCACTATCTAATACTTGTGAACACACCCAGTAGAAGATGTAGTGGGTTAAGCATTAAAAGATATGTTGTTTAGTCAGGTCTTTAGCAACACCTAGAGGTGTATATCTTGTCAATGATAAAAAATACCAATACTGTGGAATGTGGGTTCACATGCACAGTAAAGTGTGTTATTTAAATACGATGCTGTATTAAAATTGGCATTATTTTCTGTCAGTTTCAATATTCCAAGAAAACGTCAAACACAATGAAAAACAGATGAAAACAAAAACAACTTGGTAAAATTACATGTTGAAAGTTTATTGTCTTAAATTCCTGTGAAACTACATCCCTTCCAATTCATAATTGTCAAACAATGAAAAAATATATTTGACTACCTTGACACAAGCATTTATTAGTACATTGGAATAATTTGAGATGTGGGTGACCAGAAAGATTAATAAAATAACAAATGAAGTTTTGGGATGGTGATCATGAAAAGATATCTTGTACTAACCATCAACAAGAGAAAAGGAACATATGTTGGCCATATGATTAGGCATGACAACATCAAATAGAAGGGAAAATTATGGGGGAAACCCAAGAACAGAGTGGATTAAGATAGTAAAATATGAAGACTTGGTAAGAAAAATCACAGAACACAGAAGTGGAGGATTGTGATAGCCAACCTTCTTGAGGAAGATGGTGCCTGATGATGAACAATGTATTTGATATTAATCATGTTTTCTATGATTCAGTATTACATTTACATATTATACTATCATTTCATTTGTAATTTTACGAGTTTAGAAACAAATTGTATAAATTTTTACTTCACAGATTTCTTTATATCAGTGGATAAATGATCAAAGGCCTCTTATGTTTCCTGAAAAAACGTTTCCAACTCGAAATGTTGGGTAGGCACTTGTTCAGTGTCTATTTTCACAGATTATTTTTATCCCATACAACAAACTGCAATTTCTGAATTTAATTTCACAAATCCAGACAACTGGTAAGTTAATATATTCATTTAATTGGTTAAAGAATGTTAAATTCCAATGATGACTAACTTAGTGAGAAAAAATTATAGTAGTTGTGATACTTATGATACAAAAGTAAAATTATTCCAAAATCCACCATTCTTAGTGAGCATTAGTGAAAAACGTTATGTACATCCCTCCATGATTGTAATATTGTAACGACTAGTGATAATTTCTACAATCACGTTCATGCTAGAGTTAGCACATATTCACTACATTATGTTTTGGACTAAATTCCAAATATGTAGATGTCGATTTACTTTTTCGCAAATATTGTTTGACTGACAATCACTGATAACTTAGATTTGGAATTAACAAAAATGTTTCTAGTGATAAACAGGTATTCGCTAGTTTAACTGCATTATTATTTCCTTGTATCTGTACTGTAACGTAACTTTTCCCGATGACTAATATTAGTTACAAACATTTTATTTAATACCTCAAGATTATATGTTGATCATTTAAGAATTTTGGAATTATCTGAATGTTTGGTTATAACTAATTACAAACTTAAAGTTATTTATCATTTTATGTACAATATTATGTTTGACGAAAACGAGGAAATATCAACATCAAAATAGAAAATAACATTGAAACAAGCAAACGAGTTCAAATATTTGGCACCATTCATATAAAAAAAGATGGCGCATTAGACGCAGAAGTCGACGTCAGGTATATGACAGCAAATCAGAAAATAAAACAATTAATGTATTTGTTAAAACAGATACCCCTTGAAATAAAATGAGCCGTATACAACACTATTTTTATAGTAATACTTTGTTACCAGTGCCAAACATGGACATTAACATTACGAAATAAAAGAAAGAATACAATAACAGAAATATATTTCAGAAAAAAGGGTTAGTATTACCATCACAGACAAAATAAATAAGACGATATAACATATTTCATTAAAAGACGAGTTTCCTTGGACACATAATCGATGGAGATGGAATGTTTGCAGATCCCAACTAAAACTGAATCTGTTAAAAATGGCCAACACCAGAGAACTTGTGTGAGGTGAGAGAACTTCTTGGACTGTGCTCTTGTTATGATCCTTTTGTAAAATCATTCTTTGAGACACCTCGTCCTTTAAACACATTTCTAGGAAAACAAAAAAATTAAGCTGTTGATTATGATCAAGCATACAACAAACTTGCATTAGCATAAAAACTGTTGATGATCAACTCATTAAATAAGATGTCAGTTGTTTTGCTCTGGGATCACTGTTATTACAAGAGCAACACTAGAAAAATCATGTTAAAGCCTATGAAAGCTATTATAGTAAAACAATAAATGCTGTGAAAAAAGGCACTGTACAATTAAAAAGAACAACTAAATATCATTCAAAGCCGAGTCATTTCCATCAACACCTATGTGGATAAAAGATTATACTCCATATCAATCATGCAGCATTGAAGATGAATATTTATAGTCCAGAAGGCCAGAAAGCGATACGACTTAAGAAACTCTAGGAGTGTATTACCTTGAAAGGAATCATGAAAAGGCTGATGTATTATTCCAAAGACCTTATAATAATGAAATATGTAAACACTGAAGAATAAGAAGTATGAAATAATAATAGTATAGACGACCAACATAAAGTACAATAGAATAAAATCCAAGATAGAAAATTTAAAAAATGATGATGAAGAAATAATGATCTTCAACTGAAAAGTACTTAGCAAAAGATATGAATATGAAACCAGTTATTCAGTAGATCAAGAATGGCTATTGTGGCACAGTAGCTTCATTTACCACAAAGACGTTCTGAGCACAGTGTGATTTATTATGCCTACAATAATGCTTCTAAATATCTGAAATGAGAAGATACAAGAGGAAGAAATGGCATTGTCATCATAGTCGATATGCTGCATCATATCAATTACTTTTCAATAGATAGACACTTGGTCTTAAGAAGACACTGGAGCAAGTAAACGAATTCTTCTATTTGGTTAGGTGAAGTAAATACACAGTGTATTAGTGTAAATTATGTAACCTATACTGTGTTAAAAACGATATACCAAAGAAACAAACATGAGCAACTACAGTACTATCACTTGAGAGAGTTTCTGTCTATGTTTGTTTGATCCTTTACCATATAACAGTTTGTTTGTTTTTTGAATTTCACACAAAGCTACTCGAGGGCTGTCTGTGCTAGCCGTCCCTAATTTAGCAGTGTTAGACGAGAGGGAAGGCAGCTAGTTATTACCACCCACCGCCAACTCTTGGGCTATTCTTTTACCAACGAATAGTGGGATTGACTAAACATTACAACGCCCCCCCCGGCTGAAAGGCGAGCATGTTTGGTGTGACGGTGATTCGAACCCGCGAATCTCAGATTACGAGTCGAGTGCCTTAACTATGCTGAGCTTCTAAGAAAAGAAAAACGGACTCCTCTTAGATTATATTATCGTATACAGCCTCTTAAACGTAACGTGGCTTAGGGTTTCAGAATCTCATAATCTAGCACTAGTGTCCAGAGATATATGCTGTTCCTAACCAAGAACTAGAAACTCTAACAAGGAACTAGTCGGTGGGTTTGTTGACGATTTGGTGCCAACAATACTTCACTCGGATTAAGATTAGAATGTAAATCATAATATGCGACAACAGCACGAAAACCCTGAATCCATTGATTCAAACTTTAGCACGTTAACCATTCTATTACGTTCTGTTCCTTACTTTATGGAAATATATATGTTTAATCTTTATAATTTTATGAAGTCATTAGTGTTATTTTCATATTGGTAATAGTCGTAGGGTATGATTATTCAACTAAAATAAAAATATTTACCTTTTAGTTAATCATTATAGTCACCCCCATTAACTCAACAGCATATCTAAATACTTATATGGCTCAAAATCAGGTTTCAATACCCGTGGTTGGGAAACTACAGATAGCTCATGGTGTACATTGTGTTGTACACAACTGCTTCTTGCTCAATACAGACATGAAAAGTATTTATTTATTTAATATATTAATTTGTATTGCCTAAAGAGAGGGCAGCACGAGAGACAAACGTAAAATTATTCGTATTTTTGATGCTCAATGTCTATCGAGTATCTTAGGAAATGTCGGTTGTAAAGGTATTTTTCATTACCTCTTTTCACAGAACCAGTTGTGCCGTTAAACTTAAAATATTCAATTTGAAAAGATTATGTTGCTCTTTGTCAAATTTAATAAAGGTGTCTGTTGGTAATAATGTTAATATTAGACCTAGCAGTAGCAGAGCCTCTGTTGCTTGTGTTAATAAATCTAATAACGTGAAGTGTGAGACAAATATTTGGTTACCACTATCCGAATTTCATAATTTTAGTGAGGGACTTAAACGAAGAAATAACCTCAGCGTTAAAAATAAATGTGTTTTATATAGCATGCAAGCAAAGATAGAGGATAACGGTGAATGGAAATGCTTGAAACAGTTCAGTATGTTGCCTACTGGAACATCCATGAATTTAACTTTATCTAGGGTAGTATCTTCAGATCCACATATTCTTAGTACCAGGGGATTGAAATGGCTGACTTGGCCAACAGATAAACTCCCTGTTTCATGGACTCGGCCTGAAAAGAAACCCCATATATTTAATTCAGGTACTTACACTGTTATTAGTAATAGTACTCTTAGTAGCAGTAGCAGTTTTCTACTTCACACTTGTTTTAATTTAAAGTTTAGGCTGTTAATTGTACTATAAATTTCTTGAAACTTTTTTGGTGGCTTACAAAATTTAAGTGCTGTATGTTTTTATATGTGTATGTAGAGTAGAAAGAAGGACCTGACTCTTATTTATTGTTATGTACCTCATTGTGATTTTTTAGAACATCTGAAAGAATAGCCAGAAGTAAAAAAAATGGTTTAAATTTATCACTGATATATGGATTTCTAACCAGAGGAAGCTATGTGCTCATGTCGTAGTTCTTATATTTTTCTAAAGTACCATATCTTGATTGTTTTATAACATCTGAATATAATGGCCAAAATTAAAAAAACTGTTGGGCAAAATTTATCAACTATGTATTAATATTAGTCTTCCATCAGAACAAGCTAGTAAAATTAATAATCAATCTGCCAAGTATATTATACTTTCCTTACCATTTTATAGATAGAAATAAAAATCCATTCTGTAATCATTTGGGTACCATCATGTTTAATAATATTTTTTGGTCATAAACATTACTGCCCTTTCAGCTTGTGCATTGTTACTTGATTAAGGCAGCATACAATATTTACTTGCTGTGCAATATTGGAATACTATCACCATATACAGTATTTAATCAATTCCAAAAATTTGTTAAAATGCCATCACTTGTATGTAAGTAGTAAAATTATTACCATCAGTTGTAGAACAGTTATAAACAGTCCAATCCATAAGAGTGAATACAATCTATAAAAAGTACAAGATATATTTTGTTTCATCTGAGTCTGTTAAAAGCAGAATTAAAAAACTAAATAAACTACATTTTTAAAATAAGTCATAAAGTGAGACCTACTTGCCAAAACCCACAAAGTTCAAGACCTGCTATCAGCCATCAATATCATTAGAATATTATAAAGAGCAAATAAATATACAAAATTTAAATTTTCTGAGATAATTTTTACTTTTCATTGAAAAAGTAACACACATTTAGAGTTATTATTACTTGTTAAGTGCTGAAACCTGTAATAATATTTATTATTGGTAAGTAAACTCAGAATGGAACTATTGTTAGAAATCAGTTTGATATTTTTATCACAAAATTTTGGTGCATGTTTTCTAGCCAAAACATAATATATTCAAAAGACAGCTATTTCAGTTCAACTTATTAATACAGGCAGACATTCATACTGTCATCAGTATTGATTCCATTGGTTATTTTTACGATATTATTTGCATCCGAGCTTTGTTTTTATTATGAATTCTTGAACTTCAAGGTGTAAGTAGAGATTCATTTCTTTGTTGAGGATGCTGCAAAACACCAGATGTTTTCAATACAAAATTAGAAGTTGGTCAAGAAATTATTTTTGTTGTATTTTCTTATTTTTAAAGAACAAGAGAATGTGGTGTTTTGTGCATAAATATTCACTTTTATTTTAAAAAGAAAAAAGTGTGACTACATAATGTGTGTGATGTGAAATAATCAGTTAATTGTAATTATGATTTAGTCTATTAATGTTACAAAAATTACCCATTAGCACTTCTAGTTTTACTATTTTAGATTATTCCAACTACCCAGTAATAAAAATGTAATTATGATTTTTAATTATAATCTTTTATTCATTCAGATTTGTCAGTTGTTGTGACTCACAGAAATAATTGACTGATTAAAATTAAAGTTTCTGGTTACGCAGAGCTATAATAGGCTGTCTTTGTTGTGCTGACCATAAGTATTGAAATATGATTTCTTGTCTCTGTTTTAAGTCATTTCATGTGAGAAAAATATTTTTCTTTTTTTTTTCCATCACACTGAGAATGATTTATTAGTTTAATGTAATCATTTAATAAACCCATTAATTAATTAGTTAAGAAATTACCCTAACTGCCTAACTCTAGTATTCAGGTTTTTTGTCATCATTTCCATATTTTCGTATAAAAACTTGATGTTTTTGTTCTAAGGCTAAAGGTGAAACAAAAGTATATATAGAGAGGTTACTTTCAATAAACAACTTCTTGTCTGTGTACATTCAAAATTAGGTTTGTAGAAATTCATATTATGATTTAGAAATAAATACTGCCCCTGTGGTTCAGCACTAAATGTATAAACTGACAGTAATCAAATCCAGGGTTGGATTTCCTGGGATGGACACAGCTGATTGCCCAGTGTGGCTTTGCACTAAAGCAAACAAGAAATGAATACTTGTTTTCATATTTTGTTATATTAAAGCCTATTTGAATAAAATTATTAAAGTCTGTAATTACAGGTGACTTGGAACAAAATATTGGATCAGTGGACTACAAACAGCTCAGACTGGGGTTTGAATTGTCTGAAGAATTAGAAACGTAAGCCTTTAAAGCATTCTTTATTTCATTGTTTACTACATTCATTGTTTTGATAGTGCAAGTATTAGTGTGCAAACTGTCATATTCTCCCACTGTCTTTAACGTTAACAATACATTTGTCTATTAAAGGCAAAAGTGTTTATAGATGTTTTGTTATTAAAGTGGTATATTTTGTGTTGTAATGTATTCTGTTATTAGGTAAGTTTTTTGAATTAGTTTATACTTGTTAAATTTCTTCTCACTAATAAGTAAATAATAAATTATGTTAATTGCCTGAGTAATTGAATAGATTAAAACATTAATACAATATTAAGTGTATACAGTTTATTTAGATTAATGTTTTTTTTCTTTTCACAACAACAAGAAAAACTTAAGAAAGTGTTACTCACACATACTACCCAAAAGAAACATTGTTTTTGGAGGTCAGAAATTTTTGATAGCATTAAGAACAGAATTTGATAGATCTTGACCATGTAGTGACTGTCCTCACATAAATTCAGCTACATGTGACTCTGGATGATGACATGCAGTGTCTTGGTACTTTTTACTTCTCTACTTAGCTGATCCCCAGAACCTTTTGATCCCGTGTGCAAGTACCAGTTTCCAGGTTGACAAAATTATACTTGTAATTAACTTTAAAGTGTTGAAATCCTGACTTTAGTAGAAGTTCTGAATTATAAGACAGCCATTAGTCTGAGTAAATTATTGATTCCTGGGCAATATTCTCTTGTATAGTCTCCATTAGAGTAGAAGTAGTGCAATGAGGAACTTGAACTAGAAAGCATTCATTCAGTTCCTTCAAATACCCCTTGCTGTGAAAGTTGACGACCAGCATTGTTCTTTTGTTTACTAAAGAGACTTTCATCAATCTCTACAGTCAAGTTATAACCTCCAATTGTCTTAGTATGTCAAGCTAGTAGAGCATCTGCACATACTTCTCTGAGGTAATTATTTCAGTCTGTGGTAGTTTTGTCCGACATGTCTAGTTGGCTATGGCACCAATCTGTCGAAGTCATTTCAAATTCCCAGCAGTGAATAAAACAAAGACTTGTTGCAAAAGGAAGTCATGATCCCATAAATCAGTTCCCAACATGTATGTTTACTTTAGTCAGCAACTTCTAGCATTACAGCACCATTGAATTCTTTCTCCAAAGTACACTTCATCTTGTGACCTTTTTTGCATATACATTAAGCAGGGAGAATTCAGTTGCCTTGCAAAAAAGAGACTGCATCTTCTTCACTTTTAGGTAGATCCCAAATTTTCATCATTTTTGGGGTGAGGATAAAACATGGCTTAAGGAAAAAATTGTTACTCACATGAAATATAATCACATTATGTTTATATTAAATTTGATAACAAATTAATTAATTAATGCCCCCCCCTGTTAATATGCAAGTATCCTATTTTGACTTTCCTACTATTAAGCTCAAAAGAAGTTCAAAAAATTTCCAAGCACTTATGATTTCTTTGGCAGCTCACTAAAATGAGCTCAAAATAAAATTGTGATTTTTAAAATTTTCCTCTATTTAGATTAAGTAAAAGCTTTTATTATTTAATAAATTTAATCTGCAAATGAAAGGGTTAATAAAGAAAATAGCCAGAAGAAACAACAATAAATTGTAACAGTGCCTGGATGTATCCTGAAAAGTCTGGAATTAAATATTTTTGTACATGTAAATTTATATGAAGTATAATAAAAATTGTTTAAGAACTGATAGTCTGTATGTTGATACTTAATGGGTTTTAGTATATTTAGACATTAAACATTGTTGAATAATGGATGAATGTACTTCATATCAATGAAAATATGCTTTTTTTGTTGTTTTTTTTCAGTGCCAGTGAAGATGTAAGAAAACTATTTACCCTAGAGTTTGCCCCCAAGGTTAGTAATTTTCTTATGTTTCCTTAGTTAACATAAGATGTTAACTTGCAGTCTGAAATTACCCCAATTAAAATGTTTCAATCTGATATAATCAGTATTTATCTATTTCAATTAAACCTACTTGAAATGTTTCTCAGTTATTAAAAGTCCCACGCCGGTATAGTGGTAAGTCTACAGATTTACTATGCTGAAATTGGGTTCAGTTCCCTTCAGTGGACTCAGCAGATAGCCCGATGTGGTTTTGCTATAAGAAAATAAACAAACAGTTGTTAAAATGTCTTGTTTCTGAACTGATGACTTGTAATCAGATACATGAACCTCAACTGTTAACATGTTTTGGCCATAATTTACCTTAATTGTTGAAATAGTTAAGAGATCAAATGGCTTAACTGCCAAAATAGCATAACTGTGTGCTTATAGCTTATCAATTAAAAAATGACATTTATTTGTATTTAAAAGTTTTAATATCAGGTAAGAACAAGTATATGCCAGCTTGTTTCTTTGTTTTTATTTATTTTGTTTGTTTTTTTACAAATTTTGATATGAAATAAAATCAGTTAAACATAATTGTGTATTATATTTCCCTATTTGAAAGTGATATAAAAAAACTATATATATTGACTGCAATATGCAAAACATGTTTCAATAAGAAATTTCTAAATATGTGGACTTTATTGGCTTTTCAGATACATCCTTCTAAGTTATGTGTACTAAAATTGTTCCCTGATAACACGAGAGTTGCACAATGAAATTAAAATATTGTCAGCATTACGAGGGCTGTTCAAAAAATACGCGGACTGACGTCATAAAACAAAATGTACTTTATTTAGAAGTTACAGGTCTGGGACTCCTTCAAAGTACTCTCCTCCCCAACGCACACACTTATCCCAACGGTGTTTCCACTTGTTGAAACAGTCCTGGTACGCTTCTTTTGTAATGTCCTCCAGCTCCTTCGTCGCATTTGCCTTAATCTCGGGAATCGTCTCAAATCTTCTTCCTTTCATGGGTCTTTTGAGTTTGGGGAACAAGAAAAAATCGCAAGGAGCAAGGTCAGGTGAGTAGGGGGGTGGGGAAGAACAGTGATCGAGTGTTTGGCCAAAAACTCACGGTTCTGAGGCACAAATTTTGCAGCAACGCGGTGCATCTTCAATTTTTCGGTCAAAATCTCGTAACAAGATCCAACTGATATCCCACACTCTTCAGCAAGCTCCCTGACAGTCAGACGTCGATTTGCCCGCACCAGGGTGTTGATTTTGTCGACGTGTGGGTCGTCAGTTGACGTGGAAGGACGTCCAGGACACTCATCATCTTCAATGGACTGTCGACCGTCCTTAAAATGTTCATGCCACTTGAAACATGCCGTACGATTCATAGCAACCTCACCGTAAGCCGTGTTAAGCATAGCAAAAGTTTCAGTCGCAGATTTTCTAAGTTTAACACAAAATTTCACAGCAAGTCGTTGCTCCTTCAGGTCATTCATTCTGAAATCTGCCAAACAAAAAAATCGCACTTCACTTAAAACCGCGTAGCTAATACACAAATGAAGATATCTGCAATCGGGAAATGGCGTCGTAATCAGCTGATCCGTGCGAACCTAGCGACACCAAGCGGATTCCCCTGGAACCAACTGGAGCTGCGCAATTCAAACAGTCCGCGTATTTTTTGAACAGACCTCGTACAATTACCCCAACTAATTATTGCTAGATCCCTCATGTATTTTGCATAGAAAATGAATGAATTCACATGCATTAAAATGTATGCAGTATGTGTGAATACCACTAGTAGTGAATAATACAGAAGTTTGCCAATTAAGGGTTAATGTTATTGTGTTGAAATAAGACTACTGGGGCTATGGAAGAAGAAAATTATTTGTATTTGATCAGTCTCGCTCTGGCTATTTTCTGCTCCAGATGAGTTTCAAATATGGTATTGTCCTTCTCTTTTTTTCCTTTGTTTTTACTTTCAGTTATACAACAAAAATGTTGGACTGCAAATGACATTTAGTGTTATTTATTTATTATGACACTCATGCCACATTAAAATTATAAAATTTTGAAAATTTTATTCTGAAACATATTTACTTCCTCTCACACTTTACCTTTAACCCAACAAAAGTTTCTATTGTTTATGTATCTAAGCAGTGGTATGAATTCTACATTATTTTTTCTAGTCTTTATACCACACTGTAGCACTCCCTAGTGATTTTAATTTTGTGACTTTGTCTGCATATGTCAATGCATCCTTTATGCCTTATCTGCACATAAGCTCTTCATTTTTCTTGGCCGAACATGGCCAGGTGATTAAGACACTTGACTCGTAATCTGAGGATCGCAGGTTTGAATTCCAGTCACTCCAAACATACTCGCACTTTCAGCTGTGGGTGTGTTATAATGTGATGGTCAATCCCACTATTTGTTGATAAAAGAATAGCCCAAGAGTTGGCTGTGGATGGTGATGACTAGCTGCCTTCCCTCTAGTCTTACAGTGCTAAATTAGGAATGGCTAGTGCAGATAGCCCATGTGTAGCTTTGTGCAAAATTCAAAAACAAACCTTTTTTTTTTTCTTATCACTTTTTTGAGACTTACAAGATAATCAGATCTGAGCACCAAGTATCATGGGGAGGAAGGGTGGAATAGTCTGAGACAAGGTTATTGTTATTATCAAAACAAAAATGTATTCAGTACAAGAAAACGTAAACTTCAAAATCACACTTATTTGCATTCACACTTTAGCTATAATCACACATTGACCAGTGAGGGCAAGATCCACACAGAAATTATTTGATATAAAGCAGGTATGCAATAGTCAGATATAATAAAACACACTAATGTGGTTCCACACTTTCTTATTAATTTTTTTCTCATTTGCAAAAATGGTTTTATGTATTTGCTGCAGGTTTTCAGGGCTCTTATTACAATTGGAATGTTTTCTTTTGAATTATTTTAGATCTTTTTCATGGGGTTTGAGTTTATTTTCTTTATTTTATAAGAGTAAAAAATTTTGATGACATTTTTTTTCAAGTATGAATACCAACATTCATGTCCTAGATGCAAAATCACTTGATGCGCTTTCTCATGATTCTAAGATTACTCCGGCGTGGGATGGAGGTTGCACTTTTGTGGAGGACATACAGTTCATCATACACCAGTTATTTATATGTTCCCTCTGATTATCTGTTTTCCATGGTTTTAGCACTGAGTTGCTCCATGTTCTGTTGAATTTTTCTAATAGCATCATTGGTTGGACCAATCCTGATATCCACTCCTCCGGTATCTTCAGGAGAGTCCACTTTTTCCCACTCTTATATAAGCCTTGGTCAATTTGTTTTTCATCCAGTAGTCAGTATTAATCAACTTCACAACTGGCTCTTATGTTGTTCATTGCATGACATTGTGTATTGACACCTCAAGTGGTGTCATTATTAAATTTCATTAGCATTCGTATTTGAAGTGTATTAAAGGAAATGGTTCACTTATTATCAATGGTCTCTCAGACACGTGTCCCAACATATTTCTTAATATTTGGCACAGTTAGTTGTTTGATGAAGGTTTGATGCCTTCAACCTCAGCTGTTACCCTTTATAAGGCTGCATTATCACTTCTGTTTTGCTTTTCTATGCAAAAAATATACTTCTGGTTTTGTCATTACTTTTCAACTCATTTCAGTTTATTCATTCTCATTGTCCTTTTTGAGTTCTTAAGTGGGATGTCACAGTGGTTCTCCGTGCATTATCACATCCACATTTTTGAGCATTTGGGGTCATGTTTACTGTATTATCTTTCACTTAAACCATGTTTTATTATGTTATTGGCTGATGGGGTCAAAGTTTCATTGTGTTTTCACTCCATATTCACCTAAACTTGCAACAGCTAGCAAAGTAAGTAAGACTTCCTATCATGTTCATTTTCCCTCCATTTCTATTTATCCAACCTTTTGAATTCAGATTGTTTTATAGACTGCTCTGTTCAGTCTCTTCAGTGTTATATGATATGTAATGAAACTTTTCAGGGATCAAAAGTTCTTTATTCATTAGGATCCTTTAGTTTCTCACATCTTATCCCCTGTCATTTTAACAAGTTGAATTCATCAATTAGTTCAAATAGCTTACTCTGGTCTTTCATTGGAAGAGTGGAGTATTTGGATCTCATCTGATCATGTTCAAGATATACCTCTGTCCTTGGCAGCCTCAGTTGCATTGTCTGCTGGAGGAAATTGTAGATGCTGGTGTGTGGACTACACCTAACACTTTTATATTGCACTGTTTACATGAAATTGTCTCTTCCTCAGATAGGTTTCAGCTACCACTTGTGACTACTCTACATGCTCAGGATCAGTTTTAACAGAGGTAGGTAACTATTTCTTTTTTCTTCAGAGACCTTTTCATCATTCTCATTTGCACTCCACTCAGTGGTGAGTGTTGCTTGGCCAGGCATGTTTTTACAAATCCATGCAGGCTACTAGTAAACAAATAAATAAATTCCTGGTACCAGCAAGCTTTATAGAGATGGGGTGTTCCATGAAACCACTTTGTTGCTTTCTGTGAATGATTGTTAAATATCTAATATCACATACAATACTGGACTGCCACTCATGGACTATCATGAGTAAAGCATAAGCAGATTTTGTCCATCCCTGCTAACCCCTGAATTGAAAAATTGGGGTTGTTTGCTTTTCAAAATTGGAAATGTGGTTCACCTATTGCACTATCTCTGAAGCATTATTTCTAAGGACTCTAAAACACGACTTTCCTTCTCTCTTCTAGTAGAACAAGGGAATTCTTACCACTCTTGCTTTCCAGTTGCTAGAGTGGTGGAAAGGGGTCTTTTCTTCCTTTTTGATGTTTGTACTCTATTTATCTCAAGGAGAAGAGGGTAAAACTGATTATCCTCCCACTCTAAACTTTGTATGATTTTCCTAGATGCCAGATGTGGGAACCTCCTCATAAATTTTCTTCAGAGATGATACTTTGCTATTTGGTTGTCTGAGTGTGGTCCTTCATTTTGGTCATTTTCCTACTTTCCATGATCATGGAAGAGGATCCTTGATTTCTCATTACTCTACATACTGAAAACCACATCTGGTAACCTTTGGTTAAACTTTGTTCCACATCCTCTTCATAATTGTGGAGACATGTGTTACCTTGCCTCCTAGGTTGAAACACTAAGAGTTCAGTTCATAATCACAGTTCAGATTATCTCTGTTTCTTCAGGTTGAGTGAAGTATGAATTAACTTCATAATTCTGAGTTTGTTTAGTTGCATTTTGTGCTTCCTCAGGTTAGAGTGAGAGCTTTTTCACTTAAGTATTGCCTGCCTTATCATTGTAATTCCAGTGAAACATCTGGTAACTTTCAGGTTTGGGTCCCTTCATATCATATTTCACAATACCCTAGCCACTACACCTTGAATTTAGCTTTGAGTTCACAATCCTGTAATTCAAATGATGAAATGTTGAACCTCATCTGTGTGTTAGAGGACTGACCAATCTTATGATAATGAACAGTGTTGACTCTGTAGCTCGTTGGCCTTTTCTCCCTATGTTTAGATTTCACTCTATCTTGGAGAAGAGCATACCTCTTACAGAAGTACTGCAAACCCCCACTAGTGTGCTTTATTATATTTCGCTATTACGCACCAGCTTTTCTACACACGTATTTTGTGTGGATTTTGCCCTCACTGGCCCCTTCACCTGTTCAGTGTGGGATTCAAGCTAAAGTGTGAGCAGAAGTAAGTGCACTTCAGAAGCTTACAATTTTCTTATACCAAATATATAGTTCTTATAATAATAATAACCCCCTCTCACACTATCCCACCCTTCCTCCCCACAGTTGGCTGTGTTCATGTCTGATAATCTTGTCAGTCTCGAAAAAGTGAATAAGAAAGAATGATGGGGGAAAATCACAAGATTGAGATCACTAGGGGTTAGAGAATAGAGTAAAAAGATTGAAGAAAGTGGGGAAGAATTCATATCATTGTTTAGACAGACAAACAAGAGAACCATTAATCAGGGTAAAACTAAAGTGTGAAGTGAGTTAAGTGTTATCAAAAATATATTTTGGGTATAGAAAAGTGTAAACTTGTGTTTGGTTTCATTCAAAGTTGCTTATCGCTGCTTCAAATCAAACTTGTATGCAGTTTTATGCTTGATTGAAATTGTTGTCAGTTTTATTTGTGTCATAATTGCTTTTGGATAGATTTTAATCAATTTCAGTTTTTAAAAATTTTATCTGTGTAATGGTGCAAATCTTAATGTAACAAAGGACTGTTCTTGCATGTGTAGTGAAATGTGTTTTGCACAGCTTGGCATTAATTGCTTTACTATCTAATAAAAGAAATTGGAGATCTGCACATATTTCAATGGGAATCCTTTGAGCTTGTTTTCAAAATGTCAACAATACAAATTGAAAACTGAACAATGAGTTCTTAACTGAGACTTCTCAGAATACTGAGATAGTGTTGATGATTTTGTCAAATAAATCAATCTAGAACACATGCTCTGATTAAAGGATGGGTTCATGAAAACCTTTGTGCAAAAGCTTTTCATCGAAACATTAGCTAATCTTGAACTAATGAAGGAAATCTTCATTGTTATTTTTTTTATTTATGTAGTAGCTCACTATTGACATACTATTTTGCCATAAATGTGAAGCTAAGTATCTTCATAGTGACTGTAAGGATATTGTCTTCTGCTATAGAGAACAAAATGTCATACATCTATTACAGCTAATATTAGAAAGCATGAACAGTATCTGTTCTATTTTCCAATCATCTTTCACTCAATGCACTGTAGTTAACTCAAGCTTTATATCAGTGCTTTCAAACAAGTATTGAAGTAATAAGTAGAATGTATATGTTTTGAATTAAATTATCATCACTACCTTTGTGCAACAGCTGGCTGCATCTCTCAGCAAGAGATTCAGAGTATGTATTACATTAAGATACTTTTATCAAAAAAATTCTGAACACTTCCTTATGTCTTTGGGTTTAAATTTGGTTCATTGTTCATTAGGAAGTTCCAATTTCTTATATCCAGGAGGTGTCAACTTGATTAATTTTCATAGACTATTTATATTAAGAATTTATTTTCCCTATAAAGTAGTCACTTCTTCCATTTATAAACCATAAATAAACACTGCATAAATTGACAAAGTTTTATTAGTGACATGTCACCATACTTTTGACAGTGGTGTCAAGTCAAGCTAGGTAGTAATAGTTATGCTAACAGTATTTGTGGTTGAAATCAACTTATGCTTCATAAATATACTTTGTTTTCTATAAATTATAAGTTGTTTTGTGTGAATTGTTGACATATGATAAACTTCACATTAATATTCAATAAATAACTACTTGAATTACTGGAATATTAAGCTTTGCTACTGTCTTCTCTAAGTCTAGTAGAGCTTACCTGATGTCTAGACAATAGAAAGCAATTTCCATAATTTTCATAAAAACGTTATTAAACATGAAAGTACTTTCAGGATCAAAAAAATATCTAAAGGAACTATGAAAGTACTCCCACTTCTGGTGTTAAAGGAACTATGAAAGTATTCCCACTTCTGGTGTTAAAGGAACTATGAAAGTACTCCTGTGTTTGTGGGAAAGTCTAGTGATTCCTATTGTACTGGTGTTATTTTTGAAAACAGGCAACTATGTTTAATAATAATCAGTGATGTCGAGAAACCCACTTGTTGAGCAATTTATATGCAAAAACGGCTCGTTTGGGTTGAGAAAATATTTTACATAGAAGAGCAAACAACATTTCGACCTTCTTCGGTCATCGTCAGTTTCACAGGTTCATCAGGAACCTGACGATGACCGAAGAAGGTCGAAACGTTGTTTGCTCTTCTATGTAAAATATTTTCTCAACCCAAACAAGCCGTTTTTGCATATAAATATGTTTAATAATGCTGAAATATGAATTTAGGTATACACCTTTTTTTTTGCATTTTCTAAATGCAACTCTATAACTGTTTGCCTTTGTATATTTTTGAAACAATAAACTGGTAACACTATGGTAATTTCTCTTTAAAATTGCCATTTGCCAAGCAGGAAGTTACCACAGTGTTTAAATCACTCCCCCCCCCCTCACAATACGTAGGTAAGTACATTGCTGAAGATGGCTATAATACTAAATAAAGGGTGGAATGAAAATTAATTAAAACTTTGCAGAAAATGAGTTGATTAATATATTGTTGGGATAATGAAGCATTTCTCAAACACTAATCTTTGTTTTGTTTAATACTTGATGACCATTATGTGTGGAGGAATGCACACTATGATGTCAGAATGCTGCACTAGTCAATTAATGATTAGCATATATCAGTAATCATCTAGCTATAATAAGTAGTCTTCTAGTATCATTCCTGGTTTAAGAAACAGTCAGTGGGTGATTGGAGGTGTTTGATTCAGGTATTCAAGTTAGTTAAGAAAGTGGAAAAAAATGTAGATTGATGCTTTAGGTCGTTTTAACAGCTTTGAAATTTGTCAAGTTTTTTGTTTTCTGACACAAAACTACTAGTGATATGTTTTGTGAAATTTCCTTTATGTGTGACATTACTACTGGTTTTTCATGTTCTCATAATTTTTTACAGTGATGGCCCGGCATGGCCAAGTGGGTTAAGGCATTCGACTTGTAATCCAAGGGTTGCGGATTCGAATCCTGGTTGCACCAGACATGCTTGACCTTTTAGCTGTTGGGGCATTATAACGTGATCGCCAATCCCACTATTCGCTGGTAAAAAGAGTAGCCCAAGAGTTGGTGGTGGGTGGTGATGACTTGTTGCCTTCCTTCTCATCTTACACTGCTAAATTAGGGACAGCTGGCACAGATAGCACTTGAGTAGCTTTGCACAAAATTCAAACAAACATTTTTACAATGTTTATTATTGATGTCAGTTTTCCATTCTTCATTTATTTTGTTTTCTTGAATAATTTTTATTTTTTGTTTCACTTTTGGTACTTAAAACTCATAGTACATTGTTCAATAACTTTATCATTGAAAATTTTTTTTAGTCAACAAAAAATAAAGTATTTTTACGTAAGATATTTTCTATTTCCTTATAACAGAAAGAAGTTGTTTTGTTCAAGAAGCAAGAAATGATAAAAAGAGTACAACGACATCCTTTGGATAAAAGTTCTCCTGAAGTGCAAAGTGAGTTCTGGTCTCTCAGATATTTCCTGAATGGCTCCACATACTGTTCTTATAACAATAAAATACAAGAAATTATAACCTAATAATTTGTTTTTTTATAATTGTCTCCTGTTTTTTGTCTTTCTTAAATATTGTAATGAACTGACACAAGTCTATTATGTAAGTTTATATCTGTCTCATTGACATTCAGTGCTGAATTCTCCTTTTCATTTATCTTTGTAATCTTTGTATCTTTGTAAGTATGAAAGAGTGATTTCATAAAAGTTTTTTTAGGGGGGGAGGTTGAGAAATATTTTATCATTTGTAGATGACTTAACATTTTAGACTTTATACCCTATAATTTGCACCAGTGAAGTAACAAACATTTTTGTAGAATTATTGTCCTGTTTATATTGTCTGACTGTCTTATTGTAGTTATGTCCTTAATACTAAAGGAAGAGAAAAATTGTAATAAATAATATTTCTTAATTTATTAAATCCCCCATTTATTGGTTTTGTAACTTCTGTCTAGATATTTAAGGTAAAATTTAATGATATATCAAATTGCTACTTTTAAATATTTAACTAAAAAGTGATAGAATGGTAGGAATATTGTGGCACAAGTTGAAATAATTTTATATTTACTGCAAGGCAACCATAGTTATAAGCAAAGTATTATTTGAAGTTGAAATCCAGAAAATGAGTAAAATTAGGTAGTGACTTGTATTTATTTAGTTGTTAATATTTGGCATTAAGTATAAGATCTATAGACCACAAATAGAGAAAAATATTTCGATAAAATTTTTATCAGCCACTAATTAAAATTAACAAATTATAGTTACTGTTTTGTATATGAACCATGTGTTATATGTCATTGTTATGTTTTTCTGTAACATTTATATACATTCTCTTCATCTAGTTGCTGAAAATACTTTCAAAGTGAGGAGCTTGCAAGAACATGTGAGAGCAAACCACAAAGTAATTTCCTTAATTTTGAGTTTTAAATGCTTCAGGGTATTATATACATGTCCCTTGTTATTTGTCAAGCATTTCCAGTAACATTGAAACAAAAGAATTGGTGTGTTGCTTCACAAAAAATGTGTTTTACTTTATTATCACTGAAATTAGAAATATTCTTATCTCTATACATCATTTAAAACAAGCTTTAATTTCTTTTTCATGAAATCAATTCTACCTGCAGTCAAAGGTGTCTAGATGATTATCTCCTGTGGTAAATCTCTTTTTCAAGCCTATTGTGGACTTATCTTTAATCAGACTTCTTGCTTTTCACTTAACTTGTTCATTGCCATGAGTGTATCTTTATTCAGAGTTAACCTGAACTTGAATGTCTTTATTGAAAAATACTGTTAGAACTAAACACAAAAGAACATTTCTTTATTCACTTTTCTGTCTTGCATGGGTTATTCATCATGAGTTAAGTAATATTTTGGTTAGGTGTAGCTCCCCAGGACCTTGTCTTGACATATTCTGTCTGTTCAATATCTTTCGTCTTCATACTGCAGTGATATTATTAGCTGATACTAGTCTATCCCTTCAAGTAAATAGAACTTGCAAAGTATACTGAATAGAGAACATGGTTATGTTTGTCAAAAGGTTTTAGTAACCGTTCTTTCAAGTGCAAAGAAGTGTTTTTCTTTTAATGAATTTTATTTTAGTTCTGATATGCTTTCATGATGATAAAAAATTCCTCCAATTGTGGACAACATAGTAACTTAATTGAATCATATTTGTATGATGTTTAAATACATAAGTTGATATCATTTAATAAAAACTTTTTATATCTTCTGTTCTGCTTTTACTCTATATTACTGTAAGAACAACAGTGAGATAAAAGTTCTATGAAAAGGTCTTCTAGGGTAGTGGTTCCTAAAATGTGATGTACACACCCCAAGTATATGTCAACAGTTGGTGGTATGTGAAAGTAATTGAACAAAAAATAATAATATCAAAGATCATTAGTATTAGAATGCAGAGGATTGCAATCTAATGCTGTAGAACAATCTGGAAAATTTTATTTGTTTTTTATGTTACTTCACAACATGTTTGGTTTGGTGCAGATAGCCTAATTGTTTTGTGCCATAAAATGACAAGCCCACCCACCATAACACTAGGTAACTAACTGTGTACTTCTTACTAATGCTCAACTAGGTGAGAAGTGTTTAAGTATTTGGATTATTGTATCATTGCCTGATCTGATACTTTACATCTCATGAAACTTTTCTTTTAAGTAAGTAAGTTTAAAGCTTTCAACACTGGAGAGTAAGTGTGAATGTTATGTTTAATTTTTTTTAGGATAAAATTGCAAAGGTGAGCCTGCTTCATGCTGTACATCGTCGTAACAAGTTGTTGAAAGAACTGAGAAAGGTAGACTACCGTCGTTTCAGCTGGCTGCTACATGAGCTACAAATTGAATACAGACCTTCACCACTTAACTATGTCCCACCAAAAGTAACACGGAAAGGGGAGCTTCGAAGGCTTATTACAGAATATTGTGAAAATATGAAACAAGAAAAATTAAAAAAGTATCGTGAAGAGCTTGAAAAACAACATGAGCTATTTATTAAAGAAAAGCAAGAGGCTGTCAGTTGGTTTGAAAAAGAGAAAAAAGCTTGTGAGCTGAATACAGATGAAAACACAAAAACATAGGAATGCTTAATTGGTTTTACATTACTAACATTTGCTGTCTAATTTCTTTGCATTTTTCATTAAAGTATTAGTTTCAATGTGTGAAAACATTATAATTCTTTTACCCTAAAATTGTAGTTATTGTTTTTTTATTTAAAAGTTTCTATAATGTAAAGCCAGTGTATTGTTGTAAGCCTTTTGCTTGTACTTCAAAAGCCAGTCAACACCCTTAAGAGAATCTTATTAGAGAAATAACTTATTCTTAAATTTTTGTAGCATTAACACTTAAAAACGCTTGTGTTTTGTCACTCTAAATAAACTTTGTAAAATCACAGATGTGCCCCAAAGAGTAAGATCCATTGAATACAATATAAGCATTGCAGTATCAGTGTTAATAGAAAACTAAATTCAATCTTCCTACAAATGACAAACAATGGCTTCACCTATCTGTTGTGCATAAGCATTTTGCCAAGAATGGTAAAGAAATTTGTTTTTATAGGGAGGAAGTAAATTAGTATTGTACTTCAATAAAAAAACATTATACACTGAGTTATTTCTTTTACTCAAATATTTGTTTGACTTTTCAGATAAGTTAGAAGGTTATATGTGGTATCATTGGAAATTATTGTGTTCTATGATTAGGCTTGAACTGAGCATAGAAGTATTATTACTGAAAAGTGAGTAATATTACTGGGACATATGCATATGGATCCATTTAAGTAAGTTATAAATATATAGAAGAACAGAGTGAGTACTAATCTAGCATCAACATTGTATACAAATTATAAAAATATTCATGTAATATCAACATAGTTAAACTTAATTTGCTTAATAAATTGTTCTATGATCCTTGCTGTTGAAGACAGATAGGCCTGGCATGGCCAAGCGTGTTAAGGCGTGCGACTCGTAATCTGAGGGTTGCAGGTTCGCATCCCCGTCGCGCCAAACATGCTCGCCCTTTCAGCTGTGGGAGCGTGTTATAATGTGATGGTCAACTCCACTATTCGTTGGTAAAAGAGTAGCCCAAGAGATGGCGGTGGGTGGTGATGACTAGCTGCCTTCGCTCTATTCTTACACTGCTAAATTAGGGACGGCTACACAGATAGCCCTCGAGTAGCTTTGTGCAAAATTCAAAACAAACAAACAAATGAAGACAGATAAATATTACATCCTATAAGAATACAGTAACAAACATTTGTGGAATAAAAAGAAACCTTGTCTGAATTTTTCTTTACCTCCTAGTTATGAGAAGAGTTGAGAGGGTAATGATTTCATCTCATGCGAACAAATGTACGTCATGTGATTTTATCAAAGCCAATAATATAAGACTAAGATAGTAGCTAGAAAACCAATGGACATAGCATTATTCGTTCATGATATACAGACCTTTAATTTACCCAATTTGAGCCAAAATGTACTTTCAAGGTTGTAATCTGTCTGTTATTTAATTGTTATTGCATTTGATCTGGTATAGAGAGGACGTGTAATTAATACATCTGATAATATCAGTATTTGTGAAGGGTATATTATATATAGTTTGAATTGTTAAGAATGTGTGTTGAATTGTTAAATTGGGTCAAGTCCAGTAATAAAATTCAGTTTAATGTTTTAACAATAGTTTGTAAATTTCTTTAATGATTTGTATTTGACAATTTATCAATATCTATTCTTCAGATTTGGAACAGTTACTGTATTTGATATTTTTATGATTTTCATGATATCTCACAGCCACTGATTAAACTAATCTTTTGGATACAAGGTTTCTACTTAAATGTTTTGGCAAATTTGTTCTGTGTGCTGTTAATGGCATTTGACTTGCTGATCTAAGTGCATGTTTTTACATTTGGTAGTAATGGTGATATACAATTATATCTTATTTAAAGACAAGTAATCATTCGTTGTTCCAGATCAAACCAAAAATAAAACTTTGTGTTAAATAGATGGGAAATTAATTTCATGTAGTTTGTATGAACATTACCAAATTAGTTAAATTTAAAAGTAATTCGAATGAAGTACCCCTTACTCATGGGCACGTATGGTATTATATTTCAGTCTCAGCTTCTCAATTTTCTAACAGTTTTATTTAGAAGCTATGCTTATATTTTGTCTAGTTTATTTTAAAAGGGGAGTTGCATTAATTATGACTACAAATTATTTTTTATTACTCATTTCTGTTGTTACGCATTCTTTATCATATTAATTTTTTCGTAAAATGTAAGTTCATATAGATTGAAAAATTACACCGTAGCTAAATTATGAATCAACATGTCTTTCATTAGTTATTGTTTTCTTCATAAATATAGAACCCTAATAATTATTAGTCTCATAAATAGATGGCGCTAAATACCTTCTGTATTAGTATATCGTCGATGAAAGGTTCTTGCCAAAATATTTGAACAAGTAGGAAGTATATGTTTTATGTGGGTAGTTAATAAGAATTTTTTTATAATACCAAGGGCGTTTACTAACCCTCTGATAAATCGGAAGTGTGTGAAAAAGATTCAGGCCACTAACCTAGTTAGATTGTAGGTTGTCGTGTAGGAGGTGATCAAGGGTTAAGATGCTCCGCCCAAAATGTTACTACTACCCAAGTTTCTTCAAAAGAATGCATATCCTGGGTGTCAGTGAGTATTCTATACATGGGATTGAATGAGAGAAAGCCAAAAGTCAGGATACGCCTAGATAATTATCCAGCCCATGGATTTATGCATACTGTTAAACCCAGTCAAAAGATACCAGGTACTTCAAATCATCACATAATGAAATATTTACGTTCAAATTCATAAAAAAAAAAGAATAATACGTATTCGTCACTAGCAGAAATGGTGTTTCTAATGATGAATAAATTCCTGTAGAAAGCATGAGCTGGTACAGCAAAAAGTTAAATAGGAGAAGAACAAAATATTTAGGAGATTATGACTGCTGCGGACAATATTAGATTTTAACCTACATCAAAATAATTATATAGGATTGAGTTAAATAACGCATTGTGTCAAAAGTAATTATTATTGGAGCCGCTTATGAGACATTTACGATTGTTTGGAAATTACCCTTTTATACTTCAGAACTAAACCTGGCAGAGAATACGTTTACTGAAAAAGTGGAAAACACGACAGATGTCGCTTTATGAGACCGTTAAAGATTATTTTTTAAATTATTTTACGTATGTTAACGTTTTCTTAAAGAATAACGTCCCAACAAGCATATGGCATCTTTTTTTTTTTTTCTATTACCAAGAAAGAAAACATTTCTTGGAGTGTACATTTAGAAACCGGGTTTATGTATCCGTGGTGGACAGAGCACAAATACCTTTTTGTGTAACAAAGAACAACATCCCTTCTAGGATTAAAATATTGTTTACAATAGGTAAAAAAACTACATTGTCAAAAAGAGTCCAAAGTGTAACTATCTTACTTTCCATAACTTAAAACAGAGCGCCCCTTTCAATGCGTAAAACTACCAACTTGCAGAGTAACTGAAATGAGATAGTTCACAATAAAATTTTCATCTCTTGTTTGTTCACGAACTAGCTTGGCTTCTTATACAAGTTGAATGTTATTCGTTTTTTTGTTTTCATTTTGCGCAAAGCTACACGAGATTATCTGCGCTAGCCGTCCCTAATTTGGCATTGTGAAACATGAAGAAGCAGTTAGTCATCACTACCCACCGCCAACTCTTGAAGTATCTTTTGTCAACGAATAGGGGGATTTATCGTAACTTTATAATGCTTTTCCGGCTGAAGGGGCAAGCATGTTTAGTGTGACAGGGATTCAAACCAACAATCCTCAGATAATGAGTTGAGCTCTATAACCACCGGGCCTTGATACAATTCAAATAAATAAGTAAAACTATGACATACTACTCTAAACAAGTATCGGAACCAGAAATACTGGAGAGTATCTGGCACACTATATTTTCATTCTATTTTAATGAACCAATTGTCATGCTTTCAATTTACATAGACATTAATAAAAAATACAAATATTTGAGTGTTCCAACTGTAAGAGTATTTCACCATCAACAACGAAATTATTAGGTTCACCATGTTTCTCATACTGTAGGTTAGGAATAATTTGTGCTTGCTTTTTGATTTTGTCTTATTCAAAGAAAAATTACCAATTCTGCAGTTTAGAACTATGCTAAACACATTTCTTTCCAGCATTAAGTGAGTAAGCAACTAATATTCTGTTGTCCAACTGAAAAATTCGTTTCACTTCCCCACAAGTTACGCGATCAGACACAAGTATTTTAAGGTGGCATTCAAAGAAACACAGATTTCACTGTAACATAACAAGAGCTTTACAAGAAGATGTTTTACGAAGAAAAGTTTAATTCTCTGACCTCAGCTGAGTTCGAGTCAATTAAGAAGGCTGGACACAAAGGGGGAAGAAATGTATTATTTATAATCAAAGTTTGAAAACACATTTATCGTTATTATTGAGTCATCAAAAAGAAATATGAAATCCAGACTGAGAAAACATGGTATTATAAGCTAAAAATAATTAATTCTTTTTTTCCAGTTTCAGGCGCTTCCAAGGTGTACAAAAAATCACCCTCATTACAAAATAAAGATGGTTTTCCCTGAGAAATCACCTTACTTACAAAGGAAAAAGTCACTATTTGTTCAGTACAGAATGCTCCACTTTACAAAATTATTTCCTATATACAAATGCAAGTGACAATTTAATTGAGTGACTTAGAGCTGTGAGTAATTAGAGCAAGAATAATTTAGTGGTTCTCTCAATTGACATTCCATATTTATCCTACACACACATAATGTAGAATATTTTTATAGTTATTTGCTTACAAAGGGATTAATGTCGTGCGTGTTTTTAGATAATGAATTTGTAATGTTCGAGAATATCAAATTATATTTTGTAATTATTTCTAGGTGTTTTTTCAATAATTATTAAATGTATGTTAATGAAAATGAATGTTTACTTAAGCTGGAAATTATATATATGTTTAATAAACACTTTTGTATGTTTTCACATAATATCCACGCGAGAAAAATGTGTTGATCTATTAAACCTCGACTTTTTTGCTGTCAAGTTATAGTTTTTGAATTACGTTTTACGTCGATTGTGATTATTTCGTTTTCTTCCCTCTTTGTGCTTTATCCTAGATAATCCACTCTTGTCTCTGAATTAACTGCATGAACCAACATAACCAAGATTGGATTATCATGTATTCGCTTTTGTGTTTTGTATTTAAAGCAAAGCTACTGAAAATAACTGAAACCGTCCCTAATTTTGAACTATTTACCAGAGGGAAGGCAGCAGAATCCACTATTTACAATAAAAGATGGACTGTTGCTGTTATAACGCATTCACAGCTTAAAGTTTTGGGACAATTCTGTAGTATTGCACCGATTCTAATTCAGCTTACTAGCTCGGAAATTCAAAGCGTTATCACAGGACCAATAATCAGACACTGTGGTAATATTGCATTTGTCTTGACAAAATTCGAAACTGCTGTCAAATGCGACAGGATTACACACGTTCTATCGATACACTAGGTCCAAAATAGCAGAGGTATTATAAATAACATTTGCTGCATCTTATAGGTCTTCAGGAATTGATGTTGTTCTCTTGAGTAATTTCTTTCATGACGGGAGTGACCAAGAAACCGTATGGAAGTTGTTCAGCGATAATAATTCTAGTATCAGCACCACATTTGACAGTATCATGCTGAAACGATTGGATTTGATTTGGCAGAATGCTCTATCCATAAGAAATACTCTTTGTTGAATCCTTGCCTTGACTGTGTGTTTTCACATATTAGAGTATCATTGTTCAATGGTTGTCAAGTTATTATGCAGCCCATTTTATATTCACGAGCCTAAAGACATCTTGAACCTGATGTGAACTGCTTGCAGAACTAATGGGATGTTTCTTTAAGATTTATAGGTAACAACATGACAAATTATTATTTGTTGACAAAATCAACTTGTGGCATGAACCAGTTGGACAAAAAGCATCAGTATGATGATTGGCTAGACAGATAATAGTATGTGTTCACTTGATCAGTTATTTTATTTTTTAATAGTTGCATCACATCTGATAGTTATGCTAATTTATTTATTGGTTATGTCAGACTGCCAATAGAAGTCCCCCAGTAGCTCAGCGGTACGTCTGTAGACTTACAACACAAACAACCGTGTTTCGGTACCCGTGGTGGGCAGAGCAGAGATAGCCCATTATGTAACTTTGTGCTTAATTCAAAACACCAGCAACAGAAAATGTTTTACAATCATTTCTGGGCTAAAAATACATTAAGGTTGCCAGTTTAGAATTACCTTTAATTCAATTAAGATCAATACTGGAATAGAGAACATATTATACCGGTCTGTACAGAGCTCAAATTGTAATTTCAGTTTTATTTTGTTTCTTTTTTACATTGTCGTGGAATTGTTAAAACTAAAACTGAGGAGCATAGTAATCATTGTTATTTTACCTTAATACATACTTATAGTGTTAAAACTTAACAAAGCCACAGCGGACTATCTGCTGTGTTTACCAAGAGGAATCAAACCTGTGTGTGGTTGACAAAATAAAGTGTTACAAATTACTTTTTAAGAGTATTGTCTCGCATTAAAAATACCTACACTATCTATGTATACATTTCTTTTAAAACATGCCATTTGAGAGACATAATTGCCTGCTAAAATAATTAGACAGTAACCAAGTATTCACACCGTTCTTGCTTTATCTCAACTTCACATATTTCACTCAACAAATATTACTTTAATAGCATAACTTTACGAGATGACAAACAACAACAAGAAAAGCAATACAAATCATGGCAGTTTATGGATCTAATTATCAGAAAGCATAAGCTAAGTAGTTCCATTTCATCCGTTTCTATGTCGTGATTCTCCATATTCATACACGACTGCGTCAACACAAGATTTACATTGACAAACCTTCTGGAAATAAAACGTGTAAGGGCAAAAATAAATAAATATATTAAGTGTTGAATAACAAAAAGCACGTTTAACTATAAATGCTGCCAACATAGTTGTAGCAGAATCCACTTTGTTTCTTAAATTTTTACAAGTATTACATTTTACGTAGTGAGGTTTACAATTATCTACTTTTCGTTATTTTATGCTAATGTATTTAGATATTTGAATAATGTATGCTGCCTCGCACGAAGTTTAAATGTAATTAAGCCTACTTTGTATTGTTAGATTCACAGACCTGGTCTATGAGCATGATTTTCTTGGGACACGGGCAATGTCTCACCGAACAGTCTCATCAGGTTTTAGAAAAAAAACAATGTCTCACCCAAATATTTTTATGTAATCCACTTTTTAGTTTTTTTGTTTAAAGTTAGAACTTGATTATGTCAGAAAAATTACTTCAAAAGAGTATTTGTTTTCAAGTGAGAATCTAATTAGGTAGGTAATTGTTAATTTCAAGATAAGAAATTACACATTGTTGCAAAAAATTTGCGTCTCATTAGAAAGAAATGGTTTTGTTTTAATCAAAAACACCAAACATGCTCTCCATTTCAGCCTGGGAGCGTTATAATGTGTCAGTCAATCCCACTATTCGTTGGTAAAAGAGTAGCCCAAAAGTTGGCGGTGGGTGGTGATGACTAGCTGCCTTCCCTCTAGTCTGACATTACTAAATTAGAGACGGCTAACGCAGATAGCCTTTCGTTTAGCTTTGCGCTAAATTCAAAACAAATCAAAAATTTTCAAAAATATGATTGGGAAATACAAAAAAACATACGAGAAAAACAATTTTGTCTGAACACAGAACAAAAATATGACAATTCAATTTATGTAAAGAAAACTTAGAGCAATTTCCTACGATTGAAACATTGTTCAAAAACTTCTTACTTATTTACAAAAATTAGAGAAATTTTGGCGGTCGATTTCATTTATTACCGCATTCAATTCTTATAGTTATAATTTTTCACAAAGCATGCACCTTATACTTCATCAAAGTAACGCTAAATTTGTGGAACAAAGTACCAAATTTTTGCAAAACTCTGAATTTATTTATAGGAACGCATCATTTTGTTTGTTTGTTTTTGAACTTCACGCAAAGACTTCAGTGTAAGACTAGAGAGAAGGCAGTTAGTCATCACCACCCACTGCTAACTGTTGGACTTTTCTTTTACCAACGAATAGTGGGATTGATCGTAACATTATAACACTCTCACGGGTGAAAGAGCAATCATTTGAAGGAATGTACCATGAAAAGCTAGTTTGTTTTAAAGCAGGAGTCAGTGATCATGGAGGTGAGACATTGTTCTGGATCCGATTTTCTTACATAAGACTTGGTTTTCCTCCAAAATAACAATGGCACCTAATTCATCAGATTCAGCAAATAAAAATGAAGAACCAAAAATTGAAGCAATGATATATATAATTGTAAAATTGAAAGTTATGACACAGGATTACTATTTTGAGCGAAAAGTATAGAGTTATTACTGTTTTAAAAGTGTAATTTATTATTACTATTTTAATGTAAAACGTAGATTTATTATAATCCCAATAAAAAGAAAATAAATAATACATATATGTATACAATGAAAATCTTTATTAAATATTTTGTAGCATTAACGATTACCTTTAAGGATTTACCATTCTCAATGTTATAATTTGTCAATACATTCGTGGTTACAAATAGTAAAGCATGTGTCTGAATTGGACTGCAAAAGTTCTCTGTAAACTTTATCGTCCTATTCTGTATCAGACTCATCAACAGAACATTTTTTCTACCAAAAATAATCTAAATTTACACAGAACTAAAACATAAATAAAAGTACGATAAGTCTGTTATATTTCTTGTATTTTACACTTCTCAACAGAGTTTCTTCTTTTTCTCGTTTTGAATTTCCAATTAGTGAGATCAAAAGCCACCACATATCGTGCGAACACAATCAGTACGCAAAGCATACGAATACTGAAAGAGTCTGGGGTCACGCCCTCTAGAAAATTTGAAAAATGAGTGTTGCGACATTGAAACTGGAAGCAATTTTGTAAAAAATAGTTTAAACAGTTGCATGGCTATTCATATAGAATTCACAAATATACATTGAAAAGCCAGTGATCATACTGCGTGGGTAGCTAGACTTAAGTTAGCATAAATATATATGTTTTATTATATTAAAGTAATGTATTATCCAGATGCAAAGTAATTATTAATTTTTATCATCTAAAAATAAAGGTGGTTTTCGTTTCCAACTTTATTACCAAATCTGATGGGGCATTCTCCAATATGGATGAAAATGTTTAATTTATTTCAACAACGATCAATACCAAACATCCAATAGTTCGGGTGTGTAACGTTCATTTAATTTCCACGTTTGTGTATAATCTACTTACAACTATACATATTGTTTAGAACGTAGGTTCAAGAAATCACTTAACATAAGATTACAATACTCTATAACCCGAGGGCTTTTAAAAGAAGGATCTCTCCTCTTCAGAGGCAAACGGGGAATGACCGTGTAAAGTAAATGAAAGATAAAGTGAAGTCTGAGTGACGTCATGCACGTTACCATGAAAATCCGGAAGTGTTTTGGACAGCTTTCAGCGTGTCGTTATAGGTGTTAAGTGATTTCTTGAACCTACGTGCTATACAATATGTATTATTATAAGATTATACAGAAAACCTACCGAAAGACCACAGTATTCTAGCTGTAAAAGCTGTCACCAACACCAATCACTTTAAACTCCTGCATTCTGATAAACTTTTGCTACAACTGAATGACCACTTTAGATAAATATTTTTGAAGTTCCCGTAGTCTCTTTCAGTGAGAGCAGAAGTCTCAAAGACGTTCTTTTCAAAACAAAAGTGAATTACAACCCATCAAAGAAAGGTTGTCATCTCTGTGATAAAGCTTCTTGTCTGAACTACGAGTTTATATAAAGCACCGACTCTTTTTTCTTTCGACAAATATCACCATAAACAATTTTTTTAAAGAAATTACTTGCACAACAAGAAATACCATTTACCTCATACAGTTTTTTTATTTAAAAAAAGCAATCAGTAATACGTAGGATAGATCCAGACGACTCTTAGAGAGCGTTTTTACAGCCATAAGTTTTCTATTAACACCGAAAAATACCTTCCTGTTACTCAACATTGAAACAGATTTCAAAACTAAAGCTGATAGAGAGATAAGAGAAACATATTGGATTACAATTGTAAATACTGTTCAACCTTGAGGAATAAATCTAGATCCTGGAATCAGTGTGTGTGTGTTTTTTGTCCCTGTAGTGTGAATACTCAATTTTTACCCCTAATATTTCTCGTAATTATTATTTGTTTATGATAATTTCAATGTTATTTTTAATTAAGTTTCACATTTTTTAAATAAGACTTCATATCTCACATTTATTTAACTTCATCAAAACTCGTTGTAATTTCTCTTTACCAATACATTTTCATACCCAACATTCTTGTTTCTGGTGGTATTGCACAGAAAATGAGATATAAGACATTTAAAAAAAATGTCGGATTTGATCCTCGGTGAAACATGTGTATGTCTGCGGACGTATAACGCTAAAACCGTGGTGGGCAGACCACAAATAGCTCTTTGTGCAACTTTATGCTTAGCTGGAAAACAAACAAAGCTTCAAGCCTGCATGATGTCATTCAAACTTTTCTTTAACTCACAATTTACACGGCTATTCCCAGTTTGCCTCTGAAGAAAAAAGGTTCACCTTTCGAAAGCGCTTGGCTTATAGGGTATCGTGTTTTTTGTAATATATTGTTTAGAAAGTGTGCATGTGTTTTTCTTATAGCAAAGCCACATCACACGATCTGCTGAGCCCTCCGAGGGGAATCAAACCCTTGATTTTAGCGTTGTAAATCCGTAGACTTACCGCTGTATTAGCGGGGGGGGGGAGGGGGAAGTGTTTAGAAAGAACATTACCTCAGAAGTACAAGGAAACAATATACAGCTATTGTAACAACTTCCAGTACCATTCTACCAGTGAACGAATAAATGGCATTTGCTGAATCGCATTACCCATAATTTTATGGTGTGGTAATACCAATTTATTTGATGTTATTTGTAGTACACAAAAGTTTAGTAATCGCATGTTTGTGTTAGGATTGAGGAAAACCTATTAAGTTAGCCTACGCATTATTGTTTAAAAAACTTAAATGAAATTTGTAGTTGAACACAAAGTAAAAATGTTTGTTCTTCAATTATAAGTTACTTAGAATGCTCTCATGAAGTTACCCGTCTATAGACCTTATAGTTAAACCCAGAAGATACTTTGTTTGTTTTTCGAGTATGGATCATTTTCATTATCAAAATAAAACTAAGTATATTTTAGTTCAGTAAAATCGATTTGAATTTCATATCTACAAAATTATTGTACCACATGCAACATTCAATGGTAGGATATGAAAAGAAGCGTCTAAGCCATTTGACCCCAATGGTTCAGTGGTAAGTCTGAAAGCTTCTAGCGCTAAAAATAAGTTTTGATACCCGTGGAGAGTGCATCAGAAATAACTCATTGTGTAGCTTTGTACTTAACAACAAACAAACTAACTAACAAATCGCTTACCTAAATATCCATAACAACATGGCTTTTATTGCTTATCCTTATATCCAGTAATAACCAACTGTTCTGATGTAATTAACTATTGAATGCAAGAAAGGGCCTTAATAACATTATTTCTATACACAGTGGGGGGAAGGTATTGGGCATCATGTTTATCTTTTTGTTCTGTTTTTATTCTACAAATTCACCCCCCTCATAAATTATAACATTAAGAACCTGGATTCGATATTCTGTGATTGGCCCCGCAGTGGTCCAGCGGCATGTCTACGGACTTTCAACATTACAAACCGTGTTTCAATACCTGTAATGAGCAGAGAAGAGATCGCTCATTGTGTAACATAGTGCATAATTACAAACAAAGTCTAGTGTACAGAGCACAGATGGTTGATTGTGTAGCACTCGATAAAATAAACAAACTTTCTTTAAAACTTCACGGTTTTAAGCCTTGTATTTTCACTGAAAATTATTGTTGGAAAATATAAAATAATTTTGAGATATGCTTCTTCTGATCAACATTATTTTATTCACAAATATATTTTAACGTAAATGTTATATGACTGGAAATGTATAGGAAATATCTCCAATTTAAATATTGTATATCACATAAAACTAAAAAAAAACACCCTAAAATATAAGTTTTAAACTTACTTAACAAACAGTTGAGATGACTTTTCCGTTTGCATAGTATCGACCAGCAGATCGTTTTGAGGCCTGGCATGGCCAGGTGGGTTAAGGCGTTGTGGTTGAGGGTTGTGGGTTCGAATCCCCATCACAACAAACATGCTCGCCCTTTCAGCCGTGGGGGCGTTATAATGCGACGGTCAGTCCCACTATTCATTGGTAAAATAGTAGCCCAAGAGCTGGCGGTAGGTGGTGATGACTAGCTGCCTTCCTTCTAGTCTTACACTGCTAAATTAGGGACGGCTAGCGCAGATAGCTCTCGTGTAGATTTGCGCGAAATTCAAAAACAAACAAACAGATCGTTTTGAAAATAACAACAGTGGTTCAATAAATTAAAATAATTATTAATAAACCATTATATTATATTCTGCGAATTATGCGATATTAAACGATATATTTTATAAACAAATATAACATTTTGTTATTAATTGCTGTAGTTTACTGCACTACTGGTGTTATTTTCAAAACGATCTGTTGGTGGGAACCAAAGGGAAAAAAATCCCAACTGCGAAACAATAAATTAGTATTAATACATTTAAATCAAGTTCAAAATATCTTAAGATAATGCCAGTCATAACGTATATACTTTTAAATCGTCACGATCTAATGACTAACGTACGAATAAGGTATAAACAATTGAAAGTGAGTTTGTTATAGTTATCGCTGTTTTAATAGCAACAATGGGATATGTACGTTCTGTTAACCACAGGGAATCGAACCTTGAATTTTGGGGTTGTAACTTCGTCAACTTACCGCTTAACCAAAAGGAGGAAACCTTTATAATGACGAGAAACCCACATGAAGCAAAAACGTATTCTCAAAACTGCTTGTATGAGTGTTAAAACTTTAATTAAAATAAAGTACAGAACAAGGTTTCGACCTTCTTAAGTCATTTTCAGGTTAACAAAGAGAGTTTGCAACTGGAAAAAAAAGGAAGGAAAGCTTTTAAGGGAGGAAAACATTCTTGCATATTTCAAATTCACAAAATCTAAAATAAATTCGTGTCTATAATGTATTTACCTTTTTGTGAACAAAATTTTGTCATATACGTTTAAAACCACGTAATTTGGTTCTTTGTTGATTTTTTAGATGTTTATTAAATTAAAGCTACAAAGCAAGTCAGTGAAGTTTTGAAAACTAAATATTATAATTATACATAAATTAATTAATTATGTTTGCAAAAGCGATTTTAAAAACTTTAGAGTTAAGATAATAATATTAAATACATTTTAATAAGGACGATATTATAATATTGTTTATAATATTAAAATTAATTTTACCTATTTATGTAAATATTTTATCCCATTAATTATAGCTAATGGAATTGGGTAAAATTTTAAGCCTAAAAGAAATTACATTATATCAGTATGTGTAACTAATCCATTTAAATTAAAAGTTTTAAGTACTGGTGCAAGAGGTTGTTTACATTTAGGAATAACGTTTACCTTCATACTACGATTTCACTCAAGGCCCGACCACTCAAGGTTGTTTTTTAACCTTGACCTTGGTGATGTTTCTGGTTGCTGGGACATATTTTCACGACACTTACAGACAGGATTAAGTAGCGGGGAGCATCTTTTGTTAGCATTCACGTAACGGAAAACAAAACAGACTAAATAAACTCTAGAAATAGCAAAGTATTTTTCTCAAGTAACCATACAGAACAAAAACGTTTTTTATGGTTAAGTTAGTAATGTTTTATTTATGTATATATGTGTTTGTTTGTATATATACAGGATTATTGGCCTAAAACAAAACCCGAATAGTTTTATCTATTGGGTTGAGGAATAATTCGTGAGCGTTTTTTCAAGTTAAAAAAAATTCATAAATGAAACGCTTTCACAAAATATTTCATGTCATTTGGTAGATAATTTTTTGCTCTAATAGATGGTGTGTTTGATTTTCATATGTCTTTAATTTTTGCTTTCATTTTCAGCTCATTAAATGGAATGTAAAGTGGACAAAATCGAGCATTTTCGACACCATCTGCTTTTCGCATTTAATTTCTTGCAATTTCGTTTAAAACAATGCATACTATATACCTAGGTATTACATGAAATAAAGTATCATAATAAATGTTTTGGGTGTAATGTGTTCATGCATTGAAATATTGTATAGTCTTGCATGCAATGCTTGAATGAAATTATTTAAAAACGCTCACGAATTATCCCTCAACCTAATATATGTCACGTGAAAATCTGACAACAAGTTTCAATGAAAAATAAATTTAGAATTTTTAAGTTAATTTTTAAATTTTAATTTTAAAAAAAACTCGCGGTGTTTTGTCACGACGTTTTTAACATATAAGTTTGTATACGACTTTTATGTTTTTCGGAATACCTTGTGTATACAAAAAATTAAATAAGAAAACAGACTCACGCCATATTTGGCATTTCAACTTGAAACATCTCATGTGAAGCGAGGATTAAACGGTAGTGTCAAAGATCAAAGGGTTCAGGCGTTAGGCATCCCTAATTTGGAAATGTTGACCAGAAGGGAGGCAACCAGTCAACAACACCCACTACCAACATGACTAGTTTGAACGAAATACTAGGGTTTATTATCACAGTTGAATGTGGGGAGTGTGAAAAGTAGCCTATCGCAGACTCGAAACTTGGACCTTCATATATGCAGCCCGCAAGCCTGGCCAGATTTTTGAGATAATGTGCATAATATTAAATCTTTCGTATTTTCGTGAGATTTATTTACAAATGAATTATCGAGACAACTGCTCTTACTACATGAAAATCTCACACTTTTACGTTTGTCCCTAAAAACATACAGTTTTACAAGTGTTCTACTTCTGTTTACAGCAAAACATATAACCAGTGTTCATGAGTCAAACTAGTAAAGTGGATATCTTTAGGGAGCTATGTTCTCTACGTGCTATTTAAAAGGATAGTTTGTTACACCTGTTATATGGTTTTAAAGGAGTCGTGAGTCAAGCTAGTAAGGTGGATATTTTTAGGGACTTTGTTTTCTATGTGCTACTATAAAAGGATGTTTCTATCTACCTGATGTATAGTTGTGAAGGAGTCACTCCTCGAGTGCTCTCTAAAGGGTCATCTTTATGAATACTTTGTACCTGAACACATCACTATATTTCATTTTACAAAACAGGAATCTTAGATAAAATCAGTTTTTAAAAGCATTTTTGGATGATTAGTATATGTTTAAAATACGCATCTAAAGCCATCTTGTGGTAAACATTATAAAACAGTGATAATGTCATTTTGATCCTAAAAAACAATCAGTCGGTTATTCAACACTGTTGAATCAGCTTAGAAACCTCACGAATCCTTAGCTGTTGCTACTTTAAGCTTTATTAATCAAGAAGACATCGTTATTTTTAATAGCAACATTATGTATACATTTTGTATCTCAGGACGGCTAGTATGGGTATTAACATTTTTACAAATAAAACAGAGAACAACGTTTCGACCTTCTTAGATCATCTTCAGGTTTCTCGTCATTACTTATACATTCAGTTGAGCAGTACTATAACATATTCGTACACTTAATTACAACGTAGCATTTTACACAAGTATAGGCAACAACGTGGTGGTATATCCTACGTATCCCATCTCGCAACAGGGACATGTGCATTATATTCTGACCTGCTGAATAGTAATAGAATACACTGGTTGGTTTAATTACGATGTGGCATTTTATGCGAGCCTAGGCATGAACATAATAGTGAATCTTGTCTATTCAATTATGCAGCAATGGCATATCTCTCTTTACTAACAAATTAACTTTTAGTCTTAAAAACAAAAACTAAGAAAATATCATTTTGAGAACTGTTTAAGTAAATATCTAAGTTGAATTTGTGGAAATACTGTGTCGACATGAGAAACTGGCTAAGGCTTCTTTACCATGTATATCATTGTACTTTTGTAACATCAAACTAAAATTTTAGGTGTGGTCCTTTTGTTTAGTATTTCACAGGTGTTAGGATGAATTTAAACTGTTGTTCAGTACACAAAGTTTCACGACATTTTCAATTAACATTATTTTTCTAGAAAGGAAAGGGATGTTTTTGGTGTAAATTATCAAATTATTTCCATAGAATCCTGTTGTATAAGAAGTAAATGTTACCTTCAGTTATCACGTCATGAAATATTTATTTAGTTGCTGTATGTATTTATACAAGTTTATTACATAATTGTTTACAATTAAGTACAAATTATTCTTTAACAGTACGAACTATAGCAGGTCTGCAAGTCTACAAACCAAGTATTTTCCATTTTTGTTTTGGAAAACACAAATATTGCCAATTCATATTTTTCTTTTGTTGTACGTATTGACTTATGTTTATGACTACAAGCAAATATATTATTTTAAACGTTCATTTTTCATAATGTAGTACAAAGTATTAGTTGTATTTGAGCCATTTGCAGTGAGAAATGCTAAAGAATCTGACACGTTATTCATTAAAATATTAATGTATTTTGTTGCACTAGCAATGAATCTGAATGTTGGAAACTTTCATGAAATTTTTAATAACTTCACCATGTAGTAATTGATGCGGTAAGAAGTCTGTTTTCATTAAAACTTTCATTTATAATATTATATGTAAATTTATGTATGATGTATCGTCATAACTTACGATTTAAATAAATATCTTTATTCATTTTTTTTTTTTGAATGCAAGTTTGAATAAAAAATCTTGTTTATCTGGATCAGAAAACTAGTTTAAGTGTTTCTTTCTCTGTGTGATGCCAGTTTGGGCGATAAGGTTTTTTTTTTTTTTTTTTTGGAAGTGACTGCCTGTAGTGTTGATCATATGTAAAGATAAGGATGTTTGGAATCCACGTTTTCCTTTCCTAAAATGGAACAAACTAGATGACATAAACAGCATGGACAATGTGAGGTCTTGGAGAAGCTTGGGGGTAAATATAATCCCCAAAAAATGTTTTTAGTCTCATTTTTTATTCGTTGATCGTATTTCAGAACACTCATACGTATCGACAACAGCCAAAATGCAAGTGAAGATAATTCTTCTTAGAGTTGTTCATTGCGAATAAACAGGTCACAAATGTTTAAAAGAAACTTATTTTTATCTGTGAAAATTTAGTGTTAATCGGTATCTTTAATTTATTATTGGTTTGGTTTCTTTTGAATTTCGCGCAAAGCTATTTGAGGGCTATCTGCAATAGCCGTCCCTAATTTAGCAGTATAAGTTTAGAGGGAAGGCAGCTAGTCATCACCACTCACTGCCAACTTTTGAGCTACTCCTTTATCAATGAATAGTGGGGATTTACCTGGCCAAGTAAGTCTTATTAAATCGTAAGTTGATCTGGCATGACCAGGTGGTTAAGGCACTCGACTCATAATCTAAGGGTCGCGGGTTCGAATCCCCATCACACCAAACATGCTCGCCATTTAAGCCATGAGGGCATTATAATGTGACGATCAATCTCACTATTCGTTGGTAAAAGAGTAGCTCAAGAGTTGGCGGTGGGTGTTGATGGCTAGCCTTCTTCCTTCTAGTCTTACACTGCTAAATTAGGGACGGCTATCGCAGATAGCCCGTGTGTAATTTTGCGAGAAATTCAAAAGAAACCAAACTAAAAGACGTATTTTTGTTTCGCTTAGCAAATTCAGAAACTCTTCGATACTTGGGTTTAAATGGACTTTCTTGTTGGTTTTTATGTACATCTTAAAATACTATAGTAATAGTTTTTAATGTTTGTGACACATTGTGTTTCTAGTTTCAAGAACATTTACAGCTTTGCAAACATGTTGTCTTTTTGACAGCTAAATGCAAATTTATTGGTTTACCAATAGTAACATTTTTAAGTATTATAAACTTATTTCTTTGTTACTAAGCGCAAACTACAAATTGGGCTATCTGTACTCTACCCATCGGGTATATCAAAACCTGATTTTAACATTATAAGTCCTCAAACTTTAGCGCTGAGGATGAGATTGCTGAATGCATGAAGGGTTTGCGTATGTCTATTTCAGTTAATTAATTACATGGTTCATTAGTCATTACTTAAAGTTCACAAACGAAAATAGTGGAAGTAAACTTAGACTGTCTTCAAAAAATATATATGTAAAAACGGCTGGTATGGATAGAGATAGCACTACTAAAGGAGCGAACAACGTTTTGAACTTCTTCAGTCATCGTCAAGTTCACAAAGAAAGAAAGAGGTAACTGACAGATAGCTGACCACATGTTTGAAGGGGGTTGTGTAACTGAGTGTAGGAATGTAGAGGACGTGCTTAGATGTTTGAATATATTTTTTAATATAGGTATAAATGTGTTTCTTTGTATTGGTTACCTCTTTTTTCTTTGTGAACCTGACGATGAGCGAAGAAGGTCGAAACGTTGTTCACTCCTCTGCATAAAAAAACAACAAAAACGTTTATCAACCCAAACCAGCCGTTTTTACATATATATTTTTCTCTACAAGTGGGTTTTCTCGTCATCACTGATTAGACTGTCTTTGATAGATTTGTTTCTTTTTTTGAATTTACAGGCTTTGGAAAATAATCTTAATTTGGAACTAAATTTCAAGTACATCTTTAGCTTTTTATAAATATTTCATTCTGCATAAATGAAATATCCACCTTACACAAAGATGTTGCCAAAATCGTATTTAGTTCTGGATTTTAAGAACTTGTATCTTTAAAATCTATTGATAGATTTTTTCGCGCTTGAGGCAAACTATAAAAAAGCAGCTTTTCAAACTTCGCCATATTGAAACAAATCCAGATTTGTCATTAACACATTTAAATTATCTGTTTCTAACATTTATACTAAATTACGTTTATAAAAATATTTTAAACTTAGAAATAAGGTTTCCTACTTGGTATATTTGATATTGATTTGTAGTGATTAGAAATTAATGTGCTCTTAACAGACCCATACATTCGACTTCTTTTAGACTTGATGGCCAAGTGGTTAAGCGCTCGATTGGCAATTTGAGCGAAGCGGTTTCAATTTCCTATTCCACCAAACATGCTTTCCGAGAAATCGTTATAAGGTGACTGTCATTTTCATAGTTCGCTGGTAAAAGACTAGCCCAAATGTTGATAATGGGTGTCTAGATGACTTCCATGTTGTCTACCACTGTTAAATTAGGACGGCTAGTGCAGTTAACCCTGATGTAGCTTTGCCAATATTTAAAAATAAACAAACCGTATGACAGATTATTTTATGACCTGAAACAGATAGCCAGGAACAGCGAATAAACTTACATGTGTTTAGAACTATAAATTTTATTTTTTATCTAAATATATAACTTTGATATAACTGTATTAAACTTTGAGACGTGAGACGTTTGACATAAATAATCATAAAATTAATTTTGTATAAACAACTTCTCTTTATGCCAAGTTTTAAAGGACAGAGAATTATCGAATGTGAGCTTCTCAAAGCAAAAGTAGGGTTTTGAATTTACGATGCATGAAACTGTTCAAGTTATTTAAGCGCACATGAACTAAACGGCCTGGTTAAAGATCCCTTGGATTCAAATACATCCGATCCTAATTTTGAATTACTGACCAGCGGAAAGGAGGCCAATCAGCTACAGTCTTCGCAACTAAGTCTTTGCTCAGTTCTTTGAGCCGAATACTGTGATTTATTTAAAGTTTTATAATACACCCACAGTTGAAAGTGCTCAGTGGCATCACACTTTGAACCTTGAACTTCTCTGTTCACAGCCCAGTACGTTAATAACTATGCTAAACCCATTTCATTTGCAGGCCTAAGTCGTGAGCAGCATTTTATGGAAATAAATATACTGAAAATAAGTATTTAAAAAAAATCAACCTACCTTTAAATTTAATGCCTTGTAGATTCTTTAGATATTGAACACTCTCGAACCTGTTCCAGAATATTTGTTTTTTCAAGTGATAAATATAAATTAAACAATTAACATTAAAGTCAAAACTGAACAAAAGTTACCGCCAACTTAACAGCTGATCACTATAAGATATAATGAAGTTTCAGAAACATATAGAAACTTGTTTTGATAAATTAACACTCATTTCTCAATGTCTTTTTTTCCAATATTATAATAACCTATCATTTCATATCGTAGCATGTCCACTTTACACAGGCAGAGTTTTTATAAATAGCTGTAAGACCAAGCCTAACTTTGTGTTCAGCGTTCTATGATGCGATCACAAGGTGTAATTCTCAAGCTCGTGGTTAACCACTAAACGCGTTCGGCTTTGTTTGTTTGTTTGTTTCGGAATTTCGCACAAAGCTACTCGAGGGCTATCTGTGCTAGCCGTCCCTAATTTAGCAGTGTAAGACTAGAGGGAAGGCAGCTAGTCATCACCACCCACCGCCAACTCTTGGGCTACTCTTTTACCAACGAATAGTGGGATTGACCGTAACATTATACACCCCCACGGCTGGGAGGGCGAGCATGTTTAGCGCGATGCGGGCGTGAACCCGCGACCCTCGGATTACGAGTCGCACGCCTTACGCGCTTGGCCATGCCAGGCCCGCGTTCGGCAGTTTCAAAATTGGTCGTTACAGCTGTGATAGTGAATTCCACTATACAGTTTAAGTAAGAGTAGTAGCATAGCCAGCAAGTCTCATGACTGGTATGACCACTTCTGAAACTTACGATTCCCTGACCTGAGTATTTAACCAAATATCTATTTAGTTACTCTACTATCCAATGTTTTTATTTCCTATGAAATATGTATTACATAAAATTTATTGCATAATATTCATACAGATAAACATCATTCCATAATCATTTAACTGAGAGAAAAGATGAATAATTAATAATTTTATAAGCTCGAGATCAAACAGTGGATTAAGACCCTTTACCTTATATACCAGAAGTTAAATTTACAAACGAAGTAACTATTTATATTTGTTCTCTTTATATTCTAGAAATTACAACTAGAAATAAAACTGGTCATTAGCAATACTTAAAACTTTCCTTAAACATAGAAAGCTACAGTAGAAATCACAATGGTTATTCATATACACGTTCCTACTGTATATTCATACGTGATAAAAGCCCCCCGCTAGTACAGCGGTAAGTCTAAGGATTTACAACGCTCAAATCAGGGGCTCGATTCCCCTCGGTGGGCTCCGCAGATAGCCCGATGTGGCTTTGCTATAAGAAAAACAACCAAACAAAACTTGAGAAAATGAGCAGTCTGATACATAGGAAGAACAATCTTGAATATAAAGTTGACGAAAAAAGTTTTCAAGGGGTTACAATTTTTCGTTGCTACGAAAAATAAAGACAAAAAATACATTGTGGTTTTGTAGGTATTTTATAATGTAGTGAATTATAATAACAGATCTCCGACCAGCTGTTTGTTTACGTATATGTATAAATATTTGCACCTTTGCCCTGAATTTTAGTTTATGGATATATCAGTTACAAATAATTATTATGTACATGACGCTAATTCTGGTATCACTATCTCAGTTTGCTTTTTATGATTTTTTTATATCATCTTTATCCATTTATTGGCTTACAATTGAAACACTAGTTTTATGATGTGGACTGCATCTTCTCATTGAATTCCAGTCCGAGCGACTCAGCATCACGAGGTAGTTAGAGCACTCGACTCGTAATCTGACGGTTGCGGATTCGAATCCCCGTCGCGACATACGTGATTGCCCTTTAAATTGTGGGAGCAAAAAAGTGCGACGATCAATCCCACTATTCGTTGGTAAAAGAGTAGCCTAAGGGTTGGCGTTGGCTGGTGATGACTAGCTGCTTTCCCTCTAGTCTCACACTGCTAAATTAGGTAGGGCTAGAGCAGAGATCCCTCGTGTAGCTTTGCGCGAAATTCAAAACAAACAAAACCGATCCGAGCACACACAAATGAAAGCTATCTTGGTAAACGTGGATAAACTATTATTTCACAAGTTCTTTTATTAGCATAAATTAGTGGTTGTTTAACCACCAAAATAAGATGGGACAGAACAGCTGAAGGTTATAGATCACAGTTGCTCCAGGGAAGGATGAATTAAAGCGTTTTTTAGCGATATAAGCCTTCAAGCGCACCACAGTGCCACAAGAGGATGTGTCTGAACAAACTAGTAAAGTGCATACATTTTTTTACGAGAACGATCCGTTTACGCATTGTTATAAAAAACGGAACTATATCATATTGGTGCGAAATTTAATAACTTGTAAATAGGGTGTCTCAGAATCTCCTCGTCTACAGGATTGCAGGAACATTGACGACAAATATGTCTTTATTTAGAAATATATTCGTGCCGTTTTCATACTTTTTTGTGCAGGTGTTATTTAGTGGCACCTTGTTAACCTATTGTCTAACATTCTTATGTTTGCTCTAATACAGGGATAGGCAACTCCATGACCACTGGCCACAGGTGGCCAGTAGATAGCACAATTGTGGCCAGCTCAAGTTTAGAAATCAACATTTTCGATCTTTTATATTTTATCGCAAATTTGGCAATCAGCAACTGCACTGTCTCACGTCATCGCTTATGTCGCGTGCTTTATCACTGCCAAAGACTCCGCATATTTTGTAACGTCAGTCTGGTTTGATATTTACTTTCGAGTGTGCGTTGTTCTGCATTCGCTTGCAAACATATTTTTATTGTGCAACTTTCGAGTGTTTAAATATATTTTATTTTTAATCCCATGATATGGATAAGGGGATAATTCGAAAACGAAAGAATCCAGATGATGGTGAACACTAGGAAAATTGTTTGTTTTGGTTTTTGAAATTCGCGCAAAGCTACTCGAAGGCTATCTGCGCTATCCGTCCCTAATTTTGCAGTGTAAGACTAGAGAGAAGGCAGCTAGTCATCACCACCCACCGCCAACTCTTGGGCTACTCTTTTACCAACGAATAGTGGGATTGACCGTCACCTTATATAACGCCCCCACGGCTAAAAGGGCGAGCATGTTTGGCGCGACGAGGATGCAAACCCGCGATCCTCAGATTAACCATGCCGGGCCTTACTAAGAAAATAAAGACAATTTAATTCATTCTGGCATTACTGCTGAAAAGAGAATGGCGCGTGACTGGAGAAACGTGAAACGAGAATTTAATGAAAGTTGGGAGTTAAAATTTGTAGTCATTGAAGCAAATAATAAACCAGTGTGTCTTCTGTGTAACAAAATGTTAAGAATAATAAAGTATACAACCTTAAGCAACACTTTAACAATTTCACAACGAATTTGATGTAAAGTTTCCAGTTGATAGCAAAAACTGTATGAATGAAATCAGCCGTCTGAAAGCGCAACTTCATGACAAAAGGGAGGCCGAAAAAGATGTTTATCATCTATAGAACTAGTTACGTTAGCTAGCTATAAGGTAGCTTGAATTCTAGCTCAAAAATAAATCATTTTCTGATGCTGAGGTAGTAAAAGAAATATTGATTGTGGTCATTGAAACTCTGTTGGAGAATTATGATTCAAAAATGGAATATGATATTGTTCAAAAGGTAAATAATTTGCAATTTAGTCGAAGAAGAGTTGTCCGCAGTATGCTAGAGTTAGCAAAAGACATAGAAAATCAGTTGCTTGAACAACTAAAAGACTTTTTGTGATTTTCTTTAGTACTCGATGAGTCACCAGATGTTAGTGACACTGCACATCAGATATTTTTGGTTCGATATGTAACTTCAGATCTTTAGCGAGGGAAAAAATGCTTGATCTTTGTGGATTACGAGATCGATCATGTGGAAAAAAACATTTTTGAAAATGTTTTTGAAATGTCACAAAATTGAATCTGGATTGTGAAAAACTGGTTTCTGTGACAACAGACGGTGCTCCTGCTATGACTAGGGCGAAATTAAGTTTTGTTTCTGTTTCAAAGCAGCATTTAATTGAAAATAATGTGAAGCCCACGCTGCCATCTTTCCATTGCATTTTGCATCAAGAACATTTATGTGCTCAAATGTCTAAAAGTGAGGAATTGAAATATTTGATGTCCATTGTTGTAAAAATTGTGAATGATATCAGAAGTGGAAGCTCTCTTACCCATCGACAGTTTGTTGAGTCTTTGAAGTAAAGCAGTGACTGTACTTTTGATGATCTTTCTGATTTTGCAAATGTAAGATGGTTAAATAGAAGAATAGTCTTGGAACGATTTACTTTCTTATTTTCTCAAATAAACGAGTTTCTTGTTGAAAAAGGTAAGATTGAAAATATTCCTGGCATTGAAACTGTCATAGCAGTGTGATTTGTAATTTCTGTGCGACGTGATGGCTCACTTGAATAATTTGAATACGAAGCTTCAGGGAAGAGGTAGAATAATAAGTGAGCAATCACAGTCTATTCATGAATTTCAACTAAAGTTTAACCTCCTTGCGGAACAATTACAAAACAATGATTTGCAAAATTGAATAGTTATCTAGAAAATAACATGAACAATGATTTCTCTGATGCTAAATATGATCTCTATGTAAATTTGATCAAACATCTATCTCAAAAAATTGAATTAAGTTTCTCCAATTTAAAAATTTGAAATTGATATTTGAATATTTGCATGATCCATTTCAGTTTAACCTAGAAATTTCAGTGAGAAAATTACATCTTTTTTGTCTATGAATAAGTGTGGATTTGAAGATGCTTACTCTACAAAGTGCAGAACACATAAAAGGTAAACAAAAATGTTCTATCAGAGAGATGTGGCTCACTATTCTGATAAATGAGAGTCTTCCAAATTTAAATATAGCAATTTCAAAATTATTTTCCATGTTTGGATCCACATGGGTGTGTGAACCAACATTTTCAACGCTAGATTTTCTCAAGTCTAGATACAGATCTCGACTTACTGACATAAATTTAGAGGCAGAGCTAAGATGCTCATTGAGCATAGATATTAAGCCAAATTTCACGAAACTTGTTGATAAAAACTCCCATCAAATTTCACATTGAAGGTCAGTTGAAATTCAATTATTTTGATTAAACTAACACCTTTCCTTTTTTTTTAATAGTGTGGCCAACGTTGTTTTAATTAGCCACAGGCGTCGCCATTAACAAAAATAAGCTGCCCACTCCTGCTCTAATATTTCAGTTAAAATAAGTTACACGCGCAATGGCTGTTCTGTAAGCTACTTGGTTCCGTTTCTATGTCAAGCTCTCCTGGAGTGATATAATACTCATTTCAAGGTGTGGTGCAGAGAACAGAGATTTGTAAAATTTAGTACGGGTTAAAAGTTTATCTCCTTTGAACATCTTTATAAGGCAGTTGACCGTTGATGTAGGTAATCTAAAGGCTGTGTTTACGTTAGAATCTCTCTTTACTACAGCAACCAGAGTTCAATAATTAATGGTAATAGTAAAGATTTGATTTGTTTTGAATTTCGCGCAATGCTAAACGAGAGATATCTGCGCTATCCATCTCTAATTTAACAGTATAAGATCAGAAGGAAGGCAGCTATTCATCACCACCCACCACCAACTCTTGGGTTACTCTTTTACCAACAAATAGTAGGATTGAGCGTAATATTATACCACCCCAACAGTTGAAAGGGCGAACATGTTTGATGTGATGGGGGGATTCAAACAAGCAACCCTCGGATTTCGAGTCGAGTGCCTTAGCCACCTGGTCAATAGTAAAGGCGTTTAAAGTCAGATGTTTTGTATGGATATATATTTTGTTTCATTTGTTCACTTGCACTTACTTGTTTTTCCTTTCTCTTTTCTCGAAATAGATCTCTGATTAACATTTCCAGAACTTGCTGTGATGCAAATGTTTATCACGTACCTTCTTTCCGTAATTAATGTACTTGAATAAAATTTGTGTCGCTACTTTGGTGAACTTTTAAGCTATTGTGCATCAAGAACAAACATTTTGTATAGGAGGGGGGGGTATAATTGAAAGATATGAAAATTCGTGAAAATTTTGGAATACAAAAGAAAAGTTTCATTTGGAATTATTTCACAAAATCGGGAAAAAGAGCTGTAAATCGAAGGTTAAGGTTAATGAGCTTTATTATTCCACGAGGTGTTTGAGAACAAGCAAGATGATTTAACTACGGTTTGGCTTGAATTTCGCGCAAAGCTACACGAGGGCGGGCTATCTTTGCTAGCCGTCCCTAATTTAGTAGTTTATGACTAGAGGGAAGGCAGTTAGTCATCACCACCTACTACCAACTTTTGGGTTACTATTTTACCAATGAATAGTGGGATTGATCGTCACATTATAACGCCCCCCACGGCTGAAAAGGCGAGCATGTTTGGTGTGACGGAGGTTCGAACCCGCGACTCAGATGGTTTGAACCCGACTTGCTTTAGGGTATAAAACTGAAAGTTTAAGGCTCGTTTCAAATTTAAAGTTTATTTGACGAATTTTAAATTTTGGATTATGTTATGTGAAATGCAAATGCCACATATCTCATTCCCTTATAGTTTATATGTGGTATAGTAACAAAACCTTTAGATTACTGTAAAAGTTCTAATTCAGAACCAGCTAAATTCAGTTTTAAGACACGCTTGAATTAATCTTGGCTCTTATTTTCTGTAACATAAGAAACGTAATTTTTTGAGGCACACTGCCAGCAAATTGGTAACACACTTATGTAACACAGCACATTATTTTTAAGGAACATTACTTTAATTGTTGTAATGACCATTCTATATGTTCCTTTATTCAGAGGCATGGAATAACACCCCTTTTTCTACTGTAATTAGCTGCATTTTATTAACATCTTCACAGACAACAGCTACCTTTTATATTTCTTGTGAGCTGTTATGTTCAGTGTAAGAACACAATTAGCGTACTGTAAATTTAAAGTTGTTTTACAGTATTACCTGTAAACCTGATTTATACACATTTTACTGATAAAAGTAATGTGTATTTCTTATTTTTAAGGTGTTAATAATTTTTGAAAGAGCGAGTTCCAGAAAATATAATTTAAACTATATGTTATTTCATGATGACAAGGGATCCACTTGACTTAAATATATATATATATAGTAGAAACAACTAATATGGGTATAGGAGACTTTTATTAGAAAAGCTAAAAAAAACAACATTTCTATCTACTTAAGTCATCATCAGGTTGAGAATGATAAGGAAGTCAAAACTTTATTTGTTTTTGCGCTTTTCAAACAAACGTTTTCTATATCCATATTAGCCGTCTCTACTATATACGTAAATATATATTTGTTCGATCGTTTGTTTTGCTGGATTTCACGCAAAACTAAACGAGGACTAATTTTAAGTGATAGATCATAAAGAAGTTTTGTTTGTTTGTATTGTTTAAGACAAAGTTGTTAAGGCTACCTGCCAATGTCCCTAATTTTTAAATACCGACCAGAGGGAAGGCAGCCAATCAGAAGCACCCTCCGCTAACTTTTAGGCTACTATTTAATCAGCAAATAGTGAGATAGCTGAAAGGGTGAGCATGCTCAGCCCTGGATGTAAAGGAAAAAACAGACAGCTAGCGTCAACAACTGCTACTCTTGTTAGACAAAAAAGTGTGGGATTCGAACACTAGACCCCTTGGTGGCACAGCGGCATGTGGACTTAGGACGCTAAAAATGATATTTCAATACCCTTGGTGGGCAGAACACAGCTAGTACATTGTTTAGTTATGCGCTTAACTACAAACAAATTATAAGTAATTTAACTTCACTGTTATAACACATTTATAGTCCCAAAGTGCTAAGCGCAATTTTTTCTCTCTCTCTCTTTTTATCGTTTCTCAGTGGCACAGCGGAATGTCTGCGGACTTACAACGCTAAAAACTTGGTTTTGATATCTGTGGTGGACAGAACACAGATAGTCTCTTGTGCAGCTTTGTGCTTATTTACAAACAGACTCTTTCTGCTATGGTAGAAAAGCATAGAGAGTTTAAACTATAAAGTTTTGTATTATTATTATTATTATTCTAAAATCAAAAGTTGAAGACGAGTTACACATAAGATGTGTAAAATCGAATTTTAATAGAAAATAACAGCAACAGGTGACATGAGATTAACATCAGCATAATTTAATAATGATAAGTAATCTCTCAGTATTTTATTTAAAATATAAGCTAATACTAAGATAACCAAGATAATACCACAGTTTGAAACAGTAAAAAAGGGATAGCAACAGATGCATTCGTTTGGTCCTTGGAACTTTTAGAACCACAGTGAAATTAAATACAAGTTATTTCCAAAGACTCCCAACAATAAAATAAACAGCTTTACGTGTACTTATTTCCCGTCGAGAGCAAAATAGAATAAGGTAAATCTCTCATGCAAACATAAACTGGCAAACAAAAATAAACTTGTGAAAACAACATGATTACGTCTAAAACCCTGCACGACACCCATGTCACTTATCTATTTTAGAGGTTTGGAACACATTCTCGTGTCTCTTCCCCAAAATGGTAGTATGACGTCACAAAACTTCAGTTTTCATGACAGATCAAGTTTATTTTTGACCTTGTCGTTAGTAGAATGAGCAGACGATAAGGTGCTAAAGAATATCAAATGAACTATTTACAGGTTGAGACTTTGTTATCAAAAGTATTTACTATGAATTATTATTAAGCGAAATGTTTTTAAACTTTAGATCTACTATGCCTATTGATACCTTTTAAGTTGTTTACAACCAATATATTTTAGATTAAGGTCATAATTTCACAGAATATTTCATGAATAATTTTTAACCCAGACCACCAGCGAGCTGGTGTTTGCATTTTAATCGTAAATTAATAAGTACATCAAATGAAGAAACTTCACATAGCCGAACGAAATATAGCTTAAAAACATCTTGATTTAATTTGTCGATTTTGTTTTCTAGTGTTCTGCCATCATTATATGTATGTTTTAAATCAAAACGTTTTGCATGTGTCCTTACCGGGAATAAATTACTTAAGTGTTAGACCGTAATACGTTCAGTTTTATTTTAGTTTGTTACTATGTGTACGTGGTATCTGGAAAAGGTTAAAACAGTGCCACTCCTGGAGATTATCCACCCCCACCAAAGCCTACAAGCAAGAATAATTTTGAAGTTAAAGATCAAGGCCGTAGACAATTTCTATATTTAAACAGTAGATAAGAACAGAGTATCTGCATACGACTTAGACGTATTTTAACAGTGAGTGCAAAAAGCAGGTTTCGTAACACTTTCGCCGAATTTAGGGCCTATTAATCAGTTGAATCCAAAACCATCTAACTTCCAATGTATCTTTTGCAATACAATATTTACTTTAGAAACAATAATAGGGTTATATCTTTTTTAACACAACATTTAATTACTCTGAAACTCAAATTTTATTATCTCCCCCTTTTAAATTTATGCAAAATATTAACTCTCTTGGGTTCTGAATCAAATGTCGTTAACTAATTTAAATGGTCACGGCGCTCGACTTGTAATCCGAGGGTTGAGGGTTCTGATCCCCGTCACACCAGACCTTCTCGTTCTTTTAGTCGTGAGAGTGTTATAATGTTACGATCAATTCCAATATCCGTTAGTAAAAGAAAAGTCCAACAGTTAGCAGTGGGTGGTGATGACTAGCTGCCTTCCCTCCAGTCCTACACTGCTAAATTAGTGACGGCTAGCACAAATAGCCCTCATGTAGCTTTGCGCAAAATTCAAAAACAAACAAACAAATAGCTAAAGTAGAAGCTTCTGACGATGATCATATCACTTATCTTGATCCCTAATCTTGCCTCAAAATATTCTTTTCTGAAAATACATACTTTATAATTGGACGACAATAAACAACGTTTACACACAATAGTCGTAGCAGATAAATACCACTTTCACTCTTTATTATGGAAATTTCTCCCAAAACATTTGTTGTAAGATTTATATACTTGAAATTATTGATTAGAGGATTTTTAACCTAGATATGATTTTTTAAACTTTTTTCATTGGTATACAGTTTTCAACTTATCTAAAACACGAATAGGTAATGTTTTGTTGTTTAAGTTGCTCTGTGAGTGAGCGATAACTTTGAGGACTTGCATTACTAAAATCCAAAATTATATTCCTATTACACATTCGTTATCTGAGAGTTGCGGGTTCGAAGCTTCGTCACACCAAACATGCTCGCCCTTTCAGCTGTGGGGGCGTTATAAGTGACGGTCATTCCACAATTCGTTGGTAAAAGAGTAGACCAAGGGTTGATGGTGGGTGATGATAACTAGTTGTCTTCCCTCTACCCTTATGCTGTTAAATTAGGGACGGCTATCGCAGATAGCCAACGTGCAGCTTTGCGTGAAATTAAAAAAAAAACCTATTACACACAAAATCCATAACGTAATTCCAAATGCTCAAATGAATCGTGGGTCAAAAATACATATAATAAATTTGAAGTTAAAAACAGACTATCTTTTGTTTTTTGTGTTGTAAAAATTCGCGATATTTAAATTTATGAAACTTACAATACATTAGTGACTTAACTATAATTCATGTGTGTGGTTCAACTAATGTAAATTGTATGTGTTCCACCAATCTGTCTACTAGTTGTATAGCTTACTTGAATATTTGGATACTTCTAGGGCATGCGTTTAGCTGCCGCCTTGAGCGTGGTAGTAAACGTCAAACTAGCTCGTGCACCTGCGATATGTTTAGTAGTTATATGTTTGAATGTTTAACTTTTTGTGTCCAAAATGGTCCTTAAAAGAACATTATCAGCTTCATTATACAATGAAATCGTTCAACACAATTTTAGAAAATCAGTAAATGAGTTTTATTGTTAATAAATAACCACGTGTCTCCCTCATCATTGAATCCCAGATACCTGACCTGGATGATTTCTTAGATATTTTCTGCCCCTTTCACTTCCACCCGTTTCCGAGTCCCCACCCATCGTCTCGCCCAGTGGAATTATAAAGAAAGGTTGTAAAATTGTGATATAAAGGAGAGTGATAAACTGATATTATTTTTATTATTAATGTTTATAACTAAAACTAAAATCCATTTATATAACGACTAGGCTCAGGACGTTCGCATTATTAACGGTGTAACTTAAATATTTGAATATAACGAAAATAACGCTGTAAACCGTTCTTAAGACGGTTAATATTAACTGATTCAGATGAAATGAGTTCTTCAAATGGTCATGGGCCCGACATGGCCAGGTGGTTAAGGCACTCGACTCGTAATCTGAGGGTCGTGGGTTCCAATCCCCGTTACACCAAACATGCTCACCCTTTCAACCATGTGGACATTATAATGTTACAGTCAATCCCACTATTCGTTGATAAAACAGTAGCTCAAAAGTTGGCGGTGGGTGGTGATGACTAGATGCCTTCCCTCTAGTCTTACGTTGCTAAATTAGGGACGGCTATCGCAGATAGCCCTCGTGTAGCTTTGCACGAAATTCAAACCAAAAGGGCATTTGAAAGTTATGTAGCATACACTGTAACTTGTTAGACGGGATGTTCACTCACAATATCATGAAGAAAGATTTTCGTGTTCCTTTATAATGATATTTCAAGTTTTTATTACTCTTTTAATTTGTTTTAGGGTATATTTTAAATACATAAAATTATTCAATACAAATATCTTATTATAATTTTAATAATTATATAATGTGTGTGTTTTCTTTTAGCAAAGCCACAAATGCTATCTGCTCAGCCCACCGAGGGGAATCAAACCGCTGATTTTAGCGTTGTAAATCCTGAGACATACCGCTGTACTAGTGAGGGGCTTAACTATATAAAGCATACTTTAATCAGACTGTATTGTACCTCGAATATATGCGGTTTCGTGATATTTAATCTCATTCGTAGGCTTATCGCTTCGTGCTCGTCCTCCAGAAGAGGAATGTTCTTATGACGAGAAGTATGTGAAGTGAAACTGAATTTTCTTTCTCCCTTGTCGTACGTTTTTGCCATAAGTTTTTTAACATCCGTCTCTAGTCGTACTTAGTTTTATGGTTTTCAAGTATTCCATAAGAAGTTATAATGTTAAAGTTACGATATAGTATTAGTGCCAAGATGTTTTGCTATGAGTGTTCCTCAACAGATAGTGCTATAACCTCACGCCTTGGGAGTTGACATTTCACAAGAAGGGCGTTGACTTAATTTCAATTGTGTCCGTTAAATAATTTCAGTGAATGCCTATATAAGCCCATTCCAAATAAACAGAGACTATGTGCTTTATTATCTTTCCATTTCTCTCGTCTTTTATCTTATCCACATACTGACTGAGGGTTAATCATATTATGCTTCGAAGAAATATTTTTTGTCAATGAATGATGTTCAGTAAGAGTTTGTTGACGTTCTTGTGTATAGAGGTAGGTTGCTGTTTACGAAAAAATATAATGATAATAATAAAGGGAGTTTTAGGCCTTTAGGTTTATGAGAAATACTGCTCTTGCCAACAAACACAAGGTTTTCAAAAAGTCAGCGAATACCGATGTGGGCCATTTATCAACGCCTACTTAACGAACGTGTTAGACGTTTAATCTACCGTTTCCATGATAAATAGATTTTGTGGTTTCGTTTCTGACTTTCAGTAAATGCGATTTCGAATATTTCATACAGAGACATTGTAAATCAGTGTCTTAGGCCAGAAATAGTAATCGGCTCATGTAGTTACTGACTCTGCACTTTTTTACTATAGTTAACAATAGCAAATACTTGTTGTTAAAACTCATAACGTAGGTAAATTAATATTTTTAATTATACATGGACTGTTGAGTCTATGATAACATACTTTTCTTTTATTTACGAGCTTTCGAACTTCTTACCGGAGCCTTCATCGGCAAACAAACATGGTGTTACTAGTGATAGTAACCCACACACGTTTCATAAAGTAACAGCCCTGCAGTAGCACAGCGGCATGTCTATGAACTCACAACGCTAGAAATCTGTTTTCATTATCCATGGTGGACAGAGCACAAACAGCTCATTGTGTAGCTCTGTGCTTAATTCCACAGAAATAAACTTAAAGTCACATAATGGTTATCTGTCCTATTACTGCCACAAGGATCGAACATTAACTTTAAGCATCCTAAAATCTCAAGGTTATATAACAGCTATAAAAAACATGTATTTTTACAAAGTTGTTGTTGTTTTGTATTAAGCACAAAGCTACACAATGGGCCATCTGTGCTCTGCCCACCACGGGTATCGAAAGCCGGTTTTTAGCGTTGTAAGTCTGCAGACATACCGCTGAGCCATTGGGGGGCTTTTACAAACTTACAAGTAAACAATACATACGTATTATATAAATTGCAAAAAACACCTTCTAATTTCAGGCTAAACCATTACATCAGTTTGGATTAAAAGAAATTCAACCTACCTTATTTGTCAGGATTTCTGTATTATAAGTTGAACAGCTGCACAGAAATACGAACCGTTAACTAACTCCATAATGAGATTCTTAAACCAGTTGGTTCTTTTAGTCTGTTTGTTTTTCATTTTTGTGCACAGCTGCTCGAGGGCTATCTGCGCTAGCTGTCACTAATTTTGCAGTGTAAGGCTAGAGGGAAGGCAGCTAGTCATCACCACCCACCGCCAACTCTTGCGCTACTCTTTTACCAACGAATAGTGGGATTGACCGTAACTTTATAACACTCTCACGGTTGAAAGGGCGAGCATGTTTGGTGTAATGGGGATTCGAACCCGCAACCCTCAGATTACGAGTTGAGCGCCTTAACCACTTGGCCATGCCGGGCCGTCTTTAAAATAAACTTTGATTTACACACACACAACATGAACATTTCTTCGTGACTTTTATTAAACATGGCCCAGCGAATTCAACAACAACAAAAGACAAAATTATTTGTCACTTTATCCTCGAAAGCATGCTACAAGTGTTCACTTCACCAGAGTTTTCCTACAGACATTCAATTTTAGTTAAAATATAAAGCACACACTAAGTTTAGTGAAAGACACTACATTAACACACAGTCTAAAATAAGAAAAACTCCCTTACCCAGTTCATCTTGAACTGAAAGACCTCTGACAACATCAAAGTATGTCATTCTTGTCACCAGACACGATGCTAGTATGTGTAAAAATATAAGGTGAGTCTGAGGGTTCAAGGTGGAACGAAATCTGCTGGTTTGAGTTTTTATGGTTTAATGAGGTTAAACTTTATAAAAGAAAGTTTATTACTTATCTGTTCAAATTTTTCTTTTATTTCTGGTTTTATGTGTATATATACACATATACTTGTTTTTGTAACATTGAACGATAAGAAAGTACGTGCTCTGCGTCATGAGCACGTGTTTGTATGTATGGGAAATTCGTTATTGTTTTTAATCTATTCAATTCCAAGTTTAACATCTCGTTAGTGTCTGTGATTAGTGAAGCAAATTTATTAAATACTTAATATATAATTTATTTTTCAAAAATCGTTTTCATAATATTTATAAAAATTGTTAAATGTTATACTGGGTTATAATATCTGCATAACTTATGTATTACTATTCTTACTGTTCAGGTGGATTTAATTTAGAGTTTATTTTTCTTTAACATGATTTCGGAGACATTATCAAACAAAAGTTAAAATCAGTCATGAAATACATAAACTAGAAACCATTATTGCATAGAAATTCTATAACCTTCAAATGCAGTTCTAATTCTTCTGGGACAATCTTAATGAAAACCCGTAGTTCCCTGAATGAAAGGTACATTCCCGTAGTATATATATATTTTTTAGTAAAATATATTTTTCCGGTAGCGGTACTTGAACACTGGCTTTTCTGTGATACTTAGATCAGCAAATCACTTCGAGAAACACCCAAGTGGCATGTCTGTAGGTTTCCAAGGCTAGTATCCTGGTTTCGATACCCGTGGTAGGTAGAGCATAAATATCGCAATGTATATATCTTTGAGCGTGATTATAAAGACACAAAACAGTTTAATAACATATTACAGTGTCGTATTAGGACATGCAGTTATTTCTGAATACACGATACATGCAACATTTTGATAGCAATATTTCTAGCAAAACACGTGTTGTTGAAAATGAATCAAATTATTTTTAATGGGGTTTCTTTGTTGGAACTTGGACGTGAGAAACGTCGGAAGTCTCTTTAGCTTACAGTTTTATACCATTGTAGGTCTGCAAATGGGTACTGCTAAATTTAAGCTAAGGGCACTATTACATTTCCACTTAAGATGGACGTGTATAAGGTTTAGCTCATTAAAAACTGTAATTTTGTTTTTTTAGTAGAGTAGCATACAGAGTCCTCCAATGGCACAGTGGTAAGTCTGAGGACTCACATCGCTAGAAACCGGGTTTCGATACCTATGGTGGGCAGAGCACAAAAATCCATTGTGTGACCTTGTGCCTACTTCCAAACTAGCTTAGTATACCGCGAGCGAGAAAATATACCAGGAAAATGTATCATAGGCATCCATAGCATATGAACAAACATTAATTTTTTTCTCTAATTTTCAAAATAGATTTAGGTGTTGTATACTCTACGTTTTCACATATATTTCTCCCGCGTCTTTTTTCCACTTTAGAATGTTTTCAGATTTCATACTGTTTTTGTTTCAGTTAAACACATAGCTACACATGTGTTTTGCCTACTATGAGTATCAAAACTTATTTTTTCTTTTTCCTTTAGCGTTAAAAACCTTCATACTTGCTGCTGTGTCAGTGGGGCCGATTTCACACTAAGCCATTTTCCAAAAGAAACAATAGAAGCCAATAAAACTGCCAAACGGTCTTATGTTTTTCTGAATATTGAATTACCAAAGAGTTAGGGCAATCCTGGCCGGATGGTTAGCTTGCTAAATCGTAAATCCAAAAGTCCAAGGCTTATGTCCCCTAGTCACAAAATTGCATTCAGAACTCGAGTCCGTGGGCGCGTTATAATAGTAACAGTAAAATACCACTATTTGAAAGAATTAGTGGTGGGTACTGTTGACAGTTCAAAATTGTGAAGGACTATCCCTGTTAGATGTATTTTAGCTTTTTGCGAAAAGAAAACAAACTAAAAGTTGCGAGCAGATTAATAGATAGCCCGTTGTGACACAAGGCAATATATAGTTAATACGTTTCTATAATACGAATAACTTTCTCATTTTACTTTACGTATGTTATATATATACACACATATAAGTATTTGGTTAAATTCAAGCATCATCTGCTTTGTTTTGTATATATATATAAGGTGTATTTTATCTGATGGTTCCGCTATGGTGTTGAGCATGTTTTATGTACAGGCATATCGAACATTTGTATTTGTATTTCTATTTTATTTTTTAAACCAAATTATATAAAAAAGCTAATGCATCATTTGTTTTAATTGGTAACTTTAACTAATAACTGCGCTAATTTATTTAGATGATGTATAACCTTTGAAAGTCGTCGTATAAGAATTTTGATACAAATTGTGTTGTGGATAATAATTCGCAGTCATTTTGATACCCACGTAATGTAAGTGGACTATTCCGACGATTGCGCGTGCGCATTTAATAATAGGAGCGACGCACCCGATTTGGGAAGAAGATGTAGTAGTCTTTCAAAAAAAGATTAGGTGGTGGTGTTATATTGTTTGTTTCTCCTAATCTGTTAGAAAATTTTCGTGAAAACAAAATTGTATTGCGGAGTTGTGTAAGTGCAAGCATAAGTATGGGAGAGAATCTCAATAATAATACTCAGAATATTGCTGATTATTTGGCGCAACTATTTAAAGATAAAACTAAACTTGCAGCATTCTCAAATGTTTTCGTCCATTTAGAAAGGCTTCTCGATGAAGGTACGTAAGATTTGTATTTATTTACAAACTTATATTCGAGTTAATTTCGACATTGAGTTTGATATTTTAGGAAAGTAAGGTCTTTTGCTGTAGTAACTAACTGTTGTAGAGATTTCGCGGCGTATGATTATATTCTAGTATACATTTATAGTTTTAACTTTTACACATTTTTAACATGTGCAGCAGCAGTTTGTATCACTAGCGCCGCTAACGGGTAACACAACACAGTCACTTAAATTTACGTTGATTTTAATTTTATAATTATAATTTAAAATTAACAAGTTTTAAAGGCTTGCAATGTTATGACTTTTAAATGTCATACCTAAAGATAACCTATTATTCCTAGTAAAAAAATTGCCATGAGGGGTAGAAGATAGTATGAATTATTCGCATTGATAAAATTAATAATATCACTGTAGCACTATTGTAGCACTGAATTATAACACGTGAAATTTGGAGGCTGAAACAAAGTGAATGATAATTAAGTTCAACTTTGGATATTAATAATAAATATTTATTATTATTAATTGATTTTACATTTTTGCATACAGATTACACTCAGTATAGTTATAGTTTATACATTATTGTCAAAGTATCATTACGACTTTTACGAATGTTAATGTTAAAGAGTATCATTATCAAGTATGCAACAAATCTATTTGAACTAGTAGAACTAGATTACAGGCCTCAAACACATTTTCTGCAATTTATATAGATCAGGAAGTTGAAATCCATCTTCTAAATCTAAAACTGTGCAGTTTGTTTTTATCACTTTTAATGTTGTGGTATATTATCAAGCATTATTATTTTTGTTTTTCAAGTTTTTTTAATATTTATTTTTTAGCAGGTTATTACATGACTGTTGGTTTAGTTCTTATAAATGTTTGGAAAATAACATTCCAGCCTTGAAAGATTAACCAATATAATGTTTTTGATGTGTTATGACAAGAAAAGTATTAGTTTCAGTAACTAATATTTATAAACTTTGAAGCATCTAACAGTTGGCAATATGTAACTCATAAACTAAGCTATGTGGAATTTTCCATGATAAAAGGAATAAGTATTCTTTTGAATCCAAACATAATAGTTGAGTTAATGGTTAAAATCATATTTACTCACTGGGGAAAGATAATAATTTACTCTTTATCTGATAGAGGATTATTAGTATTTCAAAGAGGAAGAAAATTCAGCAGTTGATGGAAAAGAACAAAGCATCTGATTAAAATTGAAAGAGATCTAACTTGTACTTGGACCATTGTCAAAGTATTTTCTGTATAAAAAGCAAGATTCTTATAATTTGGTTTGAGTAACAAAAATAAAAAAAAATATTATTAAAGCCATTCACAGGTATAGATTACTCGATAGGTATTTGAATAGCTGGTTAAAATTAGTCATGTCAGCAGATCAGCCATTTAATGAGAAAGTAAGTGAAAGTTAATTCATAACTGTCTTTAATGGGTGTTTCTGTGTGAATACAGCTTTTTATGTGTAACATGGATAACAAGGGAATATTTCATTTTTAGTGACTGTTTTTGCACATTTGCCTTAAAAAAAAAAAAGTATAAACCCACCTGTTATTATCTAGGAAATTGTATTTTTCCTGCAAACTCCTATAAGATGTTGACCTCCACTAGTGCCCATAGAAATTCATAAATGAATCATCTTATTAGAAAAATAGTCATTTAATTGGATTGTAGTTTATCTTCAAATTTCAGATTTGTGAACTTTAACAAGATCATTTCTTACTCTTTGTCTCAAGAAAGATTGAGTTAAATGATCTTAATTTATCACTGCGAGATAATCCATTAATTTCATAAGTAAAACTGGGGAGATTTGCTTAATTAATTGACATAATCAGTAACAACTGAGCATTGATTAGTTTCAAGTGAGAGAACTTATTAATTTTAATTTCATAGATTGTTACACAAATATTGCCATTATTGATTTCTTATTTTCAGTGAAGTTGCATTTGTTGATCTGATTAATGCAACTACTCAGAGAAATAATTAAGTAATAGAAATGAGTATTTCTGTATTACTTTAATTCTAAGGTTGTTAAGAATCAGTCAGGAAGTTTAGAGAATGATAAAAGTTCTCGGCCATATAAAATTTATCCAAGGGTTTTGAATGAGGTTAAGGATTGGATAGGTGAACCACTGGCTACTATTTTTTTTTAATTCTTTGAATAGTGAGCAGGCCTCAGAAGATTAGAAGTTAGCTAATGTTCATGGGAAGTTATAAAATTTGTTTTAGTATTTATACATTTTTTAATCTTGCATCAGTGATGAGTCTTGTAAAAGATGCTTGACAAAGTCATGTTTAACTTTTTTAATAGTAAGGGTAGTTTCATCAGGGTCAAATATTACCTTACTGATCTGCTGAGATACTTTGAAGAGGTTATTGCTTACTTTGAGGGCACTAATTTGGATTTGGTATATCTGGTTGTTTAAAAAGAATTTGCAAAGGTACCACATAATAAAAGGTTTGTTAAAATATTATCCCTGTAGGTGGAGGGGATAGCTTGGCTCATTGGTGAAAAAAGTGGCTGGACAGAAGAAAGCCATGGTTTTTGTAAAGGAAAATGAGGATAGGCTAAGACCTCTTTAAGTTGTTTTCTCATTTAAAAAAAAAAGCTAGAATGATCTGATTCAATGTTTAAGATGAATAAAGTAATGTTGATGGAACTTTTCTTGGATGTAATGGTGAGAATGGTAAGACTAGAAGACACAAGTTTTGACAGATGAGGAGTTAACCTCAGCTAAAACAGATTAAGGAAGGTTAAGGACAGTATTGATAAATATTTCAATGATTTAGACTATCTTTTAGTGTTTTATTTTTTGTTAGAGTTTAGTATGGTGGATGGGATGACCCAGATGGACCAACAGGTCTCTTGTCCTTAAGTTATATGTATCTTTGTATGTGTGTATACTAATGTGTTGAAAATAGACATGCCTCATATTAGTGAATTTTGCCATTGTTTTAGATAAATGAAAATACATGTAATGGCAAAAATAATTTTCATACTTCAAGCAAAACAGTTATATGAAGAATTTTGGTTTATCAGTACCACCTATTTAATCTATTTTAACAGCAATAAAACTTAATCACCTGTAGCTAACTGTAATCTCTAGCTATAGTATTATACAAAATTTTCACCACATCATTTTATCAGATACTACTGTACAAGTCAACCCAAACATTAGAAGTGAGATCTGAGAGTTCAATATTTTATATTGTAGCTCTCAAATTAGGACATTAACCAAGTCTACAATTTTACTTGTATTGACTGTGATAAAAGGACACCCCAGTAAGACATATTTCAATTTTTTTAGGGAAATTCAAAATTAAGGCCTCTTTCTGGGCTAGATATCCCCCTTGCAATTACGTGGGTTGCACCTTTCTAAATCTGGCACTGCTCTCTTCTTTCCTATTTATCACTGTATCTGTTTGCAGGATACACCTTGGCGTCAGGCTCTAGCCTCCTCGGTTTCTAGGTTCCAACACCCTTAGTGACGCGGGAAGGAAAGTTCAGATAGGGCGTGCCCTGTAATGTTCTTGATATTTTAGATTTTATTGCATTATCTTGTTTAACGAAACCAACCGTGTAGTTACAGACCCGATCCGAAATTATTGCAGAAAAAACAGCAAAACTTTTCAAATATAATGTTTGGTACTGAAAACCAAATAGTATTTATTAGATGTGTGTTTAGCTTCAATGTAACTCGAGGAATGAACTTGTACATAAAGAAAGTTTAAAGACCGAAATTAAAACCGAGGCACGATACAAGTTGTTGAATATATATATTTTTGGGAATTGCTTCGTAAATACGCAACACTTAGTCTCTCCAGTTATATTTTTCGTTAAGTGTTAACTACATTAAAACGCGAAGTTTTTCTGTTTATCAAAGTTGTTAACTTTACATTAAATTATGAATCAGAATTCATTAGCGAAACTGAATTTAATTCTGGCTGTTGCAAAAATCGCTAATATATTTTGTTTCACGACTACGAAGTATGAAATATGACATGTGTACGAAGATATTAGTGTTTCGTATACAGTGCATAAAATGAGGTTGTTATAATTTGTTGAATTTAAGCAAATAATTTCTCTATCATTGGGTACTTGTGCACATTTAACACGTCACAAGGTGAGGTAGTAGAAATAATGTTTCACTTTGATTCCTATCCTACTGACAAAAAGTTGACTACCGTAGCAACTTGTTTGATCATTTTTGCTTAAAGAAAGGCCAGAAGCCGTTGCACCCATCAAAACGTTTTTTGAAAACAATTTTTGGAATGCAGTTGAGTTAGTGGCACCTTGATACGAACATGCTAACGGCTAAAAAGGGGCACGTCGGTATGCCTTTGGTATCTGAAGTGTTTCAGCTTTTCGTCTTTCCTCTTCTCGTAGTTGGTAAAGAGTCTGACGGTTCTCAGTGGCTCTGCTCAGGGCGATCTAGTGCCATCTCTATGTTGTAAATGATGACCTTGGGCTTTCGCGGGTTGTTAAGTGTGTATTTGTCTGGTTGTAGCAGCTTTTCTTAAAATGCAAACAATCATAAATGTAGTGTTTTCATGATGTTTTAGGACCCTTACATAGCGTTTTTTTCACAACTTAAAACTCGAGTCCTTTTTATTTTCACCCGTCACACCGATTACATCAGATATATTGCAGTTTGTTCTGATATAATGCGAAAGCAGTTGGAAAAAGGGTTGTTTTGGGTTTCATGAAAGAACTGATCCTGAAGTAGTTCATAAAATTATATTTCATGTACGTTTAAAACTTCTGAGATTAATAACAATAAAGGTTGGTTATTAGTTTATGAGAGTGGTCTTGCTAGATTTCTTTCTGATAGGGTTAAACTGCTCATCACTTTAAATTGTAATTCACATGACCAGATAATTTTATAGTGTGTTAGGATGCTCATTATATAAACTTAAACAATTTTATTGACATTTTGGTAATAGTTAAGAAAAAAACAACAACTTTACACTCCAGATAAATATAAAAGGATGCTTGTATTTAAACCTATGTTTTTACCTCTGTGGCCTTTTAAGGGTTAATAAGTGTATGTATATTGACTTTGAATAAGTTGCAAAGGCAAAACATTGGTTTAAATAAAAAAACATACTTTTTATTTATCTGGAGTATAAAAGTAATTTTTTTCTAAACATTGTATGAAAATGTGTAAATCCCTCCAGTATGCATTACAACATTTGAAAAACAGTTTGTCAACACTGAGTCCATGTAAACATCAGAGGACTTTTAAACATTTTATAGCAAAAAAGTTTTAGCATAATAAATGCAAAATGAAATGAAAAATGTACAGCATTTCAATAGTTTTATGTATATGATTTTCTGTTAGAAACAAAAGTAGCTAGTTTAAAAGGATTAACATGTTACTAGGCTTCTATGGTTAATCAATGAAAAGTTTGCTATTGAATAAATGTAAATGTAACAATGGACAAAATATCCTAATTTCAGTTGAAGGTTGAAATGACTGTCTGAACTATAAAGGATTTGAAATCAAATGTACTATTAAGTATGTTTTGCTAACTTGTATTAGTACAGTTCATTCTTGTAGCAGAATTTTTTTATGATAATTTTAGGTTCTTGTTGAGTTGCTTGGTATTTCATTTCAAAGGAATGATTAGGAAATATTTAGACTTTTTAGGTTATTTCATTATGTAGTATTTTCTTAATCAAAAGTATATGTGGAAATGCTTTTTTGGTGTCTAACCCTGATTTCTAAAATACTGCAGTCTTCTCTTAAATTCATACAACTTGTGGCTTCTACACCAGGAGACAAACTAATGAATAGGCCAATAACATTTGAAAAAAAGCAACCATGCCCTATTAAATACAAAAGACTAGAAATGCTAGTACATATTGTCTCACAAGTTATGATTTAAACATTAAAATTTGAAGCCTTAGAATCAAGCTAATAGACCTAAGATCTAATGTAAATTTTAGGCCTATTATAACATTATCTTATGCTGACACAAATTTCAGTTGATGAAAGCTAATGTACGAAAATATTTTAAACTTGTGATAAAAATATAAATGTTCTTCATAATTCTGATATTGAATACTTTTCATTTGTAATTCTGTTCTTCGACATGAAAACATGATACAACAGATCACATTTTTGGTTAAAGTCAAGGCAATTAGCTATAGCAAATTTAATGTAAGTAATTTGGTGGTTTTTTTTTACCCTAATATTTGCAGCAATAATATTTTTATGGTGAGCCATGCTGAAATCATTAGAAAGCAATTGTGATATTCATACTTGTATAGTTTATTGCTGTTGTGTTTGGTTTATACCCTTAGCTTTGATTGTGTTGATAAACTACATGTCAACAGATATGCAGAAGTTTTTAAGTAATGAATACAGTACCAACTGATTCAGCACACAATACTTGGCTGTAGTACAGATACTTTTGGTTTTGTAAGGGCTAAACTTGATTTTCTAGTAAGTACATAACTGTTTCTTTTACTGTCAGTGTCAATATTAAACATACCTTAAACCCAAAAATTTGGGTTATGGAATAGAATGTTGGCTAGCTGGAGTAGAACACATCTGGTTAAAAACTATCTGATCTGATATAGTGTCTTGAGCCCTTATACTAGTATATAGTCTATCCTTTAGTATACTTTAACCTCACATTTCATAGTTGAAATTTTGCAAAATCAAGTTTGACAGATACAGGCAGAGTCAAGGCAATCAAATGTCAGTAAATTCCTTTGTGAGCCAATTAAAACTAAGATCATTCATGAAATTTGTGGCATATTCATAGGATAATTGTTGATAAATTAGTTGGATTAATAACTTCTTACATATGGAAAAGCCAGTGCATTTTGGTAACACTATATTCCAGGAATGATTTTTGTTGTCATGTTGCTTGACAACAAAAGTATAACCTAATATTGTTGCTAGTTTATCTGCTGAAAATATAAACTGAAATATATAGACAACAAAACTGGAAAATATTTATTGATTTCTTAATTTAGTCTCCATTGATTAAAGAGTTTTGCTTTTTATTAACATTTGTGAGGTAATTTTCTGGGGGAGCATGCTCACTAAACTCCTAAATTGAGCTACCCACGGCAGTATGGGAGCTGCTTCTGGGAGTTTCTTATACTTTCAGTATGTTATTGTAAAACTTGGATGTCTATTCAAGCACCTCCATTTTGTATTTCCTATCTACATCACTGATGTGATAAAACATACTTGTAGTAAGTACTATGGGTGTTGGTGATATACAAGATTCTATATCTGTTAAATTAACTGAAATTTTTATTTGTTGCACTGTTTGTTGCATCCTGCCTTTGGTGAAAATATTACATCATTGAGTAATATAAATTTTGTGGTAAATAATCTGTTGTTCTTCCACACATTAAAATAAATATTTTGAGTTGAAATTGATTTATCTCTTTTTTATAAAAAAAAAATTAATTTGGATTTGGGATTGAATTTTAGTTAGCTCCAAATGAAAGCAAATGTGTGTCTATTTTCTGAATTATCAAACTATACTTCATCTGAATTATGATGTTATAATGATACCAGAACAAACATTTGTTATGTAATAAGATGAGATATGCTTAGTTGGATCATTTTGCACTCAACCATATCAGATTTTAAGTTTTTTTTTCCGACAAGCTTATCTTTGCAAGACTGCTTACATTAGGTCTAATCATCTGAAGTGACTTCTTAAATGGGGAAAAGCAAGACTCCTAATATGCCTTATTTTTCTACTTTTGTTACTACTTTTCCTTTCTTTTTAGACAAAAATTCCTGTTTTTTGTTTCAACTTTTTAACTATGTTTTGGGTTTGACTTGCATAAAATGCAAAAACTTGTAAAAAAGAAAAAGTTATACATATATATAGTCAGAATCTGGTGACTTATAAAAGCTTACAAGATAAGAAATCTACTTCTGTTTTCTGTTAAATGACTTGAGTGAATATAACCTTCATCTAAGTGAAATATTAAACATGATCAAAGACTCATTTAGCTCAATACATTTTGAGTTTTCAAACTGAAGGACATGCATTAGCTTTTATGAAATTGTGTTTATCTTGGTTATTGTTTGTGTAAGCTTTAGCTGCAAATTGTTTACTTTTTGAGTGTAAGAGTGTACATGTTTGTCATTCATGTCTTGAGATAGCCAGACCCTGGTAGTTTTGAGACATTATTCCAATTTTTCCCTTTCTTTAGTATTTGCTTAAAGACAATAGAGTCAGGTAATGTGACAAACAACAATTCTTTGAAACATGCACAAGGTATTAGACACAAAGAACTGAGGTGGAGTTTAGTTTTAATCAGCAAAAACTTTGCCCTAGAACAGAGGAAACATCTAGTAGTGTTTAGCTTTTTGTTTTTTCAACATTATTTCTACACTTTATACTAGTTGCTATTCATCTTGTACAGTGAAGAATGTTTTCAGATTTTGTTCTTAAGTTATCCTTACTATTAACCCTAATTTTTGTAAAATTTTACCTGATTGAAGTTCTGACTTTTTGTGTGATTCCTGTTGGAAAGCATGCAAAGAAAATCATGCAAAAGAAATATAAACTATTAAGAAAAAATTTTCTAAAAGTGAAAGGTTGTAGGGCTGAGAAAGATCAGAAGTTAGAGAGCATTTAGGATGAAAAAAATCTGTATTCCATTACACATACAATGAATTCAAAGTGTTTATACATATTGTGGTGTAATACAGTAATAAGTGATGCATATTTTCTTTCAATTCCAAATGCTCTGATTTCTGATCTTTTTCGATCTCTACATTTAATCTAATTAAGAATAAAATTTTGTTAGTAGTTTCTGCACTTTATACAAGTTGAAGCCTCGACTTTTTTTGGTGAATGGCACAATTTTACCAACATGTTCAATCCTATTCTATTGGAAGCCATACTATAATCTAGAGAAATTATTTCTTGAACCAAGATGAGTCATGACCATGATACTGTTTGGTGCAATGCAAAACATAGAGTATAACTACTTTCATATAACATGCATAATGGCTTACTGATCAGACCTTGATTAATGTTTAATTGCATGAAATATTACATATTTAATAGTCTTTCTTAATAGCAATGACATTGTGGTTTAGTACTGTATTTTTTTATCAAATGTTTTTTGCATCTTATTATTAATTCATTCCAAGTTAGGTCTTTGTTTTCATATTTGTTACTTTTTAGTTTGCAGTTTTTCTTGTATTTTACAGTATTTAGTCTTGTTTATGAAGTCCTCTCTGCTTTCTCATGTGTTTTCTATTTAACTGTAATATTTGTTATAAAAAATGGTTTCATCTTTCTCTATTCTCAGATTGTGAGCACTAGCAATATATTTCAAAACACTATTTTATTAGATCTGCAATGATAAGGCACTATCCAGATTGACAGTGCTACTTAAACAAGCAACATATTTTTGTAGATGCAGATAAACATAAGATCTCAAGTGTTTGCTCTTCTAAAACATGGAGGTCAAACACATCTTAAGTGACTTTTATGTTTCTAACAGGTCAGTATTATACCTTAAATAACCATCTTTTGTTTTTCTAACAGCCAATGGAAAACAATATATATCTTAAGTGAGAGAACTTAATAAAAATGCAGACAATAGAATGAAATCACTGATTTAATTTTTATTCAGTTGCATACAGGTATGTTTACCGACAGATTCAATAAAACTCTTGTACTTGGTATTCATATCTTAAGTTGAGCTATCAAGAAGTTGATTAAGAGCTTTCTTAATGGTAAAGGTATATTATAAGTATACAGTTTGTATGTTTCAAAATGTGTCTGACCTGATAATATTATCATCACAGGTTCATTAATTGTATTGGGAAATATTAATTTGCATCATTGCATATATCTCAGGCTGTACCTAACCTGTTGTGGATCAACTGGATTCTAGGTTTGAAAGGCATATCCTAAAGAGTAGGGAAGTGTTTTGATATGCATACTGGAATGAGGCACACTATGGTTTGAGCTACAGCTGATAGAAAGGAAGCATGAAGTTGAAGAAAATCAATGTTGTTGTTTCTCAGCCCATTTTCTAGAATTCAAGAAAGATTATTCAAACTTTAGGACAGTTTTAACAATGTTTGTGGTATTGTTTTTATCTTTTTTTTTCTTGTAATATTGCTAAAAACTAAATGTAAATACATTATTTTCAGAGATCTCAAAAGTCAGAAGCTCCTTATTACAGAGAAATGGAGCAAAAATGGAACCAGTTGTTTTACCACCACCAGAGGGTCAGCCTATTACTCTTCTGGAGAAAGTTTTTGTTCCTGTTAAAGATTATCCTGATGTTAGTGTATTTCAAAAACTTCTTTATTGATTAATAAGAAATCTTGTTAAATGTAAGGTTTGACAATTAGACATCTATCCTGAATACAAGTGTTTGCTGACCAAATTTAAATCAAAATGAATTTTTGATAATTTACTTCCCTGTTCAATGTAACTAAATGTCATCTTAAACAATAAATTGTATTTAAATATGTTTGTCAGGGTAAAGTAATTAAACCAAAAGTGTATCTAAATCTGATATTCCTGAAATTTTCAATTAGTTTACTGAAGGTGTTATATAAGCATGCCAAAGTAATGCAAAAGTAAATTTTATCAAGACAGTGATAGTATTAAATTTGCACTTATTCCAGTTTTTATTTATTTATTTCTTTACTTATTTATTTCTATACCCTAGAAATATTTCTTAAGATTATTAGGATTCTGAATAGTAAATTGAATCACAAGAGAAAATAAACTTAATTTGTAAGTTTTTATGGTAAAGAACAATACAGAGGAATTAATGGTATAGTACTTGCACAAGTAAGTGTTCTACATCACTAAAATTTGAAGTACTTTGTGTGTTAAATTTGAAACACCAAATGTTTGACCACCTATTAATTTTTAAAACTTAATTTTTTATATTTCCTTTTTTAGTGAAAAAGTAATACTTTCATTGTTAAAATCATTGGTTATAATGTATTTGGAATTACAGCACTTGTTTTTAAGCTGTTGTATAATGGTTTGTGTATGTGGTAATATTTAGAGCTAATTGTAATTCCATTTAGTCTGTAAAACAAATTAACAATTTTTGTATTTATTTGAATTGACTGACTCAGGTGTTAACATTTAAGAATGTGTTCAGAAATGAAAATAAAACTAACTTGTTTCTTTACAGTTTATATAAATTTCATTTGAAAACTGAAAAACAGGAACTTGTAAAATGTTACCTTATTGTTAGTCACATCAGTTATTTTCTAAAATGTGTTTTTCTCATAATAGTTAACAAGAAAACTAATGGAAAATTAAAAGTATTTCAAACTAAGAATAAACTATTATCTGTATCTTTACCATTGACATTTTGGGTGTACATTGCTTACTAATGTTTCTGAAGGATACAATGTTGAATGGTCTTAGTGATATTGTTATAGGATAGGCTAATAACACCTTATTCCATACCACAAATAATTATCTCCCTATACTTCATACTGTCTGATTAGGATGCTTGACTTGCAAAGTGAGAGTCTCATGTTTGAGTCCTCATTACATTAAACATGCTTGCCCCTTTTATTTATTGAGGCATTATGATTTGATGGTCAACCCTACTATTCATTAGTGAACTTGTAGCCAAAGAGTTGTTAGTGGGTGGTGTTGACTGTCTGTTTTACCTAATAGCACAGATAACTCTTGTATCTTTGCATGAGACCAAACTGACCCAATACTTCTCCATTTCTGAATTATTTACTTGTTGATGGACTTTTGAGTTATCTCCAATGGAGACAGTAAATGAAGCCAGAAGTTAGTGTTTGTGTTCTGGAAGAAAGGTACATTATGTAATTTCTTTGTTGTTACTTTCATTAATAGTATTGGTTAGAATGCTGAATATGTCTAATTTTATTAATTTTTTTATTATACTTTAATTGTACATTTTTTTATTTGTATTGTTAGGACTAACCTGAAACTCTTAAGCTAGCCAAACCATGAGGTATTTATTAAGAATACAGCATAATTAAAGTATATTGAATTAGCTGTTCTCATTACCAGGTGGAATTTATGACTTGCTCTAAATAGGTAGCTTGCTCTGATGTGAAATCCATATTAATTAGAAATTTGAAATTTCAGAATTACATTTAAACTAATGGTAGGTTTACAGTAGTGAAATTTAAGGTTTTTTTTTATTAATAAAGCACAGCAGGTTGCAGCAATTATCATAAAACTAATGGATAACTGTTAATTGTGTGGTTCTGGCTATATGTTTAAAATTGGGTAGGTAGGTCAGAATTTTTTAGATAATTTTTTTAATGAAATGTTCATATTTTCCACTTTTTTCTTGTAGTGTTTGTTACTTTATAGGTAGGAATTGTGGCTACTGCAGTTCTTGATTAAAGTACCAAAAGAAAATAAAGTTTAAATTTACTTTATATAAAATGAAACTTTTTGATCAACAATAAAAAGATTTAAACCACAAGGTGATACTATTCATTTTTTTCAAAACATTTGTGACAAATTTTGGAATTCCTGTAACATAAATTATAGAAAAACTAAACTAAAATATATGGATTTTTTTAAAAATTCAAAAATAGTAATATTTAGAAATATTTTTTGCATTTTTTTTTCTTTTCTGTGTTTCATGAAATTTGGTTAAGTGTACCTACTTTGATAAAGGAAAAATTAGTAAGTGTCTAACATTCCTTGGTCCAGAGAGATTTAAATGATTAAAAAAAACCAGTATGTTAAATATGTTAAATTGCTTGAATGATATGGATTATATTGGAGCCACAATATTATGTTTTGTATTTTTTCTTGAAGCCATTTTTTTTTAGGCCTCTGGAGGAGGTTGGCCTTAACACATTTCTTGAAGTAGCACATCCCAAACTTCCTCAGTTCATGGCACCCTCAGTATCTCAGCAATTTTTTCATGGCACTCCTAGTCAAAAAGGAAAAACCTAACAGTTCCATTTATTAAGTAGTTAGATTCTAACAACTTAGTAGCCATTTGAAAGAATAATACACATAAATTGAAAGTAAAAACTATTTTTATTTCATTTCTAAATAACTAATTACTAATGGGATGTGTGCACCTGTTGAGTACTTGACAGATTCTCAAACCTCGGAATCAAACCCTTATTTCCTATTCCACAGTGATTTACATGTAGTACTTGCTTTCTACTATAACAACTACCTAAAACCCAGCTTTGCAGAGATATGATGTTGCAAATGGAATTAGGGTTTGCTGAGCTTAAGCACTTAGCAGCAGATATTCATCTTTTACTGGCATCTAAGAATTGGTTAGTTCTATGCTGCCAAATTTTGTTTTAAAGTCTTGTCACAAGATAGCTCAGTAAGATTTTCTTCTGTAGAGGTAAATTTAGATGGGGTCTTAGCCTTGAATGGGTTTTGGATCCATGCAAACTTCTCCATATCTTCTGGAAAATAGTTTTCAAACCAGTCACTGTGCTGTGTTAGGTGCTTCTCAAAAACAGATTTTACTTTGTGGGTCAAATCAACTTCATTGGATGTAACAAAATACTGCAACCAGACTTTGCCACCATCTTTATTATTTTTTCTTCTCCATAATAGTAACTTTTCTGAAGGCTGAAACCCTTTCTGTGAGTTTCAGAATGTGTTGCTTCTTTGCAGAGAGAGATTCAATACATTTAGGTTTTCAAAGAGATTGCACAGGTTTGCTAATTTTGACATAAAATCAGTATCCAAGAAGTTTTTAGCACATTTGTTTTTCTTTAAGATAAGAATAGTTTCCTGTTGTAATTCAAACACATAGGACAGTACATTCCCATGGGAGAGTCATTGTGAGCTACAGTAGTACAACAAAGATGTGTGCTCCTTGCAGTTTTTAAAAAAAACCTTGCCTTTTGTGACAATTTTTTTTTGTAAAGTTTACCACTTTCAACATGCTTTCCAGGGCTGGGTTCAGTGGATGACTCAGATGCTATGATGCAAGGGCTTCCAGTGGGTCCACAATGCATCAAGAACTTTGCTTTTGTGAGTGCCTGCAATCATCCACAACAGTTGAATATAGAGTGAGTGACCACCATTGGTACAGATGCCAATGCACTTAGTCCAGTCTAAGTTGTTTTCACACATAAGTGTTGAGGACCTCAAATAATTCTTGAGCCTTTGTACCTGCAGTGATATGTTTACAAAAGAAGTCTTCCACAATTTTGTCACCATCCACGAATTTGAATCGTGTGTAGCAAATCAAATGAGCATCCTTGTTACTATCTGTCTCCTCATCTAGCTGTAACCTGAATTACTTCCCTTTCATTTTATCAATTAACTGATTGTTGAGGTCTTTGACCATGTGTTGGATTCTATGACTGATAGTATTGTTGGATAAAGGCACCTTTGAAAGCAGCCTTCCTGCAGATTCATCAACCATAATGTTCACCATATCCATTGCAGTCTGTAAAATCAGTTCTTCTATGATGGTGTGAGGCTTTTTACATTTTGTGACTCTATATGCCACTTTTTAGGATGCTAGCAAATTCATTGCTTGGTATTGATGCTTGTTTCAAAAATGTACCTTTTTGTTATTTCAATTATTTTAACTTTCTGGTAAAATAATCATGGGATTTACTAGCCATGTTAGGATGATTGATCTCTAAGTGGTGGTTTAGTTTACTTAGAAGCATGCACTCTGGGGCCAAAACTCTTAGACATAATACACTCTGTGGACACTCTTCATGATTGACCTCTGTTGAAGTAAGACCAAAATCTAGTTAACTGTTGTCATATTGCCAGTATTTATGTTTCTTCACAACTTTACCACTGGCCTGTGGTTTACCATCTTTTTCTTCGCTTTCACACTTATTAATGTTTAAAAATCTTTCCATTTATATGCACAAGGAATAAAAACCAATAAAATAATTTGCTGAACATTGCTAGACTTTACAGATACTTTATTGAAACACCCTTTAGTTATTTCAATTATTGACAGACCTGGACAGTTGGCAGGTATTTATGTACAAAATCTAAGAAACAAGATAGTTTGAGAAGTTACTGGCAGACAAAGTACAAGTAAACAAAAACATCTCAAACATTTGAGAACGTCATTGAAAGAATTGTAGTACGATCTAATGTTAAAACTGTGAACTCCTTGAGCTAGTAGTTCATGTGGTGTCCTACAGATGTCTATCTCTGTTAATTTTGAAAATTTGAAACATCCTGGGGTGCTGCAGCAAACAGTTTGGGAATCATTGTCTTGAAGTAATGCTCAATTTTGTGATTTATAATGTTTTATAACTTTGTATCATGCCACAAATGTTATCTATAAACTTGCATCTTTATATTTAAGTTGCTTTTACTAATAATAAGTTCATTTATTTAGCAGGATTTAAGTTGAAACATCAGTGCTTTTATTACCAAGTATTGTACTGAGCATGTTGCTTGCTTTTGGCTCTCTCCTTTGTGGGAACTATTTGTTACCATGTGGATATTCAGCTTTAGGGTTGAAATAGGCCATTTTAACCTTAAGCCAAAATCAAGAGCTCTTTTGTGCTCTTTTCCTTGAAGTTGGTTTTTAACTCGCTGTATCTTCCATTCTGAAGTTCACATTGGGTTCACATGAAATGAACTAATTTCTAATGTTTAAACTTCTAATTATCATGCACATTATATAGCTGATGTAATAAACTTCCTCTGTGTAGTTTATTTTTGGTGTTTTATCTGAATTACAGTGCTACTTATGGTAACTTGTATAGACAGTTCTTGAATGTAGATGCTACTAGAGATGAAACCTAGGCAGGGTGATAGCCAGGGAAGGCAAAAAGAAGTTTGTATCATATGCAAGTATTTTGGTTCAAAATTAAGTTTGAAGTTCTGTTTTATCTTGGTTTCTGATTTTTTGTGCATATGTATGAAAATGAAAATTTAGAGTATTGCCAGCATAGTAAAAAAAAGTTTCATAATCAAATTTTCAAATAATGAGTTAAAAATTGAGATTTTAATGTTTTTGTTTTAAGTGTTGTTAATTTTTGAAGATTTGTACAATATTTGAGATTTGTATTAATATAATAAATTTCAATATCAATCTTCTTTAAAGAAATATTTTGTGCAAAATCATAAAGAACAGTAACATATTAATGGAAATGCATAAAAAACACATCAGTGTAATTAAAGAAGTAACAAAACACCCAAGAAACTTAAAGCTTGGCCTGTTGAAATTAGTATATTTTTGTATAAATTAATTCTTTAATTCAGTTATTATACTGATGTGTTAATATTTTTTTTTTAAAGTTTTTCATCCCACTTGCATTATTGAAATTTTACTTGACTCTGGGTATACAGTGGAATTTGTACTATCAGTGCTTTCTTTGAAGTATGTTCACTTATTGTTATGCAACATTTCCAACATTGATTATCTTCACTATATGTTCTCAATAACTTTGCTTTATTGTCAGGAGCATTATGGCTAACTTTTTCATTTTTTTTATTACGAAACTTGGAAGGAAAAGAAATGGGTGGTCATGTGCAAATTAGCCAGTAATCTGTTGTTATTCTATAAAATTTTGGTGAGAACATTTCTGATGTGATCTAAAGAATGTCTTTCAAATGTGAATATCTGAATTATCCAAGGTAGGCTACAATAACTACGAAGATTCAAGGGTTTAAGAAATTGGACTTTATTGAAATAATAACATTTAGTCACAATCCATCATTTAATCACCATTAAAATACTGTGAGGTTTTTATGGAGTACCTATAATTAGTTAGTTATGTCACAATAAGTTATGTAAATACTTTGTTATTATTCATGGCTTGTGGTTTATGGAATTGGTCATCCTTTGGCAATGCAACAGTATCTGAAGTTACTTGTTATAAAACAAATACTTGTGCAATTATATCTGTGCCATGTAGAAACTTAAAATTTTGTATCTAGTGCTTTATTCAGAAGGTTTTGTTTACATGCTAATATTAATAACTGTACATGAGACTCTGAAATACTATTTAATTTTTATAATACAAATGTCCAACTTCAGTTTTAATTTATTTAATGCTTCTTGTTTATTTACACTATGACTTTTGTTCTTGTTCAAATAATATAAATGATGCTGGTCTATACACTTTTGAGCCAGCAGTGTCTTTTGTCCATCCTAGCATAAGAAAAGCCCTGTATTTCTGTATGAAAATATTCAGTTACCCAACTATGTACCAGTCCAAGTTATTATACTCCAGTTTTATTAGCTTAGTTATAACTTTTATGTTGCTTATTGTAGGTGCAAGCTTTTAAGATGTTTTTGTTTAAATAATTATCGGTACAGATGTGAAATGAACTATGACAGTGAATTTATAAGCAACTGAATTAGTGTGAAAAGGTAATTATAGAAATTCATAATGTGTTAGAAATATCTTAAATGTAAAACAAAGTTGTTTCCATAAGTATAACGTTGGTGCCATAAGAAATTTCATGGGATGAATGATTCAAACACCAGCATCAGACACTTAGGAAGCTGTTGTGTATCTGTCACTTTTTAGAGATACAGTGAGCTGGTTGAAGGCATTTTTCAAAACATAATATTGTTCAAGTTGTACTTTTCTATTGAGAAAATCAAATGATTTAATACTTTTAAAATTTTTCAAAAATAAAATAATTAAACAATAAAACATTTAAAATAAATTGTTTATGAAAGAAGTATTATTACCATAAGCAAAAGTATGTATGCCCGGTGACTGGAAATATTTCAGTTAATCTATCAACATAAATTAATTCATCGACTTTAAAAAAGTTAATTGTAGTGTACTATTGGCTTCACTCAGCCAAAGCTCTGAGCTACTTGTACCACTCACCACAAAAAGTAATTGTTGAGCATTTCAGTCATGCTAAGAGCTGCTCAACAACAACAATGTATGGTAACTCTACATTTTTATTACTTTAGTTATGTCTCACTTTGAAGTGCAAATGGTATTGTGATTAAGTCCTAACAATTTAATGTGGAATATCCTGTTTGTGAAATACAATTGTCAGGCTTTACATATTGAATATTGTGAACTGTTATCTAGAAGCGTGGTGGTGATTTTATTAAAGTCAGAAGGATGGAGTGTTACTGCTATGACTACATAGAACTGAACTTTTGACCTGGGTCATGTCACAACTATTCCAAATGATGGAGTGTCACAGTTTTTGTTTTTAAAGATATCTGAACACATCACATTAAATATAGTAGATATTCATATGTTTTAGTTTGAGAAATACAGTCAAAAAGTATCAAATTAGGATTCTCTCTTTGAAAAGCCAGAAACTAAGCAAAGGGCTGTTGTAAAACATCCCATTGTTAGGTATTAATGTGAACAATGGTTTGAAAGTTGCAACACATCTATTTATATAATTCATTTTGTTTTGATAATTTGACTAGGTTAAAACTGATGACTTAAATTCTGAAATAAGAGAAATGCCATAGTAGTCAAAGGTTTTGCATCTGTGTTGATATCTTTCTATGATAGTAGGAGTTTGAATCCTACTTTTTGTGGAATATTTTTAATAAGTTTTAAACACAAAACAAAAAGTAACAGTATCAAAAAGACAGTAAAGGTATATAAAAAGCAAACCCTGTAAACATATGTTGTTAAAGTAGATAAGTTAAAGGAAGAACTGGGAAAAAAAAAAGAGAACCTGTTTTCATATCCATGTTGCTATTTTTTGCAGTTGCAATAAAAAAATTGGACCAAGTATTCCCTGATTTTTTTCATGTTTAATTTACTCACTTTCCCATAATATTTGTGGTTGACACCTTTATCTTGGTTGTGTTTTGCATGTATAAAATATTTTATCAGTGTACTGTTTATTAATCATAACTTGCTAATTTATAAGGCAAGCACAGTTTTTACTTATAATTCCCTCTTTTATTAATGGATAAATTCATAACTTCAGTACCTGATAACTTGCCTACAGAGGTTTATCTGTGGACTCGCACTGCTAGAATCTTGGTTTTGATACCTGTGATGGTGGGTAGAGAACAGATATAACTTTGTGCATAATTCTAAATAAACTTGATGACACTTGACTTGACAGTCCAGTTTTGTACCTATCAAATCTGTTTGTTAGTATCATGGATTTAATTTAGTTAACCTATTTAATGGAATAAGTTTAAGAGACTTGTGGTTGTATTGAGTACATGTACAAGGTTTTAACACAGCATATAATCTGTACAAAATTATTGTTAGACACTAGAAAGGGTTGTCTTATCTCAACAAACCTGTTTCTCCCATTTTTATTTGCTGTCATAAGGAGGTGATATGCAGTTTATTTACTTTATGTAGCTGTATTTAATAGACGTGCTTAAAAAATTTTACCTGGGGGATATTCTTAGCTGAGCGTGACGTAAAGCATGCTGTTAACTGTAGTGTGCTGCAGATATATTTTCAGGGCATGCAGAATAAAGCTATCCTTAAAGTTATTTAAACTTTTATATAGATGAAGCAACAGCAGTATCTTAATTTTCATGAACTAGGTAAACTTAAGTAACATTCTAGTTTAAATCTGTCAGTTATTGCTTAGTTTTGACTAAATTTTTACATTTGGTCAGTGCACTCAAATTATGTAGAATAAGTAACAGGAGTGAGAAGTTTGTATCATTATATACCTGGGATGATGAGTTTACATATATAACTTGTTTATTAGACAAGAAGTTTTTTTCTCTTGCACAATTTGTTCTGTAAGAAAAACTGTGCAAGAAATAAGTTGATTATCTCAAAATTTGGTTTACAGCTTTTTGCCTCAGTTATTTGCATTTGTTATTTGAATGTGATAGTTAGTATTAACACATGGTTAATCTGTTCTGTGGATGTGTGATTGGTGTAGTATATTTTTTTTGTAAAGATTTTGTCAAATTTTACACCCCTGAACAGAGTGAGAAAATATCAGATCCATTGTTTAGTAAAATGTGATGTACTGCATATCCTTTCTACTTTTGTAAATTAAATTACCAAATCTTTAAAGTGAAATATAAGGAATAGTAAGAAACTGGATTTTTAATATAAATATATATTTCATGATAATCATTATCTAACACCAATAAAATGTGCATTTTTTTTTTCATTTGGATGTATCTACAACTAAGTGGCCAGACACCTTAAGAAAGCTATTTTTCAAAGCAGGTTGTTTTATAGTATATACAATAGTATATACACATTTTTTAGTGTTGCCATTCTTTAAACAAGTTTGTCAAAAACAAAACTGGTTTTATAAATAATTTTGAAAAGTGAAGATGCAGTTCTAGAGTTGCAACCAAAATGTTAGTTCTTCAAAGGTAATTTCATAATGTTGGTTACAGTGTATGTTGTAACAATATACAGAAATTTTGTTTATATATTTTTGTGCATGTAACTTTCAACAGTCTTCTGAGTTTACTTGGCTGAGATGGAATTTATTTTTATCTTGCAGTGCAAACCCTCACTATAATCAGTAGAGGTTATATGAAGTGTTAACTATTTCACTAACGATGGAACAGTTATTTTTAACAACTACTGATGTAATTCTTATTCCCCTCGGTGTGGATTCCTGTATGTGGTGAGGGGATCTCCCAGGGAAGGTTCTGTTCTATCTGGTTACCTTCTCTGGGATCTAAACATCCACCCATGTGTTTGCCGTGCGTGGTGACCCGTGAAGGGGAGGAGAGGATCCTGGTGGTTGAGGGGTCCAACCCTAACACACCACTTTGGACTCGAATTCCTGTAGACGGGTGGCCTTTGGGTGGCCCCCTTTGAATCAATCGGCTGGTCCACTTGGGCTAGAGTCAACCAAGTACCAGTGTTGGAAGTTCTCAATGGGTGTTGTGGACATTGTGCCTGATGCTGGTGTTTGGGTATAGTGCTCACAAAACCATGGCATTGCTGCATTGTCCTCGTGTGACTTTGTAGTGCGTCCTCTTGTAGGGCTCCATGGTGGGTGGGGTCAGTGGGTACCAAATTTTTTTCTTTTTCCTATGGATCCTCTAAAAATTTAAATAAAATTGTAAAAAAACAGTCAATAGGTAGCGACCACATCTTGAATACTCAGAACAGCAATCTTCAACATCAGTAACACACGCATACTCATTTTCTTATATTACATTCTCTTTGGAAAACCTTTAGGGCAAATGTCCCCTTTTTTTATTCAAAAGGGACTAGAGGGACTTGCTGGCTCTCCAAAGTCAGTAAAGAAACTTGATCTGGTGACATATTGGTTGAAACATCCACATCCCAACACAGTGAACTCCTCTTGAATTCAAAGGCAATTGGGGATATACCTATTGAGGTTACACCCTATGCTACCTTGAATTCTTCAGGAGGAGTTATTGTTGAAAGGGATTTGAAGAACATTCCCAAGTCAGAGATTCTCACTGGTCTCTCCACTCAAGGAGTTTCTGCAGTGAGGCGCATCTCCACTCGCAAAGATGGAGTTACACTGCCAACAAATACCCTCGTTTTAACATTTACTTCACCACGTGCACCTGCCACCATCAAGGCAGGTTATCTCATTTGCAGGGTTCGCCATACATACCAAACCCTCTTGATGTTTCCAATGTCAGAGATTCGCCACTCAAAGACATCTTGTCGTGGTTCCCTGACATGTGCTCGTTGTGGAGGCAAGGACCACGATGCCTATGACTGTGACATGAACCCACATTGCGTAAACTGCAATGGTTCTCACCCCTCTTACTTTCATTCTTGCCCAAAATGGTTGGAGGAAAAAGAGGTGCAGCGTTTGAAAACGACACATAACATTAGTTATCCTGAGGCTCGGAAATTGCTGTCCACAACTCCATCTCGGACATATGCTGCTGCACTTCATTCCACAACTACAGTGGGAGTGCAGACAGATCTCTGTGCCTCCAAGAGAATCGTTTTCAAAACAAATGAAAAGCCTTTTGACCTCCATGGTTAAAAAGGTTGAATCGACTTCCACACCCATCTCTGTTCCTCCCATACCTTCCAACAAACCTCAAGATCCACGTCCTTCAGTTTCAAATACAGGCATTTCTTCTGATACATCTTTTTTCTCCCACCACAAGAGACAAAACAATTATTCGTTCGCATCCTCAGTCACTGGATACCCCTTCCAATAACAAAAACCTGCCCACCCGACCCGGAGCAGGATCCATGGAGGTTGATAGACCTCCTCCGACTAAAGACAGTAAAGAAAAAAGACGTGGTCATAAACCGAAGGGTTCTCCAGCCACTTCACCTACCTGTTCTTAAAAATGGCCACCTTGATACAATGGAACTGTCGAGGTTTACGTTCTAATCTGGATGATATCAAAATGCTGATTGCTTCCTACCATCCTGTTTGTCTTTCTTTACAAGAAACATTTCTCAAAACTGCTGATACTGTCTCCATTCGGCAGTTTTCTCTGTACAGAAATGACAGGTTGTGTGATGGTCGAGTACATGGAGGGGTGGCACTGTTGGTTGATCAACACGTGCCCACCCTGTCTTTGCCACTCAACACACCCTTGGAGGCTGTAGCCATCTGTGTTTCCTTGGGTCATACCATCACTGTTTGTTCTCTGTACCTGTCCCCTGGAGAGACATGATCAATCAGATCTTGATGCTCTCGTTGAACAATTGCCATCTCCATTTCTAATCCTAGGGGATTTTAATGGACATCATCCCCTCTGGGGAAGTGCTATTATTGATGGGAGGGGCCGATCTGTAGAGCAGGTGCTCTCTGATCACAATCTTTCTCTTTTCGATACTGGTTCTTCCATTTACTTTCATGCACCTAGTCATTCCTTTACCGCTAGTGATCTCTCAGTTTGCTCCCCTTCATTATTCTCCCATTTTTCATGGAGGGTTGACAGTAATCCACTTGGCAGTGATCATTTTCCGATCCTTTTGAGAGAGACTGGCCGTGGTCGATGCCACCCTACCCGCGTGCCCCAGTGGAAGCTGGATCAGGCAGACTGGTCCACTTTCACTGCTCTCGCAGAACTTGATCCTGCCATCGTAAATCAGCCATCAATAGACGACTGTGTAGCAGCGGTAACTGACTGTATTACACATGCAGCTGCTCAGTGTATTCCTAAAACCTCGACACGTTTTCCACGATATCCTCATCCGTGGTGGAATCCTGCTTGCCACTTAGCACGGAAGGCTCAAAAGCGGGCCTGGGATACTTTTCGTAGATATCCCACACTTTCAAACCGGGTTGCTTTCCAACGGGCTCGTGCACATGCTAGGTGGGTAAGACGTCAAAGCCAGAAGGAATCTTGGATTAAGTTCACAACCAGCATATCTTCTACCACCAGTTCCAAGATCATATGGGACAGGATTCAAAAGGTTAATGGGTACTACAATTCTGTCCCCCTCTCGATCTTACTCTCTGATGGTCAGGAGGTGACTGATGTTCGGAACATCGCTAACACTTTAGGTGAAAGCTTTTGCCGGGTATCTAGCACTTTTGCTTGTTCCTCCACCTTTCTGGCCATCAAGACTTGGGCAGAGCGATCACCTCTTTCCTTTCGAATTGACTGTTTCTTTGACTATAATTGTCCCTTTACCCTGGTGGAACTAAAAATGGCCCTTCATCGGTCTGCCAGTACGTCTGTTGGACCTGATGATATTCATTATGACATGCTGCACCATCTATCTCCTGCTTCTCTTGATGTCCTTCTGATCCTTTTCAACTGGATCTGGCAGGAGAATGTTTTTCCTGATGCCTGGCACCAGGCTATTATTTTACCTTTCTCTAAGCCAGGGAAAGATCCCAAGATTCCTTCAAACTGCCGTCCAATTGCTTTGACGAGCTGTCTCTGTAAGACATTAGAAAGGATGGTTAATGCTCGTCTTGTTTGGTTCCTTGAATCAAACAACCTCCTCTCGCCCACCCAGTGTGGGTTCCGTCGACAGCACTCCACCACAGACCACCTAATTCGTCTTGAAACATCTATCAGAGAAGCCTTTCTCAACCGCCAACATCTTGTATCAATATTCTTTGACATAGAGAAGGCTTACGACACAACATGGAGGTATGGCGTTTTGCGAGACCTCCATACATATGGGTTACGTGGCCATCTACCCATGTTTATTAAAAAATTTTTAATGGACAGGAGATTCCAAGTTTGTGTGGGTTCGACACTTTCCCGTTCTTTTGTACAGGAACTTGGAGTCCCTCAAGGCTGTGTATTGAGTGTTACACTCTTCAGTATAAAGATAAATGCCATCACTGAACAACTCCCTCTCACTGTTGCGAATGGGCTGTATGTCGACGACTTTCACATCTCATGTCAGTCATCAAACATGAGATATATTGAGCGGCAACTACAAACCGCCCTCAATTGTGTACGGAAGTGGACTCTGGCTTTTTATTTCTCTCTCTCCAAAACTGTATGCCTGCACTTTTGCCGTCGACGGGTATTCACCCTGATCCTGAACTTCATATCGGTGAAGTTTTGCTGCCAGTGGTCCCGGAGACCAAATTCTTGGGGCTTATCTTTGATCGTAAGCTGACCTTTATACCACACTTAAAGCAGCTTCGGGTCAAATGCACAAAAGCACAGAACATCCTCCGTGTTCTCTCTTCTACCAGTTAGGGGCAGATCGCTGTTCAATGTTAAAGGTATATCGTGCTCTTATTAGATCGAAACTCGATTATGGATCAATGGTCTGTGGCTCTGCCAGACCTCGCCTTAAAGATGCTGGACCCCATTCATCACCAAGGACTTCTACTCTGCACTGGGGCTTTCCGTGCCTCTCCAGTTCAAAGTATATACATTGCATCTCATGAACCTTCTCTACACCTTCGCCGTTTGCAACTATCTTTACAATATACTTCGAAACTTCATTCCTTACCAAAGCATCCCACCTGGAAATGTGTTTTCCTTCCTCGGTGGGCAGTACTTTTTCAGAACAGATGATCTGTCATTGCTCCATTTGGCCTTCGCATTTGGGCGCAATTGGATGAATTGGGTCTGTCCTTGGATAACATTGCAGATTCCACAGGTTGGCCCATCCCATGATGGCTAATTACAGCCCCCAAATGTGACCTTTCTTTCAGTCACCTAAAAGGCAGATACTCCAGATTGGAAGTACTGTCTTTTATTCAATGAATATCTTTCAAACAATCATTCAGTTCCCATTTATACAGATGGTTCCAAATCAGGTGATTCAGTGGGCTCTGCTATGGTTTGCTATGGGTCAGTAGTTGCGTGCAGAATCCCTTCTACAGCTTCTGTGTTCACTGCTGAACTGTATGCCATATCTCTTGCCCTGGATCATATTGCAGCTGAGCAGTACTCCAACTGCACTATTTATACTGATTAAGCTTAGTTCTATACTTGCCTTGGAATCGCTACACGTTAGCTCACATCCTATTCTCGCTGATATTCATAACCGACTGGCCCATTTCTCATTAGCAGCTACTTCAATCCAGTTTTTCTGGATACCAGGCCATGTTGGTATTCGTGGGAACGAGCTTGCAGACATGGCAGCTAAACATGTCTGCTTCAGCACCATCACTCCTATGCCTATTCCGTACATGGACTATGGTGTTGTCTTCAAGGCTCGGCTCCGTGCCAGCTGGCAGTCCACTTGGAGTGAGCAACGTGACAACAAACTTTTTCAAATCAAACCCAAAATTGGACTTTGGCCATCTAGCTTCCGTAAAGTTCGGAAGGAGGAAGTTGTTCTCACTAGGCTACGCATTGGTCACAGTTTTAACTCATCATTTTCTTTTATCTGGAACTGATGTACCAATGTGTAGTTTGTGTAACACTCAAATCACTATCAGCCACGTTTTATTTTCTTGCCATTGTTACAATTCTCAACGACGGCAATATTTTAAACATATTTTTTCCCAGGGTCAGTCTGTAACATTGGACAGAGTTATTGGTGATGGTGACTCTGTCCACCTTGATAATGTTTTTAATTTTTTAATGGCCATTAATCTTTTTAATCTCATTTAAGTGTTGCATATTTATTCATTACACCTTTTTAATTGTGGTTCCTTTTTTACAGTTTTAATCTCTCTCATTCAATTTGACATTGGACAATGGCCAGAACAATCAGTGATGACACCAGACTGAAACCCACTTGTTGACTAACGCTACTTTATATGCAAAAGTCGGCTCGTTTGGGCTGAGCAAATTTCACACTTTTACACAGAAGAAGTACTGGCCATATTGACTCGTTTTTTGCATATAAAGACTAATGTCAGGTGACATTAAATAACCTGACTTCCTGGACTGGAATCATTACCAACTTCAGGTGACTACAACTACTGTTTGAACTATCCGTTTGAACTACTTGAATTACTTTTACAAATTTTACCCATTTAGTTGTTATTATCTTTTACTGCATATCATTTCACACTTTTACTACTTTACTTTTATTCTTACTGGCCATATTGACTCATAACCTGGAACCAGGACTGGAAAGGCCAACTTCAGGTGATTGACGGTGGTTTTGAACTTACCCTGTTAGTCTTCCTGGTGGGTTATGATCATTACCATTCTGCTAGAGTAGTTCTTTACAACTTTGAAGACTGGATGTCACCATTGGTTTTACACCATTTTCTGTTTTAATTGCTGTTTTGTTTTTACCTTCATTTACTTTTACAAATTTTACTCCATTTACTTGACTTTATCTTTTTACTGGACAATCGGCTACTCATTGTTACAATTTTGCTATGTATCTTTTAAAACTTCTGTTCTTTTACATTTTGATACTGGTTGCTATGACACAACCCGGAACCAGGACTGGAAAGACCAACTTCAGGTGACCGACGGTGGTTCTTGAACTTACCTGTTAGTCTTCCTGGCGGGTTATGATCATTACCTTTTTGCTAGAGTAAATACCTTACAACTTCTTATACTCTGCCTTCTATCTTAACATTGTAGACTAGGTGTCAACATTGGTTTTATACTTTTTTGTTTTACCTTCATTTCCATTTATGTCTATTACTACATTTTTTTAAATTTTTTTTTTTACATTTTTACCGAAAGTCTGGCACAGATAGCCTCACTGCTTTGTGCCATAAAACACTAAATCAATCAAGTAATTCTTATTCACGTAGCAGCATGATATGTTTTATCTTATTGACAAAGCACAATATTAATATTGCTGCACAGTATACAAATTTCTGGTATTGTGATAATTAATTTTTATCATTAATATGTTTGTTTATAGTTTTAAGATAAAATGTAGATAATTTTGTGTAAATTAATTGCAGGTAGTATGAAGTTTTTGCACAAAATAACCTGAAGCCCCAGATATAAATACTGATAGTCTTAATATCTATTTATCTGTGTGTGTCTCTAGTTTTGTGCAAGTGTGGCTACATGTTTGAACAGTTACTTGGTATATTGATAATTGTTATGAATAGGTTGGTAGTAGTATATGGTTTTTAAATGATGGATTAAAAATAACCTGGTTTTATTTTAATTATCTGGATTAAACATAACATTTTTGGTATTCCAAGATTAAAAATAGATCATTATCATTGTGTTTATAACAGCTTGACAGTTTTTTAACTTTACTTCATAGTACAACTTTGTCGGACGTATTCTTGGCCCCAAAGGTCTGACCACGAAGATGCTAGAACAAGAAACAGGTTGTAGAATCATGGTGAGAGGAAAGGGGTCTATGAGAGATAAGAAGAAGGTAAATATTCAAACCTATCATTGGAGAAGTTTAGGGTTTGTGGAAAAAAAAATTGACATAGTAAATTGAAGCAAAGATGTGAAACATTACTATGTTTTATACAAAGGTTTTGCATTAAAATGACATTAAAGGAACTCTAAGAGGTTTTGGTTTTTAATATTAAGCATTGTGATAATTTTACTGATATAAATTACAGAATTGTGGTTGCTCTGCATTAGTTTTAAATGTACATTTATCCACTATATTACCAAAGCAATCATTTTGAATTTGTAATTTATATTTGCAATAAATCATACCACTGAACACTATCTGCTTTATAGTCATTAATGTGGTTTGTGATTATTTTTCACTGTCTGTGTAATAATTAGAGAAAAATGAATATTGATTGACCTACATTAATTATCAGCTGACACTGACTTTTTAATAAATATCTTGGAATTTGGGATTGAGTTGGAAGGTGAAGTACCACTAAGAATTTATTTTATTGGAATTGCATTACTTACAGATGTTTGGAAGTAGGAGGAATAGTTCACATAGGAGATAAGAGCATTTAGCATATTGTAACATTATCACTAAAAACAAAGTGCTGTCAGTAGAATGCAACAAAGATTTATGAAATAAATCAGCATTTTATAAATCTTAAGTGGTTAATAAAACAACAGTGGTGTAGCTGATGTATACTAAAGAACTCCCTCAAGAATAACGAGTGAATGAATTATTCAGGAGTATTTGTATGTTGTGAGCAAAACAAATTGCTTACCTCTAGGATCTTCACTATGTGATGTTTTCCTCTTGCTATATGCATCAGAAATGTGGGAACTTCAGTATGAAATGCAAGGGGTTGAAATATTACATTTCTGCATTCCTGGGAATTTTTTAAATTTTCATTTGGCTTTCCTGGATGAGAATATGTGGTATATTCTTATTCCTTTAGTTATGACCAATGAAAGTGAGCATATTGCTTGGATTAAAAAAAACAACAAAAAACAAAATTTGTGAAGGAGTGTAATCTTTCTGACAGCTTTCCTTCAAGTGAATGAATTTTTATTTCATTATTTTTATCCTTGTATGCATACTAGAAATATAACTGACATAATTTTATAATCTACATAAAGTTCATATGAGGTTATTATGCATAGCAACACAGCCATTGTTATTTGAGTGTTCAACATTTATTTAGTTGAGGTAAATTACAACTGCCCTTGTGTAATACATCTAGTAAATGTTTTATATTTTAACACAACCTTTAGAGATTTTGGTCTTTTTTGCAAGTTTTATATTTTTTATATAAAAAGTATGAACATTGAAGGTTTTGTAAGATTGCAGTTCATTTTAATGATTACAACATTTAACACAACTGAGTTTAGGTCCTTGAGTTTTTATAGTTAACTTTTTTAAGATCTTTGTTAAGATGTTATTTTTATTGCAAGGTTTCAGACCTCAGAACTCCTAAACTTCTATACCATTTTAAGCATTAGGTTAATATCTTGAACATGTGAATTACTGATGCATTTTTGTTTTAACTATCACAGGTGGCCTAGTTGCTATTTAATTAATACCTTGAATAAATTGTTAAGAAATGGATATTTTCATAAAAAGTACAAGAAATTTTTGGTGTCTTATGTTTTACTATTAAGAGTGTTTTTGATTAATAGCTTAAATTTCATGCTTACATATTTCATTTGAAAGTTAACTTCCTATACATAGAGAGTATATACAAATTAAGTTTCTCCTGCTCTGTACAAAATTTATTGTAATTATATTTGTAAGATTATATGAGAGACAAGTCAATATCATTACTAAGTGTCACCTGGATTTTAATTTTTGATTGTATACTAATAGTCAGTATGCTTTGAATTTTGCATACTATAATAATTTGTAAAATGGTGGTATAACATGTCTATTATTCTTCTGGTGTATAATGTTGTGTAAAATATATGTAGTAAATTAGTGTGTGTTTGTGTAATAAGTGTACTTTTAACTGTTAATAATAATGTCAACTATTGTACTATACTTTCTTCCTATGCTTCATGAGGATATGTTATTCAGTAAGTATGTCATAATTATTGTTATGTGTGAGGGTTTTTATCTCTCATTTGTTTTTTTCTTTGGTAATGTATGAAGGGCAATTTTAGTTTTCTCCAAGTTTCTAAACTAGTGAACTGTTGTTTTACAGAGATGAGTAAAATGGAAAAATCAAACTTTCAAGGGTTGTTTTGTTAATCACTGAATGCAGCTTCTAAATTTGGAAGTTGTTTTTATTTTATAAACTCAACTCATGATCAAAATTATTCAGCATAACCTTCTCCCATGGAGAAAATTTCCTTAAAACTGTGTGCTTGTTTACAGTGAATACAACCCCTCATATACCAGTGTCTGTCACTTCTTTCACTATAATATATTTCAAAGCAGTTAAGAGTTAGTTGGAGTTACCTGTAGTCTAGGCATAACAAGACAGATACTGCTATTAAATGTTAATGAACCATTGAGTGAATCATTATGCAAGTGTCTAGTGACTGGTTGCATTTCTGTAGTTTATTAAAATGAAAAAAAGGTTCCAGCTGTTTGAACAATTGAAGTGTGTGTAAAGAGATTCAGTTTGATAGTCAGATATGTCAAGATTCCTAAGAAGTTATTTAACCCTTTCGGTGCTGAATAACAACTTTTAATGTTTGGCATGGTGCTGAATATATGTTTGATACTTGAACTAATTACGGTATCAGTACTAAAAGTATGATATCTCGGCAATAACTCAACAAAAGTCCCTGAAATATTCAGTGACTGTACCCAATACTATATACGTTAAATTCAATACATAAGATTAACGGGAATAAAGGAAGGTCGCCTGATGCACTGAGCCTTCATGTTGACTGTGGTCGCCAACCACACCGAAAGGTTAAAAAGCAGTCCAATGCAACTAGTCAATGTGGGGCTATAAGTATTGTATTGTGTGATTTGCAAGATGTGGTCTTGTGTTCATACTACTATACCATTATTAATAACTTAATAAAAGTAGATGAAAAATCAATATGCAAATAGTAAGAAACAAGCTTCATAAGGTTACTTTTATAATATTTGACCTGTAATACATTTCTGTTTGCCACTAAAAAGCCTATCTTTAGTAATGGTAAGAATGTCATAGTCAAACAGTCAATGGTCTAATATCTCGTTCATGGACATTTCCACACTTTCCTCAGCAGTCATATACAATATTTATATATGCTTGAGTGGCTGGCATATGATCAACATCAATTTCATGGAGGAAAGGCATATGTATCTGTGATTTGTATACTGGCTAGACAGAGATAAGTATCAGCAGCTATACTGACCTTTTAAGTTCTGTAACCTGTTACTGTAAGTGTGATAGAGATGCATTTTGTCAACAGATTCTCTACTGGGATTTTCTGAAGTGTTGAACAAAGGATTATAATCCTTTTATAAAGTTTACAATACTTAAGAAGAATCTACTAATTTAGTATTTATTTTTATAGTTTCTATTGAACCTTTTATTCTTAAAACTTCTTTCATGATAAATTATAGTGTGGCTATAAAGTAAATGTTCTAATTAAAATAGTTATCTTAACTACTCATTGAAAACATGTTTACTAGAGGTATGGAAATTAACAGGTTTTATTTTAAAATGTTTTACCATGGTACAAGATGCTTCAGAAATAGAGTATTCAACTTGTTTTTCTCTCCAGTTTTTATTTTTTAATCTTCCTCTATCTGTATAGTTTGAGGCTGATTTGATTAATGTGTGTTAGTGTACAGTGTGTTGCAAAATTTGGGGAATAATACTTATCATTGGTTATGGAAAAGAAAATGCCTTTTTTATCATTTCTAAAAAAAATCCTGTACCACATTTAATCTTTCCAGTGAAATTTTTTTGGAATTCATTTTGTTTATAGTGATATGTTACCATAGCCTTTTTAAAAACAAACAAACAAAAGAAGACAATTCCAAAATAATTTGTCTTAGAATATTTCCCTATTTTTCAGTGTGATTATCATTTGAAGCTCGTAGTTTTGTATGGTGTGTTTAACTAATTCTGGGTGTCTGTGATATAGCAGAACATACTTAAGTTTGTTTAATGATTTGTCAGAGGTTGTAGTACAGGATATCTCATTTATCAAACTGACAAATTAATAATGGGACAGTATAACATTGTGCATGAAAACAACTATTTAAATAAAAATACAGGAATTTTAAGATTTTCCTTAAGCACAACAACTTGTATACTATGTATTTCAGTAAGATATTAAAGGTAACTTTCATTCTTACAAGACTAATGTTTTAGGCCATTAGGAAGGATGGCATTTGTTTTGTTACTTAATCCATTCAGGCATGATTATGAATATTTAGAGCAGCTGTAAACAACTGTAAATTAAATATATGAACAAATGATGATAACCTGCAATAACGTATAAACGCCACGTTTAAATGAGCATTTTCTAGTAGCTTGTTTAGTGGTGCTTTTTCCTGTCATCTGGTACAGTTACCTAATAATTACATAGAAGAAGTCCATAGTCACGTGCTGTGTTGGTTTTATTACATCATTTTGTATTACAAAGTGCAATTATTTTATTATCACAAACATTGATTTGAAATTTGATATGTTTGTTAAAAATTGACAGAAGTACTGACATTTCATAGAAACTTGTGTGAACTGGTAAGAGTGCACAGCTCTTGAATCTTTACTCCTGCCAGTACGGCTTGAAATTTTGTGTGTAACATAAAGTAACTGGTACCTGTTTGCCAGTTACTAGAAAAGTCTCAAATTTTATGTATGTATAGTTAATTTACAGTTATAAAAAATTTTTTTTTAATTCTTGTATTACTTCAAATTTTGTATACAGGAAGAGCAATATAAAGGGAAGCCAAACTATGAACATTTGGAAGAAGAACTTCACGTTCTTATTCAAACTGAAGACACTCCTAATCGAGCATCTCTGAAAATGGAGCATGCTGTGAAGGAAGTCAAAAAACTACTTATCCCTGTGGTTTGTTTTTACTTAAGACTTTTTGTTGTTACAAGGTGTTGAGATAACTGGATATAAACATTATTTTTTGTGATGTATATTCACATGAAAGATATTTTATGTTAAACTTACACCCACCCATCTATTAATTCTGGTTAGTTAATGCTCTGCATCAATGGACAGTGCTTTTATGATAATGTTGCTTGTGCAAATTTATTGCTGTTTGACATTAAATAAACTCCTGCAGGCTGTGTATTTTTAAATTGATAACACATATGTGCAACTTCACTATCATGTCTTCCAACTAATAAAAGGAATTTCAATGAAGGTAGCTTAAACCCACAATTTGTAGTTTTATATTAACTCAAATTGGAAGTTTCACAGTAATAAACATTTGTGAGAGGTTAATAAAGTTAACATGTTTGTTGTGCTTGTAGATATGCGGATAATGTTCACCACTGTATGGATAAATGGATTCTCCAGGAAATAACACCTTTTATCTAAAAATATAGCAATAAACTTGGTTATTTATAGTGACAGTTGGAGGACACTTCTACATTAGTCTCATGCCACCTATGCAAAATGTAAAACTTGTTTCAAAGACACTCAAACCTAGATTTAAAGTCCTATATATCTATATATAATTCTTTATAAATTCCATGCTGACCTATTTTGTGATCACTTGTAGGTTTGAAGCATTGCTCATATAGATTTAAAAATATTTTATACATCCAAATTTAATAATTTTAATTCAGTTTTACAGTATGGTGTCCTGAAAATTTTGGTTCTAATTAAAATTTACTGCTTAAACACTGATTTTATTATAAGGATGTATTACTCATGGAAAACAAGCAGCTAATAAAATTAATTACTTCTTTGAATGCATATAGTGAACACAAATAAATTAAGAAAAATAGCAACTGATACAAGCTCAGATTATTGTTTAGGATCTGGTTAAGATGTTTTGTTTAATAAGTAACTCTTAGATAAGTGTAATTTTCTTTTGTCTGATAATGCTATGTCTAATGTCTTTAGACTGATGGAGAAGATGATCTTAAGAAGAGACAGCTTATGGAGCTAGCTATCATAAGAGGCACATATAGAGAAAGTGGGACAAAAGTTGCAAGTAATATTTTACTGTGATAAGCATATTGTTCATATATGCACTTTTTGATACAGTTTTTGCCGTGTTTCTGAATTTTGTTTTAAAATTGGGATTTGATATTGATAAAAGCAGTAATATATATTTCTTGTGTTTTGGATTAACATTTTCTGAATGAAATTTAAGATGTTCTTTTTGTGTGTGTGGATCTCTCTCTCCTAACCGTGGTTGAATTAACTGACATAATTATGTAAGGAAACAAGTTTACTGCTTTTTATTGGAAATTTAAGTGGTTGTCTTTCAAATATAATCTAATTTATGGTTCTTGATTCAGACATATCCATTAACTTGATTTTGAAAAAAATTGAATGGATGATAAAACTAGTAATATACGTGTTTCACATTAGTCAATTATCATTTTGTACTTTGAGATTTAAGTCACAATCTATTTAGAGATATTTACATCTAAGTACTAACTTTATTTTCTTCTAATTATATTATTTTACTTACTGTTCATTTATGCTGTTTCCGTGTGTATTTAAGAAATGGAGACTCCAAGGTTCATGGTTCCACCTATGACACTGGGTTCACCTCTTCGTATGCCAACTCCACTTGGAGCACCTTTAATAATTTCACCACGTCTCTCATTGCCAACTTCTGGTTCCCTTTTAAATGGAACTGCCCCTCCACCTTTTATAAATCCAGCAGATGCAGGACTCATCTATTCTCCATACACTGACTACCAGTATGCCACACTTGCTTCTCCTTTATTAGCAGAGTATCCAGGACTTGAATCCTCTACTGCTGGTGGGTTGTTTGGCCGATAAGGCTTGTATCTGTAGCTTTAAGAGCAAGGTGATGAAGACTGAATTTATACAATTTTTATTGTTGAAAATGTATTTGTTTTGAGACTTAAAACTGTTTTTGGTCTTCATGGTTTGGGAAGTGTTATAGGTGGCTACCCATATTTTGTGAGAAAATACCAGAAGAGCTTGAAATATATAGGGATATGTATTTTGTCGATTTTAATGATCAAATTGAATTCTTTTTGCTTCATGAAGGTGAATTTCTTTCCCCATAATGTATATTCCTTTTCCTAAATGCCACTGCATGTATATGATATGCTTGTATCTTTGTTTTTCTTATGTTATGGAGAATAAGATATTTTTGTTTATAAAATTATAAAGCCCTTAATTTGTTTTCAGTTTAAATTAAATTGACTGTGAATATTCAAAAACATTTGTCCTTGAAAACTTACCAATGGAACAGTTCTATGGAATGTGATTTCAGCAATGGAACTTGATAATTCAATTTTGCTTTAGAAAACAAAAAGTTACTTTTTCATCTGAAATTGACTTCATCTCAATTATGTTTCCTCTGGAGTTGGAATAACCAACAAGTATCATAAGCTTTTCCTTTCTGTATAATGTATAGAAGAGTTCGACATTTATTGTTGTATCCATAAGATATATGAGAATGAAAATCCTAATAACATTTTGAAAGTTTTGTCATTTTCAGACATAATTGTACTTCGGTGACAAATATTACCAGTCTTTAATTATCATGAGCATATTTGACGTAAATGAGTTTTCAGTTGTGTGCCTGTTTTATCTTTCGAAATACAGGAATTAGGACTCCTGAACGTGCATAGTAAGTTATTGAGGAAATCAAATGCATAATGGGTAAGCATAAATTTGCTGTGAAAAAAATTTTTAGGTAATTATGCAGTTAGTCCAAGGACTGCTTTTTTTTTTTTATAGTGATTCATTAGATTCATTTATAGATTCTAGCTACATTTTCTTAGCATGTATAGAAGACGAAGCACTTTAAATTTTCCTTAACTGTTTGTTGTAGTCGATTTTATGATTTTATTTATCAAACAAGCTTTCACTGTATTGGGACTTATCAGTTTTTAGGACACTTCTCCAATTGGTATGGCTTCTTCAACTTCACAGACTTTCTTTTTTCATGTTTAAATTTGGTCTCAAACTCATCTTTATGAATATTGTATGCTGTACAAGAAGCTAAGTTTGACATGAATTTATTCTGGAAGACACAGGAGATTTTTAGTCCATGAAATTATCAAACTGTTAAATATAGCATGATGTTTTTGGATATCAAATGTAAAACTATTTGATATGGAACAACAAATAGTGAAGTTCAGATGAGTTCTTGAAATCGAGGCATACTATATTTTTAATCTAAGGATTGTCATTTTGTCTGACATTAACTTTGTACTCAGAGAAATTGGGATAATTATGATTAAGAAGTTCACTAATTTTGTTTTGAAATAAATAAATAAATAAAGCTCTATAAATTTCTTGAACTTTGTATAAATTTTGAAACTATACAAGATTTATTTTTAATATAGAGGAGTTCAGTATTGAAGCAACATATATGGCTGTTTGTCCTCAAAAATGTCTGTGGTAGTCATACTAATAATAACTATAAGATTGAAACTCCCTGGGCTGGTTTTTTGTAGGGAAAATGGTAAATTTCTGTTTAGAAAGTTAAAGAATTGTTAAATTTAAAACCTTCAAAATTGTATAAATTAGGCTTTGTAGATCAAAAATTGGAACTGTGGTAATCAGTTTGCCTGTGAAATTGTTACACAGGTGACTGATAGCATCCTGGATAGAAGGATAGATATTCAAGTGTCTGCAATCCTAGTCATGCTAAGAAAGAAGAGGTAGATTCTTGTGATTTAAGAATATGAAAAGTGTTATTTTACCCTCTGAAAAAACTTGCTCTAGAATTACATCTTATTTTTGTCAGTTACAGTTGATTTTGTTTGTATTTTATCATACTTTTCTGTAGTACAGACTGGTCACTGAACCTTAGTTATGAAGGTTCATATGAATGAAATGGCTAATTTTGTTACAGAATTAAGTATCTAAAATAAAAAAAGTATTAGATTAATATTAAGCCACTTAAATTAGGATAGTCTACACAACAAAAATATGATTACATTGTAAAAGTCATTAAAAATGCCTGCTGGGCTTTAGATATCTAGTGGATTCACAAGTACATAGATACAATAAAAGGCAACTGCTGTTGCTAGTTTGACTGTAAGGTAGGAATTTGGTCCATGGCAATGATTTTCTGACTTTATTATGAATTTTTAGGAATTGAGGTACATGATGAAGAGTTGCTCTGTAAAGAACAATGTTGTTAAATTGATTTTTAACAGTAAATAGGTTAATTTTCTTACTTCAGGTCTGTTGAAATGGCAGGGTGACACAAAAGGTTTCTTCTTGAACTATTAGTGCATTCTTTGCAGTCTGCGGTTGCCAGAACTCCTGAGGATAGCAACCCAGCCTAAGAGTCATCATTTCTAATGCTAATTGAAATATTATCATTTAATATAAAATACAGGATTTATGTAATTACATATATTAAAATGTTTTTTTTATTGATATTTTAGCTTTTATTTATCAAAGTATATTAGATGGGTTTAAACCAAAAAATTACTTGATGCTATCAACAGGCGAGCATTTAAGTGCTAACTTTTAAAGCTTACTTAGAATTTGTTCTTCATTAAGGGCATTTATCATATGTAAATATATATAAAGTGTTAAGGACTTTTTATGCTAAGTGATATAATATTCAAAGTTGTTGTCATTCACTATTAAATTTTTGTTTGAAATCATATTTTTAGGTGTGTGTGCACATGAATATGTATATGTGCTTTTGTTTTTTTAAGATGTATATTTTTAGATTATTTATCAGTTGTATATCTGTATATTTGTATAATGGATTTTGGGACCAGTATGTAATATTTATTAAAAAATTAAACTTTTTGTTTTTACAGGACACTCCAGAATTTTTTTTTTTTTTTCAAACCAGAAATTTCAGCTTATCTCTTTCTCAAGGGTTACAGTGTCACATGCAGTTATGAACTTATAACTGGACACATACAACAGTTATAACCTGGCTTAATAATATCATTTTGTATGCATATTAAATAGAATTTAGATGACTGAGGTATGGGAAAATGTTAAGTTATTGAACAAAAAATAATAATTGAATAATTACTAAGGCAAAGAATTATGTACGTTTATTTTAGGTTAATTAGATTGAGTTGGGAGAGCTACTTTTGAATTTATAATCAAGGAAACTATTATTTTCTAAGTTCACTGTTAAATTGGATTTTATCTATTGTATCATGTCTTGTTAGAAAGTGTTTGGTAATGACCTCTTTATAAATTATTTGTGGCGGCACAGATGTGTTTCTTAATTTTCATGTATTGGGTGACCAGTTTCACCATTGCATCATCATACTGTGTACATTTCATTCATTTATTGCATTTTTAACAGTTTGAGTCATCCAATCCATTCTTTCTAGGAGATAATGTTTTGATTTACAATCATTTTTATATTGAAAGCCAGTTATCAGGGTAACCATTACAATGAAGTTTTCAAAAGATCAACCTAGTGGTTATTTTACTGTTGTTTGTGATACAGGATTTTTCAGTAGTTATTCTATGTTTGGTATTAACAAGATGGTGTCAGTTGAAGTGAAAGTTGGTGGTTTAACACATGATTTTTGGTATGTTTTAGTAAGTTGCCTGCTGGTATAGCAGGAAGTATATGGATTTACAATGCTAAAATCAGGGGTTTAATCCTTATTGGTGGACTCAGCAGATAGTCCAATATGGCTTCACTATAAGAAGGAACACACACACACACACACACACACACACACACACACACACACACACACACACACACACACACATCAGTAACAAGTTTGTTATTTTCAACAGAAACCATGGTATCAAGGAATGGTAAGGCCCTGAATGAATCCCCAGTGTACATAACAGTAAATTTATTAGTGGTATGCAAGCTGTTAAGGAAATCAACAAATACTAAGAGAGATATGTCATGATTCCAGATACTGAAGATGTTATGATTGCAGCAAATACCACTTATCACTTTTTTTGTCCAGTTGTAAACTATTATTGCATAGTTGCAGTTTGGAAACATTGCTGTAACCCTTGAGTAAGGCATGAGCTAATATGTTGAGCTGGCATAAAATACTTTTTTCTGGAGTGTGTTAGTCATTTCTTGGAGGAGTTTCAAGATAGATTCATTTAAATCTCTAATAGTTTATTTTTAATAATTTTAAATGGGTGTTATAGTCATTGACACACAATATCATGGGTAATAAAACTTTCATTCACAAGGTGAATTTGACTTCTTTACTGCCACAGAGCTATTTCATTAAACCATGTTCATATGCACATACTTGATTTTATACCTCAAATTAAGGAAAAAATGTGTTTAAATGATAGTCTTAAAATGAATTCACCCTAAAATCATTGTTTCAGACACTTTTGAATTGAGATTCTCAATATAGGATGTTTATAAAATCAGTTAATATAGTAATATTCAGGTGAGACTAATAAATATTCCAGAATATAATATGTTGAAGTCTTTTGTGAATAGTATGGTTTGTCTTTACAATATCTCTTGAGAGAAAATCACCATTAAAACAGATATTTGCTTGTGTAACATGTCATATATGAAATAACCATTAAAACACTCAATTTTTCATTATTTCTGTGAATTATGTGCATTCAAGTATCACTAACAATTTACAGCAAGGCTTATATTTATTTTGCAAGCTATCATTTCTTATTTTTATCAACAATGATACAAATTTGGTTTGGAAGTTAGGGTATTTGTTTTTTTTTTCAGTTACAGAATATCAATTTTTAGCCTTGCTGAGCTGTAATACAGTGGATTTGATAAATGTTTGAAGCAAAAGTTAATGTTGTGTGGTTTTTAATGTGAAATTTGCTTAATGAAAGTTTTAAATAAATAAAAATTGCATGACACCCCATGTACAATTTAGTTTTGGGACAACATTTGTTTACTGGCCTTTATTTTTGAAGATAGTTACAGAAATTGATCAAGAAACAGGAAGTTATTTTTGTGCTATATTGTTGCATATGCACTATATTAAAGGTTTTAAGCTTTTCTTTTAGCTGCATGGTAGACCATTTAAAGTTCTTTGGCTGTTTGAACACCTGTACAAAGAGTGCATACTTTTCTCAGTTAAACATTCAGCTATGTGAAGTAAATAGGGTATGTATTAAGTAGCAAAAACTAACAGTACTATTTACAAAATTGTGAATGTAATGCTATCATTGGTTTTGGTATGGCAGGCTGTTTAGGTTAACAACTATGGTGCTTTTAATATTAAACAGTTAAAGTTAATATGTAGGTGTTTCAATACTGGTTTTCAGAGGATAAACTCTTAAAATATTTATAAGAAGCATGTTTGTTTATTTTGAACATGAAATGTGTTTTAGGTTATATTTGTGATAAGCATAGGAACACTTTGACTCGCTTCATTTTTCATCAGTGGTTCTCAGCATCACTCTGAAGCAAGATTAGCTAAAACTAGCAGAATGATATTTATGTATTTCTGTAGGTAGTAATTTGTGACAGCTTATTTCCCATTTTAGTGGTTTGTTTTACTGAATAAATTTCAAGTGTCATAAGATTGATTCATATATCTTTCTGTTAAGAACTATTGCTCAAAATATTATTTGTAGATCAAAAATAAAACTTAATATGTTTATTAACAGAGTTGATTAGAAACACTTAATGTTATAAATCAGTATACCAGGAAATTAGAATGTACAATAATTAGATTGCACTGAATCAATAGTTAGGTATCTTCACTGTTTATAATTTCTACTGTAATTTCAGTAATATCTTGTTTTAATAAGTTTATGAGATTTAGATTAGTTGTACATTCATGCATTAATTTAGAATGTTAAATCTTCATGGATTTAATTATAATTGAAAAATTGGTTCTACAAATGTTTAAAACATTACAATCAATAAATGTTAATTGCAAGAAAAGTAGAATTATTATGTAGAAAGTTCATGCATTTGCAATAATGCATTTATTTACTGCACATTGATGGATGTTGGAATACATGATTGAATTTCATAAACAAATATACACCAGCCTATAATTTGGAACATTATACCAGTGCCCTGATAGTGCTTGTGAATTTGTTTCAGATTTCGATCCATTTTAAAAGAAATAAAAAACAATTTGTAACTTGTATGATTTCTGTAGGTTTATGGGTGTGACAGGGCTCTAATGGCTTTGATAATACATTGGTAATTTCTTTGAGATGTAGGCATCATTTTATTTGGTGGTGAATACATTTGTCTGTTTAAAGATAAATGAATAGCACTAAGTTCTGAGATGAAACAATAACTTTGATATTAACAGACAAATTAAAACTTGTTTCCAGTGAGAATCTGGAAATGGTATTTTCAAAAGTTGATTAATTTACTTACCTTTTTAACTAAGCTTATATATGTTAGGAGAGATAGCTTAGGCTCATTTATGTATAAGCAATAATTGAAAGAATTGTGAAGTTTATCCTCAGTTTTGAAATTTGTCTGAAACAAATTAACTTGTTACATTTATTTTGCTTGCTATACTGTTACAAAAGTAGTAAATAATTTTGTGTATGCTTAGAGTTCATAGTGGTCATTGAGTGTGGACACATGTAAAGCATTTGAAATGTCCAAATGGATTGTCTTTTGAGGTATAGAATTAATTTATATAGGTAATGCATTCAGTTTGGGTAACATCTGCATATTCAGCTGTAGTATGTACTTTTGAAAGCCCAGTCATGTATTTAACACTATACTACCATACCATTTTTCTGTACTATGTATCAAAACATTTGACTGGTTCTGCTTTGCTTAGTGCCATAGTTCAGTTAGTTTCTACGCAAGAAACTGTTATTAGCTTTTGTCTAGACTGTACTACAATTGCTTTCATAGTTTTCTGAATATTGCAGTATTTGCCATTCTCAAGATTGAATTATAGAAACTGTTGTGTGAAAAGAACTATGATATAGGGTTAAGTCTAATTCATGCTTAAATTTCAGGAAAGTGCTAGTATTTTATGACAGTTGACAATACTTTTGTATTTTTGAAAAAGTACAGTTGGTAATTTTCTGCTAGTAGTTCTGTTTGTGATTTCAAAAAGAAAGCTCAAAAAGTACTAACAAAATGAGAGTTTATTCACTTATAGACTAAACTTCAAATCATCATGTGATTTATCAACTGTTACTTCCTTTTATTCTACATAGCGTGTGAATTTAAATCTCTTGTACTTTTCAGGAAACTAGTTTGTTACAACTTCAGTTATAATCATTAGCTTTAATACTTAATTATTTTTTCAGCTTTACAGTCATAACAGCTTTTACGTTATTTGCTTGATTTCTATTTGCAGTATTGAAGATGTTATATTTTTGATAGCTTTTAACTTTTCAAATGAAGTGGGTACTTACATTTTAAATGTAAACTTGTTGGATTTTGGAAACTTTAAACTAGAAAAGGATTAATCTTTAAAAATTAACCATTATTTTCTTACCAAGTTAATTTATAATAACTTTCAACTTAAATGATCTTTCTGAACTTGCTTAAACTGTGCAGTTTAAAAAAAATCTAATCGCTTTTTAATACACTGATTTAGCCTTGGCCAATTTCAAGTACATTTTGTTAAATAACATAATTGATTAACACCTAGAGGAGCATTCTGTGTTTAAATTAACACTTAGAGAAATATTGTACGTTTAAATTATAGGAATAAAGGGGAATTTCTTTAATTTTTGTTTAGGTGCTTTTTTGTGGATGGACAGTAGTAGTCAAAGAAGCACAAAAACAACAAATTAATAAGGATAAGTTATAAACATGAATTATTTATTCAGTTTTATAAACATTATCTGTACATCGTTTGTCATTTTCACACTTGATTAGATTGTATTCTAAATATGTATGGAAAAGAGGATTGTAAGGATATTTGTAGAAGTGAGCTGTCATAAACATGGAATGCTTCTCTTGAAAGGAGCTTGGATTATCCCAAATTGCCTGAGAGCTAAAAGATAAAAGATGCATTAACCTTTTCCCTGTATGCATGATAGGTGCAGTTGCTAAACAACGGAGACTTCTTGGGGTCAGAGATCACCCATATACACGAACTGGATCTCTGTCATAGATTTTGACAAGGTTTGTTGTACATTTTTCTTGTTTTAGGCAATCCCAAACAATTACTATATAAAACAAAGAACATGGCACATGACACAAGTTAACATGTTGGCTCCCAAACCTATTTTGCCAATACTTTCCAGGGTTTAGAAAAGAAATGTTCTGATGTCCCATTCTCATCCACATATGTAGCCATTGTGTCCCAGCCATTAAGTGGCTTTTTAAAAAGAAAAAATAGAGCATGACTCTGGGTCATGTGGGTCTTACTGGAAGACTATCATGATCCACTGGTGGGTCATGTGGGAGCCAATGTGTTAAGGAAATTAAAACTGTCACTCATTAGTGATAAATACTGTGGATACATATTGCATAAATCACTTGAACATTTATGCAATATGTGTGTGAAATATTAATTTTCAATAGTTAAAGCTTTGAACTTGTCTTGGTTTCAGACAAAGATCATTAAGAAAGGTAAAGTATGAAATATATGTAATGGTACAAATATATAAATAAAATTGAAGAAAAGGTGTTTCTTTAACTGATTTGTGTGATCCAAGATGCTTTGTTGAGATTTAAAAGTTCTGTTATGAAATAAAGTAGGGGTTAAAAGTTTGAGAAGTCAGGCTAATGGATTGTGTGTAAGGGGATTCAGTATAGTGAAGCAAGATGAGTAGTTTTATAGAAGATTCAGTTCTAAGAAAAGAACTGAAAGGGGGGATATTGGAAGGAAGAAAAGGTGGAAAGCCAACAGGTTAGGTAAAAGAAAATAATAATAAAGATTTACCACTTTCTAGATAATTTTCTCATGCAAGGAATGAATTTAAACAAAATTGGAAATAAATTTTGCTACTGTGTTCATTTTGAAGTTGAATTAATGGGCAAAATAGTTTAATTCTTTAAAAAGTTTGTTTCCAAGATTTGCATTCAGATCAGAAAATGTGATTTTTTTTTTTAGTTTTTAAAACTTTTATGATGCCATATGTGCATGTTTCTTGTACTTTACATAAGACCAAATTTTAATTACACTAATCACTTGTATAGTTATCTCCACTACAACATGCATTCTCTTGAATATAACATCACATGCTTAATTAGTATAGTTCACTGGCTCCTAAACTTTTCACACACAGTATGGGTGAGCTTTTTTTCACAAAGAAGGATTAAAGCTTATTAAAATAGGCATTGCTAGTTTTAATGAAATTAGTAATTGCAATGCCTAAGTGATATTGAATGGTTCTCTATAAACAGTCTTTATGCTATTGCTAATTTTGTTCTGTAGAAACCATTAGTGAAATCCTAATGTATTGTGGAATAAAGTTTTGGAACTGCTGCTGTAGTACATTTATCTTAAGTTTTTAAAATAGCTTTGCAAAGGTATAAATACAGAACTATATCACAATATGCTACCAATTAGCTTAAATAATTTGGTACTTAGGTATTTAGGATCACCAATGAAATTTTTTATTTTGTAATGCCTCTTGTATTGCTCAAACCAGATGTAGATAAAATAAAATAAAAGTAAAGGCTTTAAAACATATTACCTCATTACACATTTTGTGCCATTTTTATTGCATTTATTCATACTGTACTCTTTATTTTATTAGGATTTTGTAGTATTCAGGTGATTTAAGTTTTATGAACAAATGATGTAAAATATCAGAATTTTAATGATGTGTATGACAAGGCTATAATTTTCAACATTGTGTGTTTTAAGATTAAAAACAACTCAATAATATTTGCTATTCAATCATGCTGGATATTGTAATTAATTGAAAGAATTATGTAATTGAAACTTTTGTAATTTCCCTTTATAAAACATCTTTTACAAGTTGTAAATTGTCATAATTTAGTAGCTGATTTATTATTCTGAAGTTGGATTATTTAAACTTGTAGTGTTTCACATTTATATATATCATTGAAGAAATAATGGTTTAATTTGTAACTTGATGGAAACTTAAAATATCTCTTGGAGGTTTAACAGATTATTTCTATTCAATATCTTCAAGGACTTGTTAAAACTAACCAAAAACTTTTATATATTTGGAACTGAGTTGTGAATTAAGAACATTCTTTTAAAAAATATACTGACACTGCATAAAAAACACTTTTACATTTCATTGGATATTTAATTGTGAGTAAAGATATCCATTTTAAGCTAAAACAGAATGTGATACTTGCAAATAATATTAGTAAGTTGTTCTTGTTCAACTGTATTTGGTATAAATAATTATGAATTAATACTATAGCTTTTATTACTATACAAATTAAGATTAATAATTGCAATTAATTAAATGTAGTATGCCTCTTAATTTGTTGAAGACAGCTTAGATTCAACAATATGGCACATGTTACAGATTAAGAAATTTGTTAGATTTTCAGCAGTAAATTTGAGAATTTTTTTTTAAATGGTTTGTTGAATATTTCATTAATTAAACTTAAAATAGTCAGTATTCTAAGTTTCAAATTTAAAATACATAACCATAGTCAACACACATGGCTTTTCAGAAGCATAAAGTTTTTGGTCAACATTAAATATTTTTCTAAGAAGGTTGAAAATGTAAACACATCCTAACAGAACATTTGCTTTTAATACAGTTAACATTTAATTAAATTGTGACTTAACTGAAGTGAAACAGCTGATGTCCATTGTGTCCATGCCCAAAAATAATTCTACAAAATTCTGGAAATTGTTTTTATATTTTATACATAAAAATGTTAAGACTATAAAGTTCTAAAGTGAAAAAAAAACTTAGATAATATTCTTTTTTTGTTTTTATTTACTTTTATAAAACTGTCACATCTATGACTAGTTGATCCCTGCTAACATAACATTGTATTAATACTCCCAATTACTACTGTTATAATTAATTTTGTAAAAAGTGTGGTGGAGCAGAAAAGGGTAAAATATTCAAACTATGTAAAATTTCATATTTAACATTTCAATTTATTCCAACTAACATGATCTTGTAATATTTTTTCTCTTTGAATCTTGTTAACCCAGCTTCACCACACCACCACTTCATGACTTGACCACCAAGACTAACCTTCCCTCATCCTCTACCGATGCTTGCAAACAGCTACCAGCCAATCAGTCAGCCAGTTTAGCACAGTCAGTGTACCATATCTTCTTTTGGTTATCAAGATAGCCACTAACCAACCTCCAGTATTTGATGTGCTTTCCCATCTGTGAAACTGCTTCCTCGGGTGGCTCTTCTAGGGTGGTAACAGCTTTAGAAATTTCAAGTGTCTGTTGTTCATATTATCTTTACATACATAACTATGTATTCTAATTTCAATTGTTGCTGAAAACGATGTTCTTTTAACTATTTTCATTACTTACATTGGACAAATAGTAAGAATGTGTTCATACTGTATTTCTTTCCATCTTACTAACTTTAATATCAGTGAGCTGTGGAGGAACTTATCTAAATGCTTTTGGAAGGCACTTCATTAAAAAACAACAACTACAGAGGTTATCTTAATAAACATTCTAACTGAAATGTTTTGTAGGCATGCAGAAATATTTTTATACAAAAAAAAAGCAATATATTGGCTTCTTGAATATCAATGTTTTGGATCACTTGTAAATTGAATTTTGTTTTTGTTATAAAAATATATTGGTAATGTACATACCAAAAGAAAGGAAAATTTCTTCTGTGTGATTTTGAGAACTTTATTATAAGAAAATTTATTTACACAAGTTTTAATCTGAACTTTGTGGTTACAGCCTTTGAAGAAGTTGCTTGAAAATGCAATTTCACAAACAATGTGCAAGTTGTGCAATCACAAGACTTGTTACCAAGCCCACTGTAAAATTATTGTGCTTCAAATTAAAGCAGCTTTTGCCATTTTTTGTTTATAGATAAACAGGGTAAGGAAGATGCTACAGTGTAAAGTTAAAATAAAGAAAAATAACATTTTTTTGTAAACAACTCTTAATTTTCAAAACACCATTTAGAAAAGGTTAGTGTTATGTTTAAATATTTGAAGGAGTGTATAGTCGATATCTGAATTTTAGGTTTAGAAGTACAGTAAAACCTTGATTAATAAGCACAGCACCATAAGGGCAGGCCCTTTTAGTCATTATTTGCTATCTTATAACCAAGATAAATCTTGGAATAACAGGCATTTCTGTATTCTGAATTAAGTTCAGTTTCTTTAGTCTCATTCTCAATAAAGCAGTCAGTTATCTTTATATGCTTGTATGATATACCTCTAAATTTCAGATATCCCACCAGAAAGATGACCAATATTCTAACACTTGATGTGTTTTGAACCATATCCTGTAATAAATATTTTCACAGACTCAAAGAGCAGTTTTATTATTTTGTGAATTCTAATTTTAAACATTGTAGAATACATAAGCTGATAAATTCCACATGATATTCTTGGAATAAGTTGGCTTATTTGTGTGCATGGGCTTTGTTGGCTTTGTTGTTTTTGGTGGTATTGTATTATGGTGTTATCTAAACATTAATGACAAAGCACTGATTTGTTGCTTTATTTTCAGCATATTTCTGCTTCAATCACTGACAAAAAAATAAATGTGAAATGTTTAACAGATCAAACTCTGAAGAGAAGTACTTTGAAATTTTGTGACCAGTAATAGAGAGATCTGAGATCTTCTGTTGATAATACTCCATGTCTTGGCTACAACTTGCAAGCATCCATGTTCTTTTTATATCAAACAAAATGGGGCCTTAAAATTTAGTAGGGTCAGTGTGAAGTCCAGTTTTCTGTGGTTTATTTTTTATACTAAGAGCACCTTCTATAGAGAGCACTTGGAAGTGCCTTTAATATTGACATTCTACTGTATAGAACATTAAGTACGAAAATTTGAATGTAATAAATTAATAATCAGTTGGATAGGCACTAGTCATTTATGGTGTGGTGTGGAGGAGTATTTCAGAATATGGAAAAACATGGCAGCTGCTGGCACAATATTGTAGGTGGTCACAATGTTGATAATATTCTGTCATTGTATGTGTAATTTTGGACATGATTTTTTTCTTTTCCATGCTATTTGATTTTATATTTGAAAATATTCTTTTTGTGTTTGTTCTGGTACCGTCCATTTGTGAAAAAGTATACTTGGAGGTCATTTGTTAGTTGCAATTTTATTTGTGATTGGCAGCGTCATATATCTGTATTACCTCAATTAAGAACTTATGATGAGAAAGTAAAATAGATGGAAATATTAGTACGTAGTTACTTTTATGAAGTCTAATAACTGTACAACTACCTAGAATTATTTATGAATTAGACCATGACAAAACAATGTTTTGAGGAAAGCAAAAACCTTAACATCTTGAAATCAGTTAAAAATTGAAAATACATTTCCAGTTTTTAGTCTTTTTTATAATTATTTGTCTCCTTTAATGTCTGTTTCACATGTTAAAAACAAATCTACAAGGAAAACTAATTGTAGTATAAATTGTTTTTACTTGTATTTTTGTATCATCCAATTAAACAAAATAATCTGGGCTATTTTTAATAATTTTATCTTAAACAGTAGCATTAATTTGATTTATACCAAGGGTAAAAAAATAAGTTCAACTGAAAATAACCTCTAAGCAATTTGTACTTAATGTATTCTGGGCTGGATAATTCTTTTATTAGTTTTGTATCTAAAGGAGGAGGAAAACATGAAAGATCCCATTCGTATAGGAAATATGCTCATTTGTATCCATTTATTAATTGCAGTTAGGATAAGGGTAGCAAATGCAATATTGTAATGCATACTTAATGTTATAGTGATGTTTATAAATATTTTTATGACAGAAGGTGGAGTTTTTTGTAGTATTTGGATTATTTTGTCAAAAATGGATGAAAAAAAATGAAATACTGCATTCATTCTCTCAGCTAATTAACTTTTAAAACATGAACGATTCTCATTTCGTATCAGGTGAAATGCTCTATAGTAAAGTAAGTTTACTTGATGTCAGTTTAAAAGCATAAGGAAAGCAGAAAATAAAATGAACATTGCATAAGCTCTCTCATGAGAAAGTTTTATTTAAAACTTATGAAAATCGTCCATAAATACTTGATAATGTATGACTGGCACCTTCTTTTGTACAAGTGCTTCCCCTTCCCTGAACACTGAAAAATGTTAGTAAGAATGTCATAATCAAAGAATCCATTTTATTGGAACACAAAGAGAAGTGGCTTAAGTTTTATTTGATAACTACTATATTAAAATTTGGTTTTCTTGCAATTTTCTTCTGATGAGATTTCATTAGAAAATAAATGGTACTTTTAGTTATTGATGTTAATGAATTTTAATAAGATTGAGCTGGGTGTGCAGTGTATGAACTGTTAGCTTTCTATATGATAGTTTGTACATGTTGTAAATTTCAAGCTATCTCCTATAAAACAAAAAAAACACATTGAATAAGATACTTTTTTAGATACATTTCAACAGTAAGTTACTATTTTAATAAAAGCTAATTGCTGAAATGTTTTCTCTTTGAAGTAGAAACTACTGTAGGACTAAAAATTCTCTAAAGATATTTGTTGCTCATTCCATTTTATAAGCTAAGTTCATAAAGATGAAATGTACAAGCAGTGCACATTTTTTGGAAGATGTCTGATGAAGAGTAGCTAAAATGTTTTAATGCATAGTAAATGCAAAATTCCCTTAGTTGTCTTGTTCGTTTCTACAGAGATGCAATTGTTAATCAAAGTCTGACTGTATGATTAAAGTGATTAGTATTGTATTAAGATTTTCTAAATATTGCAAGCATCATCAGTAAAATTAAGGTATCATAACATGCAATAATACTTAAACTTTCTTAAATAATAATGTTTTAGAAAATCAAGTTTTGAAACAGTGATATGGAAGTTATTGAAAATACTTAACTTGGAAATCAGTTGTTTTCTTTTTGGGAAGGGGTAAGGCCAGACATTTTTGTGTTCTTTTTTTGTATTTTTGGATTAATTGTTATTTAATGAAAATTTTTAGAAACCTTTTACAAAATCTTCTGCATTTTTTATTTGTTGTTGCTGTTAACATAGTACTAGAAAAATGTTTGTTAAGAGGTGGTTGGTTTTGTGATCTGTTTAGCAGTGCCTTTCACAAAAAAATATTGCAACCCAATATTTGTGTTATTTTGTGCCATGGTGCAAGCTACAAGATATTCAGTAGAGCATTTAAATCAACTGCTCTTTGTGCCAAAGTGTATAATAAAATGAATTTCACCTGTCTGCTTTGTTTGTGAAAGGTAAGCTGTTTATCATTGCTCAGTGATGTAGAACTCTACATAAAAATGTATAATTTTTTACTTGAGATCATATTAGACAAAGTCACAAAATTTGTATTAGAAAAAGGTTTTCTTTGAAGAGGTACAATATGTTTTGCACTGTTAATATTGAATTTTTAAACCAGCATGTTTATTTTCACTTACAATATACAACATCAATTCTATCATCTTGTTTAAAAACATTCTCTTGACAGTAAAAACAATTACCTGTAAATGATAATGATCAGTTTTTATGTTTGTCATTGTATTTTATTACATTTTGTTTTAAATACTTTGTAATAAGTTGAAAATTTATTGAAATACAATATGTAAAGCTAATCTGTTAACTTGTTTGAGAATGCAACATAGAGAAAAAGTTAATTTATGCACAAGAGGGCAAATTCCCTGCTATGTTTAACAATAATGTGTACCACAAATTCATTTCATTGTTGGCTGTTAGTTTTGAAATGTTTAAGAGGAGAAATCTCAGTAAATTATAATGTACAATAGAGCTTTATTATCTCGCATCTGCCAAAGTTGGGCAGTGCCAAGAAATTTTGGATATAAAGGTGTTTTAGTATTTACTAGAGAAACTAACCACTTGTTAATGTTCTTAAGTACAGTATTTCTGCATCTATGACTATAGTATTTTTGAAGAATAATAAATGTTGTAAATGAACTTAAACTGTCTAAAAACATAAGTATAGTATTTTAAATGTGAATCACAGTACAATCATCTAATAACTGAAGCTCACCAGTAGGAAAGGATACAGTGTCACTGAACCATAAATGAGCATTTATATTTAGAAATTAAGTTTTATGTTACAAAGGCTTTCTGGATGCCTGATAACAAAGCTCTCACTCCACACTCAAGTTTTTATAAATGTCTTTAAAATATTTGACCTAAAATTTTTCAGAAAATTATTTTACACAATGTTTTCCCCCTTTGAAGATCAAAATACCTCTAGTTTTGTAGCTATTAAGTTTTAAATTGTGGATATTTTAAAACGATCAGGATCTTGTACTTAGATATTTACTTTCTGTAATAAACTGTTTTGTATTTGTGTTTGCATTGAGTTTATTGAATTTCCAGTAATTTCAGGGAAAGTTCTCAATACAATCAAACTATTCCAATGTAACAATAATGGCATAACAGAGAGGACAGTTTAAGACTTTATGTGATATTTATTATAAAAGTTTATTCAGTACTATTCTGCATGTAATGTTCATATAACTGATTAAGTAAATGGTTTTAATAAAAAGCTGTTATTTTGTTGCGACTCTTTCTTTATCTCTAATGTAATAATGTAAAAGCTGTTTAGTTTTGAAGTGGTTCTGAAATTTCTGCATCATGCAAAGTATTACGTAAACCAGGTACGATCTAAAAAGGATAAATTTGCTATTAAAGGACTGTCAACAAATGTGAAAAAAGAAGAAAAATAGCTTTACATATATAAAAGCGAGTGCCTCAAAAATTTAAATGCAGGTTCTCCCGAAAAGCTTTAAAGTTCTGTTTCCGGTATTTCTTGGATTGTTAATTTAACGTTGTCTGGTTTTAATATGGTGTAAATAATGTAAATTGATCAAGAAATAATGTAGGTTAATTGATGTATTTAATAGTGATATAAGTAAAAAAAAAAGTCACTTTAAGTGAACACTTCAGAAATATCTACCTCTAGGCAGAAGGCAACCAATGGGGTCTTACTAAAGATTTATGGTTGCACCCAAAATATTTTAGTTTAGTAATATTGTATGTTACTAAAATGTACTTCAGAATATCTTTATTTCTGTTGTAAGGAGTAATTCACACTGCTGATTCTTGGTATTTCATCTACTTTTCTAATATATTTATTGGAAGTTTCACATCAGTAATAAAAAATTTATCAAAGTGGGGCTCCCCGTTTGGAAATTCTGCGTGAGACCACAAATTTGCAAAACAAATTAGTATACATTTCTGAGTTTAAAAAAGAAAGTACAGTTTAACAGAAAAAGTCGTATGTTATATAATCGGAAACTCTACTCCAAACTAAAACTTCATGTTCCTAAATTTGATTAACACATACAGAGCGAAGAAACAGTTATTGATAGTATTTAAGAGGAAGGTCAAATATTTGTATATCGATGGGGTTCAGAGGGTGCATGCCATGACCTTTCACCGAGTTCGATTCATCATGATACATATATGATGTTAGGGTTATGAACTTCATTTTACCTTGCGTTGCTGACTTAAGGATAATTCATGGTAGAAGGGAAAATGAGAAAGTGCATTTTGGAGGTTGCAAAGATTACCGATTGTGCAAACTGTGGTACGGAAAGAAGTATGTGTTAACTACCACACAAACCTTGCCTCATGTTCTGATCTGTCTGAGACGCACTTAAGATTCATTCACAGTCGTTTCTTGAGTACAAATACTTTGTGCCATATATTTTTGTGTGTAAAACAGGCTGGCACATTTTACTTAAAACTTGTCTTATTAACTGCCAGTATATGTAGTAAATTTGAAGTTAGTCAAAATTCTTTCTAATATGATGTCGGTGTATTGGGTTAGTCAAGCAGCTCCGTCTTTTGTTCGTTAAAGCAATGAGAAATTGAAATAGCCCATGGATTATTTCGTATTTTTGCGAGCAACACAAGTAGGTTCTATATGCTTTGCAATTGCTATGTTTACATTTGCAGTTTTAATTCATTAGCCTAAAAAATTAAGGCATTTATTTTAAATACAAAAAAGAAACTCGAGATCAACTACTTTAATGACTTTATTACCCAAAATCACATCGAAATATCTTTGTTGCTGCTGTAAATGTGGAACTCAGTTTTATCTAGTTTTCCCTAAATATTTATTGGAAATTTCCATATATATTACAATCATTGGAATGATTGGAAAATCATATGTAAGGCTTACAATTCATTTATACTGTTAATATAAAATTCTCTTATTTCTACACAAGTGCGCAACTGATTTGTTTTATGAACATTGGATTAGTTGACTATATTTAATATATGTATTCATATATATTAGAATAGTTGCATCTTATCAACACTCAATTAAGAGGACGTATTTTAATCCCATAATTATGAGTTTGAAGTATTCGTAAGTGTATATGAACTAGTTCTCCTAAATATCATATTAATCTCGAATTCTATTCAGACCCTTTTGTGCACTTCAACCAATTCTTCAATTTCTGTTATAAGTGTGTGTCTATATATATAAAATTAGAATAGTTGCATATTGTCAGAACTTACAAGTGAACAAACACCATCTCTTACTAAGTAATAAAGTGAATTACTAAAATAATGGCTATGATAGAAAGTTGCATATGCACATTATGGTTTAGGACAGTGGTATTTTTCGGATTTTTCTCGTGGTAGACGGTTATGTCTTGCTGGTTCCAGGAATGTGGGATACCAAATTACAAAGTACGCGGGTTTTTCTCTAAAATCTCCTAGTGAGGAGAAAAAGTGAAGTCACTGAAGGTGTAGAAGGACGATGTTTATTTACAAATAACAGAAACGCAATTATAAACTGTTAAACAAGGCAACACGACATGCCGCCGAGTTCAGGGTAAACCTTTAGTAACAGGGATTGATTGGTGAAAGGTCTAGCATGCTCGGTGCATTTATTGGTACAGCTTTATTATTCTTGCGAAAATTGTTTTTTCACATCATTTAGCAAAACAGAGTAACAAGGACATTAAATACTATTGTGTTCCAGAGAAGAAAACCTATATAGAATAATTTTGAAAAAAATGCCTGAATTCATTAATAACATGGTTCGGATCCCTGTCACACCAAACATGCTCGCCCTTCACCCGTGGGGGCGTTATAATGTGACGTTCAGTCCCACTATTCGTTGGTAAAGGAGTATACCAAGAGTTGGCGGTGGGTGGTGATGACTAGCCGCCTTCCCCTGGTCTTACACTGTTAAATTAGGGATGGCTAGCGCAGATAGCCCACGTGTAGCTTTGCGCGAAATTCAAGACAAATATTATTTGTTATTTCAAGACAAATGTTATTTCTTCATGGGGCGTTATAAGTTCTTCTTCATCCTTCTTAGCATATTCCAGATTATAAATTTTGTTTCCTCTGGAGACTGTACAACATTTTATCCATCTTTACACTGCTGAGTGGTTTGATCTGTAGTCAAAGCATTGACCCGCGTATTTTAGTTGGTGTTTTTTTTTGTTGTTTTTTTACGTTCTTCTAAACTTCTTGGTTATGTGCCTTGTAGCCATCACGTTTAGAAAAGGGATTTTTGTTTTCTTCTCGTTTTATTGTGAATTGTGGATGCATTCCAATTCCACTAGTAATATACTTTTACCATCAATATTACTACCAGGGGTTAACGATTAATTAACTTTACCATTGAATATCAATTAGTTTTGTAACAATAAGGTAACTTTAACACTAAGTCTGAATTAATAATAAAATAATCCTAATTATGGAAAGTATTTCTAAATATTAATATTTATGAGAGAATTCCAACAATGCCTATGTAACCGTAAGAAACTAACAATTGTGATAATAAACGTTACAAACATTATATAGTATTATGACGATTATGAAAGTCTAGTAAAGTTCTAACCATAGGATAACTGTCTACAAATATTGCGTTATTAGTGAGTTTCAATAAAGCCTAGGGAATAGTTTAACGCACAATTTTAATATATTGATAAGTTGTTGTTTTGAATTAAACACAAAGCTACACAAGGGGCTATCTGTGCTCTGCCAACCACGGGTATCAAAACCCAGTTTTTAGCGTTTAAAGTCCGCAGACATACCGCTGAGCCACTGGGGGGGAATATATTGATAAGAAGTTTATAAATTTAAATCTAACTTGATTAAAGAAATTTGTTTTCGTGAGTATTAAAGGAAAAAGTTACACTATGGAGTCCCGAGATAACAAAGGACTTCAGCTCGAAAGTAACCCAGTGACTAGTATTGGTACTCTTTTTTTTTTTTAATTTTTAAAAATATACCGTTTCTGAATGTATTTGTGATATTGTTTGTAGTATAGATCTTGTGCTTTTGCTAAAAAAGTTTAATTAAAACTAACAGTTTTGCTTATTCTGTCAAGTGTTGTTTTCAGAAGTGTGCTTCTGAATTTTCAAACAAACGTGTTACTGCCACACCCCTTTTTTACAAAGGGAAAAAGATTCAAAAACTGTTCTCAGTGGGAATGTATAAGCTTGTTTACTCAGGCTGTGTGTATATTTGCTTGTAGCAAAGCCTAATCAGGCTGTCTGCTGAGCCCACCGAGGGGAATCGAAACCCTGATTTTAGCGTTGTAAATCCGTAGATTTACCGCTGTACTAGTGGGGGATGTACTTAGACTGAAAAGAAGAGATATATAGGATGATGTTCAAAAACTGAGAAGAATCCCCCTAAAGTTTTAGGTCGTAGTGGTGTAGTAACAAATATTCTGCTTTAAAATTTCTTAATCATTCTAAAATACCATACCTTCAGCCTGATTGGTCAGGGGGCTTGCTCTACTGTGACTCATCAGAAATTTCACTGTAATCCGGTGGGCTTATCTGCCTCATGGGTATAACACAACACAAAACACATCAACAACAATAACTTTGTTTGTATAAAAGGACTATCTATACACCTCCATCATTAGATTTTAACTAATAACCAAGAGGGAAGCAACTAGTCAATAGCACCCACCGTCAACTTTAGAATTACTCTTGGCTGACGATGTATTAGGATATGACTGTCACTGTTAAGAGAGCAGCTCTTAAGAGAGGTGGTTTTGTCTTGTCATAGATACAATATTACAAATTCATATTATTCAGGGCTGAGTGTAGCTTACTGTTTTCCTTGTTCGACTGTGAAGTTTATGTTTCGTTGAGAAATGACAAGACAAAACCACCATTGTAATATAATACCTTTACTTTATTCTCATAAAGAAGAATAGTCAACTGTTCGGAAACGTTCGAGTTTGATTTTTTTAATTCATTACATCATTTATGTCTAGTTCTGTGCGTTAACTTTTGTTAGAATTAATAAACCACTCATGTTAATTCGTTATGTCAGTTAGGCGTCTAGTGATCAGTCATGTGGTGAGTAGTGCAAATAACTGGTCATTCAGCTAATACTATGTATAATTACTTTAAAATCATTTATCATTTACATGTGAGTGACAGGATTCAAAGTACACCAAATTATTTTTAAACCATGGTTAAACGTCTTTGAAAGTATTTCGATGTCTTTAGTTATAGCGTGATTCAAAAGTACTATATATACAACCGATGTACAAACAGAGGATATGCGTATCGTATCGAGACCCAACAGTCGCGTTTACTATTGTAGTAAGTATTTTAAGAACATGATACCATGCATCTTTGTTTCCAAAAAGCCTCACGTATGGTTATCCAGAAACTCGCCAAATCGAGATGAAAGAATTAACTCTTTGAATAGATGTGCGTTAGTACATTGTTTCCAGAAAATAATTCCTGTCTTTTCTTTATTGCATTGCGAAGAAATAACTTTAAAATATCCTTAAGAATATATAAAATGTACCATTAAAATAGAAAAAATACGTATTTTTCCATCATCGAAATACCAATTACCAACATTTTTATCAGCTAATATTGAATAAGGCGAAACTTTCTTCTATTAACGCTATCAGAACATGTATGTGTTTTAACTATTATAGTGATTTTATTCACTCATGTAATATATCTTAGGATTTATGTATAGCAGTATGTATCGCGTCGCAAACCTTCAATCAATACCTGTCTCCATGTGCGTTATTCTTGTAGAGAGTCATTCACAACAGGCTGTTGCAATTCTATTCGCTCTGTCTCAAAGCACTGTAAGAAAAATCCTGCTTCCAAACATACAGTACAATTGTTCAATACACCTGCAAAAGGTATACCATTATTCACAACACGAAAGTACGCGACTTCTATAATTGAGTGTAGATTTCCACAATAACAGAGTATCTGCTTCGATACTGATTCATATGTTTACAGCTAGTTACGGCTGGCTATCATGTCAGTTCACAGATGATTATAAACAGATTTTTCAAAACTTATACGCCAAATATCCAAAAAGGTAGATTCCATTTACAAGAAGGCACAAAACACTCACTTGTGGTGGTGTCAAAACATTTTCAATGTTATTATTTTGACAACTGAATCACGCTTCACACCAGTTAACAGGTTTTTACAAAATGGAGAAACTTGCACATTACTGGACTTAAAGTCTTAGATGTCACATCAGATACAATCCAATCAAGTTTCTCCAGATATTTTAAAGATATCCAGATATTGTTGTGGGGAACTGATATCTCTGTCCTTTGCAGAAAGATGTTGCAATGGAAATTGTGGTGTAGGTTAATTGTTATCATGTCTATAAAGATGTGCACAATATGGAGAAAGCATTTTTAAGAGGAGCATGTGACCTAAAATATCGTTCTTATAAAGTGGGGTTAACCTTTGGAACTGAGTTAAATTTGGGAAACATATGAATGTTATAACTTTTAGCTTTACATTATTTGACAGCCTCGCTATACACATCCTTCTTTTTGGAAATATATTTTATGTAGCTATGGCGATATTGCATTTTAGAGTGGTTAGAAATTCATCATTAACCAAAGATATGAGTTCTAACTTTCACCCGTGGAGCCACAGCTTTGCAATGATTCGCCACTGCATTGCTACGTACAAGTCAATCAAATAATGTGGTTTAACCCTCTGTGCAAGAGGCACGGAGATAGAAAAAATACTAACACAAGCTCCAATGATTTATTGTTGTTTAAAATGTCTTTATGATATCTTCTTCATCTTTCCATTCAAGTCAACATTGGTTTTGAAAGGTGATATACGAATTCTACGACACAATCCCTTCCACAAATATGTGGAAAAATGTATATGATACTCTGAAAAGTTCGTTTAAACCAGTATTAGAAGTTTAAATAACTTATAAACTATGCAAGTAATCTACAAGGAATTGTCTGGATTCATTTTTGAATTCCGTTCAAGGTTTATAAACTTAAAATAATATTTGCATGTGAGCTGAAATAAATTTTTATATAAAAAACTGTTGTAATTTTTCTCATTACACATGATTCAATTTATCAGCATATGAATTTTTACCGCTGTTTTATTTTATCTGTTTAAGTGCAAATCTGCACAGTGGGTTGGCTGAAATGTTAGCGAAAAAATCTATACTTGAATTTTAGCTTTCTAAACTCAACCGGGTTCAAGAAGAGGATTTTTACAGACTTTGCATATTTAGAATAAATAAGAAAGTAGTAACACATTTTAGTGATAACCATCCAAAAGTTATCAAACCAATTATGAAATACAACCTACATGAATCAACACTGACTTTCATGCAATATTTTTATAAGTCCATGCGGTGAAAAGCTTCACTTGATGAAGATCAAACAGTAAACAGGAAATTTATATTTACAATAAATATTCAACACGATATCGTATCTTAGTTATCATTTCAAGGAATATACTGAATAATTAGAAAAACACGTGAGAGTTAAACGTAGAGTTTTCTGCTTTTTAGATACCTTTATCTCGCAGCTTAATTTTAAGCTTTCCCTTTCTTTTATCTTAATTGAACAGACTTACTGTGTATTAATTGTGGTAACTAAAAGGAAAGGAGGCTATCAGTTTCCTTACTTCATCGTGCATGGAAATAATTAGGCAACTAAATTCTCTATTTGATGCAACTGACAACTTGGCCACAAGTCTTAATAGTATCGAGCCTAGTCAATCGATATTACAGTAATGACGAAGACTCGTTTTAAACCCTCAGCTTCCTTTGTGAAATTTAACTAATAAGTGGCACGAGGTCACTAAGAAATCATTTTTTCCAATCAATCACTGTCGGTATAAATGAGCCACGTGGGATTAGAAGGAGTATTGTATCGCTTAAGCTTTGAAGTTAGGGGTATTAGGAACTAATGGAAGATCTTTTAAAGTAACTTAAAAGTAACTTTTAAAATAAAAAAGTTATTTTTTAGTTTACGAAAGATAACTGTGCTGTATGTATAGCCAACAGCTAGTAGATGGAAGTCTACCGTTTTTAAGGAAGTATATTTTTAAACTAATATATCATCAAATAATGTTTATATATTTTTAGTTTCTTCTTTGTGAAAAACTGAACTCTTATCACTGTAAGGGATATTTATGTTTACCACTCTGAATATCTTCTATTAATAGCAAAGTCATCTTATTCTAAACAAGGTAATACATACAGTCAAATTAATTATATGTGGAAACAATTTAAGTAAGAATGATTTATTAACTGAGTTGTAGTAGAATTTAATCTTCCGATATGTTAAAAAAATACAAACGGGTACTAGCCATTTCATACAACGAAAGCTAGGACTTTAAGTATAAAAACTAAAAACAACTTGTACTTTGTGTTTACATTGTTTAGGAAAAATATGTCACGTTTAAATGTTTTTAATTTATAATGTATTTTTTTGTCTTATGGGTAAAATAATTTATTTATTTTGGAAAGCGTCTTGTGTTTCAAAATTTCAAATGTTCTTTCTTCCTAAGACTTGTCTAAATTTACTTAATGCATCATTCAAATTGATGGACCCTAGTGGCTAGCAAAAGTCTGAAGGGTTATGACGCTAAACACTGAGTTTCAATACCCATGAAAGACACAACACAGATAGCCAGTTGCATAGCTTTGTGCTTAATAACAAACAGGTAAACGGAAAATCAGTCATGAGAACTTACGGATTCATTTTGTTTATTTACACAGATTTTTTTTTTATTAAACAAAATGATATAAGTTGATATATAAAAACGATATACAATTAATGAAACATATCGTTTAATAAATTTGATAGTTGTGAAAATGTGCCCGGCATGGCCAAGCATGTTAAGGAGTGCGACTCGTAATCTGAGGGTCGCGGGTTCGCATCCCCGTCGCGCCAAACATGCTCGCCCTTTCAGCCGTGGGGGCGTTATAATGTGACGGTCAATCCCACTATTCGTTGGTAAAAGAGTAGCCCAAGAGTTGGCGGTGAGTGGTGATGACTAGCTGCCTTCCTTCTAGTCTTACACTGCTAAATTAGGGACGGCTAGCAGAGATATCCCTCGAGTAGCTTTGTGCGAAATTCAAAAACAAACTTTTGAAAATAAAACAAAGACAATCATCGTTTTTGAAATCTCAAATGTATGAAGTATTAACTGAAACTGATGAATTTTAAAGCCAATTTTGAACCATGAGGACTCCTGTTTAAAATTGATCTGCTCTAGAATAGAGTTGGGGGGATCTATTGAGGAGTTAAAGATTGTAAAGGTAATTAATAGTGTTGATGCTTTTTTTTCCAAGTTAACGTATTATTCTTATGAGAATAATAAGACTAGATGACCCAAATATAACTTTTAGCAGAGTACGAGTCATCTTAAGCTAAGATATCTTTATTTCTCTAACAGGGTATTTAGACTTTGGAATAGGTTGCTTCAGATGTTGTAGAGGCAGTAAATTTAAGTGAGTTTAAGAGAAAGCTTGATAGGTATATGAATGATAAGGGCTGACTTAAACATTTTTCAAAATGTATTTATTAATAATTTCAGTTTAGTTTGGAGAACGGAATAGCCGAGATGGTCCAATAGATCCCATGTCGTCTTAAAACGTTAAGGCTTGTTATAGGTGCTTTAGTTGTCAAATGCATCTGCTAATTCAGTATGGTAAGAAGTATGAATCATACCCTTTTCTACAAAACTTTTCAAATTATAATATTGAACACAAATTATTTTTCTCAAATCTTTTGTTTTTTATATCCCATTTTCAACTTGCAAATCCCTAAAAACACATATTTCTAAAAGCACCATGAGGACTAAAATTGTGAACTATTTTTATTGTAAAGTATAAGATATAGTTAAGAATCATTAAAATTTTTACTAACGAGTAAAATTCATGATTTGTCTTTATCTTACCGTAATGTACAAATTATAGAAATTAAATCGAAGGATCATTTTTCTCGCTGAGATTAAAATTAGTATTTTTTTTTTTTCATAACTTACAGATTCAAAAAATCTCTTGTTGAAAGTTATAAATGATATCAAGGTGTTACGTAATTTAATTCTTACTTTATGTTACTTAAACTCATGTAAAGTTGAAAACATACATAGTGACTAAAATTATAAGTTTAAGAAACAAAATATCATTTTTGGGTTCTGCGATCAAAACCCCAAAATAACATCAAATAACAAATAACATTCATAAACCTCAACCAAGAAAGTGAACTAAACTAAAAGAGTTAATTTTATTAACAATCTTACTGAATATAAGAATTATTTCTAAGAATTATCTACAGAATCATCGTCAAAATAGTAAAAATATAAAATATTTAGTGGTCACATAGTTAACTTCAGTTCATTATCGAGCAACAAACCTGGTGAAAAAGATAATTTGGTTAAAAACACTTTCCGGAAACATTTATATACATGTATTTGGCATGATGCCGAAAACTTTAATTGGTGGTTCTAATAGTAATGTGACTTAATTATTTTCTTTACTACAGTCTAAAATATACTGCATTTAAATTCATTATTGTTTTATGAATAGTTTATCAGTGTACATCAAACAAAGAATAGGAACATAGAAAGTTATTTGAAGATGTAAGTTGGACTAAATTTAGAAGTTGTTTGTTTTTTGAATTTTGCGCAACGCTACATGAGGGCTATCTGCGCTAGCCGTTCCTAATTTAGCACTGTAATACTAGAGGGAAGGCAGCTAGTCATCACTATCCACTGTCAACTTTTGGGCAACTTTTTTACCAACGAATAGTGGGATTGATCATATCATTTTGCGCCCCTATGGATGAAGAGCAAACATGTTTGGTGTGACAGGAATTCGAAACCACGACCTTCAGATTACGAGTCGAGCGCCTTAGTCACATGACCATGCCGGACCTTAGAATTTGTTTTCAAAATAATATTTGATTTTCGGATGGTGAATACTATGCTGTTGCTTGACGTCAAGCACAAAGCTACTCAACGGATTATTAGTGCTCTTCCCACGAAGGATATCGAAATGCGGTTTCTGGTATGGTAAGTCCGTAGACATACCCCTATACCACTGAGGGTGGAGGGGGAGAAATACGAAATGAAGATATTGATTATATTGTTGGGTAGGCTGGAGTGGTTCACAATCTGGGAGAGTTATGTACTATTTATATCACTTTGTTACCTCATTTATTCTATTTTAGACTGACAAATGATAGTGGAAAATTCGCTATTAATCCCATGCTTGCTTCTCCTTGTAGGGTTTTTGGTTTCATAGACCAGTGAGGGTTAGGCTCGCTTGGATCCGTTTCTCCTGTATTCATTCAATAAATTATTTGTCTTTTTGGTTTGAATTTCACGCAAAATTATTGGAAGACTACCTGCGTTAGCCATCTCGACTTTAGCACTTATAGAATAGAGGGAAGTTAGCTGGCCAGCACTATATACCTTCATAGAATAGCAGAATTGACAATCGTATTATAACGTTCCACGGCTGAAATGACGAGCATTGTTGGAGTGAAAGATTCGAGCCCGCCTGCAAAAGATTGCGAGTCGAACTCCCTGACTAATAGGTCATACTAGACTCGATACGATTTGCAAGGAATAAATTTTTGTAGTTGTACGGATCAGAACCATTTTAATTCTAAATAATGAAATTTAGCGTGATTAAATTCAAGCAAAGTATTCAGTAACAATCAATACGTTGGTGGATGGAGAATGGAACTTATTTGAAGGTTTATATAAAGTTGTTTCAAAATGAAATTAATTATAACAATGCTAAAATATGGTATCAACTAAGTAACTTACAAACGACTAATAGAACTGTTGCACGCAATAGAAATCACATTTGTAGTTATTTTTTGAATTAACAGATGATCGATGCATTCTACTTCATGCTTCCAGTTAGCCGACGGATGACGTCACCAGGAACAGTTGCTCATTCCTTCAAAATGCCTTATCTCAGCTCTTTTCTATTGGTCGGTGAACTACTTTGCATTTTTTTTATATAGATTTTTTGGAGGTGTTATATAGGAAACAAGTCAGGAGAACAAGCTCGCTATGGCAGAACAGTCATATTGTTGGTTTGAATTATTTGTTGTACCACTTTTGCCTTGTAAGATTTCGAGTTGTCATGCCAGAACAAACTGCGTAAGGTCATAAGGTTTCATCCCTAATACGCTGACTGGTGTGATTACCATTGATCACAATACGTGGGGTTCTTTGGTTGCCATAAATTTTTCCTTCCGTTATGATGCTCCTTCCCTCACATGGTTCTGTTTTATGATCCTAATCGGCGATACATACGATTTTTGTCATCAGCAATTTATAACGAAGACATGTCTTCGTCTGAGGACAGACTCTATGCCAGTTTGTAAACACGCAATGTTAAAGGATACCTCTCACACCTACGCCTACGAAAACGATGTTCACTAGTCACCATTGCTCACCTGTAGGGTTCGTAGACGCGAATATCCGCAGTTTTAAGTCGCCTGGTCATGATGTGTTGCTAACTGCATGACCTAGTGAATTTGCCACTGAAAACAACACTGTAAGAAACCATTCTCTCAGATGCTGTATCTGTAGATAGCGACCTTGTTGAGGAATAGTCCTAAAAAGCCTGCCTATCGTAGATTTGTCTGATGTCTGAAAAGTCTATCCGAGTCGCCTCAACAATTTTATTATAATAACTTTTAAACATTCCAAATTTCTTGCAACCACTTATAATCACCCCCCATCTACAGCATCTAGACTGTTTTTTCTCGTTGTTTACTATACGTTGTGGTATTTTTTGGGTGATTTCAATCTCCACCGATTGTTCTATAATATGCAAATTGGTAAATGCATATTCACTAATTTGCAAAAGTTTTGTTCGCATACGATGTTTCATACTCATAATAAACACAGCCTACACTGAGGTTCATACCACAAACTTAACAGAAGTGTTTCAGCTTCAAGTTATAGTATATTCCCCTGGTGTACTTTCTTTTGCTCATTATTGTATTACGTCAGATATGGTATATGTAATAAATTAATCTATGTAGTAATGCCTAATTGTATAAATCTATAAATACTTGATTTTTTAACTCCAACCACACTTTTCGACAAAACGACTTGCTCCAGACCTCTCAAAGAATATGAAAAAAAATCTAAGTGTGGTGAGAGGACTCTTAAAAAAGTATTTTTTATGGAATCTGTGGCTTAATTGAATAACCTTATTTGAAATTAGGTGCTAACATATAAAGAACCATTGGAAAAAATAACTTAATTTAAGATTTTTGGGGTCTTCAAATTTAAACATCCTAGTAGAGTTTTAAGATTGATGATATCGATTTATAAAAAAACTTGCATATAAATATTTAGACTTTCAAAACGTTTACACTGAGTTTCAACTAATAAATAACTGTTTGGATTTACTTAAAAATTGTTACAAAAGTGTAAATGGTAAGTTAAAACGAAATCTACAAAATATTTCCATATTTGTCGTTTTCTGTGAGTTTTTACAGGTAATTTTCAATGACAGAAAAGGTACACAGTAGTGATTTGTGCATAAGTAAATCTAATTTTGAATTTATGTTCCACTGTTAACTTTTGGGCAACTTTTGTCTGATTGAATAATGTGGTTTGACTCTCACTATTATTGTGCCCATGACCCCAAAATAAGCCCGGCATGGCCATGTAGTTAAGGCGCTCGACTCGTAATCCAAGGGTCGCGGTTTCGAATCCCTGTCGCACCAAACATGCTCGCCTTTTCAGCCATGGGGACGTTTTACTGTTACAATGAAACCCACTATTTGTTGGTAAAAGAGTCACCCAAGAGTGTGCGGTGGATGGTAATGACTAGCTGCCTTCCCTTTAGTATTACACTGCTAAATTAGGGACGGTTATCGAAGATAGCCCTGGTGTAGCTTTGCGCGAAATTAAAAAAAAGACTAAAGTGTGGATACGATTTTTTAGGACAGGATGCAAACCATGAATCCCTGAGTCCACAGTTTCAGCATGCTAACCACTAGGGTACATTCAATTTCTGTTTAATGTGGTTGTAGTTATTAGAGCCAAGGATGTAAACTCTTTGAATCATTAATGTTACTATATACTTAAACCCCGTTATTGGTAAGTGTAGGAATAATTTGAAAAATAGAAAATTATACAGGGTTCACTTGTAGTTGATACAAACTTTAATTAATATCTAAGATACAAATTCCCCGTTGGTAAGTTTTAATGTATCCAATTTTAGTATCAGAACTAAACAAATGAGAAACGCTATTTTTTTAAATAATTTAAGAAAACTCATTTTTGAAAGGATGAAATAGGTAATGAATTATGTTTACTTTTCTGGTTTAGAATTTCATAATTACAAAAACAGGTGCAATGTTTTATTTCAATATAAAATATGGTTGCAATATTTGGAAGCCATCTTAGTTTTAGATTTCTTTATGGTGTTAAGGTGGAAGGATGTTAAAACTAAATTCACCGTAGAGGAGAGAAGTTAAAAAAGTTCTATATCAGTAAGCAAAGGCTTTCTCTAGTGATTCATACAGTGGTATCTAAACGAAATAAATGAGATAATTGATAGAATTAATTACCTTATGATGCTTTCTATTGAGTGTGTGTTACTGTTTTGTTGGCATATACCAACGTTCATATTGAGTGAAGTTTAAAGCATCCCGCAATATTAATTTATAAATACTTTTTATATAAATTATGGATAATGTATAATAGAACGCTATAAACAAGAAAGGTATTAATTTACACAGATTCTAGAATTATTATTTAATGATTAGACAATAACCACGTTTTCAGTTACTAATCAATTTATACACAAAGTGTAAACCTGGCATACGTTTTCTAGTTTTTAAAGGATTAAATGTAAGAAGAGATATCCAGTTATACTTTAGATTTCAACTGGTTTTCAGAAATCCCTTGTCAGTTAAACTGCACAACTAACAAAATAAAATGAAATGAAGGAGAAAACAGTTACTGTTTCCATCGGTTTTTTCCTCTCCTTGTTATCTTCATTTTTGTAACTATCACTCAGAAACAATTATAATTTGCTGAAAAAGCAATGTTATGGGATAATTCGGAAAAGTGTTCTTAACAAGAGAGGTGGAAATTTAATTTTTATTTATTTATAAATGTTACAATAGGTGTTTGAATTAAGGAAATAAATGTTAAAGAGTTGAAATAAGAGGATAAATAACTGAAATTAATGCACAAGAAGAAGATAAGCAATGGGATTATTTCTATAATATGGAATTTTCATAAAATCGTATAAAATTGTATTAGAATTACATGTTGAAAATACAGTAAGAATCATACAAAGTCATCCAGAAGCAAATTTTAATAAGCCAACATATTATTGGAATAATGAAACCATAACTTCATATCGTTTACGTTTCTCAGAAATTTCTTTTATCATCTTATCTTACAATTGGACATTAAGAGAAATTTCTATTTTTCACTTTTGTTTTTATTTTTAGTATATGCTGTCCATCAGTTAGCAGCTTTCCATTTCAAACGAGCCTGAAGTGAAATTTTCATGAACACTTTCTTCACTAATTACTCTATTTTCCAAGCTTCTATTTTACTTATCATTTTCTTATTTCTTTGTTTAAATGCAAATTGCTTAATATGCTAACTGCGGGGATCGAGCTGCCAAATTGTAGCGTTTACAGCCCTCTTGCTGACTTCTGAGCTAAAGGGAAAACATTTAGCTGTCCTCGCGTTAAGTGATAATTAGTGTCTAAAAATGTAATTACTTCCATTTCAGTACAAATCTAGATGTTCTTTGCAAAAATGCGTGAATGAGTATTTCAATATGATTATAGTTTTTATTTATACTAAACTATTTAATGTTTAGTATTATTGAGTAAATAACTGAGGAATATATATTGAGAAGACTTTTTATGATTTTTGAATTTAAGGAAATGGTATTTGAAAGAGGTTTGCACCAATAAATTGGTAAATAATTGAAACATATCTAAATAAATAAAATCAAATAATGCTTCATCAACGAAAGAAATTTGAGTAATATTCCGAGTTGGTAAATGTAAAACTATTTAAAAAATAGTTGTAAAATATATTTTAAAAGTCAATAAGATATGCATTTTTATATATGTGTTGTTGTAGCCTTAGTTTCTTTTAAAATCTAGATATTTCCACATATTTGTATTATGTTTAACCGAAAAAAAATTCGTGTTATGTGTTGGGTGTGACCTTTATGTTTGGGACGTTTCCCAATATTTAAGAAACAATCGACCCTTATATACAAAACGAGTTAGGTCAGAGTACATTATATAGTTTGTTACTCACGTACTGAATAACGATTGCGTGATTTAGTTAGGCTGTATGTTACTACAATCTAATACTTATAATAATGTGGATACTGAGTTTATATTTAGATCAGGGTCGTAGTTCCTGGGGGGATGGGATATATAACCCCCTTCGTTTTAGGTGGGGGGTACATATGTGCATACAATCGTACCCCCTACAGTTTGGTCTGTTGAATTGTTTTATTGCATCACAGGCCTACAAATTGTGTGTTTGTTCTTGTGATTCTCGTGTTCTTACAAATCGAATTATATTAGGTTGAGGAATAATTCGTGAGCGTTTTTAAATAATTTCATTCAAGCATTACATGCAAGACTATACAATACTTCAATGCATGAACACATTACACCCAAAACATTTATTATGATACTTTATTTCATGTAATACCTAGGTATATAGTATGCATTGTTTTAAACGAAATTGCAAGAAATTAAATGCGAAAAGCAGATGGTGTCGAAAATGCTCGATTTTGCCCACTTGACATTTCATTTAATGAGCTGAAAATGAAAGCAAAAATTAAAGACATATGAAAATCAAACACACCATCTATTAGAGCAAAAAATTATCTACCAAATGACATGAAATATTTTGCGAAAGCGTTTCATTTATGAATATATTTTTTTAACTTGAAAAAACGCTCACGAATTATTCCTCAACCCAATATAATTAGGCCTAGATGTAGGCTTTTTTAGTAGCCGAAATGTACATCTTTAATATAGGCGTGCTTCTAAGCTTTTCGATCTAAGCGATTGTTCGTAAGTATCAGTCAGTTGGCCTAAGAAAACATGCAAGTATCGTGGCAACAAGATTACTCTGTGACTGCATGTTTACCACTTTCAGGTTCGCGTAATCAGAGATTACCAATTTGAAAATTGAACAGTCCACATAAGTGGTTGCCAAAATCATTCCCCCATCGGGTGTAAAAAAATCTACGCCCCTGACTTAGACAAAATTCTGTTTAGACCTTTAATTATAAAATTATTGTTTAACGTCAGTTATGCTAACTGTAGAACTTGAAGAAATAAAATGTTTTTGTTATCGTCAAGTGTACTCTAGCTTGTATTATCATTTTCATCGAATAATCCAAAATAATCCATCCAACAATAAAATTATTTGACTTTACAGCAATACGGTACATTAAGTCTTAGGCGTGTAATGTCTAAGATGACGAATCAAGTTACATTGTTTGATAACATATGAGACGTTATATCACAAAATACGATTCACATTATTAGCACATTTATTGTGATATTATCTATAGTATAAATTAATGGAGCATCTTAGCTACCTTAAAAGTTATATAAACTCTAACTGTATAGAAGTACAGAATTTAGTAATCTCTAGGTAAAAGATAACGTGCTAGTTAGCAAAGACGTTATATCTTGATAGGCAGTAAGAAAGCGATAATTTAATATTTAGTAAGGCAGTTTATTTAGTTAAGTTTCGATGTGTGTAAACATTATAAATACATGGAACAAAAGAACATAGAAATAATTTTTAACGTGTCAAGTTTGACCTAAGAAAGCAACTCTAGTGTGAGAATAAGTTTATTCATGGTTCGCGTTCCGACTTTATAGCCTTTGGAATATTATTATAGTGATGGTCATTTCCCACTATACGGTCAGACAAGAGTAGCTCAAAAGTCGATGGTAGGTACTATTTACTATTTATTGTTTTTCTAATCTATCAGTTCAAGATTATGGTTGGCTATTGCATGCATTGATAATCCTATGTGTAGATTTGGGCCAAATTTCGAAGACAAATAATAATTTTTCAAGTTTCTTTCAAGTAATATATCTATAGAAAAAATGCTATGTCGTTATTAGTATTTTTCACTCTTTCTTGTTATTTTGGAGAAAGAAAAACTCACAAATAAGATGTTTTCTTACGGGAAGAGTGGCTGTGGAAGAACCATATAATTCTTAATGATACATTAGCTTTGTTTTGCAGTGTCACCCAGGGCAAAGCCCTAATGTCTTCTATAAATCTTTATACGTCGTATTGTAACAATGCCTTGCCAAATGAAAGCAACTGTTTGATTACTCGGTTTCTGGCTCACTTTGTTTCTTTCGGTTGAGTTCGTCTATTAGTAACAGAAAAGTTTTTTTTCTTTTTACTGATAAAACTATGTATCGATCCGTAACAGTTCGAAATAATTTCTCTCTAGGTTGCAGTAAAAATAAAATAAATTTAAGCGAGTTTTTGGGATAAAGGTGAAGCAGTTAGCGATGAGTCTGTAGCAGAGACATACAGCTTCCTCTTCACACTTGTTTTAGTGCTAAAATAGAATTTGTAAATGATCAAGTTGTTTTGATATCTATAGAGATATAGAAAACAAACAAACAAAACTGAATGCCTGTTTCGTACAGCCTTGTATGGTTCTAGCAGATTTTATTATGTACTTTGTTATCTTTCTCGGTCCGGCATGGCCAAGCGTGTTAAGGGGTGCGACTCGTAATCTGAGGGTCGCGGGTTCGCATCCCCGGCCCGCCAAACATGCTCGCCCTTTCAGTCGTGGGGGCTTTATAATGTGACGGTCAATCCCACTATTCGTTGGTAAAAAAGTAGGCCAAGAGTTGGCGGTGGGTGGTGATGACTAGCTGCCTTCCCTCTAGTCTTACACTGCTAAATTAGGGACGGCTAGCACAGATAGCCCTCGAGTAGTTTTGTGCGAAATTAAAAAAACAAAACAAAACAATTGTTATCTTTTTCTATGACTTCATAAAAAATAAATACATATACTTTTCGATATCCGTTATACACGAATCTTTAAAGCTGCTAAAACCTTTGAGCTGTAGTTAAACGCTTAAAATATAAAACAATAGTTTTAAAACAGTAATTTATCGAGCATAATAATATAATAATACATTTATTAGATTAGGAACATTAAAAAAACATTACAAAATTACTAATATTTTATAATGCTATTTTTTTTTGTAGATTATCAGTATACAACTTTATGGGCGTACCAAAAAAAATGAAGAAACAAGGTAGGCATGGGCAAGATGTAATAAGACTTTTTGAATACAACCCCACAAGGGGACGTGACCAACAGCTTGTCCACGTCTACTTCTATAATTTTTTAAACTCAGGTGGACTAAACCTATCAAACTTAGCTGTGCTTTTCATGCAATGACTATGTAAGAGATTTATTGTTGTACATTTATTTTAATGCCTATGCTTGTTTCTGTATAGTTTTCTCTTTTTGCATGTGACATATTTTTGACTGTGTATTGCGCAAGTCCCGCCTGTTCTCGAAATTTGTAGAAGATTCTTGAGTGTAAGAATCAACAACGTGCTAAGTGTTTATGTAATACTAGTGATTCATAGTACTGTTACCAGGCAAACTTTAGTGAATGTTATTGAATCTCGCGTGATTTGTATAAAAGCAACGCGCCAAGAGAAAAGAAAAATTTTATTGGTCAGTTCCAGTCGGCGTGCTGTAGGTCTCGGAAACTAGAATTGTGATTAGAGCCTATTAATCTGAAAACCACAGAATTTGACCAGAAATGTTTATAAATTTCGAATATTACAAATTGTTCAACCTCAGTAAATTACTTCGGACGTTCTTATTTCTACGAGCATATTAAATATCATCATCGCTAGCTTAAGCGAGGTGTGACAATATTAACTCAGAATTAATTTTCTCATCGTGGACCTGGATTATCAATAAAATATCTAGTTCTAGACTGGATATAAGACTCAGTACATTAGTAAAACTGTTGCGTATAAATCATTATTTGTAATAACTATTAGTAATAACTGTTATTATGAAATGTATTATTTTTTGTTTGTATATGAAAATATATTTGTGTTAAAGAAGAAAATTGTGTGCATTAATCTTGTTGGCAAATACGATAAATTTCATACATATTAACAGTTAATTAACTTCTAAGTTCAAATTCAAATTTTCTGTTATTTGAAATAGTAATACGTTAATATACATAACTTAATAATTCGAAGACTCGTCCGAAATAAATTATAATATGTAACAACTATATAGCTATATAGGCGGATTAAAATACAAATATAAAAATACCAAGATGATTCTGTGTACCGATATCATGGATTTGTTATTGTCAATCAAAAGTAGAAGAATAATAGACACACTTTTGTATCAATCCATAAGTTATGTATTATTAAAACACAGAAAACGAAGTAGGAGTGGGTCAAATGTTGGATATGCTGTTTTGTGAGATTGTAAAATTATGGTGTAAGTTCTGTTATACCATGTCCATTCTTATCTTGTTTCCTAAATTTTTGGTATATCTATTTCTATACTTTCAGTTTTTAAAATAATTTTTTTCTATTTTATTCGTGCACTTTTTGCATACAAAATGAAATGATCTTATGGATCATTTATTAATTTGTTTTCATATCCTGTATCTATTTTATCAATGTGAGTGTGCATCATAATATTATAGTATATGTAAATAATGGTGTGTATGGTGTGTATTCTCATCACTTTTTATCATATTGAGTGTTCATGTGTGCTGTACATATGATGGAACACAATCTGTAGAGTGGAATGTCATTTAGGTGATGAAGTGTGAGTTGTGGTTGTGTGGATAAAATAAGGGTTGATAAATTATTAATTAATTTAATTAACTACTTCACGCTAGCACTAGCACGTGGTCATTGTGTTATTGTTCTATTTGGTTCGCTTATTATTATGGTAAGTTTGATTACTGCACAGCTAGTAGTGTTCAACAGTGTCAATCAGTGAGATTGAGAAATTCGTGGTTTTGTGAGTTTTTTTGTGACTGCTCTGATAAATTTCTCAAGTGGTTCTCTAACTTGTACCTTTTTATGTGTTTTTTTTATATCAGATGCAGGTGTCTCTCAAATACTTTCGAAGATTTGTTATTTGGTTGTTAATTAATTTTAATATGTATATGAGTATTATTTATTTGCCCCATTCCTACTAGAAGTACTATCTACTTGTGACAGATGTCACTGAGTTAGTAATAAGCTAACGTTGTCATTGTCGGTAACTCACACATAATTACAAGCCAACTGTAACCCGTACATACTTAGAAATTAACTAAATTACAAATGTAGTAGAAAATAAAGTCTTACTGAAAATTCGAAATCAGTGAGGTAAATAGTTTTATATTTCTGATCGACATGATAAACTTAGATCTTTCAATGTGACAAATAATATCAGAAATCACGTAAATATAACACTCGCTTCGAAATCAGTGTAATCTGAAAAAATAAGAAAAAATGTAACGTGTTTTTACATGTCAGCTGTAATCAAAGTGTTAATTTAACACATTTACTGTTCAAATGATATTTTTTAAAAAGAAAGATTAAAGCTTCCAGCTTAGATATTAGTTAAAAACTTTTGCTAACGTAAGCGGCTCATTAGCGACTTTTACGTTTTTGTATTTCCTTGTAGCTGCTCATTTGAAAAAACAACAACTGAAACTTTCTTCACGAACTTTTAGTGATTGAAAAGAATTATAGGATTTAGGTTTTAATTTCAGTTTTTACTGGCCAAAAATAACTACTTAAGTCTCACTCAGTTAAGTGAAACGTAAAAACAAGTCATTTTTTGTTCCTTTTCTACAAGCTAGGCCTACAAACGAGACAACGAACAATAACTCGGCACCGATTTTAATATCGATTACCAGAAGTAAATAGTGTAGATACTCATGCGTGTAGCATCCACTATTTTGCTGGCTACTTACTATTATCACGGTCTTGTTCACTGATGTACAAAATCAACTCAACTGGTGATGCTGCGGCTCTCTTTTCACAAACCTTACTACTTGAGTTGATTAGCAAGATTGGTCATAGGAGGCCGGCTCCTTCGAAGCTGTATTACACGGATGATAAAAAGGAAAGCGTTTGAAACGGTTGAGTTTTTCTCAAAACATATATATGTACATGGTAAGTTCAATTGTGTGAGTAAAAAACATTATAAAATGATCCATAATACAACGAATCTTGAGCCACGACTCTCAAAAATCCTAAAAACAAACACCTTGTAAAGACTTCATTTTATATATAATATTGCAGTGCTGATAGATGTTGTTATTATTGTTGCTACAAACAATGTCATACCTCAACAATTCATTTCAGCTGTAGAACACATTAAAATTACTGGATGCTAACGCAATATTGCCTTTTTAATTAATGACAAAATGAATTAATTTATCATTTAATCTTTCACCTTTTTTTTCTTGTGTATTCATTGAGTTCATCAAAGCCTGTTCATAACAGCCAGATACATGAAATACGAGGCCCGGCATGGCCAAGCGTGTTAAGGCGTGCGACTCGTAATCTGAGAGTCGCGGGTTCGCATCCCCGTCGCGCCAAATATGCTCGCCCTTTCAGCCGTGAGGGCGTTATAATGTGACGTTCATACCCACTATTCGTTGGTAAAGAGTATCCCAAGAGTTGGCGGTGGGTGGTGATGACTAGCTGCCTTCCCTTTAGTCATACACTACTAAATCAGGGTCGGCTAGCACAGATAGCTTGTTTGTTTTGGAATTTCGCACAAAGCTACTCGAGGGCTATCTGTGCTAGCCGTCCCTAATTTAGCAGTGTAAGACTAGAGGGAAGGCAGCTAGTCATCACCACCCACCGCCAACTCTTGGGCTACTCTTTTACCAACGAATAGTGGAATTGACCGTAACATTATACACCCCCACGGCTGAGAGGGAGAGCATATTTAGCGCGACGCGGGCGCGAACCCGCGACCCACGGATTACGAGTCGCACGCCTTACGCGCTTGGCCATGCCAGGCCAGCACAGATAGCCCTCGAGTAGCTTTGTGCGAAATTCAAAAACAAACAAACAAAACATGAAATACGAATTATGGACAACATTTAATTGTAAGAAACGCTTTTGTTGATCTAAAATTGATCTTCACTGAGTCTTACACTCAGACTTGAGGCTGATTTTCACGTAGACCTTCGTTTTGGATGAAACATTTCCATAGTTTTGTCAGGTAGATCATCTTTTGAAACAAGCAAAATACCTTTAACCATACCATCTCATAAAGTACAGTACCGAAAAGAAAAAGTTTACTTTCGTACCAGATAACAAGACTGTTAGTCTTGGCCTATAATCGACTATTATTGTACTGTAAATGTTGGCAAAAGCCATGAATTAGGTATGAATGTTTGATCTTAGTTAGGGAACTAGAACTACGCGCTATTGGTAACAATAACAATGCAAATACAACCGTCGGTTTTCCCAACAACCATATATATAACGATCGTTAAAATGGCTTGACAAAGAAAATCAATTACCTCTGAAGCTGTTGGTATGCTAAATCATAGTCCAATGACTCTTGAATGTTTTAACAAATGTCTGGGTGAATTTTCGGTATTTTCTCTCATTGTAAACTATTTTAAAATGTATGTATATAATACTTTAAGATATGCCAAAAAACGAAACACAGAATACACATATAATTTGTTTTTCATAACGGATTCTCACCAGGGCAAATACAAATGTCTAGTTATATCAAACTAAATCCATTTCGGTCTGAATAGAATAAGAAAATATGTATTCATATATATATATACATATGTATTTATAAACAAACATTTTACAAACATTTTAAAGCGTTATAATGTACATAAGTTTTGAGAAAAGTTGGCATTGAGTCATTGAAAATTATTTATCTACCTCAACCTCAATGTTGGGATTTTTTTTTTTTCTGGCGTTGTGTTAAAATTCCTCATAGCGATATGTGTGTTTAGACTTATCTTTACAAATTGTGAAAATATTGTTTTGAAGGACATTATACGTTTTTTTAATTCGATCAAAGCAATAATACGACACATTTATTACCACCACCGTGAGACAGTGGTACGTCTGTTAACTTAAACTGCTAACAACCGAGTTTCGATATTCATGGTAGGCAGAGAACAATGTTTTTCTTGTGCTTAACTAGAAAAAACTAACATAAACAAAAAAAAACATTTACTAATGCAACGCGAATTTGAATTTCGCGCAAAGCTACACGAGAGCTATCTGCACTAGCCTTTCCTAATTTAGCAGTGGTCAGGTGGGTAAAGGCGTTCGACTCGTAATCGGAGGATCGCGAGTTCGAATCCCTGTCACACCAAACATGTCTGCGCTTTTAGCCGTGGGGGCGTTATAATGTTATGGTCAATCCCACTATTTGTTGGTAAAAGATTAGCTCAAGAGTTAGCAGTGGGTGATGATGACTAGCTGCCTTCCCTCTAGTCTTACACTGCTGAATTAGGGACGGCTAACGCAGATAGCTCTTGTGTAGCTTTGTGCGAAATTCAAAACAAACCAAACCAAACCACCTGGTCATGCCGGACCGTTTCTAAGCGTTAAGGATCTTTTCTGTTTTTCATCAGCTGTGTGATTTTGGTAAATCACCTATTTATCAGCTCACTGACTTTTCTTAAAAATTAATTATGCATTTTTTCATTTCGTAAATTACAATTTATTATGTAGATTTCAAAAGACAAAGAAATTTAAATATTTTGAGATAGTTGACAAATTGTCTTCATCATGACTTGCAGATGTTTTTTTATCATTGATGTGAATCTTTAGGGTATTTTATCTAGATTTTCTGTAGTTGTTGTCTTTGAAAAACAAATATTCTTAGATATCATTCTCATTCTAAATTGGCAGTATCGCTAAGAGTTAATATTTTGTTTACTTAGCTGTTTTGATTTGGTTGTTGAGGGCCTAAAACAAAAGACCCAGTTAAAACCAAAATATTTAACATCGTGGCTAGTGAGCAAAAATTCTATTTGAATTACATTAGAGTGGTGAATGAATATCAAAACGTTTTGGATAAATATTCGGTTTAACAACCAACTCAGGTTTATTAGATTATTGTAAAATTCAATCAGTCATTACAATTGGTCTGGTTCTATGGTTTTGCATAACACCTTCTTTAATCAAATCAAATTGTAACAGTCTTGCAAGAGGAGAAGAAATTTGCTTTGGAATCCTCTGAGACATCCAAAATAATGTTACTAAGCTAGGCCTTTCACGAACTTAGCCTTGTGGGCTTAATTCGTTTCAGCTTCAATGACGAACTTAAAGCTAGAAGAAGATGGTGAGTTTCGTTGTGGCCGCACTGCACTCACGCCTTCTACATGAACATTCCGGAAATTGAAATGTCAAGATGCGGTGATGGAGTACAGAGAAAAAAAAACAACCCAAAATAATATGAAAAGATACCATTCAGAAATAGTTTTAATACTGGAAAGAGTAAAAAAATCTATAAGGTTATAACATTAAAATATGTTTAATGTGTAGCAGTTTTTATATACAATTGCACAACACTACATATTAAGACGTGTTGCTTTTCAAAAATGTTGTCATTTAGAGCAAATTATTGCAATTTTATTTTTCCTAATTAATGTATTAGACACCACAATAAAGATATGATTAACAAAACTTTTAGTGTAGTAATAACTGGATTTGAATGAAGTAAAAAGGTATTGCTACATATTTTAGATTTTGTGGGAACTAGTTAAACCTTTTGGTCTTGTTGATTTCGCTGTTGTTTCTCTAAACATACTATATGATGGAACCTTGGAAATCATACTAGTGACAATATGTTTATCGCATGAAAATATATAGTATCTTACATTTTCATTATCTATCATATCTTTCCTGGGTTAAGATAACTGAGGAATATTAGATATTTGGCTTCAAGACCAAACATCACCTAGTAGTTTAGATTTCTAATTTGTAACACATTTGATATTTAAATATAATGGACGGATCGCTTCATCTCGCAAATTTAGCATTTTCATTGTGTTAAACAGTTTTGTCACATTGGTTGAATGAGATAGAGAACATTATAGCCACTTTCAAAAAGTTCATTGTGGTTCATATAAAACTTTAATATCTAAGAATAGAATCAACTTTTGATTTTCAGGCTAATTATAAAGACTTATCAATGAAAAGTCATCCACAGTTTAACAACAACAACAACTCATAGACACAAAATAGTTTTGAGTTGGTTTGTCTGAACTTCGTCAGCCGTACCTAATTTCGTAGTGATAAATTAGGGAGAAGACATCTGGTCAGTCTTACTCATTGTTAACTTTTACCAACGAAGTATCATTGATCGTCACTTTATAACACCCACACGACTAAAAGGGCAAGAATGTCCTGTGTGACGAGAATTCGAACCCACGACTAGCAGATTGCAAGTTGACCGCTCAAAACATTTATATATACATAACTGGTTTTCTCCTGATTCAGTTTTTCTAGGAACTTTATGCATTTTTGTTTCCTTATAATGAATCTATAAGTACTAGTTAGAAAAAAATTCTAATCTGTTTCTCGACAACTATTGATTGAAATGTTAATCAGCTAGTAAATGATTATAGTTATTTTACCTTCAGAATGTAATAATTTGTTACAAGATGAAATGCAATCAGAAGATGCTATGGCTGCTGATATTTTAAAACCACTATATATATGTTTCCACAGTTCATAATAAGACGATAGGTCAATGATACCAGAGCACTGAATAGTTTCACATAGTGAAAAAACGAAAGTTAGCTGAAGAGATTTCTGTTAACATTACTTTTGCTACTTTGTAAAAAAAAGAACTAAAATAAAACACCGGAGGTTGTTGCTATGGTAATGGTAATTTACCGGTCGTTATTCAGAAAGGATTGTTTTGTATTTGTTACTCTGTAATCAGTGGCATATAACTCTACTAATAGTCTGTTAGTTTCCTATTTAAGATAAAAAGACTCTTCAGTAGCTATCACATGCACAATATCATTTAAGTAATCACTTCTATCAGACTTGTATTAAATAGGTGCAACTTATTTCTGAACAAATGTTAGATAAGTTTCTTTTAAAAAGGGACGACCGACCAGGAAAACTGTGATGTAAATCTAAGTTTAACTAAAGAACGAAGATTAATTAAGCGAAGTAAACACCTATACTAGACATGTGATTTAACGTGAGACAAAGTTTTTATGACATTTCAAAGCGTGGATATTGGACAGTTCATTGTACAATAGTTATAAATTTATCAACAATCTTCTTTCCGCAAGATGTCTTTCATTTGGCGTATTCACTGCAATGAGCAAGTAGAATTGATTTGAATTCATCACAGATTTTTCCCAAAACAACGTGTGTCACGTGACTAGTCCTCTTCATATAGTCGGAGATTGAGACACATTGCTGTTGACATATTTTATATAATGTGTGAAGCTGCTACAGTAATCTCCTGGGCAAAGTACATACTATCTATTAGAGATTAACAGAGGAACAAAGGTAAATAGGATGAAAAAAAATAATTTGTTTTCTGGATCATGTTTTTATGAAAAAAATCTATATAATATCACTAAACGAAAAAGTTTGCAAATCCTTATATTAATAAAACAAGGGTTAGAAAACATATACAGTGAGTGCCCTGGTGGGCATAATAAAATGATCAGTGTTGCCAGAGAGTTGACGTTGGTGATATTAATCTTTGCACAAGACAAAACAGAAACGGAGCCATTTGTACCTGATAGTTTCATGTTTTCTATATTCGAAAGGTTTCATGCTCAGTTAATATATATGTGAAGGGAATGGAAGTGTTGTCGGTAATTTGGATAATACCACAAATTTTGCAGGTGTTCATATCCATACAGCAGATACTTTGTAATGCATTACATACGGACACTTTGCTATAGTATAAAAATATCACCGTCAACCTTAACAAACGTAAATGGATTATGATATACACAATATTATAAATTGTTCGTCAGTTTTGTTATTGTTACTTGTTGAATTTTGCGTAAAGCTATTTGAAGGCTATCTTCAATAGCCATTTCTAAGTTTAAAGTGATAAACTAAATGGAAGAGAGCGAGTTCAAAAGTGTGATGTTTATGTTTTTGCAGTAACGTGGAGAATTTAGGACTTCAGACCAACTGTAGTGGATGCTATCAACTGGGCTGTGCTTGGCCTATCAGTTATTTACGCAGAGGGTTGAGTAGTTATATTAAAACTCTTTTGAATATGCACATTAGGAAGTCATGTGACAATTACAACCAATATAAAGTTACTATGGAATGATATGTGTCAGAAGCACATTTTGACACAGTTTGGCATTACGTAAGTTATGGGATTGAACCAAAAATTGATAGGTTTTTGAAGTCGTATGTAACAGTCATTTACGACATAAAATATTTATACATTTGGACCATAAGGAAGTGTTCGAATTGGGAATTAGAATTTCTAGAATCGTAATATCACTTGTACATGAAGCAAGATCATCCAGGTAAAAAATCTTGCTAAAAGTCCTACCTCATCTTTGGAATGCAAAATTGGCATCTTGTTGTAAACGAGAGTACTGAACACACAGCCAGTGACAAAAGCCGTTCAAATTTACCAGGTAACAGTACACAACATTATCAAGATGAATCAAAATTTGGAAAAGTGAAACGAGACATGTGTTGCTTTCACGACATAACGTATTTGTTCAACTATTACTTACTTTAAGAAGTTGGGTAGTCATGATATTTCTTACGATGACAAAATAGTCAAATGACCATATGCAATGCCTATGGATTTGTGTGTGCTTAGGCTTTGAAACAGGTGCTGAGAACCATTCTCCTCATACGCGAAATGGATCACGGAAAGCTGCAGGGAGAAGTAGCATGTTTTTGACATGATAATATTACGATAGATACTTTTAAATGGAAACAATGTTTTAAAGCTAATGAATAAACAGACTAGATACGTTATACAAAGTAAAATATAGTCCTTTTTGCACTGCAAACCAAAAACACAGCTTGAGTACTTACGTGCACATTAAACAGTCCATTGTAAATAATTTGTTAATTGCTCAGCAATTTTCTTACTGCAAAATGTCTTTTCTTTGACGTATTCACTGTTGTATTCTTAGGCCAAGAAAACATTTAATTATACGTTGAAGGGTATTATATTTTATGTTTTTTTTTTCAAAATTGTAGAATGTAAAACACGACAGGAAAACTGTAGCATATTTTATGATTTTTTAAGAGAACAAGGTAACGTGGAAGAGGGTGTCGTTTACAGATGTATCCAAATTTAAATTGTTTGGTAGCAATCAATGATGATTGAAAATGAGGCCATTAGAACACTCGTAGCTATAAAATCTCTCAGTGATAATATTAAGACTGCATGAGTTTATACATAAATTGAAAAGATCAAAATATATATGCAAAAACAGCTCGTTTGGGTTCAGAAGGGAATCATCAACGTACACCAGGATGGTATAAACTCTTGAAGTTTGGAATAGAAGTAGCTGTGGACGATGTCATCAACCGTAATAATGCAACATTTTGAGGTTTGATCAGTAGAAGTGAAGAAGGCATGAGGCAATTATTCTGTTTTCTAGCATATATGATAGTAATTGTGATTATATTGGACAAAAGGAAAGAGTAAACATAGGATATTCTGTAAAACTATGGCGGTTCCAACTGTGGATCAAAACCGATAATGAAGTCTTGCAACTAGTCGTTATTCGTCATTTTTTATATTCTTCACAGATTGTAAATTATATGTAAATTATGACCAGATAACCATGTAAACAACACTGGTTTAAGTTTGGTTTGTTTTATATTTTGCTCAAAGCTATACGAGGGCTATTTGTGCTAGTCGTCTCTAATTTAGCAGTGATAACGCCAAACATGCTCGCCCTCTCAGCCGTGGGGGCGTTATAATGTGACGGTCAATCCCGCTATTCGTTGGTAAAAGAATAGCCCAAGAGTTGGCGGTGGGTGGTGATGACTAGCTGCCTTCCCTCTAGTCTTACACTGCTAAATTAGGGACGGCTAGCACAGATAGCCCTCGAGTAGCTTTGTGCGAAATTCCAAAACAAACAAACAAACAAACAAGCAGTGATAGACTAAAGAGAAGACCAGTGAATAGTGTAATTGATCGTACATTATAATGCTCTCACGGCTGAAAGGGTGAGCATATTCGGTATAGAGGATTGGAACCTGCGACTCTCAGATTATCTGTTAAGCACCTTATCCAACAAGTGAAACAAACCCGTCTCGTTAAGTAATACATAATCATTAGACTTGCCAATGTATGTTTAAAAAAGGAAATTCAACAATCTGTTTTAAGCTGGCCAGATCATTCAAGTTTTATAACTTGTTGTAAGTTAAACTGGGTGTTCAAGCAAAAATAGGTAGCCTAAATTTTGATTTTGAAAACAGATTTAGCTAAAACAAAGATAAATTTCAAGTATAAAAGCAAGATGATTGACAAATATTGTGTAATATGATGGTTATAAAACGTAAAAGATTCTCTTTAGTTAGAAACGGAAAGACAAAGTTATGCATAGTATTTACTGTGTCTGTTATCATTATAGGTGCTATAGTGGAAAGATAATCTGACGAAAGATCATGTTTGCCTTTACATTTATAAGGATCGCTAGACTGATCCAAATGATAGGTGCTACAAGACATGAATGGCATCCAGTTTATCACGCAATCGAATGTGGTGAAGCCTTGACAATGTGAGCAAATTCTTTTATTGAAGCATTTGACTGTAGTGTGAAAGATATAGGTAAGGCACAATACAGTGATTGAGGAGTCAGAATTCTTGATGCTCCGAATCTATGTCATTATTTGAATGAGAAGGCATCATGACCTAGCAGTAGATGCACAACACCACTATCTCAGTGAGAATCTGTATCACATAAAGTGGGCTTCGGGAATCCGGAATGGGCTTTACTCTATAAATTAAGATAACATCCTCTAATTGTTCAGTTATAGTTTCCTTTTCAGCCATTGATGAGTCCACGACACCAAACGATGTGAAGGAGTCTGTCCTTTGTGCAGGGAATCATCAAGCATATTTTGGCAAGGTGAGTAATGCTCTTTCTATTGTAGAATGTGTTAAGTGTTGCATTACACATTTTGACATATATGTCATTACGTATGGATGACCTGTAAGATACCAACATTCAGACAATATCTAGAGATCTCCAAAAACAAAGAACTAGTTGAATAATACCTGACATTCATGTTAGAAACTAAGAATGAAAAAAGGAAGACTTGATTTCGATTAGGTATCCTCAAGTGGTGAGTTAAACTCACAGGTAGAAGATCAGCAACTGGAGGCAAATCCATTTGTTTCAATGGAAGAAAATAATTTTAGCGTTGTAATTTCTTTCCATCCTATAGGGCTGGTTAATCAACAGATGTTTGAGTCCTCTCTTCGGTCACGAAGTAAAAACTGCAAAGTATAGCGGCTAAGGTTAAAGGACAAGTTGGTGTTATGAAGTAAATGTTTTGTTTTTTTAGTGTTGTTTTATTATAGAAACTGATGGGTTAGTAGAAGGTTGCCCTCTCTCTTCTGTGAATAAAAGTATTCAAATGTAAGAAACTGTGGTATGGATAGGTAGGTGCATGAAAAAAATCATTAGGTTTTATACTATGATGGAATGTTATACATTTGTATGCTTTACTTACTACATATAACTTAGGTGTTTCAGTAGCACGTGACTATAGTGTTTCAGTTAATTATCTATTATTAAGGAATAATTTAAATGTTGATTTTTATTTTCCTTAGCAAAACGTGTAATTCCACCAAAGAAAAGAATATCTGTGAATGACGTAGACGCCTAATCTACTCTTCGATTCGCTACTCTACACACAGTATAGTTATATGTTATTCAAGGATCTAAACATTTTAGGTTATCAATGGTAAGTAAAGGCTTATACCGTAATCTACACAAAATAAGCAACTTGGCTGAGTTGTAAGCAGTAATTCAGGTAATTTAGAGTAAAGCTTAGAGTAACATAAAACGAGGCAGGCTGCTGTGTTTAAAGTGTACTCTGGTGTAAGTGTAAGATTTCCCACAGTAGACACGGTAGGTAGCCAAATGTGACTTTGCTATAAAATAAACTGTGCAAAGTAAATGCGATATGGTGTTACATTGCTACTCATTTGATTTTTCATCGTACTTTATATAGTAATTCATTGCACCGATAGTAAGTTGTCTGGACTTGACATTTCTTGTTATTTGTAATTCCTGTACATGTATCATATGTGCGTTTACATAGTGATTTCTAATATTGCATGCTATCAAAACTAATCTTCACAGAAGCTTGCACAACGAAAGTAAAGTGTCAGGCAATATTGTATAATCATGACCACGTGTACTGAGTAAGATCAGGTGATGTAAGAAGTAGGTATAAGAGAATACAGAACCTGGAACACTGTGTGAGTAATCTTTGTATGTGTATATATGTAGTCACAATAATTAATTACTCGAATCGGTTGTGTTTAAAGAAAAACTATTTATGCAAAATCAGAAATTATATATATATATATATTGTTAACACACAAAAATTTCACTGTAGTCATGTTGAAGAAGTGGTACCGAAAGCTTTGCAGGATTTAACTAAGAGATAATAATGACCACGTGTACTGAGTAAGATCAGGTGATGTAAGAAGTAGGTATAAGAGGATACAGAACACTGTACAAAATTTCATTGTAGTCATGTTGAAGAAGTAGTACCGAAAGCTTTGAAGGATTTAACTAAGAGAAGAGTATTTTTGGTATGAGTTCCATGTATAAGTTACAACTGTGCTTCTTTTAGTTTTAAACTTTTGTTATCATGATGTTGTTTTTCTACAAGATTACAAAGTTGTTAAAGTAACTAGTTTGTGAATTCATTATCGAATATTCTGTTTTTTGACTTCATAGTCATTAATATTTAGTAGCATTCAAAAATTGTTAGCTCAACATTTCTAGACCTATTGCTCTCTGTTACGTAGCATATTCAAGGTGAAATACGTACATGCAACACGATTAATAGCCATTCTGTATCCAAACCTAGTTCTTGATAAATATTTGAAGTTCTACAACATTTATTTTTCTCAAAGTTTATGATGGCTAAAAAGTGATATGTTACTACAGAAAGAAAGCGTTGACTGTTGCTGAAGTTCCAAAACTTATTCACGCAACTTTTGCAGAAGAGCAATATTTTGCTGGTGTGTCGTAGTCACATGAAAAATCGTAATATAACTACTAGAAATTTAGTGAATTTCTTTGGGATGCATTATATATATACGATTTCAAAATATATACATCTATACGGGGATATGAGAAAAGAAAACTATTGTATGTCGTAGATTCTATGGAACATCACACACATACAAATAGATGTCATACCATATACTCCACGACACAACGAAGCGAAACGGCCATTCCTTAACCAGTTCAATAAAGAATATTAGGAACAACGATTATTCACATAGTTGATAATGTATGTAAGGGAGCTCGTTGGAAAGAAATGCGCGAATTAGCGCTCAATGAAATTTTAAGATCTGAAACAAAGGCCTCTGATTATTTCGAAATTGAGCTTTTATTTTTAATATTCATACCAGCCGTCCTGAGAATACAATAAAGTTTCTTATTTTCTCAGACCGAATTTTATTATTACGAATTTATTGTAGAGACTTCTTAAAATCTGGACTTCGTAATAACTTTGAAGGAAAAGATTGTGTTATCACTAAAGTATAAACTACACTTTTTATTAAACACTCTCACAACTCTTTGTATTTGTAACGTAGAAGTGACCTCAAAATTCATTTATTTTTAGTTTTATACATGGATTGATATGATCAGGCGACTAGGGCGCTTAAATCGCAAGCTAACGGTCGCCGGTTCGTATTCCTACCCTACCAAACGTGTTCACTCTTTCAGCTGTGAGGGCGTTATAATTGACAGTTAATTCCACTTTTCTTTCGTAAAAGACTATCCCAGGATTTGGTGGCGGGCGGTTATAACTTGCTGCCTTTCCTCTAACCTTTCACTGCTAAATTAGGGACGGGTAGCACAGATATAGCCATCGTTGTAGCTTTGCGCGAAATTCAAAACCGAAAGAAAGTTTTATATACAACTTAACTTTGATTCGAAAGGATCAAAGGAGCAAGAAAACTCGACAAGATGGATATTACATTTTGGGAACAGATAAGCTTTGCTGCACAAAATCTTCTACTATGATCACCAGAATATAATCTCTACTCGATTTATTCACTAAAGCTCTGTTTAAGTTTATAAAATATTAAATATTACAGTCATGATCACCGTCTCTGATTTATTCACTAAACTCTGTTAAGTTTCGTAATTATTGGTGTATTTATCAGTTTAAATCCCTCTTTATCACACACACACAAAAGAAGAAAACCTATTTCGATACGCGACAGTTTAAGAGCATTACTGGAGAAATAACATCGTATGACAAAATTTCTATCTGTAAGACCCCGGTTGCCTTGTTGTGGCAACAGTTTCCTGTTAATAGGACCTTTTTAAAAATCATAAATCTTCGCTTATCACCTTCGAAAGTATATCCTAATATAATCGATTTTTGTTTTAAGAGAAGTGTTTTTTTTTTCTGTCTGTCGAGGGACTACCTTATGGAATAGTCAAAAGAGAAGCATATTAAGAAGCGATTGTAGCGTACTTTGTCTTAACCGGAGCTCCGTCGGAAACTGACAGCTTAGACGAAATTATGAAAGATGACAGAACTTTTCCCAATCTCAGAAATGTACTTGATGGAAAAAAAGTTCCCTGATGGAGCAAGCCTTGTCGAAGACGACTCAGAAGATTTATCTAGATGTTGTGAAATTCTTCTTGGCCTGTTGTATGCTGTGCTAAACTTATCTTACATGCTGAGTAAACCGGCGGTTCACAAGTATCAGTGTCGAGTTCTTTTGTAATAAACACCAGGCATGCGGTTTCTTTCTTGTTTCTTCATTTTTTTAAAGCAGTTTTTGCTGGTAAAGAATATAAACGTTATGGATCCGTAGTTATTTTCTTTTTCCTCAGTGATATCATTCTGCTCAGGTTTTCCAATTCAAAGTATTTTCAGACAGAAGTTTCGTACAGCCTCGGGAAATAAAACATTTTTTTGTATCATGTTATGTTTTCCTTATCTCGTCCATGCTGAACAAAAATATAACGATCAACATAAATCGTGAACGATGCGATACTAGAAAATAGCTGATTAGTTAAAGTATAATATTATTAAATGGTCCCTAGACTTATTTTATTATTTTTGGAAATAACGTCTCGTATGTACAGTATGTGGAATAGTTGGATGACGATACGTCATATAATATGGGGTACAAATAAATTAATAGTATTTTGTAAATATCAAAGAGTAAGTTTGCTTTTATCTATTCCTAATTCTGAGTAAATAGATCAGAGATGGAGTATTTAGTTGATAGCACCCATAAAAAAATCTGGGTTAACTTGTCTGACCGAATTGTGTGATTGGATCGCAATCTATGGTAATCTGAAAATCATATATTTTCTCTTTTAAATGTGTTGTTTGATTGCAACCTTCACTATATAGTAATATAACTACTGATGCGGGTTCATTCCACTTTAAAAATTACTTCACAATTACGAATGATTTTTAAATGTATACCACTATGCAACACAATTTTGTTTCTGGATAGTATGTATTATTTCTTAATTGCTTATGTTGTAAAAGTACAGAAAAGGGCCATTATTCCCTTCAAACTTTGTTTTTATGACATGGATAATGAAATTTTAAAAATTAACCTATTTTATATGTAAAAACGGGCACATTTGCACATTTTCATTTACATAAGGTCTGAATAAAACAACATATGAATCAAGATTTACATGTATTTATACTAAAGTTATAAACAATGTTTAGAAGTTAATAGTTTCTGGAGATTTGCGACTGTAATGTAAATCACTTTTACGTATTAGCCCCCAAATATATTCTCCAATCATGTTTTCGTTATACGCTCCCAGGTCACAAAAGCAAAGTCTGAAGAGAAAAATAGGTCTTTTCCATTTATTTAGGCACAAGCAATTGGGAAATAACACTTTCTGCGCAGGAACAAGAAAAAGTAAAAATTTTGTTACATAGTGTAATAGAGAAAAATATGTGTAGCATACTGATTTTTAACCTGTAACTATATCTATTACAGATCAGCAAAATTATAACTAACAATAGAACAGATCGTAACAAAATGGTGAAGGTATGTTTGCCTGATTGTTGTTGACCGCAACCAAAGTTCAAAACATTAACTGCAAGTGCAAATATCAACACAAAATATAACAATTTTGTTTACATTTATATAGATCATTCCGAGTGCTCAATTTAATTCTTTAGGTTTATAGAAGCTTACTTCTTATAAACGTTAAAACTAACTGTCATCAAATTATTACAACCTATAGAAATTGCAAAATATGTATTTTTCCTCCGGCCATTAGTCACGAAATTGTAACTGTATAATGTATTATCTTTTTGTTAAAACAAGAACTTCAGATTGGTTTTCAAAGAAGATTCATACAAATTTTAACAAGAAGTTCCGAAATAATATTATTCTAACACGTAGATTTGTTTGTTTTTTGAATTTCGCGCAAAATTACGCGAGGGCTGTCTGCGCTACCAGTCCATAATTTAGCAGTATAAGACTAGAGGAAAGGAAGCTAGTTATCACCACTCACCGCAAATTCTTGGGCTACTCTTTTACCAAGGAATAATGGGATTGACCGTCACATTATAACACCTTCGCGGCTGAAAGGGTGAGCATGGTTGGTGTGACACTATCCAGAGATTGCGAGTTGTGCGCTCTAACTACCTGGCCATGCCAGGCCTCTGATACACAGAACTAGAATCTCTGAGACACATCGTCAAAATGAGTGCGTTTCTAATGTCAAAGATGTGACATTTATATTGCGAACTATGTTTGTCTTTCTTTTCTCGCCTTAAACAACGACAACAGAAACAAGAAAAATCATTTCACAGGGATTATACTATAGTTTAATTTGGTGATAAAGTTACAGAAACAACAGGCTGGTGAGTTTTACTCTAGTTCAGTGGTTCTTAATCTTGTTGGAGGTACCGAACCCCGAAAGTTTCGTACTTGCATTCACTGAATCCTTCGTAATTGGAAAAATAAAATATGATATTTTCAAATTTAAAATTTAAGTAGATATTTTATTAGTGCACAAAATGAACCATGCATCAGTTGCACTCAATATCACTGTGTTCAAAGAACAAAACCAACAAAACATGAATTTCAAACAAAAACAAAACTCAATGAATATTTACTGCAAATCAATGTGACTTTTGCTGTTGCCTTTCAGAGACAAGATAAGAAATGCGCGGCTTCACCTTGGCAAGTGCATCTCCCATATCATTTTCGCAACAAAGCCTGTTCCTTTTCTTCATTTTTATGTCTACCATCCTCGAAAAGGATTGCTCGCAAAGATACGTTGTAACAAACGGTATGAGTATCTCAAGGGCTTTCTTAGAAATAAGAGGGTACGCTACGATTTGGTGACACCAAAACGTTGAGAGCGTTGTTGTTCTGAAAAGTTGCTGTTGAACCTGACTTTGTTCAATGATTTCGTCGAGGTATTTATCATTGACATCTGCTGTCCCTACACTAAACGTGAACGGCTGTCTCACCCATACTTGATATCACCCTCTGGTGAGGAAGTGTCCATCGAGGGACTTTGCGAGCTCATCTAAATGCATGGCAATTGCTTGCTTCAGTTCCCAGGGTACAGAAATGTTTCCGATTTCAGACACATCTTCGATCTTACTTACACAGTCGTCCAGCAGGGGAAAGTTTGCGAAGTTATCATTTTCTGTTCGTCGTTTCCATAACGTTAGCTTTTTTTGAAAATCCTTCAGGTTTTCTTCGGCTTCGATGATGTTTACTCCACCGCCCTGCATCTTTTCACGATTCAGCACATTTCCCCGGGATAATAATCGAACGTTAGCTTTTTTTGAAAAGCCTTCAGGTTTCCTTCCGATTTGATGATGTTGACTCCACCGCCCTGCATCTGTTGATTGAGATGATTGAGAGCATTGAAGATATCGGTTATGTACGCCAAAATGAGAATGAACTCAGATTTTTTGAAGCAATCTGCATGAAAATATTGGTGCTCTCGCAAAAACAGGGCTAATTCCACACGCATGGCAAAAACACGATTCAGCACCCTTCCCCGGGATAACGACCGAACGTTAGAATGGTACAGAAGTACCTCGAATTCAGAGCCCATTTCATTACACAGCTATTTGAAGATTTGGTGCTTCAGGGCACTATTTCGCACAGAGTTCACACATTCCACTACAATTTTAATTCTTCTGCCAGTTTTGAAGGCAAGATTTTTGTTGCCAACGCATGCCTGTGCAGAACACAGTGCGTTACAATGATGTGTGGTACATCGGCTTTCACCAGCGCACCAAAACCAGAGTTTCGTCCCACCATGACTGGAGATCCGTCTGAACAAACTGCAGAAACCATATCCCACGAAAGATCATTGTCTCCGAAGAAGTCATCCACAAGTTTTTTCACGTCGGCTGCCTTAGTTGTTGTTGTAAGAGGCTTACAAAATAAAAAATCTTCTTTCATCTCGTCGTTCTTCACATAGCGCACGAATACAACAAGTTGGCTTAGATTGGAAACGTCGGTGATCTCGTCGAGTTGAAGGCTAAATTTTGCTGGGTTTGAAATCAGATTTACAACTACTTGAGTCAATATGTCATTGCTCATGTCATCTATTCTGTTGCTGATGGTGTCATTTGAAAAAGGAATTTGGGATAGCTTATTTTCAGCAGCTTTTCCCAGCATGATATTCGCCATCTTCAACGCAGCTGGTTTTACGAGTGCTTCACCAATGGTGTGTGGTTTGCCCTGCTTTGCGATCAAGTACGCAACTTCGTACGATGCTGTAAGGATCAGTTTGTCGATGGGTACAAAGCCGAGAACAGGCAAAGTAGCCTTTTCATCGAACCTGGCTCTCTTTACCTTGAATTCAGCAAGCGTTGTGTTGCATTGCTTGGCATTGCAAATCATGCATTGAGGACGCTGACTCCCATCATGTTCCGTTGTACACGTGAATCCATATCGTACGTATTCACCCGACCACTTTCTGTTTTTTCTCGACATAGTTAGTATGAAGGGATTGAAAGATTAGGAAAAAAATCACAAATGACGCACGATTACTACAGTCACAAGTTGACTGCTAAACGCACGACGTTCCCTGCAGCACCGATATTAAGGCCAAGTGATGTGACGTGATCAGCCGCAGCCGATGATGGCCAAGGGGAGCATGACGTCACGAATCATACGAGTGGGGTGAACGGAACGGACACACACACTCCGCCGAACCCCTGAGACTGACTAACGGTCACTAACCGAACCCCTTGGGTTCGATTGAACCCAGGTTAAGAACCAGTGGCTCAGCCGTATATCTGCGGACTTACAACGCTAAAAACCGGATTTCAATACCCGTGGTGGGCAGAGCACAGATAGCTCATTGAGTAGCTTTGTGCTTAATTCAAAACAACAAACAACAACCTTTACAATGCTGTATTAAGTACTGGATTGTAATACGTCTCACAGAATCTATCTTACAGTTTCAAGGTTAAACAGAGATTGCTTTGCTTTTTGAGTTCGGCAACAGTTAATAAAAAAAATCACCTTTGAGACAATATTTTTCCTTCCATTCTTTGTGATGGAGATTCACTGTTTAAATTTATCCAACGCAATAGAAAAGAAAATCTTTCAATTAATGTTATTACATTTTATAAAAAAAACAGAGGGATTATTTATAAAAATCTGCCGTATAGTTACCATAATTCCACATGGCTGTGTTTCAGTGATGTGTGTATTTTAGGATTTTATTGTTCTAAGAAGCAACTGGAAGATGTTCCATGACGTATTCAAAGTCGTTGCTATGGTAAAAACACCAGTGTCATCAGATAACGATGTTACTTATGCTGATAATAATAAAAATAAAAAAGGATAAATATATCTTTAATGTAATTATGTTACAGACTTCGTGATACATAAAATAAAAGAAATGTAAGGGTAGTTTGGGACTACTATTTTGAATGGGGAACATTACCCTCTCTAGAACAACAAAACTCATCGGGGTAATCTCACTTGAAAATCGAAGACATGTGGTCATGTTACGTTAGATTGACCTTTAATTTTTGATATTTTCTTAGCATTATGTTATTTAGCTTTCAAAATTGGCTTGATTTATAAATCAAGCTCAAACAACCACAAGTCCCATCTGATTTGGACGTTGTAGCTTCTCGGGTAAACTAGGGCTTAAATCTCGAAAATGCTTCATTTGTGTAAAAAATACGTTAATGGGATTTCAGTTGTGTGGACTGTGGGTTTGAATCTTGAAAATATATCACGGTCTAGAAAAACATGATAGAGGAATCTAAGCGTTGTGGACTATCGAGTAAATTGGGGTTAAGCCTTGAAAACAAATTACGGTATAGAAAAATATGTTGGTGGAGTTTCAGAGTTGTGGTGAATTAATTAAATTCAGGTTAATTTTCACATGACTTAATAGAGTTGATTACTTCCGTGGGTGCAATATATATAAAGGAAAGTAATACATTAAATATTATGTAAAATGTGGCAGAATTAAATATATGCCCCCTAGTGGCACGACAGTATGTTTACGGATTCACACTGCTATAAACCGGGTTTGATACCCGTGGTGGATAGAGCACAGATAGTCCATTGTATAGCTTTGTGCTTAATTCTAAACAAATAAACAAACTAAACGTATGTGAGGATAACAAAGTTTTTAACTGAAAAAAAAAACCCTTAAATGAAGACATGTTTATATACATACAAATCCGCATCTGTATCTGAATGTAATCGGAAACAACTGATGATAATATTATGATATCAACTAACATTAGCATGACAGACATTTTCCCCATTCATATAGTAAATATCTGTGAAGGGAATTATATTCGTAGTGGGTCGGAGTGATAAGGAAGTTAACATGTATACGCTATGAATTTGAGAATTAAGTATTTGGATTCCAGATCCGTAAAAACGCGCTCCGCGTTTTGGGATCATAGATGCACCGTAAGAATGACGGTAAAGTCCTTTTATTCGACCAGAAAAGTCGGTAGGTACTGTAGTCTAGCTGTCGTCTCTCTGGAGAATAGCCAGGCACAGATAGTCCTCGTGTATTTTAGCACAAAAGTTTGAAACAAACTTGGCGATTGAAATATTAAAATAAAGGAAGCGCGATGACATGTTTGAGTTTAAAACCTTGTCGATAAAGCAAACTTTCAAGTTATGGGAGACATCTTTTGAAAATTTCAGAAATAAGCACTGTTTTTATAATTTCTCATCCAATTTTGGCACTACAGGCTCCATAGAAATTTTTTGTCCACTTATATCTTAATGTTACATTCCAATGAATATTCAAAGAAAATAACTTAACTATATCTTCAAAATTTGAATTATGATATTATGTTCGTGCTTTCCTTGCTCACATTAGTGGTATACTTGCCTCTCTTTCAGTGTTCTGTTACCGGCCCGGTATGGCAAAATGGGTTAAGGCGTTCGTCTCGTAATCTGAGGGTCGCGGGTTCAAATCCCGGTCGCGCCAAAAATGCTCCCCCTTTAAGCCCTGAGGGCGTTATAATGTATCGGTCAATCGCAATATTCGTTGGTAAAAGAGTAGCCCAAGAGTTGGCGGTGGGTGGTGATAACTAGCTGCCTTTCCTCTAGCCTTTCACTGCTAAATTAGGGACGGCTAGCACAAATAGCCCTCGAGTAGTTTTGTGCGAAATTCAAAAACACTATACTGTTATATATATTTATGAAATAGAAAAAGGTTTAAAGTTTCACGTAATTTAAAATAAGTTTTCAAAATTTTAAAGGAATGAGCCCCCTTCTCTTTCCAAGTTTAATTTTCGTTCTTTCAAGTTCTGAGTTTCTAATTTCAGAGCAAACATCGCACGCATTTACAGCAATCTGCGTTTCCGTCAGGTTTCGTTACTAGCACACAACGCAACTAAAGGAAACCTCGCTGAGCACTTCCTTTTGCTCTTTTTTTGCTAATCAATACTCGTCATTGCTGGGCGATAACGGCGCTTAACCCTATTTACATGCAGAAGTGGGAACACTTAAGACTACAACATATAGATAAAAATATATTTGTTATTAGTTTGTTGGAAGGCATGAAGTTCTGTAAGGACGAAGATCTGATGTTTCCTGCTCGCCTAGGCTCAGTATTATTAAGGTTAGTTTACGTAATAACTTCTTAACGGTTTTAACGTATGAATTTAAAATACTATTTTTATATTATATATAATTTTCAATATTTTTAGCAGGATTTTTTAGTCCCGATCTCAAATGCTAATGATTAAATTGTTTATCAGTTTTGTATAAAAGATAATGTGAATCCCACCCCCCCACCCCCAAATGACAAAAAAAAGGACCTGGATTATATACACGATGAGTTGCATCTTTCTGATAGGACATATTAGGACACGTAGTAAGCTCTAATCATACTGTTTTCGAAAAAAGAATGTTAGTGTTTTTGTAATAAAAGGTATATTCATTTACTTAAAGTCCTTGTTTAGGCGTAGTCGCTTTATTATTAAAACAATGTATAATCTTTGTTCGTTTGACTGTGAGAGTGAAAATTAAAGTCATTTTCTTGGATTAAAAGAGCAAAACAATCCATGAACATTAGAAAATATTTCCAAGCTTCTAAACTATGCAGATTAGCGAATTTCATTATAAGCGATATTTTAAACCTTTTGCTGGGTGATATACATATTTCTATAACTTTATCTGAATCAAGATCCGAAAGAACAGCATACTTTTCAATTTTTATAGCTAAAATATATGTCAGTGTTTGTTTTTTGAATTTCGCGCAAAGCTACTCGAGGGCTATCTGCAATAGCTGTCCCTGATTTAACAGTGTAAGACTAGAGGGAAGGCAACTAGTCATTACCACCTCCCGCCGACTCTTGGGCTACTCTTTTACCAACGAATAGTGCGATTGACCGTTACATTATAACGCTCCCATGTTGGGTGCTACCTGGATTCGAACCCGCGACCCTCGAATTACGAGTCGAACGCCTTAACACACTAGGCCATGTCGGGCCATATGCGCGTGAAACACAGTTTTTCATCAGATACCAAATTAATGTATTATCACAAAACATGTATATAATGTAAAATGATATATGCAAAGTTGGGAAAAGTCAGTATTAATCTGCACATTGGATGAATGCTTAATTGTAGGATGGCGTTATGTAATAGTTTCTACCATAAGAAATGATATTATTCTATAAAACAATCACAATTAATAATGAATAGTCTTAATTATGGATAAATGGCAAAGCTTCTATGATCATTTTGTTGGAAGTGGTGTTTCGACCCTTAACCTAAAAATGCCTGACGAAATTTGGCTTGCTTCGCAAACATAATCAATATTAATGTACCACACCTGTCACGTTTGGCTAGAATAGTTATTACTATTTGAGAAAGTTAATACATGCATTAATCTAGCTAATACTATAAATAAGTAAATTACATGTTAATTATTTAAATTCGATTCTGTAAATTACTTTGTGGCTTTGCGCGAAGCTGTAAAGCAAATAAACCAAGTTAAAAATATTGTTTGCACACGTATAAAAACATAAAAAATGCTGTTTGTTTAAAAATATTAACCGGGTTTGGCCCAGAGGTCCCTGAAGATACAAGTTTCATGAACCGTTTCTGTAAAAACACGTTATACAATTTGTGCTATAATGAGTAGGATAAAGCTCCTCTGTTTGACTAGTGTAGCCCAAGATTTGACATTAATTGCTGTTAACTAAATACTTTCTATATAGTGTATCAGGTAAATTTTAGGAACAACGACTCACAAATATCGTTTGTGTAGCTTTGCGCTGAACTCTGAAACAAATAATAAATAAAGACTTTGGTTCGAGAACGTTTATACCTGGTTTGATACACCTTTGATAATTTTCATCACTAAATTATCCCTGACGAACGGCAACTCCTTTGTGAATGAACAATACAATTCAAACATTTTTTGTCTAATTTTGATTAAATTTGGAACTAAACAGAGTATTTCTTAATACTTATTTGCTTAACTTTTGATGCATATAGTCTATAGGTCAAGGTCACTCTGAAGATCAATCCATTTTGTCGTATTGGTAGCACATTGTGACTCTCAAAAGCAGTCTAAATATGAGAACATGCTGAGATAGAAAATATATCTTGGCACTTAAACCTACACTGTTGAGGGCGAATAATTGTTTTACTATATGTTGGGTATTGAAAAACAAGTTAAACCCAATGCGGAACGAAGGTTGCATTTCCTAGTCCCTATTAGTCTAAACAGACTGAATTCCTAGATATTTTAGCGATGCACAGCGGCCAAAGTATCTTCTCTGGAATGCCGATAAGCAGAATAAATGAAGGAACACTTGATTTGTTGATAAGCAAACTGCGACAATATGTAATGAAGTTCATTCATGTATTAATGTTTTTACTGATAATTAAAAGAAACTGATATGCTTGTTGTACGAAAGAATATTTCTAAATATCGAAGTTAAGTATCTTTCTCGGCAGTCACAATAATCAAATAGAAATTATCAAAAGTTGAAAAGAACAGATGCGAAGTACGATTAACGAATCTTTAGCTTGTGAAAACGAACACGATAATTTCTTTGGAAAGAATAATTATTGGTTAAGAAACATGTTTTTAGTTTTTTTTTAGCCGTCCCTAATTTAGCAGTGTAAGACTAAACAATCAACCCAGCCAACTCTTGGGCTACTCTTTACCAACGAATATTAAGAATGTAATTTTAGAAAGTAAACCATGCTAGACTTTACGTTGTTTTAATGTTAATTTCACGTTGTTTTAACGTTTTTAATCCACGAGAAATTTGTCTTTTAAAATCATTTCAGTTCTAAGTCGTTATGCGTTTATACAAAATACTCAAAACTAAAAAAAATTGAATCAACGATGCTTGTTTAGCGAAAATGTACAATGTTTAGGAGATTATTTCTCTGCAGAATTATTTGTAAGAGCCTATGAGTGAAAGCAAAGGACAATAGGTTATAATACGTTAACTACAGTACATCTCCATAACGAATATTTACTGTAAAATTATTATTAATATTATAAGTGTAGTTACCAGTTTATCCGCCAGGTTTGCTAAATTGTTTTTGATTACACATCATGAGGTTTTGTCAATATACACTAACAAACCACAGCAAGAAAGAAAATGACACTCGATAGTAACTAACATTAGCTTTGGGATCGTAACCCTATTATTCAGAATAGACCTTTCCTTTAAAGAACCAACCAGATTCTATAAAATATATAATGGTAGTTTTCTTCTCTAAAACGGTGTTAATAGCTTCTTTCATAGTAACGCCATGAAATTTAGATTAATAGTTTCTTGTCATCCCCCATGCAATCAGTACAACCGTATCAAGCATCATTATTTGTTAATTTTTAAGCTAATATCACGTGACTCAAAACTCTCTTTAATTAGGATAATTTCGTAAAATTTAATAAATTTATAGTGAACAATTGTCAATGAATAATCAATAGTAACCACCCATCTCTGATTCTTTTGAAAACTTGAGCTAAAAACCGCTATTCTAGTTTGTTTGGCCTAACCAATGCTTTCACTTGATAGCTGTCTTTTATTAGAATAACAAAAACTTAAAAGATCCAGTTTTACTCTTGGGTAGAGTTGTAGTAAATATCTTACACCAATAGTTCTCGAGACTTTTTTACGGAGTGCGCGAAAAGTTTCGTCAAATTTAAGCAATTTTTGCTGAATAACTTTTCCCTTTTTGCTTACTTTTCAACTAAATTTGACATCTAACCGTAGGTTGGAATGGTTTATCGGTGTATCAGACTTGAGAAAAAATTCATAAAAGTTAACTGTGTTTTTCTATTAAATAAATTTTCGTATTTTTGGTGTGAATAAAAAAAAGAGAGAAGAAACTCGAATCATAATTGTTATATCTCAGGTACTTTTTTAATGGACTGCCTTGAAATTTGGTATATCCAGTATAGTACATAAACTGTAAATATGTGATAAGTTGGATTATCACAGTCCAAGCTACAGAAGGTGGAAAATCGCTAAACTATCACTTCTGTTAATAATACACAATGTATCATGAAGCACGTTATTTTGTCCATAAGACGCGCTACACAATGTTCACGAACAAGGATTATAATGATGTGAACTAGATTAAATAAATATATTTTAATTGATATGCGCATTTTATAATCTTATGAAACGATGCCCATTATAATTTACAGTCAAGATCAGTTATCATATAACACTTAGAAACTAGAAAAAAAACTTATAAAATTAAATATAATATGTATTCTAGCAAATTACGTATGCAAGAATACTTTTAAAAACATTTTTTGAATGTAAAATGAAAAAAAAAGTTTTAAATAGTTCTGATAAACGTACACACAGAAATTGATTTATTAGTTTTATGCTTGCCTAATTTTAGCTTTGGTATGAAAAGCCAGTGAGGAAATTGATCTTTTCTGACGTCTGACCTTTGCAGACTCGAAATCTTTCTATTTACTGTGATCTCTTGAGTGCATAATTATAAGTAAAAAAAACAAACCGAAACCGGAAACTTCATGCAGCTCCGCTATCTATCTCAAGGGGTACTTGAAAAGAAAGTTTATATTCTTTCACTTGATATAGTAAAACGATTTTTAATAAACTTGTAATGAATTCATTGCTGTTTAGAAAAGTACTTATGGTGTTCCAAAATTATATGAAACCAAACCAAAAGAGACGGTCACTTGAGTAAAGCTGTATCAACAGATAAGGGAGATTGACTAGCAGACAGAGAAAGAGTAAAAAAAAACAATATTTATCAGAAGGACAATTGATAAGTTTTGCAACTGGTACAAAACAAAACATATTAAACAAAAGGTTCGCTTTAAGTTACAGTGGAATAAAATGGTAAGCAATGGATGACAGCAACGCAATTTATTCCATTCTTTGAGCGTATATGTAAATCGTCTTAGTTTTTTCTAACAACAGAGTTTTATTTAATACCATTTCTTTAATGTAGATTGATGGCTGCGGGAGTATTTGTCAAACGCAGTGTATCACAGTTTTTCTTCTAAGTATTTTGCTTTTTACTAATCTTATATTTATAGTCCATTTACAGAAATGATGGCGAAGTCTGTTATATTCAAGTATGGTGTATTATTAGTAAATGTTAGTTTTACCATAACATGTTAGGCAACTTTCTTGTTATTTCAAAATAATTCAATAAACAAACGACAGAGATAAAGGGTGCTAGTTTTGTATTGTTTATTTGCGGTAAAAACAAGAAAATATCTAATTAAAAAAATCAGATATAACTTATAGAAAAGAACCAGGAATATGGAGCTACACTTGACAGAGAATTGAAAAATAAAAATCCATTTTAAATTAATTTTTGTTTTGCTTCTAAGTACAAGACAATGGTACTAACTACCTGGTCATGCAGGATCGGTAGCTCATGGTTAAAATATTAAGGAAGTTAGAAAAGCATATTTTGAAAGCCCTTTGAAAGTATTTACGTCACAACTTGAGACATTTGTTTTTAATATATGTATTATTTCGTAAATAAAATAAAAATATACGAGTCTATTAATTAAATTTATCTTGTTGTATTTTAATTTACTGCAAGTTATACACTCGCTCGAAGTAAAATTGGATAGAGCGTGGCTTAAAGTAACGTGCTTGAATGGGAATCCTAAAGTCACAGTGCTGAAAAATCGTGTTCCGCTTTTTGAGGTCGTGATTGTGTTTTAAGAGTGACGGCCAAATCCCACTTTTCAATTACAGTAGCTTATGAGTTGGTTGTTGGTAATGTTGACTACATGGCTTTCCTCTGGTCTGTCAATTCAAGTTAAGAGAGGGTAGAGTAAACGCCCTCTTGTGTAGGTTTGCGCGAATATTCGAAACAAACGAAGTTTAATTGCTGTCCCATCATTAATTCCCAAATACTTGTTTTTGTAGCTGCGCAATTGACATGATTGTATCTTTTACAGTTTGTACCAATAATAATTTAGTAATCGTTCGTTAAGAAAAATAGTTTATCAATAATAGTGATACACACACATCTATTGTTTAGTTTGAATGCGTAGAGTATGAATACACACAACACTGTTTGCCTCAGTTACTTTTATTGAGGTCCACAGATTTACAGAACAATTCATTTATTAGATATAGAATACGAAACGATCATGTTTGTGTCAAATCAATACTCGAACTTTATAAAATATTCATAAATAAGAGATATTGTCACACTCTACAATGGGGATCCAAAGGAATTATGTCATCCAGGAAAATCATTGTGACCACAAACCGTTGTTGACAGAGTGAGGGAACAACGACTGGATCTGATTGTTTACTACAATAGATGATAGACTGTCCAAGTTTATTGATATCCTCAACAGTAATCGAAGTTTCACTATTTGTAACAATATCATGTGAAAGACATTAAGAAAAACATCACAGGGCAGTTCAAAAACCGCTTATCTCAGCAGAAGACAGAAGATTCACGGCCACAGTGGACAAATTCCGAACAATGAGTGACATGAAGCATGTGAAACGTTCTGATGAATCGTATATCACCCTTTTATGTATTGATGGGAGAGAACACAAATGGAGAAAACCACGTGAAACACTTGCTCCTGCTTGCATTGTTATGTCATAGAAAGCTGCTAGAGGTTGTTTAATGATGTGGAAAATATTATGGTTGGGGCTGGTGGTTCGATTCCTTTGTCCAAGATAATAATACACTGATCACTCAGTTTGACTGACCTGAAACTGGACTGCGCTTTAACAAGACATAGTTTATAATGAGTATACATACAAAAGGACAAAGACTCAAATTAATCTAAACTGGACTCAATAAAAAGTTTCAACCTTCAAAACAAAAACAGACAAACAGGTTACCAACCACAATGTGAATGTCATAACATCAATTGGAAACCAGCGGATTCAGTGGTAACGGAGAGACAGACTAAAACATATGCCAGCTAAAAAGAGTGTAAATTACTTGTTTGAAGCATTCAGTAGCAGACGTATATAACTATACACAGTACTGATAATTTAAAAATAAAGTAAAGAAGGTCAGGTTTCATAATAAAACTATCACACCTGTTTACAATCCGGCTGAGAACAATAAGATTAATGACCTACTCAAAGTTCAGTTCAAGTATCATCTACATTGCCAAGGATTTAAAGATTGTATACTTTTGGTCATTCTTTGTTTTTGGTGCAGAAATTATGAAATTTTGAGGTAATAGATAAGGTTTACGTATTCATTTACAAACTTTCCACTTGAGAATAAAGAAAATGTCAGCTGAACTGATTAATTAAATCAAGTTAATGATATAATGCTACTCTCGACATCAAAGGTTACTTGTTTTTGTTTGTTTATTTTTGAATTTCGAGCAAAGCTACTCGAGGGATACCTGTGTTAGCCGTCACTAAGTTAGGAGTGTAAGACTAGAGGGAAGACAACTAGTCATTGTCACCTATCACCATCTCTTATGCTATTCATTTACCAACGAATAGTGGGATTGACCGTAACATTATTATCCTGCATGGCTGAAAAGGCGAGCAAGTTTGGTGTGATGGGGATTCGAACCCGCGACTCTCATATTACGAGTCGACCGCCCTAACCACCTTGTCATGCCGGAACACCAGTACTTGGCATAGCTAAGGAAACAGCTGGCTGATAGAATTTTCTTTGTGGTTTTACGTATTTATGATCCGAACTTCGTGATTCACTGCGCTACGAGTGAATCTATGACTGAGCCTTGTTATTGTCTGAGTCCTATGCTCTGAACTGCTTGGTAAAGTAATCAAATGTGACGAGACCAATTTGATTACCTCTCTCTCTCTCCAGGATGATCCGAGCAGGGTTCAGCCTAATGTCATGAGGAGTTAAACCAATGGTCTATGCCCTCATTTTGAACTGGCCTGGTTAGTTCTTGTGCTATGGTACTCATATAGTGTTTTTTTCTGAAACACCAATAAAAGTCATGCTCGAAACCAGAAGAGTAAATTTATATTAGCTGTTGTGTTTGAAATTTTCTGACAATTACAATTTTGCTTTTATGTAATGTTTGTATAATACCTGTCTAACTTTGATATTGTTACATTAACTTTGATACAGCTACATTAAAACGTTTTCAAATGTGTAACAAACTATTCTTCAATAGCCTCAAGAAAAGTAAAATACAAGGTGTACATTATATTGACTTCAAAGGTTTCAAAAGTTTGTTTGGGGTTTGAATGTTGTTAAACACAAAAATAAACAATGGGTTATCTGTGCTATGACCACCCCAGATATCGAAACTCGAATGTGCAGACTTGCAACATTGATAATCTGGAGTGTTCCCAAAATGTAAACGGGGAGATATCTAATTCTGTATGCAAAATTGTACTTAAGTGAAACTTCATATATCATTAACTTCGTGTACGTTTCACGTGGTTCGCTGTGAGAATGTACGGGCGTTGGACACATTCTACACAAACTATCATTTGATAATTTTCGTTCAGGTGATCAAACTTAGTCAGTGTTTCTGATTAATATGCGACAACGTTATTTGCTGGTGAAGAGTGTATATATGTTTTGTAAGCGTACGGGGCTTTCAAAAGTGGTCAATATTGTCTGACGAATAAACACAGAGACAAATGAAAATTTTTGTTTTTCAAGTTTTTGTTGAAAGTTTGTACACTAGCCTTCAGATAATTGTTTTGTAACTTAGTTCACAGTTTTTCTCCTGATAGAATTAATATTTTACTCTATACGAATTCAATTTGGACCACTATATGATTGGTTATCAGTCAAGAGACGAACATTGTGAAGCCAGTTTAAGGTTGATAACAGTTCCTTTTGATTTTTGATTAAAATCACCTGCGTTCATAACAATACCTTTAGATAACAACACTTTTCACCTAGGCCTAAAAGCTTTGTCTTTACTTAAAGAGCTGGAAAGAAACAATGTATTAAGTACAAAGTTTTGAATATGGATTAGTTACGGTGTGAGAAGGTAACAGTGTGAATGGTTATACGATGTGAGAAGGTAAGAGTGTGAATGATTATACAGTGTGAGAATGTAACAGTGTCAATGATTATACGGTGTGAGAAGGTACGAGTGTAAATGATTATACGGTGTGGAAAGATAAGAGCGTGAATGATTACACGGTGTGAGAAGGTAAGAGTGTGAATGATTATACGGTGTGAGAAGGTAAAAGTGTGAATGATTACAAGGTGTCAGAAGGTAAGAGTGTGAATGATTATATAAAAAATATCGAGTTTAATTTTTTGATGATATACTGACGAGGTATCGAACATAATTCTACGATGAATCTGGACTAGACTGTCCAGATGCTGTTAATACACGGTATTATACTGTCAGAGTTGTACAGACTAGATTGAACAAGAAATCCAAAAGCTAATTCTGGCCTTTATATAAACATATCTCCACAGACTAAGCGAGGTTAAACAGCTGTCTAAGAAATGGAAGAAGTGGAACTGGTAAAGTTCATTAACTGAGTTATTAAAAGTTTGCTTCCCAGTTGGGAAGACAACACTAATACCAGCATAGAGAAATAAGAGAGACCTACGCTAGTTGCTGCATATCTTTTCTCACAAGAAGTATCACTATTCAGAGAAGTTATTTTTCGTTAAACCCTAACTTTCATTTTGTGGATACTAATTTCCCATGGGTTATGACACTGCACAACAATTTTTTTGAAAAGTTTTTGCTGATTGTGACAGGTACCTGGTAGGTATGCACAAATATAGTTTTGGTTTTGCTTCATCAGGTAGGAACTTTGAGAAATAGACAGTTAACTGTTTACCGGCAATAACGTATTTAATTGCGTTTATGTTTCTAATACGCTATTAAGTTCAACATAATTAAAAGTGTTTTGCTCCTGATTTTCGTTTGTATTCAATGTCCGGTGCATCACGTTGCAGTGTCCAACAGTAGTCAGCAAGCATTGACGGATTCTAGTTGCCCTGATATCGTTTTTCCATTGTATCAAAACTGAAGATTCCAATGAAACGGTACATGATGGGCAAATTTGGATGTGGTTTTCGTGATCAGCAGCCAAAAATCTATAAGGAACACACAACAGTGTTCAAGAAGCCAAAACTTTGTTGTGCAATGTTATTAGCGATCATAAATAAAATTGACTCATTTACTGTATTTAGGTTAATAGATGGTGCTTTTAAAATAAATTCTAATTTCATCTTTATTTTTCCATTAGCTGATGCCAACAGTAGTTCATCGGCAAGTCTAAAGGCTTGTAACGCTAAAAACTGGGTTCTTATACCTGTAGTGGGTAAAACTCAGATACATTTGTGCATAACAACACAGAACCACTAAAAAAAAGTTTAATTATAAAATCCTGCTCTCTTATATGTTTTTAAATAACTTTGTATAAGCTAAATTTGCAATAAAACATGAAATTTATTTTTTAAAACAAATTATGCTAACTACAGAGAAATACAATAATTTCTAAGATAGCAGATAATTATTAGGTAGTAACTACAATTGTTTATGGACTTTAAATTATTGAAAAATAAACCTTGAAGTATAATTTTGTCTTTTATAACTTTGAAAATGACAGCATTGAAGTAACACATTATGTGTTTATAGAATCATAAAATTGTCACGTAACGTAATTGTTCGTGATTTTCTCTTACAATTTCAGTGATAACTTAATATTGAAATTTTTTTAAACTTATTACGTACAGGATGCATTCCCGGTTGAAATGAAAGCATCACTTTTAATGAGCTTTCATACAAGTCATCAAAATAGTTCTGTTTATTACTCTAGTCTTCTATTTAAAGCGAAAACAATAATTAAAACAAGTTCATATCGGTACGAATCTGAGTTTACCAAGTGAGAAATAATTTGATATTTGAACTAACCTATTTTCCAAAGGCGTAATCCACCACTTGGTACTATATGTAGAAATATAAGCCCCCTCCCAGTGGTTCAGCGGTATGTCTTCGGACTTACAACGCTAAAAGCCACGTTTCGACACCCGTAGTGAGCAGAGTGCAGGTAGCCCATTGTGTAGCTTTGTATTTAATTCAACAATAACAATAGAAATCTAATTATCTATTTTCATCGTTCAATTCAGATCTTTCAACTAGATGCTCATATTTGTTCAACCAATACAATAAAATATACTTTATTATTTCAAAATAGATTTCCAATAAAATTTCAATTCATACAGTTACAAACCTTAAAAACAAATTTATGCAAGCACGCTTCCACACAAGGTCACATTTGCACAAACATAAGTAACCAATAATAGCCCCGAATGATATGAACTCAAATAATGGAACTTAATTTGAAATATTTTATTTATTGCATTAACCAATCGAATAACAGGAATGAAATACTAAGGCAAAATTTTAGAATTATCAAAAACATACTTTTTTTTCATATTAGTTACAAACATATATTTGCATAGCCTACATTTCAGAATGAGGGCAAACATCCGGTTATTCTAAATAGTGGCTGTTCATCCAATCATTCAACAAGATTTTTAAACATTGGAGTTGTAGTTAAAGCTGTAGGAACTTAATAAAACTCGGAAATATTTTCACAAAACGGTAAAGAAGAAAACTTATCAGCACAACTAATGGATTTTATTGAATTACAAAATAAGAAAATCGACTATTTGAGCGCTTTCGAGAAGAAAACTTTTCCAATTCAACCTCCAAGAAAAGATTTCTACTTTTCAAATAGGAACTAAAGTGCGATTTGTAAATAAATAACTAATATTAATTCAGATTTATATAATCGCATGCAGTATAATACACATGAAAGTGAAACACAAGATAAAAGTTTTGTGTAGTTATAGTTAAAACCTTTACAAAGAAGAGAAGACTGGAAATTATAATTTATTTTCTCATATATAAAATTAAAAATCATATTTTTTATATGTTTTCATTAATAGTTTTTATCCTCAGCATTTTTCTATAATGAAGTTTTAGGTATGGAAAACATTTTAAAATTGGCAATGCAACCTCCAAGCAAGATTTTCTATCACTTTCCTATAAGTTTATAATGTTTACAAGAAGACATACTCGCTAGAAAAATTTTAACATATCGTCTTCATTTGAATGACATTGAATGTCTTAGGTTTTGTGACTACTAAAATATTGTTTAATGTCAACAACTTTACTAGCTTTAAAAATTTACAAGATATGCAGCTAAGATTGTTATTAAAGTAACAAAAATTTCGTCGTGTCAGAGTAAAGAAACATTTTTACGTTCTTAAATTACCCATGGGTCTTCTTAACGTTTCATCAATGGGTTAAAGATAATTATTTCTTAGCTCTCGCCATCTTTGTCAAATAAGTTTACATCTAGCAGTACACGTCTTGTCTCAAAATCATTAATTTATGTTTGTATAGTTACGAGTCTACTAACATGTTACATTAAATAACATTTGAGAACAGTTACCATACGGTATTTTTTTCTAGTGGTTTCTGGTGTGTATTTTGCAAGAATTTTTATAGTAAATTTCAGAAAAGAACTATAAACAACATGACGTGGTTTTTGGCAGATCGACATCTACATAGCATAAAATTAGGCAATGCCCCATGAAAACAACGAATTTTTTTGGAGATGGCTCACGATATCAATTGTTATATCTGTTTATTTAGCTACACTGTACACTCAAAACAATTTGTCAGTTAGTTGAAAAATAATTATACATTAAACATTCTGGTAAAATTTCATATCTTCAGGGTTTCACAAAAGGTTAGTGTCACTGAATATAGGTCAAGAGATATGAAGATTTTTCAAAGGTTAAGAAATACAACGTAAGTCTTTTAAAAATTAAGACTGTAGAGCAAAGAACAAAAGATGCAACCTTTATGATTTCAACAAGTCGAAATAACTAGAAGGAAGTCAAATTAATGACGTGGAAGTTCATTTTTAAAACTCTTCAATAATATTATCATTTCGAATAATACAAGGTCTTTGTGAAAATCAAGTAACCATATATACATATAAAATGATGGTACAGTTTTGTTTTGAACCACACTTTTTGATTGAAGCTTTGCAGAATAGTTAGAATTAATTTCAATTTAAAGTTATTTTTTGTGTTAAAGGTTTCTCTGAGCATAGTAATATATCTAATTCGGATATTTGACAAAATGAAAACCATTAAATGATTTCTAAGAATTTTGTTTTTATGTAACAGATTAAACTGTCTGACAAAAGGCTTTTGCTTGCAACGTTGCAAATAAATATAATGTTTTTGCCATAAACATGTATTTTACCACTTTTGAATACTTTCTTCACAAGTTTTCCAAGTTTTGCTGTCTTTTTTACTGTGTTTAAAAAACAAACAAAACGAAATCAGTTTTTAATCAGCTGCGATAATATATCATAACTACGATTATTAACAATTGCACTCAGTTTTCATATCATAAATACATAAAAACATGATTTCTGGGACATCATTATAATAATGATACTTTTATACTCAAAGGTTTATAAAATGAGCGCTGTCTTTGTAGAAGTCATTATAAAATCTGCAAAGTTATATTTCGAGTTACGTTAAAGTCAGAGATGTTCGAACGAAAATATCCTCATGAATAACACAGAAATTAGTTGTACTGAATTTTCAATGGAACTATTTTGCATGTTGAAGACACCACTTACTTTAGTAAAATGTATACAATAATAGGAATGAAACAAAATCAGAATAACGTATAGCTCTAGGCTTTAGATTCATAAAGAGAATTCTACTCTCGCGACACACTAAATCAGTAAAATGTGAAAGATTGTTACGTCTTCAAACATAAAGACATGTGTTTGTAAATTACAAACTTGTCCATGAGGAGTTTTAACTGAGGCAAACCTGCTTAAAATAAGTATTCTGTGAGAAACAATTCAATTCGCAAAACTGAAATCTAACCTCCTGAAGTTCTTGTCATAGATCAAAGTAGTTTAACTTTAATATACGGCATATACTCAAACAATTTGATCCAATTTAGTGAGTGAGTGTAATGTAAGTGTAAGCTCTGATAAAAATGTTCATAGTTCAACAAAACTTTAACTGCAAAAACATAATAACGAAAAATTAAAACAAATGATGACATATCTCCCTTTCTGATATTGTCTAAAACGTCAAATAAATTTATGATGACACTTAATTTCGTAAATTTTGAAAAACTGTGCTTGGTATTTTCACGTTTTTTATTCAAGTTTATTCTTTTTTGCTAGCTAGAAGCTTGTTTACACATATTACTTTTTATCCTTCTTATAGAAGCTTTCTTTCAAATGGATCTACTATAGTTTTTTTTTTCACATTCTACGTCACCACACTTTTTTCTAGAAGTTTTCTTTCACTTGGCCCGGCATGGCCAAGCGTATTAAGGCGTGCGACTGAGGGTCGCGGATTCGCATCCTGGTCGCGCCAAACATGCTCGCCCTTTCAGCCGTGGGGGCGTTACAATGTGACGGTCAATCCCACTATTCGTTGGTAAAAGAGTAGCCCAAGAGGTGGCGGTGGGTGGTGATGACTAGCTGCCTTCCCTCTAGGCTTACACTGCTAAATTAGGGATGGCTAGCACAGATAGCCCTCGAGTAGCTTTGTGCGAATTCCAAAACAAACAAACAAAACAAATTCTTTTACTTGTTAATTTATTGACGTTTTTCAGATGATACGTTTCTTTCTCTCTTCTTGGATGCTCTCCAGTGGCACAGCGGTATGTCTATTGTTTCACTCTGCTAGAAATACGGTTTTGATATTTGTGCCTGTACAGTTATGAGCATAATTTACTACTAATGGAAAAGAGAAACAACTCCAAAATACTGGGGCGCAGCATGGCCAGGCGGTTAAGGCACTCGACACGTAATCGAGGATCGCGGGTTCGAATCTTCGTCACACCAAACATGCTCGCCCTTTCAGCCGTGGGGCGTTACAATGTGACGGTCAATCCCACTATTCGTTGGTAAAAGAGGTGCCCAAGAGTTGGCGGTGGGTGGTGATGACTAGCTGTCTTCCCTCTAGTCTTATACTGCTAAATTAGGGACGGCTAGCGTAGATAGCCCTCAAGTAGCTTTGCGTGAAACACAAACCAAACCAAAATACTGTCTGAATTTGCAAAAAAAAAACAACATCTTATTAACTTTTTCGTAAACTCTGTTAAATGCACATAAAATTCAGGACAAAAATTGTTTTACGAAAGAATAAAACAAAAGGAGAATTTTGGTTGAAGAGAGTTAGGCGTAAACCACAAAAACTTTTCAACTGCTCAAAATTTCGAAGTAAACGTTTTAAGCCTACGTATCTAACAGCATGTGCTAACAGCTATCGATTAATTTCTAAATTTTTTTATTATTGTATAATAATAATTTTAAGAAGTTGAAACATGAGATATCAGAATATGTAGTAAATTTGAGCCAAGGTGTATTGGTAGCTCTTGTTTCAATTTTTTAAGGTAAACCTAAGCAAAATCATTAAGAATGAAGAAGAACATATGAAAGTGCATATGTATACCAATACATATTCCTATTCCTCATGACTCAGTGGTAAGTTTGGGGCTTATATCGCTAAATAATCGGTTTTCGTTACCTGCCAGTCCATCACGAAGCTTACCACTTAGTAACAAACAGATAAAATCAAAACCCAGTTCTTCGTGTGTTGTAAGCATACCCGCGTGTCCCAGTGTGCATGCTAAAGTGTGTGCTATAGTACAGAGATAGTATGATAATGTCAAACGCTGCAAAAGTGTATGCGAAAGTGGTGTTGTTGGATGGTGTTGGTTCAGAAAGCTAATTAAACAATTTCTATAGGTTAATATAATGGTTTCTCGTCATGGCTGGGTAAAGTTATCAGTAGTATCTTTAGTACCTATATATACATACATATATATAAAGATCCGTTAATTCTGGATTATTGGACACCGCAAAGTCACCAGGGATTATATCCTAACCTTTCTGCTAATATTTATATACTAAGATTGATAAAGCGTGCAAAGCTATAGGTTACAACACCTTGAAGGAAAGAAGCCAATTCAGTATATCCCGTGCAATTGAAATAAACTCGCATTACAGGTTGTTTGAGGCAGCATCTGAGAACCAAGTTTAAACCAAGTGAAACAATGCTTTCATCTACAAAGTGAAGGTTGTGGTTATGAAAACACCAAAAACAATAACAACAGTATGAAACATTGTGATGAAGCTGGTTACGTTTCCCTGTAACTTTAACAAGATTGTAAATAAATGTTTAAAACTGAATAAAAGCTCATTAGTATCAGAGTATAAAAAACACAGAAAAAAGGTAAAGGTAACAAGAGACTAATAACAATGTGTACAACACAAATAGCGAGATGATGTGGACAAGCTGAGAAGACACAGATGTTATAAAGGTAAACGTGCGAGTCACTTACTCGAAGGAATAAACAGGAAGGTAGATTTTCACAGTTGTTTGTGTGTAACAGTTGTAAAGAGGATGGGTGAATGCTACAAAGTTTGCAATGCGTGTTTCTCATAAATGTTCAAAGGCAAAGCATATGAATAATGTAATTATTGGAATGGGAAATCTGCATGACTATCGTGAACACAATCCTTAACTGATTATATATATAGCAAACGAGAAATATGAGCTTGTTCTAACAAACGTCGTTCTCTAGTGGTATAGCAATAAGTTTCAATACTTATAACGCTAAAAACCGGGTTTCGAAACCTATGATGAGCACAGCTCAGATAGGTCATTATGTAGTTTTGTGCTTAACAACTAACAAACAAACAAAAAAGGTAATATTTTGAGGTAAAATAATAAGTAAATACTGATCTTTATAGTATACTTTCGGTTACGAAACATAACTGGTAGACTACCTAAGCAATGATATTGAATTTCAAAATTCTAAAACAAACAAACACAAATACTTCATACAAAATGAAACTTAGCTTCATATTAACAGTAATTTAATTCGTGTTGATGAATTATATGAACTGACTCACTAGTACCGATGATACATGGCAATGTCCTTAGTGTAAGGCTAAAAATGATTGACCTTTAAATAAATCATTTTGTAAATATCATATATACTGTAACATGTAAGCGAATGGAAAAAAATAATTTCAAGTTATCTTGTATTTTCGTGTTACGTTGTTTCTTACAGTAAAGTAATTTCGTTTTTTTAGGGAAGTAAAATTCAGATAAAGATAAGCCCACCATTATCTTAATGATACAAACGTTAGTGATTTTAAATGGTGGAGTAGAACCACACTTACTTCATTCACTTTGATTTGAGAACCAAATTTCCCTCCCAAAGAAAAAGTGACCTTAGAGCCAGCCTACTTAATTGATTTAGATTTCCAGAGGAACCCTAACTCTAAATAGGTTTTTCCTCCGGGGTGTGTGTGTTATGACTTTTTGTAGAATCACTTCCTCTTCTTGCAAAAGTGAAATGTGGTTCTACAACTCTGCAGTTACATTTACTTCCCAAACCTTATGCATTCCTTTTTCCGATTTTCGTGAGATACAACTTTAAACATTTAAACAAAATATACAAATAGTGGATTTATTTAAATATAAGTATACACACACACAAGAAAAAATAAATGCTACTGCAAACATTCCAGAACGGTACCGTAAGAATATAAAATATATTTCCTCTTGGACTATTGGAATCAGGAATTTGAAAGTATTAGAAGTAAATACAGAATGTATGAATACTGAAAATTTTTCCTACCCACTTAAATAGCGTAAATAGATGTATTTCAAGTTGGGTACAATATTTTCTTCTAATTTACAGTGGAACAAATGAATGCCGACAAAGTTTCCTTTATTACTTTTCACTTCTCAGTTACTAATAATAACTAATATATTAAAAATAAAATAATAACAATATAAACTTTTATAATAATTTCAGCACAATGTATCAATTGTTGAAACCTATGGGTCGCAAACAATGTAAACGAGATTTCAGATTTATTTGATTAATTGATCCACCAGTACCTTCTGTCTGTGATACTCTACGAACATTTTCAGATACACTAGAAATCAGATTGTGTGAACATAACCACAAAACCAAGAGTTGAATGCAAAGCTCGTTTAATTGATTAGTTTTTTGGTCAACACTTTTATTCTTCCAACACTTCATTACTCTGGTATAAAAACGCATTTGAGAGATAAATAGTAATTCAGGTGAAAACTAGTTCATAGCCTATGGTTTTCATGGCTTTCTAAGTCTGGTTCAGGTATAGGACTGTACGATATGCCGTAAAGTATCACAGAAAATGAGGTGACGAGTCAAAATGAAATATTTGTCCTGAACATTTTATAAACCCTACTAATACAGATAACAGTATTGTTTATAAGCTTTTTATGTTGCTGAATCTCGGTAAACAGTAGGAAAATTATTAGATCTAGATTACAAGAAGAAATACCTTTTAATAATGTTTAACACATTCAAATTTATGCTGTCATTTGTTTTTTCTGTCAGGACAAATATTACTTATGGTGTCACTGGACCATCTGTGTCATGCTAATATATTCTCCCGATTAAAGGGACTCCAGTGTGTTCAATTAGAATTTGTTTACTAACTAATGTTTATGAGTGTTAGACGCCAACTATATCCAGGAAGATACTTTTCACTTTCTCGTAGTTGATAAACCAAGGGTAAATTGATATTGTTTTCGATTACAAGAATCCATTGAAATATATAATATTATTATTGTACATTCACAAGACAGTACAATATCATAAAGGTTAAGAGTTTTGAAACAAAAGTACAAGTTTTGATTTGAGAATGCTTATTTATTCACAGATCGTTACTTATTGTAGTAGGATGTAATAAGGTTCTTCAAAACTACCTACTGAGTCAGTTTATGCAGACTTGTTTGAATACTTGGATGTAAGATTAGTTATAGTATTTTTTTATAAGTTACACCTGTTATGATTACGAGTTTTTTGTGTCGAATAATAAAAACAACGATATTTTTGAACATATATTAATAATGTTTTTACAGAAAACAAAAACAAGAAAACAACCAACAGAAAGAAGACAACTTAGACAATTTTATTGACATCCAACAGCCAAACTTCCCAGGAAAAACTAAAAAATTATATTTTCCAGAAAAACCTAAAAACAACATCTTAAACAATTTTTTAAAGAATTTTCTCACAAAACCATAAACATAATTTTACAAAACAGAAAGCTAAAAAACAATCTTACAAAAAGAGACATTAATTCCATTAAAAACCTAAAACAAGACAAAAACATAAAAATTCTAGAAGCAGATAAAGGTAACGCTATAGTCATAATGAATACGAATGAATACATCCAAAAAAATGAAGAGCATTCTATCAGACACGAACAAATTTAAACCAATACACACAAATCTAACAAAGACACACGAAACGCAACTGAAAAAAGCCAACACAATTTCACAAACACTTTATTCCTACCTACGTAAAACCGACTCACGCACACCACAAATATACGGCATCCCCAAACCTCATAAACCAGATTGTCCATTACAACCAATGTCCACATAAGAATCGTTTAATTACAATCTCGGTAAATACATAGCATGGGCATTCTCCAAATATGTAACATCAGCCAGCTCATTCATCAAAGACTCCTTTAATTTCAAGTCTAATCTAAATCAACTTAATCATAAAGCCTTAATGGCCAGTTTCGATGTTATATCCCTCTTTACAGAAGTTTCAAACACTGAAGCCTGCAAGATAGCCTTAGAACTCTATATCCGAGACCCTAACCCATCTATAGACATTCCCAGTAACCAATTAGCAACCCTCATAGAATTCACCACGATGAAGACAAACTTCATGTTCAACAACCACAACTGTATACAAACAAATGGCCTAAGCATGGGCAACCCAGTATTACCAGTTCTAGCCAATATTTTTATGACACAACTTGAAACACAAGTAATTAACACAGCATTACATCCACCATTATACTGGTACAGATATGTAGATGACACGATTGCGGGATTCACATGTACAGAACACACTTAATTTTTTCAATCACATTAACGCTATACATCCCAACATCAACTTAACATGTGAACAGGAAGAAAGCAATCAAACATCATTTCTTAACCTTAAAATTACAAGAACCGATACACAATTTAAAACAGAAATCTTCCGAAAAATCACCCATACTGGACTGACTATACATTCCTTGGGATTCAGTACATGAAACAAAACAAAAACTCAACATACCAAGAAACCAAATAAACACAGCCATAAAACTATGCTCACCAGATAAAATTAACGATGAATTGGGCCAAAATAAAATAATATTTCATCAACATCAATAAGTTTCCTCCACAAATCGTAGAAAACATTATACGCACACACCTAGAGAGAAAGCAAAATCAACCAACAAAAGTAAATATATCTCACGAATCAAAAAATCACGAAACCATATACTGCTACATACCATATATTCCCAACATCAGCAGAAAAATAACCAACATTTCGCAAAAACTAGTAACAAAATATGACATTCCAGTTAATACCAAATTTATTCAAAATCCAGGCACAAAACTAAGGTCTATGCTATGTAAAAACTACACTGACAAACACCCTACTCCAGCATTATTTATAAAATACAATGTGATAATTGCCACGACTTCTATATTGAAGAAACAACTAGAAAAATGGAAATCAGATTCAATGAACATAAAAAGTCACCTTCACACGTTTTCGAACACTGCAAGTTAAATAAACACAACATAACCATAGAAAATACCCAAATACTAAATAAAGAAACAAACATAAACAAACGCAAAATTAAAGAAGCCTTACTTATACAACAACTTAAACCCAAAATAAACCAATACATAGGAACAACTTTATATCTATATTAAAAATAATATAATAAATAATGTAAACTTATATATTCAAACATCTAACACCGCCTTCTACATTCCGACACTCAGTTACACAACTCCTTTCAAACATGTGGTCAGCTTCCATTCAGGTACCTTTTTCTTTCTTTGTGAACCTGACGATGTTCGCTCCTCTACGTAAAATATTTTCTCAACCCAAACGAGCCCTTTCTACATATATATTTTTCTCTACAAGTGGGTTTTCTCGACATCACTGATTAATAATGTTTTTGTTCTGTGAGAACGCCCCCCCCCCACGGGACTACGGTAAGTTTTCGAATTGCAACGCTAAAATCAGTCCTCAGTGGACACAGCAGATAGTTCAATGTAGCTTTTCTATAAGAAGATATACGCGTGTACCGCAGAAGAATAATTGAAAGGGAATTTTAATAGTCATTTGAGAAAATATGAATAACATATGTGACTGTATTGTAATGTATGACATTATAATTTTACATCTGTGAGACATGTTCAACTTAAACAGGGACAAACCTGACAGAATTTGAATAACATATGCGACTGTATTGTAATGTATGGCATTATAATTTTACATTTGTGAGACGTATTCAACTTAAACAGGGACAAACCTAACAGAATATGAATAACATATACGCTCGTTAATAAAAATGCTGAATTTGTGAAGTTAATTATCCAGTATGTTTGAGTGATTATATTGCAGAAGATGTGAGCAAAAACCAATTCACATAGAAAGGAATAATAGATAAAATAGTATATTTATAAACATAAACTTTATTTTGTCATACGCAATACAATTTTTGGAAAACGTCCTCTGTATTATATAAGAACAGACGCTGGTCAGGTACTTTCAAAGGTTTTACTTAACTGAATGTTCATTAACTGATCTTATGAAATTATCGGATGAAAAATGAAATATATGTCAATATTTTTAAATATTTCAACCATAAATTAGGCTCCAAGACATATATATATGTTAGTATTAATGAAGGAATAAATTGTACTTTTAGAGTATTATGAATATAATCTAATAATGAAGACTTTCTGTTTACATCCGTTAGGTACTACAACATCAGTGTTACTTGAAAAGATTTGCAGACAAGCTGAAAAATGAAGTGATGAGGTAGAAGACTCGTGAAAATCGAGTGTAACAGTGAACATTCTGGATAAATAGAAACCACAGGTATGAACCTGCGCACTACCAATTAGTTCGGAAAAAAATACACGAATGAACTTGAAGTCTTCAGGAATCTTCGCTACTGATGCTGTCGTTTTCATTAAAATAAATAATAAATAAATAGATGTGGAGACATAGCTGAAACACTCTAATGAATTTCATATTCAAAATGTATGGCATAATAATATTTTGCAGGAAGTGCGTTAAAAAAAGATGAAGGAAACTGTTCTAAAATTTTACTTGGGACTTCATTTTGCTTATATTAATGACAAAATTTGTGAGAAACGCTATTTTACTTTATATGGTAAAAAAAATAATTTTGTATATCTAAAGAGTGCTCAAAGTGATTTGCTTTAGTACAGTTGAATATTACATTAGAAGTTAGTTAGATGACGGAAAAGCAACGGAATAGTTGATAAAGGACTTCTTTAAAAAATGAGTGATAAAATAGGTATAGAAATATGAACATAGAACGTCAAGGAGGACGAAAAGTAGATTAAGTTTTGTAATGTTTCAATCTGAATCTTATTGGTGTCTTATGCGCATGTTGGTTACACGACGAAGTGAGAGACCTCTAGAATTCACACATAGGACTAGCAACATCCGCTAACACAAAAGGTTTGTCCGGTTTTTTGATAGAATAAGGGGATTTACTGTGATTTTTATAGCAACACTTACCACTGAAAGTGCACAGTTCGTTTGGCCGTATCCCGTCTTGAGAACCAGACTCTACGGTATACAGCCCAGTGTGCTAATGAATAAGCTTAGTTCTGCCCTGAGCAAACTAAAAGTGTTATAAATTAACAAAAATAATGGGTAAAAATGATTTATAAAATAACGAAAAAGGAAGAATGGGCAAAATGACATACGAAGTATCAATTAATAGTATGTTTATCTTGATGTTTATACCAGTTAATGACATATAAAGTATCAATTAATAGTATGCAAAAAATCTTGATGTTTATACCAGTTAATGACATATGAAGTATCAATTAATAGTATGCAAAAAATCTTGATGTTTATACCAGTTAATGTCAGTCAAATTTTGTTCAGCGCAAAAGTAAAAAAAGCAAACATCAATTAACACATTAAGATATATTCAAGATATATCTTTCCAAGTACTTTAGTTGTGTGCTAGTGTATTTAGTTAAGATCTGTTTTACGAGCGTTAAGTTTAAAACGGTTCGTTTCTGGTTCCAATTTAACCATATCAAAGATGTTTGCGTCACAATTTGTTTTGTTTTGAAATTTCGCACAAAGCTACTCGAGGGCTATCTGTGCTAGCCGTCCCTAATTTAGCAGTGTAAGACTAGAGGGAAGGCAGCTAGTCATCACCCCCCGCCGCCAACTCTTGGGCTGCTCTTTTACCAACGAATAGTGGGATTGACCGTAACATTATAACGCCCCCACGGCTGGGAGGGCGAGCATGTTTGGCGCGACATGGATGCGAACCCGCGACCCTCAGATTACGAATCGCACGCTTAAACGCGCTTGACCATGTCGGGCCTTGCGTCACAATCTATCTAGCAGTCTGTTTAGATTCTCATCATCATGCATATACATAGAGAGTAAATGATTTATTTTTATGAAATTACATGAAATATCAGCATGAAAATACTTCTATCATATTAACGTTCTTGGTCAAATAATGTTGATAATGTTATGTTAATACCAGTAAATATAATTGCTACTCTTGCTCTGTTGGTTTCATTTTTCTAGTGCTTAAAATGAAACTACAATAGAAACCTGTAATTCTTAGGAATAAGTAAGGGGATTGACAATCATTAAAAGAAGCGACATTAATTTCCCTGAATTATAAAGTAAATTTTGTATGTTAAATTATGTTCAAAGCTTAAAAGTTAGAGCACATGCAATTCGCAGAATAAATCTAAAATCAGAAAGAAAACATTTCTTAAAAGAACTGCATCGAAAATCATTCGGAGTACTTATTCATCCTATACTAGAGAAAAGCTTGAACAAAAAATCCACAAAAACACTAGTTCTCAGAAAAGATACAGGACCTCAACAATATCTCATTCTTACGAGAAAAATCGATAAGGAATTATGATATGCATTTTTCTTTTTGGCACGAAACCAAAGGCTATTATACAATAAGAGCATCTTTCAATGCTGTGATAGAACGAAATTCATGGTTGAAAAGGAAGAGGTGTTTTCAGTATTCATACGACTCTTTGTATTTTCTACTGTTTTTTTCTCTTTCCGTGTGCTCTTATATAATTATAGACAATATATTTCTTTACGAAACTGTTACCTTTACTTATTTTATTATCTTATGTTTTCAAAGTAAACAATATGAGAAATGTAAATTCTCATTTTTTATTGGTTGAATAAAACTAAATTCTTAGAATACATACTTTGAATAACGCATTATAGCTTTACAGTTTATGGGTTGCCCTGAGTATTTAATTAAAAAAAGAAGTTAATAAGTAAGAACATTAAATTTAATGATTTTAATACTTCATTTTAACAAATACACAATGATTTTTTCACTTTATTTACTTGGAATTGAATACCTTTGAAAGACTGATGTAAACACTCGAGGTGTATTTATGACTCAGTTTGATGAGCAGGGCCCGGCATGGCCAGGTGGGTCGGTCAATCCCACTATTCGTTGGTAAAAGAGTAGCCCAAGAGTTGGCGGTGGGTGGTGATGACTAACTGCCTTCCCTTTAGTCTTACACTGCTAAATTAGGGACGGCTAGCGCAGATAGCCCTTGAGTAGCTTTGCGCAAAATTAAAAACAAGCTAACAAACTGATAAACAGCTATGTCGTTTTTTTGGTATTGTTATTTCGGAATTTGCGTCTTTATTTATAAAAGCTACTAAATATTTCCTATGTTAAATTAATTACTTTCTATTTAGCATCCTCTTAAGCTATATTTTAATGCAAAAATATGCTTTACCGCAATGCTACATTATTATAATATCCATGGTTGTACACTTTGTTACTGCAGTAATTAATACACTTTCCGAGACACATTGGTTAAACAAGTACATGAGAAAAACTAAGATTCAGGCATTTTCAACCCCATTTCAGAACTATTTACCCAGAAAGATATCATCCAACTGCTTTCACGACCATTATTAAGTGAATACTGGAACCGCCTGTCATTTCTATAAAGCGCCCACACCTGAAAGTGCTTAGTGTGTTCACTTGGCATATTGTTAACCACTAGGCCACTTTCACTACCCACTAATTACTACGTCCCTTGCAGAACGTTACTTGACTGCAATAACCATTTTAAACATCTTTGTAATAACTGAAACTCTTGTCAATACAGTAGCCGTTGGAATTTCCCTTTTTGTTCATAACGTTATTACAGTACTGTTGCAGTGAGAACATATTCAATTACTACAAAAATATCTCGAGTTGTCGTAGACTTCAGAGCAGCTGCATAAAACGAATTATTTATAACTTAGCTTAAAATTTCTCTTTACCGTCACTGTGTTTGATATTCGTTTGCTTTAAACACATTAAGTACTTTTGCACTCAAGCAAGGCTCTGCACAGCTAGGTGGTTTGGGCGCTTGAATCTCAATCTGAGGGTCGCGGGTTTGAATTCTCGTCACATGAAACATACTCGCCCTTCCAGCCGTGGGGGTGCTGCAATGTTACGGTCAATCCCACAATCATTTTGTAAGTAATCCAAGAGTTGGCGATGGGTGGTGATGACTAACTGCCTTCCCTCTAGTCTTACACCACTAAATTAGGGACGGCTAGCGCAGATAGCCCTCGTGTAGCTTTGCGCCAAACTCATAAAACAAACATTCAACTAATGATTATTATCGTATTTACGGCAGAATTTTGAATCCGACCGTGAGCTACTACGTTTTGAGAATAGTCAAAAGATGTATTTCAACAGTCTTTTGTATGCAGCGTTCTATATGTATTATCATTCTGAAAATTCTTTCACAAGTGTGTTTACAGGTAGGCACTATTTGGTGTTAACGCTACTACATGTGGTAGATTAATCTGTCTGATATTTCCCATACCGTTAGACCAGGATTCTTACTACACTACTTACCATCAAATACAGTCAAGGTTTAAAGCAAATAAGCACACACACACGCACAGAATGCACAATTCACACTTTTCTTTCCAGAGTACAGTTTTCTACGGTACCTCACGGGAATTATTAAAAGCATAAAATAAAGTATGTAAGCTAAGAAAGACGTGATGAAATGTGGGTCATCTCTCAAGAGAATAGAACATGTGTGTAGCTTTTTTGCAACGCGCGTGGTTGATGGCTCATTACGTTTCTGGATATTACAGCCGTTGTTACAAGTTCTATATCAAAATAAAATGCCGTGCTGTGTGGTTTCTAGCACCGAAGTCAAATATTCTACCGAAGAGACTGCAGCTGGAAAGTGCTCGTGCAATGGCTTTGCTGAACGAAAAAGTAGCAACATCAACCACCGAGAGCTTGGTTTTGTCCAGCTGACGTAATACTACACTTCTTGCTGCTAACTGCACTACGTAGTTTGAGCTCTCGTGCGCGCGCGAATAAAACCAGCCGACATATTGATTAGAATACCTTCCACTGCAGGATAGCACGGAAGAAGGACTAGTGCCGGATGGTGTGAGTGTCACATGAACGATCTCCCACACCTGAGGTAGAAGATTTTGTTCTGGATTCTGGATTTATCCTTTTGCCCAGTTTTATGAAGAAAATTCTAGTTTCGACGCAAGGAACTTGGAAATATAGTACGGTAACAACAATCTCGTTTTAAATATCAGAGACGTTGTTTGTGAACATGTTAGTTATGAAAATATAACTGTATAACTCAATGGTAGTTCAATCCATTCGCTGTTGTTTAATGTGACTTAAGCCTAGACCTTATAGCTTAATGCTTATAAAACTAATACGGTTATACGTAAATGCCAATTTTTCTCAGTTGTCTTATATAAAACTGATATAACAGCATTTCATTATAAGCTTGAGTTTCAGCGTTCGAACCCATGCACAAGATTGCAAATTATTTTTGAATATCAATTATCGTGTTTAACTCACAAGAAATTTCTATCATCACTTGTTTAGGATTTAGTAGTAATGACGAACTGTGATCATCTGGCGATAAAACGAATACGACATAGAAAGTATTAATACGAAAAGGTTATTCTGCAAAACATAGTAACTTTGATGTTTTTTAATATGAAGTGGCCCATGTTAAACAATACATTTACAATGACAAACTATTATGGTCAGTAAGATATTTATTTGAGTGTTTCTGTAAAATAGTAATAATAAATGATGAAAACAACTTCAATCTATTTCAAAGAGAGAATTCATACGGCTTTATTACCTTGCTCATACAGACGTCCCTACACTGACTTTTTGTTATAAAGAATTTATGTATTATCTAAGCCAATGTGAATAAACAATTAGAATGAATATAAAATATTTTGTTATACGCCAGAATTTCATAGCCTTAAGTTCAGATGTAAGGTTACATATTTATAATCCTGTTAAATATTATTTTTACACACGTTACATGAATATAAGAACACAAACGGTTTACTTCTCATCAGTTATACTAACTATCGATTTGAAGATCTTATATAATTCTCATGAGTCTGCAAAATGCTTTCAACTTATTGTTAAGTGTTGCTGTCCTAGTTGCATTTAATAACATAAGATCAGCAAATTTTAATGTATTTCTGGACACTTCCCTATTCTAATCATATTTATATTTAATGAATCAGTCTCGGACGAAAAGGAAAGCTCACTTCAACACTTATCCAAGAAGCTTATAAGGAAACTTTCACTGTAGATGTAATATTTCTCATAATGAACAAAACCTAGTATCAGGAAAGGAATTAGTGAAAGTTCACACGAATCATATTTGTTTGACATAGATAATACCTTGAATGAAAGACCATGCACCCTATAATACTACAAATACCATAGGATTTGTGTATTGTTATATTACTCTAGCTTCAATCTAAAATAAATCGCTAAAATAAATTATAATAGAACAGAGACGCCATTTCATAAAAGCAAGTCAGCTCAGGGCATAAGATTATTAATAGTAGACACTTGGTACATGGAAATCATAGTATCACAAATCTGTTCTTCATTTGTAGGCACTTGGCACATGGAAATCATAATATCACAAATCTGTTCTTCATTCGTAGGCACTTGGTACATGGAAATCATAGTATCACAAATCTGTTCTTCATTTAACAATATTTTCTGGTCAAGTATAGAAAGATGTAGGAAGATCAGATAACAAGATATAAGACAATTTAAGAAAACCTTATGGTAAAATGGAAAATATTTAAAAGGATCTGATAAAGATGCAGAAAAGTATTTGGAAAGAATTTTTTTCAAGATAAAACAAACCTTATGATAATAAAGAGAAATGATGAATATGTTTGCTGATGAAATACGAAATCGCTAATAAGTTTGATAAGTCAAAGAAAGGTAATATTATATAATAATAAAACAGAAGTGTATAATAAGCCCTTGCGCTAAAACAAAGACGCTATTAAGATAACAACACAATGAAAGAAGGTGAATATTGTTGGATTATATTAGGATAAACTATGAAAATATTATGATAGAAAATAATGGGCTTTTAATAAAACCTTAAGACCAATTGGGAAATTTTGTGTGATTAAACAGAGAAACGTTTTAGATTGTATAAGAATAAAGCAGAGGGAAGTTTAATAAAATCTTATGAAAAAATAGAGAAAAGAACATATCATAAAAAGTAAAAGATAAAAGCATCAGAATATATTTTTATAACCAGAAAGTCAATTTTCACACAAAATAAAAGTCTTAACGGCGACTTTATTGAGAAATAGAGAAGACATTAAAAATGTATTTTAGGAAAACAGAAAAGCCTGTAATATTGTCTTTTGGCAAAATAAAGAAATCATATGGAGCTCATTAGTTTAAAACAGATGCTTTTAAAGATACCTACTTTAGAGCAGAGAATCCTTATGAAGTCGTTTATATAAAACAGAAATGTTTGTCATATAATCTGATAAAATTGAAGGGAACTTTGGATGTTTATTTTTTAACTGATTAAACAAGTAAACCAAAGGAAATAGTTGCTTTAGAAATATTAAAACATTTCCGAAATGATTGGTTTTGTTTCAGTTAAAACATTGGGTATTTTAGTTTATATATCAGGGACAGTTTTTATAGTTATATGTCCTGAAAGTGAATCTTCGTCACTTACTAAATTACCACTAGGTTCACATGGGTCTCATGCTTGTGATCGTCCAAAATAACCTTAATCGATTTTCGAAGTAGACTGGAAAGTTCCACACTTTAACCTAAAAACCTAGCTTAATAACTTTGATGTGAAACATAGATATCAAGATATCTTGCAGTGATGTATGCGTTCAGATTCAAAGTGTCGTCTGGACGATATCGTTTATAGCTAACAGTAAAATGTTTGTTTAGTGAATTTTGTGAAAAGTTACTCTAAGACTAGTTGCATTAGTCGTTCTAATTTTGAAGAGACAGGCTAAATAAAAATTATCTAGTCAACATTACTCAGAGCCTATTCCTGAGCTACTTTCGATAGCAGTGGTAGCGCAAAAGAAATTGTATATAGAAATAGGTAGTTTGTAAGTATAATTGTGATTAAAATTAATGAAATAAATTTAAAAAAATACTTAAGTTTTGAATATATTAGTTAATTAAGTATATATAAAATAATAGATTGGAAAAATTAATGATATTAATATTAAGCAAAAATAAACGTTAAAACTAAGGAAGGACATGACGTATTGAGGTAATTAATACTTTTATATACTATCATAATTTCTTATACGTTCTCGGAATTTTTGTTTATTTGGATTAAATGAAACGCGTTTTAATAAAAACTAGGTAATTAAAAAAATGCTTATAACTTCTTGTAGCTTCATTTAATGCGGCCGATTTTAAACGTCATTAGACCAAAGTAATTGTCTCTTTATAACATTTACTGATAATAAATGTTAAACGAGCGCGAAAATATATGGTACTTCCATAATTTGACGTGTTCAGCGTCTCGTCACAAAGAAATTGGAAGCAACATGCAAGTGGTTGCTCTCAGAGCGATTTCACAGACGAAAACTTTAGCTGAACACTTATCGACCGACGTTTGCAAGCGATAACTAAAGTGCTATTTTTACTGTTTAGCGTTTAACAATCTTCTCCAGTAGAAAAAAGTACAAAATGTTCACATGTGTCGATAAACTCTTTTAGGCTATAAAACGTATACATAAGTTTAATATTATAACAGAAGTTACAAATAAACGTTAAAACTGCTTTTATTGCAAGTCATCGGTAGATTTACGGACTTACAACGCTAAAATTGGAGGTTCGATTTTCTGTTGAGGACACAGCAGAAAGCTTATGACAAAGACTATTGAAGAAAGTAATGCATTAACTAATAATCTTAGTTTTAATACTTCAGTTTAATAAAATTTTGTGCTGTGAAGAAGTCCAGAAGAAATATTCATTCTAGACAATATGGCGCCCTCAAAGTCATCAAACGAGAACAGTCAAGCTTGCAAGGAAATAAACGAGTAAGCTATTTTAGTAGGGTTAGTGTAAGATTCTACTGATAGAGGTATGATAACTGAAATATCCTACAATTACTAGTGTTTCGGAAAACAGTTTTAAGACAAATGCATTTGAATGTTTACTTTGAAGTGAAACGTGTGTTATCAAGAAAACAAAGGAGAAAATGAATTTCTCAAAAATTAATTTCTGTATACACAATATCTGAAGAGGTGCACAAACCTTATTATAATCCATTGCCCGCTTGTTTCATTACCGTCTTGACTGTTCTAGTTTTACGATTAAGGGGACAATTTATAGTTTAAGATATATGTCGTCGTCTCTGGACTTCTTCTTCCCAGCGGGGACTTTCTGAATATCGAAGTATGAAAACCTGAGATTATTAATGAATTCTTTATTTTCCCAACATACTCTTTAACTTTAATTTATAACTCATGTTATAATATTATGTTTATAAGCATGGTTTACAACCTACAAGAGTTAATGTATATGTACACAAATTTCTTGTTTTTCCATTGGATAAGACTGTTAAACGTGAAACAATAAAAACAGCGTTTCACTTATCACAGGCAACGTGGGTCGATAACTGTCCAGATAAAATTTTCGCTTGTGGAATCACTCCGAACGCAACCACGTGCATGTTGCTTCCAAGTTCTTTGTTACGAGATAGTGAACATGTCGAGTTATGGAAGAGTTACACTTTCGTGCTCGTATAAAATTTATTATCAGTAAATGGTGATCTTTAATATTGTCCATATTATAAATCACAAAAGATACAAGTTTTGCTTTTTACTACCTAGTTTTCATTAAATCGCTTTACATGTTATTCGAACAAACAAATAAAATTTTAAAGGTCTTAAAACCCCTACAAAACGATGGTAGTATGCAAAAGGTAACTGATAGATTATAATTACTTTAATAGGTCATATCTTTATGCGTTATTTTTGTTTAGTACTGATACGATTGATTGTCCAATCTTACTAAGATATATAGATATACTTTAAGAATTAGTACATTCAAAACTTAAATATTTTGTCGTTTATTATTTATTTTAAACATTTGTACAAACTAACAACTCACTTCTTTTGTACTATTACTGTTATCGAGAGTAATTCAGATGTTATCTGTGAGAGGTAATGAATAGCTGTCTGGTCTCTAGTCTTTCACTTTAAAGTTAGGGATGTATATTGTATATAACTTTTGCATAACTCCACACCATGGATTAACAGTAAGTGTACAGACTAACTACATCAAAATCCAGGGCTTGATTCCTCGCGGTAGACAGAGTGAATAAAGTCCATTGTATATCTTTGATCTAAAACAATAACTACAATCCGCATATAGCTTTACGAGAACATACAAAACTAATCAAACCGATTTAATCATAAAGTGAGGTTTGACCGTCAATCTTGGAACGCGATAACGATCTCACAAAACAGAATGTGATTTTGAAAGTAATGGAACACGAACCCTATCTACTGAGCCACGACCAGATAATTTATTGGAAGAGTCATTGGCTTAACAAGAAAGCATTTTTTTTTGTTAAAATGACGGCGTTCTCAGCGTTCTGTTAAAAGAGTCACTTATACTACCGTATTCTTTACAGAAGAATTACATTAAAATAAACCACAATAGCCAGCAGAGTACAGGACAACAAAGACCGAATCTTCTCAGTGAAGGAAACGCCGAACGTTGAAAGTGAAGATAAAAACAAGAAAAACTAGGTTGAATGTGCAATACAAGAAAGTAAGGAATTCTTCACATCAAAGTAGTTGAACAAGAAACAAGAGTGTTCAGTTTGCTGACTCTTTTGTCAGTTGTTGATCAGAAATACACTTAAAAAAAACTGAACAAAATGCACAGTAGGCGAAACTAGTTTCTACATACGTGGATACAATTGCTCACTACATAAACTAGCACAATTATACTGGAAGAGAGTTGAATAAGCTTGATATCTGAAGCGTGTGACGACCAAGACAAGTGTAAGATATTAAGAAACAGATACACAGTTCGAGTCAGACATCAGAGTGATGAGTTAACTTTTAAAAGTGTTAGCGAATAATATATTATAAAAAGATAACTCCTCATTGTCATGGGAGTGTTGGTCTCGTGACCGTCAACTTTCTAACCAACAACACCCAACAAATATAAATTAATATCGATCGAGAATAGAATTCATCGGACACATGTCTCAGGTTTAAGGTCTATAGACATTTCAGATCAGGAAACAGCCTCGTGAAATTTGAATAATACATATAATGTTCTGGAATTATAAGATGGTAGATCACATGACCATGTCCCCGATGTGACACTGGCAAAATTGTTTTGTTAATATATAACATGTTAAGAGAGGTATATTGGAAGAACCACTTTTCATTAGAGAAGTCATGTACTTTTTTTGCTATATTGAAACAGACACTTTTTATTAGCACGATCATGTTTAATAGGTTATACTTGAAGAATAGTTTTTTCGTCCGTTAAGTGAAATCAGAAACTTGGCACTTGTTTCTGTTAAAGTGTCGTAGTTCCTAATATTGCATTGAAGTTTCTATTCTTAATTAACGTAGTCTAATTTCTTATACTAGAACAATTAGTTTTTACCAATCTTACCTTGTCCCTTACAAAACGGAAAATCAAAGAAAATACGTTTATACTATATCACTCTATGACATTGACTTTATTATGTGCATAATGAGTTAAATAACTGTAGCAAGTGTATTACAATTTTGTATTCAGCTCTACTATATTTAATTGCTCACTATATATATCTTTGTTGCTTCATGTGTAATTCAAAATGTTTTAATTTGTACAATAATTACCTTACAATTTGTTGAGAATATGTATAATTGAGCTGTCAAAATACAGGGTTTAACTCATTGATAAGGAAACTCACGTGCATATAAATACACTCCCATAAAAATATGTATACTTACAGATACGTTTCTATATGTCCTCTGCAAAAGTCAAGTGGCTATTCACTTAAGCCACTTCTATTTAGTCAGTCTTCAATTCAACGCAAAGATAATGTGTAGTAAGTAAATAAGTGTGTGAAGAGATGACGAAATTTGATTATATCACTGTTTCGCATCTAATAGCCCCAGCATAAGGCCATTATTTAAATTATTGTAACTTAGCGGCGTACGTATATGATCATAATAATAATAAATTATGATAATTTTTCTTGCCCCATATAACAAGTATCGCATTTATTTTCCACAAGGGTTTCATTTTAGATTCTCCAAACAATAGTTACTAGGCAACCAGGAAGTCTTCATTGCAGCCACAGTTAAAAATATTCAATTATTGAAATAGTTCTCAAGCTTGCACTGCAAGTCCATAAAACGGAGAGGAACTCGGAGTATGTTAAAAAACAGAGGAATAAAAGATACGCTGTTAAAGTGTTTGTAGATTTTTTACAAGCGTTATAGCGAGCGTTACTTCAAAGTGTTTTGTGACCTAATTTTTTTCGTTATACAGACTTTTCAGAGAGGAAACCTAATGGCAAATCGCTAAACATAAGCACCACATAGGTTAGATATATCGTATTCAAAATGACTTTTGGTTTTAAACTACAGTTATAGCTTGATATAATATATTCGGTATTCATATTTGTGGGCTGATAAACACAGTATATTTTCTGTGCTCCAAAATAAAGATCTATTAATATGTAATAGATGAAGAAAATGTTATTTTTAATCTAAACGGCACGTCATGCAATACATGGTTTAAATAGCCAGGTGAAAAATCTCAAGGCTCAGGCCTGGCCATTTCTAACTTAAAAGTGTTGAGTGAAGACAATTAGCCATTGACATATTGTTCGCTCTTCTATGTGAAAGTGTTTTCTCAGCCCAAACGAGCCGTTTTTGCATATAAATTTGCATATAAATTTCATTGACATATCTGTCTAAACGATCACTCTTAATCGAATAGCGAAAGTGCCTATCACTTTTTATAACACGCTTACAGCTGAAACTTTGGGGTCTGTTTAATGACATATTACTATCTCGAACCTTGGACCTATTTTTTCCAACACCACTCACACTAACCACTACGCATCGCTGGGTCCAAAAAAGTATTGCAAAGGCAGCAAGTAAAGCTCATATTTTGTATCTTTGTATAATAATCAAATTATGAATTAGTTTGAGTTGCTATTTATTGTTTCTTTCATTATGTGATTCAACCTAATTTATCTGTGGGAGAAAAGATTGATTGTTATAATAATATAATTCTCTACAAGCCTCAGTTTGTCATTATGCTTCCCAATATATCACAGTGTACTGAGTCATTAAATACGTAAAGCAATTTATACCTCATTTAAGATGAAGGAAAAATTAAGTTTACTTGCAAGAAACACGTGTTGTAGTGTTTCGGACAACTACTTAGTTGTAGCTTCGTAAACTGTGATTAAAATTATTCAAAGATTAAATAGAACACAATGTTACCAAGCTGGTTCATTTATATATAAAAGCAATTTGTTAAAGTTCATTATGTAGCTAACTACTTGCAATGAACTCCGTCTTTTAAGCTGCTTTTGTTGATTCAATGTGGATTTGTTCTGTAACCACATACACACACACAAAACTGCTTTTTATTTACATTAACATTTTACTTTGATATATAAATATGTGTGTGTGTGTTTGTGATGCGGGATTGTGTGGAAGTTGGAGCGAGCTCTGACTGTTGCTGAAAAAAACTGTTATTAATTACATGCTGAATCTAGTTTCTCGCATGTTTTGGATTCGTATATTGTGTGAACCGTCCAATATTGTATGCCACCGAACAATACACCAAAGACCGCAAATTAAAGCACAGTAATGGGAAAACATTGAAATGCGCTCACTTAAGCGTAATGCTGAAAGATGCTAGGATCTATATTGAATAACTTAGCTTCGCATGTAAGAACCTAGACCTTTTTTCATATAAACTGTAAAGAAGGGCCAAACAAGTGAATCAAAAGACTCTCTATTCCTATAAACTATTAAAAAGTGAGAAACCATTCAAGGAATATGAGAAGCTTTTTAACTTAAAAACATAATTTGAATATTCTAAGAACTGGTAACAATAGATCAGTAATTTGACCAAGTATGCGAGTAATGCGAAACGAAAACAAATCATTGCTTTGTAAAATAAACGGAAAACTCAGCAGTGTATTATTGTTCAGGAATATTCGTTTTTCGAAGGGCATGGATCAAATAACATTTGTAAAAGTTTACTGCAATTATACAACATTAAATTCTAATAATGAAAACATTCAGACTGGGGAACAACAGCTTTCAAAGATTGCAAAATCAAGTCGATTCAAAACATTCTTTTAACTAAATGCAGAGATATATATTATGCATATGTAGTTGAAATCAGCAGTATAATTATTTCCAAGGCATGGCAGCCAAAAAGCCTAACATTTTGCATTAAACATGATGAATAATACACGTTTGAAAATGGTTGTAAAAATTATTAGAACAAACGAGACAGAAACTGGGTTTTTAATTTAAAGTTTAGGTAAGGTTTTCTATCGGGATGTTACTATAAAAGATTAAGAAAAATGGGTAAGCAAAACAGAGTGGGGACATCAATCATACTTTTAGTGTGAAAAGGGGCATTTTTGTGTTGCAGAAATGGGAAATGTCGTCTCAACTGATGGCATTATGACGAAAAAGTATCCAGATTAGTCAACCAGCACCCAATGGATGACATTTAATTAACTATATTTTCGAAATAAACAGAATAGTGATTCACAAATATACTGTAATACCAAATAAGATACTTTTAAAAAGAAGGGGACATCTGAGAAAATAAAAGATATAGAATGTCCAGCACAAACACTGATGTTGATCCAATTTAACACTTGTGGCACAAACTGAATTGTAACGTTGTAATAGAAATAACTAAATAATGTATTTTGGACTAAGACTTACGAGCGCCAACAGTCTGTGTTTATGAGTAATTGTTTATTGATTGATTAGAATTAAGCACAAAGCTACACCACGGATATCGAAGCCCAGTTTTTAGTAGAATTAGTCCGCACACATGCAGCTGAGCCACTGGGAGAAGGGCAAATGTTTGTTGATAAAGATGTTTAAATATGTAATACATTGTATATGCATTTTGTGTTGCTTTATTTCAACTCATAATTACAACTTACTGAATATTAGAATTCAAAACAAACAATAATGATTTTTTTAAAATAACAACTCGTTGAATCGTAAGAAAAGTCTTGATTTCAAGTAACTTTTAGTACAGTGCATTTTAAGATTACTGTGTTGATAAGGCTTTTTAATATTCAAAGTGACAGACTTTCGCATCCTACAGCAGTTGGATACACAGTATAGTCCTGACATAAACATTGATATATACATATATATATATATATCAGATTTGAAGCTTTTTAAACTTCAGTGATGTGGAAATTTGAAATCACCGAGGAGAAAATCAGTTAATAAAAATAAAGTTAAAGAACGACTTTGAAACACGTCTGTTGTTCACAATGGAGACAATCATAGCTTTCTGTGAGTCAATGAGTCAGTCCAAAGATGACGTTAAATCTCTTATTTTTTAATCAATGTACAATTCTAGGAATATTTTCATGAACAACAGTTTATTTATTTCTATTGTTAACATGTTTAATGTTTGAGTTTTCATAACGTTCCTGGAAGAATTACAAAAAATTTAATATCGATATTGTGCTTAGCAAAAAATGATATTCAGATAACACCGTTAGACACAGTGTTAATTAATTAGATATAAATAAAAAGGGTTTTAAGACTCACTCAGTCTATTAAAAACATTTCCCTTTAAAACATATTTTCAAGAGCTGAAAGTAAAATTAATACTCGCATTTTGCCCTCATCAGTCCTTACGTTTAATAACGTACTGGTAATTCCAAGACAATGCTTAATATATACATACGTCTATTTACTATTAGCAAACAATATATCTACGCTCAGATTTGAAATGTAATAATACTAGATTCTGAGATAGAGAAAAAAATCTTGCTTTTTAAGCATGTACGAGATTTCCAATGTCACAAAACTATGATGATTTTGCTTCTTTTAAGACATACTAAATCTTCCCTTGATAAATAAATCATCTTTCTGTTTAGTTAAAAGCAACAAAAAGGAGAAAGCTGTGAATCTTGTACATTGTTAATGAACTAGAATCTTATAAACCCATAGCTTAGAAATATAGAATTTTAGCTCATTCCAATTAAGTGAAGTTGACATCTGAAATGAACTCTGTTTTGAATATTGACATTTATTTTTGGTAAAAAGTTGTTTCCAATTATCTTGTGAAAAGATGTATTGAATTGTGCGAAATAACTGAAAGCCCCTATTTATAACCTGATTTACCTGTTTTAAAACTTTAATTATATAAAACTGAAAATTTAAACTAGTTTCTCCGTGTAAAATATTAAAAACGAAACTTTAGGTGAAAGGCTGAATTAGTGAGGAAGAACCAAGAGTACAGAACGTGGTTTTTAGATCTTTTCTTGCACGTGTGTTGTCATTTTACTTTCTGACATTTACTGTTTGCTGTTGTTATTGTGGTTTGTCTACACATGTCACGAGGTTTTGACACAATCCTTCTTACTGATGATTTAATGTTTTAAACATATACCACGTGATAGAAAGAAGAATTTTGTTGAGGTTTTCAGTTTTTCTTTCTTAACTCTCTTAGTGTCTAGAGTATTTTCCATTGATAAAAACTAAATCAGGTTAATTTATCGTTAGAATTTGTGTATTTTGTGGGGTATATTAATGATTTTAAAATAAAATATCTTAAAACTACTTCTTTAGCCGCCACAAATTGTTTTTATGCGAAATTCTAAGAATAATACGTACTTCACCAAGTATCTTTGAAGTTTTGATTTTCAAAGATCTATTGTTATTCGGCATTCCTAGATGGCTGTTAAAAATATCTATACATATGTTGCTTAGAGCTCCTCGGGAAGTTTCTTAAATATCTTGCAGTCAGTGACTGAAGAGAATGTATTAAAAAATAGCTAAGCCTTACGATTGATTTATTATAAGAAATGGAAGTCAAGGACGGAATTAAAGAGATCAATTTCAGCATAAAAGATCCCGGATAATGACAAATTTTTGATCAATATCGGAGAAATACAGAGTGTAGTCAACAGCACATACCTCATTAACGTCAAATAATTGTTACAAAACTAGAGCAATTTGTTCGCCCTTGATCTATGCTACAATGTGCCTTCTTTATCTATAGTCTTAGTTCACAAAATAACGTCATTTTTTAGATAAAATTATTTTTATATGTAAATATTATATTTTGATACACAATTTTTTTCAATCTGTGACACTCTTTTGTGTTTATTTATAGGAAGTGTTAAGAATTATTAAAATGTAGAACACGGATCGTTTACATAATGTACAACGTATATGTTAATAAATGAGTGTTATTGAACGTAATCAGATAAGAAGGTAATGCGACACAGTTATTTTTTTACACTTAAGCTCATAACCGTTTATAGTTAGATCGATAGACAACTAGACAGAAAAATATACAAATTTTTGTGAATAGATGAATGTAAGGTATATATTTATGTAAATAGAAGTAAAACAGAAGATTGATAGATGAAAAGATAGATAGAAAGGGACAAGCAGACAAAAATTAGATAGAGAAATACAAAGAAGTAACAATTCGATAAATAGACGAGCTGCCAGAGAGACAGAAGTAGTAGTTTATTTATTATACGCATATGATCCCATTTTCACTTATAATAAACATCTTAATGTCGAATATTTACCTTATCCACATTAGGAATGGAAAGAAAGTGCTTCTAGTCTGCAACTGTTGCATATATACCTGCCTCTGTTATAATAAGTACTACCGACTGTTTGCTTTCTTTAAAGATTTTGTTATAACATCTTTACAGCACTAAAAAGTGTTTTAAATTTAACATTCCTTCTTAATGTTATGTCAGGCCCTGCAGGGCCAGGTGGTTAAGACAATCAACTCGTAATCCAAGGGTCGCGGGTTCGAATCCCCGTCACACCAAACATACTCGTCCTTTCAGCCGTAGGGGCGTTATTATGTGACGATTAATCTGACTATTCGTTGCTAAAAAAATAGCCCAAGAGTTGGCGGTGGGTGGAAATGACTAGCTGCCTTCCGTCTACTCTTACACTGCTAGATTAGTGACAGCTAGCGCAGATCTCCCTCGTGTAGCTTTGTGCGAAATTCAAAACAAACCAAATCAATTTTATGTTTAGTAATTTTACTACTCTCTCCGTTTTTAATGTAAAATGGATATACAAATTTATGTATTTGTGTCATCGTCACAGCGTAGTAATATAATGGGTAAAAGTTTTAATACTATAAACGTCTTTAATCAATTACTACAAAACTTTCTGAACACTTTGTTAAAGCATTTTCTTCATGAACCTCTTGTTATATGCTGAGGAACATTCTAATTGAAACCCAGTTATTTTACACATTTTATTTATGTATATGATGTACCAATGATATAATTTTGGCAAACTCTTTTGTAGCTTTGAGATTAACAATTCCAGAGATGTTTTAGTGTTATGATATCAAATACTAAAGTATCATTTTTTCTCAGTTAGACTTAATCCATGCGATAACACAAAAGTCTGTCGGTTAAAATTTAAAACATTGTTTGATAAATGTCCTTGTTTATGTCCGCTTATAACCGACAAAATGTAAGACCGATTATCACCATACATGACATACATCCTTAAGGCTCCTTCCGCTGCCGTCGGGAATTCCTATTTTTTCATTGTGCCTGAGAAGAGCGTATGATCTGAAAGATATTATGCGTTTTATTAAGATTCATTATTTAAATTTTCAATGGAAAGAAAAACAAAACAGAAATTCTCAGTTGCAGTGCACCTGCGAACCATAAACAAATTCATTTAATTGCAAGAGTAGAAATTGTTAAAACAAAATTATTGAAGAAACTCTTGTTGTTTCGTCCCCAATCTTGATAACTCTTGGTCTAACCGTATGTTCTAGTGGTCGAGTCCTTAAAGTTGAAAATTATTGGTCTAAAAAGACCTTCTAGCTGTTTAGTCACTAAACTTGTTAATCGATGGTTCAACCAAATCTTCTAGCTGTTTAATCATTAAACTTGTTAACCGATGGTTCAACCAAATCTTTTAGCTGTTGTGCCACTAAATTTCATAATTTTTGGTTGAACTAGTACTTTTAGCTATTAAATAACTAGACATAATAATCCTTGATTCAGCTGGATCTTCCCTCGATGAAGCATCATTTGAAAATAAGGAAACACGGTATTCAAGGAATCTGGCCAGTTGTAAATAGCTTAAGTTCATTAATCCATCTGTAGCGGCGAGTGAGGAGGAAGAGGTGTCTCTAGTTCAATCTTCCATAATATGCATCGAATAAAGTGCATGAATTATATTAACTTTAGATTACATATAAAAATATTATAAAACATTAAATGTCATTATGATAAAAAGCCCATTTGAAGCATTCCACCTGAGTTAGGTTTCACTAAAATTATCTATAACAAAATTTATATCAAGGTCTTTCTAAGCTTTATATTTTGACATAAAGGTGCTTCAATCTCTGTGCTTGCTCAGTGTAAAATCTTATACAGCAATCCATTGTTGGTTCTTACGTCTTTTATCTTGTTCAAAACGTTCATCTAATAAGCTGCGCCTGGAGTTTCCATTTTTACAAGATTCCTCAAGCAGTTTCTCTAAAACTTATGAACTGTCTGTACATGCTGTAAAGACATGACAGGATCCAACGTTTTATAATAAATGTTCACAGGATATTCAATTCATCGTGCATTCATTCCTTCAGACACATTTTTGTTGTTGTAATAATAAGAAATTAGTTTATTAATTGTCTAGTTTGAATATTAATCTTTTCTGAGATCTTTTAAATATATATCTAGAGTACGTCTACATATGTAACCGAATGTAAGTAATATATGCATTTTCAAAACCAGGAAGAATTCTTTTTCCCTTTTGAAACAGGGAGTATGAGAAATTTTGGGATAAAAATTGACTCACAAATTAGATAAAAAACATAAAAGTAAGAAAGAGGGACAATGTAAGGCACATTTTACGGTTTACTCTTCAAAATATTTTCATTAACTAATTTTTTATAAAACTAGAGGTTTAATAGGTAGCATAATTTGTCAAGATCGTTGTTTGTTTGCTTTTTTTGAATTTCGAAGTATATCTGCGCTAGCCATCCTTAATTTTGCAGTGTAAGACTAGAGGGAAGGCAGCTAGTCATCACTACCCACCGCTAACTCTTGGGCTACTCTTTTACCAACGAATAGTGTGATTGAAAGAAACATTATAACGCCTCCACGGCTGAAACAATGAGTATGTTTGGTGCCACAGAGAACTGAACCCGAGACACTCGATTACGAATCGAGTGCTTTAACCATCTGGCCATGCCAAGTCCGAAGAGTTTTTTATCCCCACATATATTTAAATGCATACAGCTATTTTACATTGTAGAACTACAGAAGGATCATTTCTAATTTTTATCTGATAGATTTAGGGAAGGTAGTTAATTAAAAACACCCGCCGTCAATTTTGTAGCTTCTGTTTGATTAGAAAATTGTTGGATGTGACCATTACTTTTATAGAAAACCCACTGTCAAAAATACACAGCGTGTTTTTGCAGCAACGAGCTCTTACATTCACAGTGCAAGCATGCTGAACACAAGATTCAATCCGGTCATTAAGTGTCCATTGGTAAAGCATTCAATACTTAGATTTTTCTTTTGTTTTTTGTGATTACGTTAATGAAAATTTACCCTCATTCATGAAAGTATTACAGATGAAAGTATTTATTTATGATAATAAAATACAACGTAATTAACCCTTCATTTTCAGCGTATAATGGAATCAAGTTGATGAAGCAAATTTTCTATGAGTCATACACGTTATGCTTATGTTATAAGAAGGATAATAATTTATACAATTAGATGTCAAAGGACAATGTTCCAGTCTTGTGTCACATATCTTTTCGTGTTTAATAACTCATTTGAACATCAGTTATTTCAGTTTGTCTTATGTTTTCGAAACTTTTTAAATATTATTATTTTTTGGGTACGTATATGTCCATTTAACTCTATCTCCGTCACGCCAAACATGCTCGCCATTTTAGCCATGGGGGCGTTATAATGTGACCGTCAATACCACTATTCGTTGGTAAAAGAGTAGCCCAATAGCTGGCGGTGGGTGGTGATGACTAGCTGCCTTCCTTCTAGTCTTACACTGCTAAATTAGGGACGGCTAACGCAGATAGCCCTCGTGTAGCTTTGTGCGAAATTTAAAACAAAGCAAACAAATAATTTAAATTTAATTCGAAGTAAAAAGTAATTTTAATTCATTTGTAAAGCTTGTCTTTTGAATCAAATTGGAATTAATGACCAAACATTATTCATTAATTTACATATAATTTACATGCAAATACTTCTTACTTAAAGCTTTCTTTTCAATTATTTGAATATGTTCTGTTTCCAGGAAATAAGTTATTATTTCATCGCAAGTTTTTTTAATGAAATACAAACATATCTTATCTGTTATATCTCTCAAAGTAGTGATGGTTGTTTTCATATTTACATTTATAAAGATAATATTAATGCGTTGGCAGAACACGTTTTATTAACTAGAAACAGACGGCAGGCGGCGTATCATTTGTAATGCTGTCTTCCCTGAAGGATGAAAATGGCGGGAACGAAACATATACAGTAACCTCTAGTTACTGTTTTATCTTTATACTTACCACTCTTCTGGGATTGTGCAGTTTTAAACTTTAATACACTATACCATTCTGAGATCATATAGTTTCAAACATAAGTTTTTATATACCGTGTTTGGTGTTTTTGTAATGAAAAAACACACGTAAAATTACATTATTTCAAGCAAGGATTTGAAACAAAATAAAATAAAAAATAAATATTTTGTAATGCAACAAAAAAGGGAAATGTTAAGCCTTGAAGTATAACTTTTAATTTCATATTATTTCAATAATGAGCTACATGTCATCAGAGAGGGAATCGTATGTACTATAAAATAGTTTAACTTAATTAAAAGAGTATGTTTTTAACCATATATATTAGCGAATGTTCTTTAAAACTTTCAACAATAATGATGTTACTCCCTTATCGAAATTTAATTCGTACTTAATAACAAAAACAAACTTATATTCTGTTGGTTGTAGCACTAAAAGCTGAGTTCAGATATTTGGAGTGGTACAAAACAACTGACTCCCTCAACAACAAAACAAATAATGTAATAAAATAGTTTCTTATAAAATAAAATATACTTGTTAAAGTGTCATATTGAGTAATGCGATTTATCGGTTTGAGCACAATCTTTAACCCTATAGCCTCAATGTTAAAAATTTTAATCTTGGAAAATTTATTTTTTCAGTTGTATTAAAAAATAATAATAATTTGTAACCAAAAAGCAGTTTTCTCACTTTCATGAATAATATATATTTGTTTCAATAATTTCTGCATCTTATAATTTAAGAGGTAACTAATTTTTAAAACTTCGGTACCTGTTGTTTATTGATGCAGCTTGAAAAAAATCTGAAAATTCATTTTTTGTTTTCAGTAGGTCATAAATTGGGAAAAAGTGTAAGTTTCGAATTATATGCTTTCTGAACGGAAAATAATTTAGTTGAAATTTACAACTTGTGTTCAAACAATATTAAAAATAAGTAATACTGTTACAATATTCTATTTCTTTAGGGCTCGCCATGGCCAGGTGGGTTAAGGCGTGCACTGTGTAATCTGAGGATCGCTGGTTCGCATCCCCGTCGCACCGACCATACTCACCTTTTTAGCCGTGAGGGCGTTATAATATGACGGTCAATCTTTCTATTCGTTGGTAAAAAAGTAGTCCAAGAGTTGGCGGTGGATGGTTGTGACTATCTATCTTCCCTCTAGTCTTACACTGCAAAATTAGGGACGGCTAGCGCAGATAGCTCTCGAGTAGCTTTGCGCGAAATTCAAAAACAAACTATCCATCCATTAGCAATCATTGAAGCAACATTGTTGTTTACACTCTACGTATTTTTATTTGATTAAAGATGTAATTATTTTGAAAGAGGAGAAGGAAAAAGTTAAAAGATGATTTTTATTTTATGAAATAGTTTCCAATTTTAGTGTTTGAATTAATAATGTATTTTTTATTCTAGTCTATTACCAGTTTCAAATTAATTTTACACTAATAACGTTTGAGATTTATTTTGTGTCTACCTAAATATTTGTCCATTAACTGATTGAATACTAGCAAGGAGTTAAACACGACGAAAATAGCAAGGCTGTAGGCTTCACAATTTTAAATAAACCAAAGTTGACAAAGGTACTCATTTTATTTCTTATATATCACACATTTGTTTATTGTCAGTCATAAAGTTCCACAATGAAATGCCTATGCTATACCTACTGAGGGTATCAAAACTCGATTTATAGCGTTCTTTAGAATTACCTCTGTACCATTAGGAAGCCATAGAATATTTGATTTTATTTTAGTTTAGAGTGTTTTATTTCGTCCAATAATGTATGTATAATTTAGAATATTAAATAATATGTTTTACGATGTGTCGAATGAAAGTGATCATTTTAGATGGTAAAGCAGTCTTAAAAACGTATAAATATGGCTGTCAGAGCGTAAATGGCCTGTCACAGCTCACTACAACAAAGTGTAGTGATGGAAATGTGGTGCCATCGGCAGTACGTAACCGTGAACACGTTATCTGTCACTATCCGCAATAAAAAAATGTAGACATGCCACGATGGACATAATATGATTCAAAGTTATTCTTTAACATAGTTAGGCATGACAAGATACAGAATAGTTTACTTGCAGAAAATGCCATGTCTGTGTAGACTTTAGATTTTGACACATTGTTCTAATTTATTTTGCAAGGAGGATTTAGTCCTTCGAAGATCGAAAATATAAAATATATGTACAAATGGAGAGGCATGATGGAAGACTTGTAACAGTAAATACATCCATAGCTTCATGTATAATATATTCTAGCACTCAGGAACATCTGTCAAATACTCGTATCTTGTTTCTACACAACTGTAGTAATAACCTGCCTGTGATCCAACTCCAGCATCTGTTATTAAAAGTTCATTTTATATGAATCTATAGCACAGTATCAGTTAGTAATGCAGTTTGTGGTTGTGTTGCCAGTGTTACTTATTGGCAAGAACAGTAGGAGACAGTGTTCGTGTTGTATGCAACTCACAAGGATAAATCTCTGCTCCTTTTAGCATAACACGAGCAGCATGTATGAGGTCTAGTTGATCTAAACTAAATTCTGGTGTCAAGAATGATGCACGTAATTCGAGTGTCTAAATGGCGACATTGTAAGTTAATTTGAATACGGGACAGGTTATATTAAGGTAAGGTTTGTTTTAAATAATTACACGCAGTGTTGAAACAGCACGTAATGACATTTTCTGTAGTCCAAGTTACAATAATAAAATATTTTGGCATAAGTGCTTCCATCTATCTATAAGTTGGTATATATTATTGGATTTGTTTGCAAATATGAAACATTTTTCTGTAACTACTTAAGGAGAAATTACAGTTTGCGCGCGTTTTTCCTTATAGTAAGGCTACGTCGGGCTGTGTGCTGTGTCTACTGAGGGGAATCGAGACTTTGATTTTAATGTCGTAAATCCAAAGACTTTCCGCTGTCCCAGCAAGGAACGAGTAATAAGAGAAAAAACAGTTATACTATAATTACTATAAAGTCTCCATACGTTACTGGAGGTCATTTTAAGAATTACAATGTAGTAAGGACAGAACATGTCATAAGAACTCCATTAAGTATATCTCCACATCTGTGCAACGTTTTATTTAAATATAAAATGTGGCATTTCATGCAATTACTGACACCTATCCTTTATTCATTATTTGCAATTCATGTTATTCAAAATAACGTAATAAAAGCTGTTTCAAGTTCCATTAAATCTGTGTCAATGATAAGTGCTCTGTTAAATATATATCGTCTACAATACAGAAGTTTGGATAAATTATTGTTTAAATAATTGTATTATACGTTTAGTAGCAAACTATAAAGATAAAAAGTTATAATCATAGTCACAAAATAAATTGAGAAAAAGATGTTACGAAGAAATAAAAAAAAAACACGAAAAAGATAGTCTCAACTGAGTCAGTTTGTTTTCGGAGTTGATACCGACAAAGATGAAATATCAAACAACTACAACGAGAAAGTAAATTTGCTTTCTTCCACAAAACATTTGTAAAATTTAAAAATAGGAAAAGACAGTCAGTTGAACAAGATGTAATGAATGTTCCTTTTACGGTTAACTTCTGTTTCGAGGCCAGTGGAAAAAAAGATAAAAACAAAAAGAGCAGTTTGGTTCTTTGTTAGTTACGGAACTTTGAATGCTTTTATCTGTGAGACGGCTAACGAATATGTTTTTGTTTTTCTCTTGTATTATTTAGCCTGTGAATATTTTGTATTGTTTTTAATCCAGAGCAGTTATATTCAAATTGTATCACAGACTGCTTTACAACTGGTTTCTTTTAAATACATCATCTCATTGTATACACGTATATGATTTGGTAGTATATAATTTTATTGCGCTTAGCAATACTTCCAAAGATTTATTATCTATAAAATATAATGTTTTATTTTAGTAATTGGGAAATATCATAGTAATCTCGTACTTCTAAGATATCGATAGCTCCTGATGAGCGAAATATTGAGCAAATAAAGATGTATTCTGAAGATTGTTTTGGTTGTTAATTTATTTAATTTAATAGAACTGTCCCATAATAAATCCCACTTTACGTTAAACAATGTTCAGAATAATAATTTTGAAACGTTAAAATTTATTACAATCGTTTTACTTTATATTCTTAACGGAATAAAAACGGATCTTGTCATATTCGGATGATAAATGAAAAGAGAAGATAATTCATTTCTTGTCCAATGTTTTCAGTTTATTCCGATATTACTGAGGAAGATCATTTCATTTTGTAAAGAGTATTAGGAAAGAATATAGAAAATGAGTTAAATTATAATAACTCTAATAGAGTTAATATAATAACTCTCAGAGAGAGTTTCTCTCTCTGACTGTTGTAAATAATGAGGATCAAAAACGTAGTAGGAGGAGATAGAGTAAGAAAACAACTATAATCTAATACACTTTTCTAACCAGTTTCTCTTTATGTTACTGAAACAAATCATTTCTTATATTAGAGATCAAGAGAAAAGGTTTGTAATATAATACATTTCTTTCAAGTCTTAACAATTTTCATTGATATTTTTGATTAGGATTATGTTGTAATCTGAAACTTACCCTACAGGTTTAAAACATTGATATTTTTGATTAGGATTATGTTGTAATCTGAAACTTACCCTACAAGTTTAAAACATTGATATTTTTGATTAGGATTATGTTGTAATCTGAAACTTACCCTACAAGTTTAAAACATTGATATTTTTGATTAGGATTATGTTGTAAGCTGAAACTTACCCTACAAGTTTAAAACATTGATATTTTTGATTAGGATTATGTTGTAATCTGAAACTTACCCTACAAGTTTAAAACATTGATATTTTTGATTAGGATTATGTTGTAATCTGAAACTTACCCTACAAGTTTAAAACAGAGCGATTCCTACTCTACTAATCTCCCTCTTCTATCTGACATCCTCAATTTCTCGTAAAATGTCGAAATAGTTGTAAGCTTTACGACAGACATTTAATTAAATTAGAGTCACTGATAGTATGAGCTTACATTAAATAACAGTTCTTACAATGATTATCTGAGCACTATGGATTCACGATGTATCATTCATGGCGAGTTCTGCATGTGGATGTATAGTATATACAATCATAAGTTGAGCACTATGGATTCGTTATATATCATTCTAGACGAGTGCTTCATGTGGATGTATAGTGTATACAATGATAAGTTGAGCACTACGGACTCGTTATATGTCATACCAGGCGAGTTCTTCACGTAGATGTATAGTGTATACAACGACAAATTAAGCACTACGGATTCGTGATGTACCATTCTAAGCGAATTCTTTATGTAGATATATAGTGTGCAGTATAATTGAAGGTTAAACGATTATTTTGCACGAGGCTAGAATATGATTCACCAGCTGTTAAGAAAACTTAGATTTATTGTTTTACTTCAATAAGCATATATCACAATAAGACTGACATTTTCCTTCTCGTTTACATTGAGAGTCACTGTAATGTAACCATCGCTCAAAGGTACTAAATGCTGAGGATTGACGTAATGTTTCTGTCCACCTGATGTTTGTTCCAAGTGGGAAACATAGCTTCACAACTTTTCCTCTACACTTTATGACCATAAATGGAGTTATGGGGAGTGTGTGCTGTTTTCTTACAAACACGTTTTACAGCTGAACATAGATTTCTGTGTTAAACGTGAAGCTTGTCCATATACCTTGTAATTTAATGTTCAATGTTTAGTTTTATAAACATTATATTAATTGTTGTTTTCATACACCTCTATCCAGGACTTTAATATGAATGTTTGTTCATAAATATAAATAGTTTAACATTATAGTATTTAGTTTCTCGTTTCTATTGTTGTGTCTGTGTTAAATCACTAATAGTTGACCTCGAAACTATATATTAAATTTTTTTATATTTAGATACTTATTTTAAGAACCAATTTGTTATCAACTACGTTTCGTTGATAAAAAATTCGTTATTATGTTATTAAGAAATATTGATTTTTTGGTTACATACAATTAATTCGCTGTTATGTAAAGCAGGACTCGTTTTTTGGCCACTTTGAGTGATGATAAGCAAAATGAGATTCTTTGATGATATATAACTCACTTAAATAGTTGTAGAAGGTAATTTATTGGGATGGTAACCATGACTAATTTTCACGTTATTATAACACTCACTGGAGTGGTGAATGGTTCGGTTTTCTTCATATATAGTTTGCGAGGAGAGTACATAGAAGTATTGTCTTCAATTAGTTAGTTAAACTTGAAACTCCGAATGGAGCTTAGAACTTTAACAATACTTTGTCATCGGACTGTGTTATTCACCTTATTCCATCACATTTCTCTCGTGTTTACTTCCTCACAGGCCGGTTTTCTTCAAGTGTATTCAGACAGTCTCGTTTTCTTTTGCCTTCTAGGTTTCATTCGAGAACTTGTCTGGTGATGCTTCCACTACGTTTCAGGAGATATGTCTAACCCCATTTTATTTTAGCAGTTTGGGTAATGATTGGAACTTGCTTAGTCCTCTGCTATAGATCACTGTTACTGATGATTTTGGTCACTTAATTTGCAAAATCTTCCATATCTATCTGTTAATGAAAGTCTAGAGTTTGTTGAACGTGATGTTCTTTACAATTCATGCTTCAGAACCATTCAGTAGGCCTTATTTAATGTTGCTGTTGAGAATCCTGAATTTCTTTCTTACAAAACAAAATATGAGTTTTGAACAGGTTTTGTGGTACTGAAGACATAACCAGCCTCCCATATTCTGGGGTTTATGTTTTCATTTGTGTTAACGTTGTCCGATATAATACTACACTGGTAAATAAGTTTTCCACTTTTTTTAGTTTACTACCATTCAATATGATGATATTTTCTTGCTTATTGTGTGTCTTCATTACTTTTGTTTTTCCTGTATGTACCACAAGTCGTGTCTTTCTTGCTTTCCTGCTTACACCATCTGTTTTTATTTAACTGTTTTCCCTATTAAGGTTTTGTTTTTTTGTTTTTGAATTTCGCGCAAAGCTACACGAGGGCTATCTGCGTTAGTCGTTCCTAATTTGGCAGTGTAAGACTAGAGGGAAGACAGCCAGTCATCACCATTCACTGCCAACTCTTGGACTACTTTTTTACCAACGAATAGTGGGATTGATCGTAACATTAGAACGCCTTAACGGTTGAAAGAGCGAGCATGTTTCGAGATTCGGGCCTGCGACCCTAAGATTACAAGTCGAACGCCTTAACCCACCTGACCATGCCGGGCCCCCTATTAAGTGACATGAAACACAGGATTTTTGTGAAGTAAGACTTGAAATACGTATTTAGCGAGAATTGTATTTCACCCTGGTTTTTGCTTTAATGTTACAGAAACTTATCTATCACCAACAAGAAAATTATTGATGATAGCAGGCAGTCTTGTCTCACTCCAGTCTGAATTTGGAAGGCCTCCATTAGTTTCCACTGTGAATAACCTAGCAAGTTGCAACTTTGTAAAACCGCTGAATAATATTACTAAACGCTGAGGGCATACCATAATGCATTCATAGATGCCAGATAACTGACCTACAGATATCTACTACTGAAGGTGTTTTATTTTCAAAGTTGGTAAAGTTTAGACATAGGGGTAACTATCATTCATGCTATTGCTCGATAATGATCCGCAGCATAGCAATTTGGTCAATTCAGGATTTGACTGGTCTGAACCAAGCTTCTTGGGTGTGTGTTTTCTGGTTCATTACTTTCTTGAGTCTCTCAATAATAATACATTTTAAAACTTTGCTTAATATTACGGAAGCGTAGTACTACGCCAAATTTTGTTCTGTCTTAATTTTTTTCTTGAATAATTTGATTGGTAAACAGTTTTGCACTCAGACGGAATCTACTTTTTTTCCTAAACTTTCTCTACAAGCGTGTAGAGCGTTTCTCCAGTGTTTTTGAGATTGTTCTTCAGTGTTTTTGGGGTGTGTCATGAGGTCCAGCGCTCTCTCTACTTTGAGCTGTTTCAAGGCTTTACAGATTCCTAATTTTTGGTTGACTGGTGAAAACATTCAACACTGACTTTGTTGGTGAGATGTTGAGTTTTTCAATTGATGGTAGCTTGTTGAATGCCTCCTGGAAATACTCGGCCCATATTGACGTCTGTACTGCCTCCTTTGCAATAATATTTTCTGCTTTGTCCTTAATTATCTTCGACTAAATCCCATTTTTGTCTAACAAAGTTCTGGTAATGCAAAAAAATGTCCACATTTTCTCTTTTCAATGACTTCTTTAACTTTTATTCTAAGGTTGTCACAAATGTTCATCATGTTTTTATAGCACTTCTTTTTACTTGTTTTTTCAAACATAGTTCTTTGTTTGGAACCATTTCTCTGCCAGAGTCTTGTTTGAGCTATTTCCTATGCATTTATATTGGCCAAGTTTTAGCTGAAAGCTTTTTCTTTGTTGTCTTTCTTCCTCGCCTAAGACCTCTGTGTGTGTCACCGTTCATTCATCTTTTAGAAGAGTCTAGTATTCATGCAATGGTTTCTCACCTGTTAAAATCTTGAGGGCAGCAAATTTATTTTGTAGAGAGAAAGCAAATATTTCCATCACTGTTTGTACTTTAAGTTAGTTCTGTAGGTATTAAAGTTGTGTTGAGCTATATTGAATGTATCTATGAAGACTCTCAGTCTGATTATTAAAGTTCTAATTGTGAGATGATGGTAAGATGCAACATTATCTCCTCTCTTTTTACTCGGACATGTAGATGATTAGTCTCCAATTCCTTGTTGTGGTGATTTGATCGATCTGGATTTTCGTTCTTTCACCTGGCGGGACCCTAAGTGCTTTGTAAATGCCATTGTAGGTATACTCACTGTTTTATAGGAAAAAGTCTGTGAATAATCTTCCTATTTTATCCATGTCTTCAAAAAAGTGGGTGTCTATGAACTTTTTTTCCTTTTGTAATCTGTGCCTATCTTGGCATTCATGTCTCTCATAATAATTTTCAGGTTTCGTTTGGTATGTTGTCTATAACACCCTGAGGGCTTTCATTAAACTCCTGTTGACCTCACCTATTGCATTGTTCATTGGTATATAACAATAGTGACCTTTCTGACCTTGGAATTAAACCCCTATCAGAGATAATAAAGATCTCCACTCTAGCAATTTTAGTATTTTGCAGCACTTGTTAATATCATAACCGCCTCTTCTACTGTGTGGTCATGGGCCTGATTGTATGGCCTGTTTTCCGTTTTTGAGTGAGATACCCCAGATCATTCCATCTGCTCTCACAAATGTCGTATCTATTCATTTCCTGACCAGGTAGATCTGTATTTCCTATCTCATACATAGTACGGACACTCCAATGTTCAAGTTTGGTTTATGCTTTCGTCATCAGAAGAATTGGCTTCCGAAAGGCTTTTACCGTTTATATTCTTCTTTTTAAAGAAGCATATTTCTGATTCAAGCGATTTTCATGTGTTGGTGAAATTTCTTTATCTAATCTGGAAAACTACGAGATTTCGCTTCTGCAGGCATCTAATCTTTAATATTTCTGGCTCGGGAGATCCTGCTAGGAGTGAAAAGACTCCTGCGAGGGTGACTAACGCATGCGAGATGCTCCAGCAAGACAAGATGGCAGAACCTTGACGCCGAATTGTTTCTTCAATTACGCATAATTTAAGATGATAGTGAACAAAACATTTCCACCTCTCATTAGAAGTCTCAGCTAGTTCTGCTTTTCTTCGATACTGAAAATGCTAACTGAATAAAAAGAAACAGTAACATTGTGACCACACTTAATCAGAAACCTTTATTAAAAATCGTCAAAATGTTTATTTTCTATTAAGTAGCGAATCCTTAAACTGTGTTACGCAAAACTTTCCAGCACTAGTCCATTACGAAAACCTGTGAAAACATCAAGTGAAATGTAAACTCTATTACAGCCTATAAACACTCCAGTCGGACACTAATAGAATAATACAATGTTTTAAAACACTAACTTGTTTCTGAATCCTAAATATTTTTGAATGCTAACTCATAAATTGTTTAGAGGGTATTTAAGAACACGAAAAATTATTGTTTTAGATATGTGTGAGCATTAAATTAGAAACATATTTAAGATGTTAATGAAAATTAGTAAACGTTTTTGAATTAAGAAGTTATAATCTCTTTTAAGGCCTAATAAATACTAAACGCGAATCGTTTCATGTTTCTAACGGAAAGTTAGAAACATTGTGTAATATGTAAAACTTAAAAATATAGAAACAATCATTTTATTTTAGATTGCTTATCAAAATATTTAGAACCTAAACATATTATTTATATATCAAAAGATTCAGTACTTTAACGTATCATTGTGCATTTCAAGTCGTGTATTAGTATTTAATAGATATATATCTGGTTATACGTTTATTTGTATGTCGAAAGACCGTCGTATTTATAACACCAGTGTATGTATTGCTTACTCTTAATAATGCTAATTTCTACACATTTTTCAGAAACACCTTTCGAGCTTTTATTTTTAACGCAATTTTAACGTCGACATGGTTAGCATGTAGACCTGCATATCTGAAGGTGTAAGTTTCAAACCTAGATTACAAAGTTGAACACCTTAAGTAAAAGTCTGTTCCGCAGAGCAGTTCAAAGAGCCGGACACAATCATTATTGCGACAAATGCTCTAGGTAGATGAGCTTTACATGGTCAGAAACGCAAAAAGGACAGCTATACCTGAGCAATAAGATGCCCTAATTTGAATTTTTAGCTCTCGTATTCATAACATGCCATTCAGGTTGGAAATTTCAATTCTATTTGCGGTAACACATTTTCGATTTGATAAAGTGGTTAAATACAACCTTAAAATATATAATGTAAAACATACATGTTAAATTAATCCCTTCGGAGTCTTTTTTTTTTTTAACTTGGCATAGATTTGAGGCTAAGATATGTCATTTAGTACCTTTCAGCTGCTGGAAATATATAAAATTAACAGTCTTATTCTGTTAAAATTAACGATATAGAAATGGGTATTGCTCATTTTCAGCAGTTATAAATTATGGACGGATTTGCCTCTACCTTTAAGTTTCTGACGTGGCGTTATACCTTATATGCTAAATTTATGTGTTTTTAAAGTCAACATAATAAACAATAGCTTTTCTTATAAATGTTATATCTTATATTATTTATGTCATGCGCAACGAATAATTCACTGTCGTTTCAGGTTGCAGTTTGTTCTTTAATACAAAAGCCTAAAAATATTTAGAAATTATTTACAGGAAACAGATCCAATGTTTTTTAACCTGTAAATGAATGAAAACTAAGAAAGGAATAAATGACTGTTTTTGATATAAAGATATAAATGTGTGCTATCCCTGCGACAGCTAACGTTACGGGGAAGTTTACTTCAATGCATAAGTAATAATATGCGTTTCTTATCTGCAGTTTAAAAACTGACGTAAAATTTCATTCATATCTAATTCTCTCAAATCTCCTATAAATTGATTGATTTTTTTCCTTCTCCTTTTAGCTAGTGACATTTTTCAATAGAAGTGAAAAATTATGAGAAGACAGAGTCAAATTTCGCCATAGATTTAAATTATTGTCCTGATAATTGATATTCAATCATCAATTACAAATTATTCAACACATTGCGATGTATAATGTTGTGTTACAAAATATGAATCCATAAATCAATTTTACAAAGCTCCAGGTCTTTGATTTTCTTTGTTATTTCATCTGAAACGCATTTTTCACTGTTAAACTAACTTATTTGTGTGAAATACCTTGAACAGGTTGATAAAAAATTTAGGCTACAGTAAATAGTTTAAATGAAATATGAACTAAAAAGATCAATCTTTCCTTATCAACATAAGAAGCTGCCCCAAAACGATAATGTGCTCTGTGGAGTAACAGCTGTTTTGGGAGCTTTAAAAGAACAACAACAAAAGGTCTGATTCATAAACTTAAACTTCTCTTTTTAATGGATTTTCCACAGATAGCTTTTGCCTATCTCTGTAACACTGAAAGTCAGTGTAACATAAGGCATGCCTATAGAACTGTGAAATCACATTTATCACAAGGAAGCAGACTGAAATCTTTTCAAACAGGGAAATATGACTGCATGTTTTATCAATCTATAGGTTTCAAAATTTTTTGTGTATGTTTTTCCATTAGATGATGCTTTAAATATTTATCTGTAAAGACGTCAAAAATATTACATGAAGGTAACTATCGATCCAATGGAAAGATTTTTGCTGAGTAATGCACTTACATATAATCGTTAAACCATTAGTGAGACACTTCTTAAGTGTAAAGTTTCGAAGTAGAATTTTCTTTAATTTATGCAAGAGACAGAATTTCATAAGGCTATCTTAACATGATAATAAATATCAGAAGACACATTAATATCGGTGAAGACGTTATTCATGGACCATAAACGATAAGGACTTCATTGCAAAAATGGAACAAAAGGAAAATATCAAATGCCACAGGTTCAGCTTAGTTGTAGGACGAGAGGCTTATATTATTTTATGACCACGTGTTTAATTGTTGTATTTGGGAAATTTACATTAAATTCCAATAATAATAATAAGAAAATTTTTATTCTTCTCCCACTTGTTAATATTCGATCAGGATGGACCTAATTAAACGTCTCTGTGTAATTGTAAGTAATTAAACAGAATATTCAATGTGTTACACTCAAATTAATCTTATCTTTCTGTGCTTATATCTTTGCCTGAGAGGGCTTTCTATTATAGTAAGATGGGAAGGTCCTATTGATTTTTCAAGGAGTTCTGAATAAATTTTTGTTTTAATTAATTTTTCCATAGTATTTCGGTGTCAACAACAAGGTTCGTTTCTCTACATTAGGTAAGAGTGCAGATAACTTTATATACCTTCTGCACTAAAAAATAGTAGCAACAACTCTTTTCATAAATACAATTTTCAAAGCTTTTAATTAAGAGCTGCCGAAAATTACATACAAAATATCAATTAGTCTGAGTTATCTGAAACGGTAAGGACAACTGATTTGCCAACAAGGAAAGCACTAACCAAATTTTTACTGTTTTTGCAGATTTGAGAGGCTATAGCGACGTTTAGAATTTGTCAAATAAATATGAAAGTAAAAATATACTCATTTTTGTTTCTCATTTACTTTGTTCGATATATTATTTTGGTGGTATTTAAAAGTAGAAGTAACTATCCAGTTGTTAAAGTTTCTTTAAGAATAGAAGAACTACCTCAAATGAAACCACAATATGTCTTTCCAATGGGATTTTAGGGTATGAAGTGAGTGAGGGGGAACGAGAAAACGAAAACATTAAATTGAGTTGTAACTAATGGAGTTTTTAAAATAATGGAGGTTGAGGAAGATGAAAAAGAAACCTTGTATATGAACTCTATCTACGAAGGACGTTTTGCACTTCAACGTACAGTATCTTACAAAAGGCAAGGCATATAAAGGTGAAATTGTACCATGGGGCTGGAAAAGCTATAGTGATCATATTTTGCTACCACAGGCGCCACTATGACATGACGTCTGATCAATCACAGCAATTTCTATCGCGCGCTCCTCCGGCGTCTGGAATACATTACATCTGTGGGACAATGGACATTGCAGCAACAACTCTTATTTAGCCTGATATACTAGCTATTTCCTGGACAACTGCATATTTCATGTCTTGAACTGTACACGAGTTCCCAAGTTACATTAGTGATTTCAAGTATTCTTACAACTTGGATACTGTTGGTGTTAGTTTAAATAAACTATTTGCCCATTCACAAAGAAGGTAAAGTGAGATGATTCTGTCCTAAAAGTGTTCCCACAAGACGTGTTTCACCTGGTTAATAATGTGAAAGGTAACGCCATCCTACAAGAAAACTGTTGTGTTACATTTAATGATTGGTGTAGCACAGAAATTACTCTAAGTGTAAGCACTGCATGGTGTTGTTTAAATGTGACTGTGCACCATTTCAGTCAATGTGGTGCTGGTTTTTCTAAAAAGAATGGACCAGAAACAAAGCTAGCTGTTAAATCAAGCTTTTAATATAACATCAAGGAGACAGTTGGATTTGTTTCCTAAATAAGATTTTGACAAAATCTGCAAAACAAAATAAACACACTGGGTTAAATCCGTTTACTTCAGAGCTTGAATACCATTCCGCTGTATTAAAACATTCACAAAATTGACCACAGAGTCTTAAAACAGTTAAAACAGGCAAATCCAGAAAGTAAGTAACATCAAACGAGCTGAACTTCCATATACGGCTGTGCTAGTTTGTTTTGTTACTGCATAGCTGGTGTCAGCGACAGTTTCACTGGGTATAGTGATCAGCATGCACCTGGCTTATCAGAAGTGCAGCTTGACAACTTACATTTGTTTATGAACTTGCGCACAACACAATGAACAAAGCCTCTCTGTGGATGCTATGCACTCTACAGTATATTCTGAAGTATAACAAGACTAAAAATGCCCTCTGTAGATGTTATGTACGATACAGTATATCCTGAAGGTTGCTTTAACATTATATATTATTTTGTAATAACATTCTATTAGTTCACCTGTCTTCACACGTGTCAGCTAATATTTTGGTTGAATGAGCTGCACTGTAATCAACAGGCTAATTTATAGCCAATTGAGTACATTAAAGAAACTACAGTTGGGAAACACATGTCAATTGTGGCCTTTTTTTCTGGAAACGTATCTGTAGCATGCAGAAGAAACAGCGTAATCAATTGCTTTTCAGGTTTGGCATTGAAGGTGAAAAACTCAGTATAATATTGGGTATAAAACACTTCCCTAGAGCTCGGCATGGCCATGTGGTTAGGGCGCTCAACTCATAACCTGAAGGTGACGAGTTCAAATTCCTATAACACCAAACATGCTCGCTCTTTTTCCCGTGGGGGTGTTACAACGTTACGAAAAATCCCACTATTCGTTTATAAAAGAGTAGCCCAAGGGTTGGTGGTGGGTGGTGATGAGTAGTTGTTTTCATTCTAGTCTTACACTGCTAAACTAAGAACGGTTAGCGCAGATAGCCCTCGTGTAGCTCTGCGAGAAATTCAAAACAAATGAATAAACACCTCCATAGCATACAATGTTAAAAATAATACTAACGTTAGAAGTTAATTCTCTGAAATTGAACGGTTCGTATTGTTCTAAGTCTACCTGGTTAAATATCTATAATTTTCCGATTAATAAGCGTTTATCACAATCCGAGATTTATAGTATATTGACTGTATCACCCAACAATATTATAATGCATCTCCGCTTGTTGATTTATAAACTTTAAGGCGACGTTTTCGAAAGTTCACTTGTCAACAATACTGGGAATCACTAATGCTACATACACAATGTTGATTCTTATGCTCAAGAATCTTCTACAAATTTAGAGAACAGAAAGAACTTCCGGAACATACATCTAATAATGTACGTTAATGGCTTTTCTAAATATATATATATTAATCTGAAACAAACATAGATATTAAAATAAATGTATGACAGTAAATTCATTACAGTCAAAGTACTGTTTCCTAGTATATATTCGTCCTTTCTTTTTTTGTTAGGATTTAGTATTATTTGGCATATTAATTCCTAATTCTTTAAAAAAATAAAAAAAATTAGTAGAATATTTGATATTTTATGAAAATTCTTAGCTTTACCATTTTCTCTACTCGCTATATACCTTTTCAATACTTCTATCCTTTCTATTTTCTCTTTATACCCTTTACAAATAGGTTGTACTTCCTTCTGAAGGATATACCCTCCAGTTTCACAACGGAATGTCTCTGCACTTAAACTCTAGAAACCGGGTTTCGATGCCCGTGGTGGGCAGAGCAGAGATAAGTTATTGTGTAGCTTTGTACTTAACTTCAAATAAACAAACTGTCTTAAGTATATGAGAAACAAAGCTTTTCTGCAGAGGACATTAATACGTCAAATACAATTTTTATTGTACACACAGAGGCAGAATTGCATCTCAGTATTATCTAATTAGAATATATGATTATTTTTTCTTGCAAAAGTTAGCTTGTTTGAAATGTTTGAACTATCTAAAATAACTTTTTCATTACGTCTTCAATCTCCCTTTCTTAACTTGATACTCAGTGGTGTCAAAAAAGGTTTGTTACAGTCATTTTGCGACAATCCTTGACTTATTTAACATAAAGCCACTGGATTTCAGATCCATATTGTTTGCTCCTATCTCTGGATGATGATCATGTTATTGTTAAATCTCGTCTAGATGTGAGAATATGAAAGGTGACGACTGTTCAGTAAAATATACTGATCCAAAACATCTTCCTTTACTCAATAATGAGTTCAGAAGGTTTTTCATACATCAGACAAAATTTTAGTTAGAATTATACAGCTAATATGTATCAAATGCTATTTTTCACCGTAAATTGAAGCAGTGAGACATATGGATGTACAAACACAAGAACACAAAGGCACAAAATAGTGAAAGCTGCGCAAAATTTGTCAGAGTTAGAAAATTGGAATAGTATAAGATCGAACAACCATTTCATATGCTAATGCTTTATTTTGTACTAGTTGCCCAGTTTTGGCATTGGTTAAAAAGGTCTAGGTTTACCTTGTACACATGGAATAGGTTCATATTTCAAAATTAAGAGAAATTCTATATAAGTTTAACAATTTTTTTGGGGGGTAACTTAAGATAAACTTTGAGTCTAACTGCAAAATGTATTTATTGAACCGACACTGAATGAAGAGTAAGTTCAATAACTTGTGTAAGTAATACTTATAAGTTTCTCATTTATTGTATAGAACATTCAAATGTATAACTATTTTCTCCACGTCCTTCATCTACTTTCTTGTTCTTTGTTTATCAATTATATTATACTATTGAAAACTATGTGAAGATAATGATTTCTTCACACATATATCCACCGGTGCCATTTTATATCCACTGGTGCCATTTTAACCATTATAATTTTGAAGTTTTCGTTGAAATTCAAAAGGAATAGCAAACGTTGATGATATAATCTACAGAAAATTGATTTAAAATAATATAAAAGATGATATTCTTATCAAGATAAATCAATCAATTTCTTTAACACAATAAAAATAAGAGGCAGAAACTTTATCACAAACTTCATATTCCTAAACGTTACTAGGATGCACAGAGCTTCCATTGAATAATTGGATGAGAACTGGAGAACAGCCAGAGGCGGAAGAGAAATCTGACTTTCCAAGGCCTCTACTGAGTTTGGCACAGTAAACAAACTTTATTTAAATCAATCAGTATTAACGATGGATGTAAAGTGTGGCACCTTTACTGGAAAGAGATGCTAAACTATGCAAAGGTTCAATATTATGTAAGGAATCTAAAACTGAATATTTATCTGTATCGTTGCAGTTATAAGTTTAGCTTCCAAAGTTCAAGTTTCGAAATCTGAAATTGAAGTTATCTAAGTACTTTAAGTTAGATGTTATTCTAGACGGAAAATCATGATTACGTATGTATATAAAACAACGTTATTCTTCTCAGAGCACAAACATTATTTTCGTGACTGATGGCCGATCTTTTTCCAATATAAATGATGTTGTATCTCTGTGGCATCATTTTAAATATCAGTGGAAAATATCAAAAGTAATACCTATATAAAATATTTGATGTTGCAATAATTTTCTCATGAGAAAGTACACGTGACAGTAACATCCTTGTTGACTGAAGTAATTCATTGAGCACCTAAGTGTTAAAAAGAACTTTCCAATTTTCATCAAAATGTTAAAAAATTTATGTATTAAATAACACGTGGTATGTTATGCTTACGTACAATGCTTAGCCACTCCTCTTTAGCTTCTAGCCAATCTGGTTGTCTTAAACTTAAAACAAATAAAACACGAAGTGTATTGGTAAAAAAAATCGGTGTAACTCACTCTCACCCCGGAAAAACACACCACAACATAAACTATTAAATCAGATATTACAAATTTACAGCGGAAATATATTACACGTAATACAATACGAAGTAAACTCCTTCATAAAATACAAATAGTATTTGAAAATACTTAATGCAAAAAACACCTTTCACAAATGAACAACAATGTTAAACAATCTTTCCAACGAAAAAATAGTTGTGATGCTCTTGATGGGTGATCCAAGGCAAGAGAGACTTAGTGAATGCTTTGATCAAGATTTGATATTCAAAACAAAATAATCAAAATGCAATTAAATATATATATATTCTTGCATATAGCCTGTAGAAAATGGCAGTGCAAGTACTGTTACCACCACCCCATAATATACTTTAACCTCACATTTCATTGTTAACCGGAATAAATAAATTTTGCAAAATCAAGTTCGAACAATAAAGAGGCAGAATAGTGAAGTCGAGACTGTCAAATGTAAGTAAATACATTTGTTAACCAATCAGAATTAAAGTCGTTCATGAAATTAATTCATGGTTTATTTATAGAATAATTTTTGGTAAAAATACGTTGTGTTAACAACTCCTAGCGTATAGAAAAGTTTCAACAATGGCTTTTATGTTATGCTTCTTAGCAACAAACGAATAACTAAATATTGTTGTTAGTCGATGTACTAAAGATATAAAATGAAATGTATCGGTAACAAAACTGGAAAACTGTTTGTTCATTTCTTAATTTAGAGTTTCCGTTGATTAAAGAGGCTTCGTTTTTTATTAAATACGTTGGTTACGTAAGAGAAAACAGCTTCATTACGAAACGACTTAAGTTTAAAATTTAATCGATATTTTTACTTTCGTGATAAGTTTTACGCACTTAACTCTTGACTATGTGATACCACAATACGTATTTACTTTAGGCTTATTATATCAGCACAGCACTAACCACACTTACAATGTTTCACAGCACACACACACACACACACATCCTCACGGTCTCCCTGCATCCCTGTCATTAAAATCTCAACTGGCAAACAGTAAGAGAACTTTTCTATCTGGACAAATGCATTTTGATTTTCATTACTTTTTAATATCGAGATATCGAGCGTTAAGTTACGTGACCTACAATGACTTTTAGGTAAGTTATATGTATATCTATGAAGCACGTGGTATTACAGGGTACCACATGACATATAAATTCAATATGAGTTTTTCACAATTCTATGCAAGCACAAATGTTTTAATGAAGACGTTTTCGTGATATCTTTAATTGCAATAAATGAACTATTGTGCTGCTAATTAATTCTTCCGTACTCCGAATAAAATATCACAATTAAAAGAAATAATTTATTTTTTCTCCCTTACAGAAAGGTGACAAAAATGTCGTGTGGTTTTAAACACCAGCTATCTCAAGCTATTCTACAGGGTGGTCCGTAAGTCCCTACCCATCCATATGTTATTATGTTATATTCAATTATGATGATGATGAGTTGAAGGCAGCTGTTACCACGACATTTGGAACAATAACATCTGCTGTGTTGAGGAAAATGTCTCACAGAACATGGCGTCGCATAATATTATGCAGCGAGAATGAGGGACAACACACAGATACACTGAATACATAAGATATACTGATATGGTAGGGACTTACTGGCCACCCTGTGCATAATGCTATAGCCCATGCAAGTAACAAAGATCGAGCAATGTTTTATATAGTGATTTCTGTTTAAAACAATATGTTATTTAATAATTTCACTTCCAATAGTTAGATGGCAATTAGCAATGTTGTCTGTAATTTTCTTAATATACGTAGCAAGACATTATTATTTACAGATTGTTTTGGTTAAGTATAGCCTTACCAATTTTGTGTGAGTTAAAGAAAATCTGCCTGCGACAACCCTTGTTTTTTTCCTGAAACTGGTCTAGTCCGGATAAGTTAGCCGAAATAAGGAACGGATCAGATTTCAGAAACATCTTCTCTTTCTTACCACGAATAAACAAAGAAAATGGAAACAAATATAAAATAGTTCTATTTGATTTTATATTCATCCATTTGATAATGCAAGCCCTAAAGAATATGATGTAATATTAGGCTTAAAGACAGATCTTAGCCACAGAATATACGACCATTTTCTTCTCAGCTAAAACTGCTCATTAAATAAAGAATGTGATTGTTGGTGTGATTCAATGCACGGCAGTCTATTGAATTTATAAATTCCAAAATCATTCAGGATGTTAAAAAACAGGAGAAAATAGTATACAGTGAAGAAAAAAATGTAATATATTTATTGTATTTTTTTTAAACGTCACCTTGCACGAAAAGGGCTAGATTTATAAATGAAGTTTTAATATTTATGGACGTGGTTTCATAACAATATTGTGAAGTTTTCTTTAGCATTAGAAAATGTGATATTACAAACAAATGATTAATGGTTTTGTCTGTTTTTCTGCTACTTTTGTTGAAATTAATTAAGTTCTTGCAGTACTTTCACGTGGAATGTTACTAATAATTTACGATTGTCGTCCGTTTTCCGTTATTTTGGACCGTTCAAGATCCGCTCAATTAATTATGACCTATTTAGTATCTTTAGATACCTTTGGTGTGATACAACGCGTGAGGATTAATAAGCAAATTGAATATGTAATATAACAAAACGTTCAATCATAGTTATTCGCTGATTTTTCAGATTGCAGGATCCATGAATACTCTAGGAGCTCTTGGCACGATTATTTGTTTATATATATTATTATCACGTCTCTAGTCTTCTTCATGACGTGTCCTGGCGTAGTCAGGTGGTTAGGACGCTGGACTCATAATTTAAAGGTCGCGGGTTCGAATCACAGTCTCACCAAACATGCTCGCCCTTTCAGCTGTGGGCGCGTTGTAATGTTACGGTAAATCCCACTGTTCGTTAATAAAAGAGTAGTACAAAAGGTGGCAGTGGGTAGTGATAACAAGTTGCCTTCCCTCTAGTTATACCAGTGTTAAGAGTTAGCGGTGGGTGGCGGTAACTAGCTGCCTTCTCTTTAATCTTAAACTACTAAATGAGGGATAGATTGCCCAAATAGCATTCGTGTAGCTTCACGCAAAATTCAGAAATAAACAAACAAATTCTTCGCAATGTAATTATAAATTTATGGGCAAACAACTGTATTATATGTCATCTCATCACACAACAGGCATTTAAGGCAATCTCATGAAAAGCTTAATTCAAATTTACGTCATCTCTGCATATATATATACATACAATGTTTCGATTAGCCTACTTTGGGATATTTTGTGAGTACCCAGGATATGTGTAATAATACAGTGCCCTTTTAGATTCGTCATGACTGTAACAGTGGATGCAACTCATTTCTGCATAAAATAATACAAAAATTCACAAAAAGCTGCAGCCCTAACGATATTACAATATACAAAACAAACTGGCCAACAAAACACCAGTGTTAGGGTTGGCTAAAAATCGGAAAAAGTTGAGTCACTTTCTTGCTTTGAAGAGTTATGAAAGCGGGTTTATAACTAGTCTTTAGTACGAGTGAAAACTTCTAATTCGATAAAATGTATCTTATATAAAATTATATTTGATATCTAGCACTAGATTCTTAGTAAATTATAGTTCACGGCCCGACATGGCCGGGTAGTTAGGGCGCTTGACTCGTACTCTGAGAGTTGCGGGTTCGAATCTCCGTGGGGGCGTTATAATGTTAAATTAATCCCACTATTCGTTGGTAAAAGAGTAGCCCACGAGTTGGCGGTGGGTGGTGATGACTAGCTGTCTTTCTTCGGGTTCTACATTGCTAAGTCAGGGACAGCTAAGACAGATAGCCCTCGTTTAGCTTCGCGCGAATTAAAAAAATAAACAAACAATTACTGTTCAGCTCTCCATGTCATATGTACTGCATTCAATAAATAAATAAAAAACGCGTTCAAGAATTGTGGACAAAGCTGTCCACAATCTTTAATTACGTATTAAAGTAACTAGACTATAATCAGTCTTTGTGTTGAGAGGAGCATGGCCGAGACAAAAAGTGTGGATTTTTTTTATCTTTTCTTTTAGAGAATACAAGGGTCAGGAACCCGCAAACCAACATTTTATTACTCATAGAAGGATGTTTTAAACTTTATTACAAACTTGTGCTGAAATTTCCTTCCACATTTTGTTTATTTTGAAACTATTTGACCCTCCTTTTAAACCTTAGCCAACTGATTTGTCGATCATTATGTTGAATGGGAAGTAATTTTCCTAATATTGACGATATTGTTTTCATATATCGAAAATCGATGTCGTGGAATATATAAGTTTCTCATATTAAAGTTGTTAGAACAAGACGAACAAACCTATATTGATGAAAATAGGGTCTATATATTTGTTTGAACGAAAATTACCTTCTTACAGAAAATTACTAAACTTACCACCCCATATAACAGAAGGTTTGTCTCAGTGGCTTCGCGCTTTGAATTCTTAGTCGAATAATTGCTAGTCCTTGGCTGACTCGCGTCATACTACAATGCCCTTTACCCCAATTTTTTCAGACTATCCAGATGTATAATCTGCGATGAATTAACATCTCATTCAGAGTAAACTTGTCACCATTTTCTTCAACTTGTGCTAATTAAGCTGAAATTCAGTACCAGATCCTGTCTCAATATATTATATTCTAAAGTATTGGAAAATAATGCAAATAATATTGCTAGAGAAACATTTGATAGTTGAAAATGTATGCGTTTCATTGAAATGAAATATCCAAAAGCACAAATTTTGCATCAAAGTACAATATACAAACTCGTGGTTGATTAAATCAAAAATTAATATTTCTAGGAGTAGTAAATTAAAAGGAACTACTTCTTTAGTATTACTACTCTGTACATTTGAACGTATAAAATAAGGTACATGAGAGAAACGTAGTTTGAAACGTTGAAATATGTAGATTAGAAAATCTCAGTTACAAGGTTCAAAGTGAACAGTAAAAAAAATGTTAGCTTCGCGAAAACACAACAAAATGAAATTGTAAAGATATTGTATATTATTCAAGCATCTGATGTTAACAACATTTGTATCCACTATAATAAAAAAAAACGTTTCGGAATGGATGGAACACAGTAAGATTATGAAGAGTCATTATGAAGAGTCCTCCCTTAAACATTTTACTTAATTTTGATTTTTAATGTTCAGTAATTATAGTATTGTAATATTTAACACATTCATGCTATTATTGTGTCCCCCAGTGGTACAATGGTACGTCTGCGGGCTTGCAACGTTAGAAACGTTTGTTTTGAATTTCGCGCATAGCTACACAAGGGCTATCTGCGCTAGTCGTCCTTAATTCAGCAGCGTAAGACTGGAGGAAAGGCAACTAATCATCACCACCCACCACCAACTTCTGGGCTACTCTTTTACCAAGAAATAGTGGGATTTACCGTCTTATTATAACGCCTACACTGCTGAAAGGGTGATCATATTTGGTGTGACGGGGATTTCAATCCGACTCTCAGATTACGAGTCAAACACCTTAACTCACCTGGCTATGTCGGGCCCTGCAACGTTAGAATCCCATTTCCGATACCTGTGGTGAGGTTTGTTTGTTTGTTTTTGAATTTCGCACAAAGCTATTCGAGGGCTATCTGTGCTAGCCGTCCCTAATTTAGCAGTGTAAGACTAGAGGGAAGACAGCTAGTCATCACCACCCACCGCCAACTTTTGGACTACTCTTTTACCAACGAATAGTGGGATTGATCGTAACATTATAACGCCCCCACGGCTGGAAGGGCGAGCATGTTTGGCGCGACACGGATGCGAACCCGCGACCCTCAGATTACGAGTCGCACGCCTTAATCACCTGGTCATATTTCCAAGCCAATCAGTGACTTTAAGATACAACTGTATAGGAGCAAAAGTAATCTATGTTTACTAAGATTACGAGTCGCACGCCTTAACACTTGGCCATGCCGGGCCTCCTGTGGTGAGGAGAGCAAAAGTTGCTCATTGTGTTGCTTTGTGCTTAACTTCAAACAAACAAACAAAGCTATTACTGCCATTACCAAAGAAAACCTGATTAAAACTATGCTACAGTACAATATTAAGGATTTGATAGTACATATAAGGTATAATTCAACAGTTAATATGTTTCTATCTCGGTGTGATTGAATTTAAATTACAGGCTTATTGTCATTTAATAAAGTTTATTGCAGAAGAAAAATACCTGCATGCATAAGAACATCAATAGTGAAATTAAATTTAAACTATATCAACATATTATCAGTATGGAACTACGTGTTTTTCAATATAAAAAAATTCGTATAAACAAATTTATTTCTATTGTTAAACTTGCAGGATGTCAATCTTAAACCTAGAAGAATAAATAACGAATTAATTTTCCTATCTTCGCTCTTGTAGATCGAATAATTGTATGAGCAATAATGACCTAGATTCATTCTTTAAACCCAAAGTATTGTGGAGTGTTGTAAGATAGAAAAACAAGAACTTTGTTCACTATGTCTCCCTTACTCAGTGACACAGCATACATGTCTGCGGTTTTACAATGCGGATTTCGACTCCCGAGATGGGCAGAGTACAAATAGTTTATTGTGTAGATTTGTGCTTAACTTCAGAAAAAAATACACTTATTAAATGCATAAACGTAAGTTTTGGTTTCGTTGAAATAAGCAAATAAAATATTTAATTTAAAGTTAAATTTAAAGAAATTGTATAAAATAGAATCAGTTCATTTAAGCTGGATGAGTGAAATATCAGCTTATATAAATGCAACAATAGAGATCGATTTTTGTTAAAAATTCATCACAAATGATTAAGTTCGTTTTGTTTTTGAATTTTGCCCAAAGCTATTCTAGGGTTATCTGTACTAGCCGTCCCTAATTTAGCAGTGTAAGACTAGAGGGAAGGCAGTTAGTCATCATTACCCACCGCCAACTATTGGGCTACTCTTTAACCAACAAATAGTGGGATTGACCGTCACATTATAACGCCTCCAAGGCTGAAAGGGCGAGCATGTTTGGTGCGACCGGGATTCGAACCCTCGACCCTCAAATTACTAGTCGATCGCCTTAACCCACCTGGCCATGCTGAGCCCTTAAATTGTTGTTGTTTTGAATTAAGCACAAAGCTACAATGGGCTATCTGTGCTTTGCCCACCACGGGTATCGAAACCCGGTTTTTATCGTTGTAAGTCTGCAGACATACCGCTGAGCCACTGGGGAGCTTTGGAAACAAAAAAAAAAAAACTGTTCATTATTGATTTTGTAAATCATGCACTTTACCTAGTTTGTTTCTTTGTTTTTAAATTTCGCGTAAAGTTACTCGATGGCTATCTGTGCTAGCCGTTCCTAATTTAGCAGTGTAAGGCTAGAGGGAAGGCAGCTAGTCATCACCACACACCGCAAACTCTTGGGCTACTCTTTTACCAACAAATAGTGGGATTGACCGAAACATTATAACGCCTTCACGGCTGAAAGGGCGAGCATGTTTGGTGTGCGACAGGGATTCGAACCAGCGACCCTCAGATTACGAGTCGAGCACCTTAACCACTTGGCGATTTTGGGCCACTTCATCCAGTAATGAGAATAAATAATTGAAAACAGTCGTTCCTAATTCGTAAGCGTTATAGTTGATATTTGTTCTTAGAATTTAGAAAGACATTATTGATTGAACACCAAAAGCTGGCGAAATGTTAATTTATTAAGTGTAAAGTTACACAATAGATTATCTGTGTTCTGACCACCGTGGGTATCGAAATTCTATTTTTAACATTATAAGCCTTCAGAATTACTACTGAATAGCTGCAATAAAGCTATTGAAAGGAATGGATGTGGAATTTGAAAATAGAAATCTCGTTAGCTGCAGATGTTTTCTTTTCTACACTCATCTTAATTTGTCTATTTCAGATTCAAAATCATAGTGTGTAGTAAAAACATTTCAAATCTTTTGATTTTATTTTCTACAAGGTATTGCCTAAGAGGCTTTTTTGTTCATTACTATAGATATATCTTCGTAGAGTAGATATTATAAAAACAAGATATGCATTAATGATTAATGACGGCTGAGTAATTATATTAAAACTGTTTTGGAGTACCACCATATCATTACAGTCCATGCCGTCACATTCATGCAAATTGACAAAAATGTTACAGTATAGATTCATTACAAAATAACCCGGTGTGAGACTGTCAGGTTCAACGCACAGCTCCACTCTCTGCAAGCTTTCCATAAGCTATTTGGTATACGGCTTACAAGAGCCGTTTTCAAACTCCTATGTCACAGAAATCCATGGAATGGTATGAAAACTGCTTTCGTTCTCAATCTGCTTGTGATATGTAATAGTTGAGTGAAAAGTGTAACTGGAAGCTTTGTTGTGGCGAACAGATACCATGTTTCCGTACGTATTTGTCTGTGGTACAAAGGACCAAGAGCATTGGTTTTATTGTAATGAGATCTCACGTTGATCTTTGTATTTACTTTCGTAATTCCTAACTTGTTCTTGGCACAGTATTCAGCTATTATCATGACACGCTGTATAAAACGTTTGGAGTGTTTATCATTTATTACCTGTTAAAAAAATTGCATGACATTTGTCATAGTCATTAAGGAACACAAACGTTTCGCCAAATGTAACCATGTACTAACATTTTCCCTCTACTTGGTACTATCCATACAGTTTCATACTGTTGATATTTCTTTCCTGGATATATCGTGGAAGTAGCTTGTGTACACGTGACATTTATTGCTCTTCTTTGTGATTATGTTGTGAATACTTGTGTGAGATACTTGGAAGGTTTCTGTGTTCTCTTTACGTATCACATTCACATATATGAGAACATTTAACAAACATTTATTTAATTTTTTATTTACAGCTACTAACTATATATATAGATATTTGTTTGTATGTAATTAAAAATAAAGCTACACAGTGCTCTCTCGACTATGGGTGTCGAGACCCAGTTTCTAGCATTGTAAGCACGCAGACATTCCGTTGAGCCACTAGGGTGCATATATATATATATATGTAACATTGAGTTATTATGATATGATTTGATTACATCTCAATGACTGTATTAGAATTATGTAAATTTTAAATTGGCAAACTGATTCAGTATATATTTCATCATTTTCAAAACTGCTTATTCAGCTTAGAGATCCTCACGTTGATTATTATTCGTTGATTTTTCACTTTGTTTGCACTAAAGGTCTGTGAGTGAAGTTTGTTTATATCTTTGATAGAATATTAATTAGTGTAGGCAGTGTTTTAAGTTTTCGAGCATTTGACAAACACTTTTCTTATATCCATTATCCAGTGCTTACTCGCATTCCAGCTTCTCGGTTACTGTGCTTCCTTCAGTTTCGTAACATCACCTAAAGACTTCTAATTATATGCCCATTGTTATGTGTAAATGTTTTTGCAAGCTGGTAAAACATAATTATAATCATACTTGTAACAAGGCATTAGTATTAGGTCTACTATATGTTTAACAACTATATTCTTTATCTAGTTTCTTAGCGATACTTAAGATTTAAAACAGCGCATAATGATAGCATTCCAAGCACATCATATTCATCCATGACGGTAACGTGTTATTATACACTCTTCTAATTCTGTGTTCTGTCCATCTATAAATGCCAAATATTAATCTCTTAGCACAAATATAATTACATATCAAACCAAAGACTGTCGTTTCAAACAGTCCTCTTGTTTCTATTATTTATTGCGTTTTGTATAACGAGATTCATAATATTTGTCAGAGCCATCGGCGTTTGCAGCTACTATTACTAACAACATTATCGAATCTAAAGTTATCGTGGTTAAATGTCAGTAAGATACCTAGCACATGCAGAACATGTGACTTTTGAAACTTAAACTTTTACATTGTAGTTCCATAAAAACCCTTGACATGTATATACTAAGAGGTAATTGTAATTAGACAACGTTAAATCGCATGGTACATATATAATATGTAGTTCTTTAACATTCCGTTCCTTTGAAAGGAAGTTCAGAAATATTGCTCGAATTTTAATTCAATATTTTACTCTTTTATTTTTCAGAAATAAATAAATAAAAATAAAACAATTTCAGATTTCATGACACTCCGGTATGAACACAGAGCAAAGCTGGTAAATTCTTCAAAACACGCTAACTTGAGTTTCTAGTTCAATACAAATCTATTAAAGTAACGTATGTACTACGGTGGACAGTAATTGATAATATACTAAGTTTGAAGTAATAAGAACTACTATTTTTGATAACATTTGAGTTCAAGCAGTTTCTCGTAAACAACTGCTCTTAATTCACAACTTAAACTTAAACTTACGAGGTCTGTTCAAAAAATACGCGGACTGACGTCATAAAACAAAATGTACTTTATTTAGAAGTTACAGGTCTGGGACTCCTTCAAAGTACTCTCCTCCCCAACGCACACACTTATCCCAACGGTGTTTCCACTTGTTGAAACAGTCCTGGTACGCTTCCTTTGTAATGTCCTCCAGCTCCTTCGTCGCATTTGCCTTAATCTCGGGAATCGTCTCAAATCTTCTTCCTTTCAAGGGTTTTTTGAGTTTGGGGAACAAGAAAAAATCGCAAGGAGCAAGGTCAGGTGAGTAGGAGGGTTGGGAAAGAACAGTGATCGAGTGTTTGGCCAAAACTCACGAGTTCTGATGGCTGAATTTCGCAGCAACGCGGCGCATCTTCAATTTTTCGGTCAAAATCTCGTAACAAGATCCAACTGATATCCCACACTCTTCAGCAAGCTCCCTGACAGTCAGACGTCGATTTGCCCGCACCAGGGTGTTGATTTTGTTGACTTGTGGGTCGTCAGTTGACGTGGAAGGATGTCCAGGACGCTCATCATCTTCAATGGACTGTCGACCATCCTTAAAACGTTCATGCCACTTGAAACATGCCGTACGATTCATAGCAACATCACCGTAAGCCGTGTTAAGCATAGCAAAAGTTTCAGTCGCAGATATTCCAAGTTTAACACAAAATTTCATAGCAAGTCGTTGCTCCTTCAGGTCATTCATTCTGAAATCCGCCAAACGAAAAAATCGCACTTCACTTAAAACCGCGTAGCTAATACACAAATAAAGATATTTGCAATCGGAAAATGGCGTCGTAATCAGCTGATCTGTGCAAACCTAGCCACACCAAGCGGTTTCCCTGGAACCAACTGGAGCCGCGCAATTCAAACAGTCCGCGGATTTTTTGAACAGCCCTCGTATATCAATAGATTTGAAAAAAAATCAGTTAATATCGTAATACAATAAGTAATGTAAACAAATCAAAGAAAATAAAATGTATCGTTTTGGCATTTAGATTATTTTAACAATCTCCTGACCAAACATCTCTATAAAAATACTTTTACCTTGGGAATGCTTTTAGGAAAACCTGATAACGGAAATAAATAGATAAAAACAAAAGACTGAGACATGGACAGATGTAACTTTTAGAGTCAGAGAATAACGTTACAAAAACCAATAAAACAAACAATATTTGACAGGAATCTAAGAATTATTTTTTATCTCAGAACTGTGAGCCTTAAAGTTTTACATTTCTCAAATAGAACAGCGTAAAAATCAGTTAACCTTTTCGATCAAATAATCTCAAAAAGGTGTGTATTTAAAGAACGAGAAAAAAAGACTGAAAAACTCAAAGTTTGTGAGTTTGTTTGTCAAGTTCATATTGAATCTCTTAAAGTTTCTTCTACAAAAAAAAATCAAAAACAACTGAGACCTAGCTCAACGTTTTTGAGTTCCTTTTGCCACCAGTTGTTTGTCAGGTTCATGTTCAATCTCTTAAAGTTTCTTCTACAAAAAAAACAAAAACAACTGAGACCTAGCTCAGTGATTTTGAGTTCCTTTTGCCACCAGTTATTTGTCAGATTCATGTTGAATATTTTATATCTTATTTTATTACTTAATAAGGTATGTTTTTGTTTTATTTACCTACTATATCTTCTTTTATTCTGCTTTCATGTATCATTAACCTGAATGAAAGCCATATTAAAGACTGATTCATTTTGTCAGGTATTGGTGCTTTTTTCAAATTTCAGTTCTTTTCATCCTAGAAGCGAATAAGATGGATAATGAAAACAAAAGTGGTTTGAACATAGTCACTTGCTAACTAAGGAGAAGTTTTTCTGATTTAGAAGCGCCTTCTATTTGGTTTATATCATCTTTCATTTGGTTTTTCTTCGCACTGATGGAATTTTGGTGTGAGAAACATTAAATTAATTGGAATTTAATTAGATTTTTAAATTATCTGACACTGACTTAAATGGCCCCCAACGAAATTTTAGAGATGTTCAACAAGATTTAGGAATTTTCGTTGGATTAATGAAAACCAGACATTTATGGTTTCTTGTTCGAGTAATAAGTTTATGAATACCAAGTTTGAAAACATAACTTTTTCACATGTACTACTAATAAAACATGTAATTACCAAATTCACTGTCTAGCAAACGCTGTTCTTCATTGCACGGAAAATATTATTAATAAATTTACAACATGCTGCTTCTTCCGTAAAACGAGTTGGTTAATAAAAAAGTTATATAATAATAGATGGTATTAAAATATTCTATTAAATGATTCTTGTTGTAATTCTGACGTGTCATGATATAAATAAACTAGGTGATAAACTATACTTCCCTCATTTAATCCAGTTCAAACAGTAAAAGTTGGTGCCAAGCAGTTTGCTGATATTAATAGCATTTTAACCACTTCTATTCAATGCCAACTTTGATCGTTTTCACATTTCAGTAGTTAAATAGCAAGGAATTTTAATAAATACATCACTTGGAAAGTTAATCTCTCAAGCTCATGCTCCACAATTATCAAAGGAGTTAACCTAATGCAATGCTTTCACAGAGACAACTGAGGACTGAATTATTCTCTTTTAATCTATACTTATAAATCCTTTTTACAACTTTGTCGTACATATGATCGTAGTGCATGGATATCGACTTTCTCTACATGCTACTGTTATCTAATGATTTTGGAACGTCATGCTCTCGTATTAGCTTTCAAAACTCGTTTTCTAGTCCCACTAAATAACTATATGAGCGTATTATCTTTCATATCATTTCACCTCCCACACAAATTCGTCAAAAATTCGGTTGCTTCATATTCAATAACATTTTTCTTACAGACTTACTGGGTTTTGTATGCAAATCAATACCTAAAGCTAATTACGTCTACTGAGCATCTCCTTAATATTTATGAGATTCCTTTTTCAGTGGACAATCCAAATGTTGATATTGCCCGATGTCACTTCTACCACCCCATATTTATACAACACACATACTTACAGTTTTCACTGTCAATTGTTACTTTATGTATATTTGATTTCTGCTGTTATCATTAACGATCGCTTCTACGTGACCTATTTGCTGCTTCACACTCGCTACCCCCCCCCCTTCCCCAACGTTTTAGATGGAATGCATTTTTGCGCCTACCCATCAATACCTACACATCTTCCTACTAATAGATACTTCTGGCTGAAGAGAGGACACAACTATTTGCTTGGCTTACTAGGTTATTTATTGGGATTGAAATGAAATTACCTAAAGAAACACTGCTTTGTCTGTCGCATCACAACTAACTAAAGAGAGTTCACCAAAACAAGATATAACATATGAGATGTAGTTAATATATTATTATACACTCTTCTTTACTTTCAATCAGAAGTTTTATCGATAATTATAATTTAATATGAAATGCTAATAATTAGAATTGAATAATGGAAAATGATAATAAAATTTGCTTGGTTTGTTTTGAATTTCGCGCAAAACTACTCTAGCGTTATCTACGCTAATCGTCCCTAATTTAACAGTGTAAGACTAGAGGGAAGGCAACTAGTCATCATCACCTACCGCCAACTGTTGGGCTACTCTTTTACCAACGAATAGTATGTTATAACTTTTAATGGTTTTATTTGCTTGTTTCTGATACTTTTGCGAAGCTACATAATGACTATTTACACTATCAATTTCTGATTGTGAACTGACACACTAAAAGAAAGGAAGCTGTTACTTTTTGGGTTACTCTTATTCATAGGCGGTACATGACAGTTACTCTTATAACGCACCAACTGCTTCAAAGTATAAAATACATTTTTACGGTAATGTGGAAAGAGCCATGGACCCTTAGATTCACGCACAATCTAGCTTTTAAATTATAGATGTATATTATTTAATACAAATCCGTTATTAAACTTCAGTTCCCTGCTGGTATAGCGGTAAGTCTACGAATTTACAATGCTAAAATCAGGGATTCATTCCCGCCTCGGTGGACTCAGCACATAGTACGATGTGACTTTGCTATAAGAAAACAAACAATTAAACTTTGGCTTTAAAGACTAGTAAATTACAAAATAGATTAATAATTATTATAAGATTAAGTAAAATATTTTAGAAGACATCGTTGTTTTTATCGTGCAAATCTACAGTAGGCACTCTATCTACTCGCTGGAATCGAACCTCGGCCTTTAGTGTTGTAGATCCGTAAACTTATCTCTGACAAGCCAGAGGGATTTGAAGGAAAGTAAACATTTAATTTAAAAGTTTTAGCTTTCTCTGCGCGATATGATAACGACTTCCCAACCAAGTGTGAGAAACAGTGTAATTTAAAACCCACTCAGAAATAAAGTAACATAATTAAAGGCAAAAATACGCATATTTATAAGTGGTAAAACGTTTACCAGTGACTTTCAGGCTTAAAAGATATATTACGGACGATGGTAGCACAAGGAAAAACACAATGGTCGGTTTAATATAACATGGTGGCTGGATCCCATAACTAACTAGCTTAGTAGGTACGGCATGGCCAGATAGGTTAAAAGGCGTTCGATTCGTAATTCGAGGGTCGCAGGTTCTCATCCCCTCGCACCAAATGTGTTCGCTCTTTCAGCAGTGGGGGCATTATAAGTAACGGTCAATCCCATTGTTCGTTGGTAAAAGAGAACCCGAAAAGTTGGCGGTGGTTAGTGATGACTAGCTGCCTATCCATCTAGTCTTACACTACAAAATTACAGACGGCTAACGCAGATAGCCCTCGTGTAGCTTTGCGTGAAATAAAAAAAACAAAGAAACTAGCTTAGTTTGAAACTAAAATAAAACAAACAATGACAATTAAAAGAACGATGGAAACCAATATTTATTTCAAAATATTCACGAATACTGATATACATATAAAATATGGTCATATCGATGGTTAACAGTCTCTTTAGTATCCATGTATCCAAGCTTAGTTTCATAATCATTGTAATACATATATAGTGTTGAGAAGCCTCAAAGGTACCGAAATGAATGAAATTCCCCCAAAAAACTTCCTCTAATTAAGTAGAATTGTATATATATATATAAAGAAACTTAAATATTTCTTATTATTCTCGATCATGCAGCCGAAACTCCTATTTTAAGGTAAGGAAAAAAAGCTTTTTTATTATACTTCATTCCTAAGTAAGTAGAGCTTGTAAGACATAGGGTTAGATGTCGTTGTTCCCTTGTAATACTTTTATGTTATGAAATCCTATTCTTCGAAGTTTAACAAGACTTGAATGATCATATGATGCTTCGTCACAAGAAACTACAAAATATTTTGCTTTTCTACAGCATTTGGATAGAATCCCGAATACCTGAGGCTGTAGAAACTTATACTGACGTTCAAACTTGCGTTATGTAATATAATCACACCATACATGACGTATTACATAAACAGCTTAGATTTGGGATTCATTTTTCTATAACTTGTAAGGAGCTTTCCTAATTTTATTAGCAAAAACACTACAAGAGTATTTGTAAATTATCGGAATAATCGTAAATTAATTCAAAACTTGCATAATAAATTATCAGAATATATTTAACCTTGTGTATGAGAAAAGTGTTTGTGAGTTTTAAGTTAATAAGAATATACTAGTAAGTAGGCAAACATCAACTCCAGAAAGAATGCCATTTTATTAAATAGACTAACATAAAGTAAGAAGTACAAAATTATTGTTAGTGGTACTGTTCTTTATAACATTTGAGACATAGACACAGTTATATCTCGAATTTACAATATATGAAATCTCTTGACGAAGAACTTCTATTAGAGTGTTCCTAGAAGTTGCTTGTTTGAACATTTCAGAGTGCTCGAGAGAACGATCGATAATGGATAACACATATTCATAAAGGTTCATATCTGGTGACTGAGAAAGTGATTATGCTATTGTTTTGTTAATAGTGCTGAATTAACAAAAGACCCATCTTGTATAAAAATAGTCGTCACTGGCATGAGCAGATAGAATACAGCCTCGATGACTGTTGTGTTTCGGGCAGCAGTGACAGTACCTTCATATATTCCTAACTGTTATCGTCTAGATACCCTCATGTATCCCATACTATAAGATAAATAACTCCTTATTTTGTAGTTGTTTGCAGAAAAACAAAATTAGTAAATGTTTCCGACAATAGTCGTCAAACACAGACGTATACTGTCGAAGAATTGTGCAGATATGGATTCACGTGTAGAACACTAATGTTCCAAAAGACAGGTGTGACAGCAAAGGTGATATCTACTGCTGTCAATCTATGATATTGTCTGGAGTTAGAAGCGTCTATTGTCCAGTTATTCTCTCATTGTATCTCAATCTATGAACATAATTTCTCATGGTATTTATCTGTATTGCAACAGCAACAGCTGTTTGAAATGAGTCGTTATTCACTTTCCTTTTCAGAGCACGAAGTATCTGGTGATCTGATGGTTGCAGGTGACTAAGTCGTGCATAAATTGCTCTCCTGAGTGACTGGATCAACATTAAATTCCCCATTTACTTCGACAATAGTATTGCAAGTGGCGTGCCGATTTCTTACTTATTTTAAACGTCGTCTTTCCGTCCAACTATGCGACACTGTGAAAATATGAATAATAACAGGGTCCAATAGTTTGCGGTTATGGTAGATTTGTATTCAATAGGAGTATGTATTTACTTTTACTTTGTAAATTTGCATGTGAAACTACTAGAATAGATATAGACTTAGATATACATGTGTCATAATAAGTGAAACGTTTCGTATAAAATTAAGAAAATAAATATACACTTACGTTCACGTCTATTAGAATAAGCAAAACATTTTATATAAAATTACGAAAGCAAGAGTAAAGTTATGTAAGAAAGTAATAAAATGAGTGTACGTGTGCGTATGCAATCAACAAAATATACGTTTGTTTACTTGCTATTAAGCATAAAGCTACACAAAGAGCTATCCATGCTCTGCTCACCAAGGGTATCGAAACCAGGTTTCAAGCGGCGTAAGTCCGCAGACATGCTGCTGTGCCACTGGGATGGTAGAACATGAGTAAAACTTTGTATGAAACTTAAAAAATTAGTATAAGGGTGTGTACGAAACTAAAAAAAAAACTTAATATGTAATTTATTTTTGATGTTAAATAAACTAATTTTGTGGTAAATTGCAATATGAAATAACAAACATTTGTAGTCTCACAATGTTCAATGACAATTTCTGAATAATATTTTGTTTATGAGATTATACATTGCATTTTTTTATAAAGAAGGAGTAGTTCAAAACTAACTGTTACATACAATGATTATACTTTATCTGTTTAGTTTGGAGTGTATCCTAAAGTAAAGTAATAGTGGGCTATCGCTGTGTCTATCGCGAAGAATGGAACCACGAATTTTAGCACTGTAGGTTCGTAAAGTTACCGCTGTACCAATGGGGGATTTATTTGTGTAGAAACAACAGTTGGTTTGATTTATTTTGAATATCGCGCCAAGCTACTCGAGGTCTATCTGCGCTAGCCGTCCTTAATTTAGCAGTGTAAGACTAGAGGGAAGGCAGCTAGTCATCACCACCCACCACAAACTCTTGGGCTATTCCTTTAATAACGAATAGTGGGATTGCCCATCACATTATAACGACCTCATGGTTAAAAGGCGAGTATTTATGGTGTTACGGTGAGTCGAACCCGTGATCCTCAGATTACCAGTCGAATGTCTCAGCCACCTGGCCAAGCCGGGCCAGAAATAGCACTTACAGGGGCAGTTACCTTATCTCTTTAGTGAGTAATTAACTATAAATTTATATCCTTATACTAAATCCCAAGCCAACATAATGGGCTATCTGTGCTATGCCTACCAGAGGTATCAAGGCATGGTTTTTTAACTTTATAATTCCGCAGATTTACCCCTAAAACACTTTGGGGCATCAAATAAGAAATCTTCTATATTTGAAAATTTGTTTTAAATTGAAACCTTTATAAAATAAGTTAAGCTAAATGATTACATATGAAATGTTTTTGCCTACAAAGAAAAAGTCATTGACAATTTCAAGAGGTCGTTTTATGCCAGGCTCAACATGATTTACAGATCAACTTTTTGTTGCTCCCTGAGGATTTCTATCACAAAAGGTTTTCTTTGGAGTTACACTACACTTTCCTAGCTGGACACTTAAAGTTACTGCTTTTAGTATTTATTAAAAAAGTGGTCGTCATAATAACTCTCTCTATCTCTTTATTAAAGAGACTCAGTAGGAGTTTGTTCTATAGAAATCTTAAAAGCAAAGCTAAAAATACGCACGATTTGAAAACCCACCATACGTTTTACGAAAATATTTTAAAATATTTCTGGAATGTTACGCGAAATTCTCAAGTAATAAAGCACAGGAAATGGAGTTACTGCTCATTGAAAACCTAATTAAGGAAGGAACAAAACTAACACTTTCAACAAGCTGTTCTGTTGAAACCGCTAAGGTTGTATTTACGTTTTTAATGTGATTTATCAATTTTTTAATTCGAATTTTTTTTCACTATAATGTTCGTAAAAATATAAAATTAATATAACATGATTATTGCATTATAACAGTATATCATTTTCTTAAGCTCAAGTATCATTTAAAAGTAGGTTTATTATTAGTTGCTCAAAGAGATTCCCTTAATATAAGTTAAGGGAACAAAAATCCAACATGACTGTCTTGTTTAAATACGAGTGCTATTGTTTTACTGTCTAAATATAAATGTTGAAGACTGAAAAGACACTTTCACTCAATTAAAATTATTTAAGAATTGAAAACTGTTACTTACATCAACTTAGAATAAACTAAATGTCGAAAAATTTAAAACTCTGACAGCAAAAGTAACTTTGGAAAGCTATCCATTAAGTTGTGTTATGCCAATTAGAACTGGAAAGAATAATTTCAACCCACTTTTTAATGACTTCATTAAAAAGGAGTTCATAAAACGTTTGGTGAAAAATAACTCTAGGATTATTAATAAAATAGGTGAAGTACAATTTTATAAATGTAATTTCTTTTTGATGAATCACATGTTGAATCCGATTATTGAAAAGTCACTGAATGAATTATAAACAAAAGTAGTCTGAATCACCTCATTGTGTAGGATTTTAATTTATTTAAGTAGATACCTATGAGTCGTGAATGAAATTCTTTTTCCAAGACTATCAGACCAATCACACTCTCTTTACACGAAGAAAGTATAGTAATTTGAGTTGTTAGAAAAGAAGTCTCAAGGCCTTCGGGTCAGTTGATAGAGCACTCCTTTGGTGTAAGAGATCGATCGAGTTCTAATACGAGCTGAGAAGAAATATCGTGAAAAACTTACATCAAGAGTACATGCTGAGCAAAGATGTTTGTTCGTTAAAGGATTTTACTACAGAGTTGAAACTATGGATTAAAAGATACTATTCTTGGAAGCGTTTAATTAGTATTTTGCACATGTTTATTTTCAAACAATCTCACTATTGGCCTTAAATTCTATTAAAAAATATTCAGTAAGCTAGTTAAGTTCAACGTGAACTTTATTTCCATTCCATAAATTCTTATAAAGGAAATGAATTATTCATAATTAAAAGTTTATATCCTAGTTGTTACCTGCTGTCAACAATGCATAAGAACGAAATCTACAGAAACTATCATATATTAGAATATATCTTTTGTAGAGAGATAAATGTTTCTTAGTTGCGAAATTTTTTATTTACCAAGTTCCACAAAGGTAATTTAAAGCATACTTATTTTTTGTTGTGTTCTAGCTTCAACATTCGAAAGTTTTGTGGAACAATGTAGCACTTGTAAAAGCCGTACCTATGTGGGGTAACAGCATCATAATAATATAAACAACATTTAGTGGTGTTGTTATAAACAAATCACTGGAATTTCAAGCAAAATGTCGCAATTTTATGATTTAAAAGAATTCTCACAGTCCTACGATATCACAAATGAGGTTCTGTAGTGATTAGAGTGACCCGGCATAACTAGGTGGTTAAGACACTCGACTCGTAATCCAAGGGTCGCGTGTCCAAATCTCCTTCATACCAAACATGCTCGCCCTTTCAGCCTTGGGGGTGTTATAAAGTGATGGTCAATCCCACTATTCATTGGTAAAAGAGTAACCCAAGAGTTGGCGCTGGGTGATGATGACTAGCTTCCTTTTCTCTGGTCTTGCACTGCTACATTAGGGACAGTTAGCGCAGATGGCCCTCGAATAGCTTTTCGCGAAATTCAAACCAAACCAAACTAGTGATTAGATGCACTTAGCTCGTGTCTGTATCCTGTATTTCATTCCTTATGTGCTTTACATTAAATCAGAGCATGAGGAAATGAAAGAGAGAGTGCACATTCCAATCAGATTTATGAAACAAATTTAGATTTCACATCATTCTAACTAATTATTATTTGAATAATAGCTGAGGTTGTCTTAGGAACGCTGTAGACATTTATTTAACAACAAAGCAACAAACGTTGTTGCTAGCCGGTTTAATGGCACTTACAGGAAGGTAAACAGAGCGTGAGACCTGAACAATACTGACATCGATAAAATTAAATTTGTATAACTTTTATAGATTTCAAACTACCTGTTTATCAGGTGGCTTAAAGGAATGAGAATACTTACTACAACGTGAAATGTAGAAACGAAATACAAAGTATCCTATTGCGTCTGATGTCAAACTCTCATGACATTGAGTTACGTAATAAACTCGATCTACTGAAATTGTTGTTTTTAAGATAACTAATATTTTTGTGAATATAGCTATTTTTAAATTGCATACCTTAAACAGGGAAAGAAAACCTAAAACACTTATTTGGGCACCAAAAATAACTTTGCATTTTAAGTTAAATTGTACCAGTTTTATGTACTGCATAACTTCATGGTTCTTCTTTTCTTCTCACCCAAGAAAATTATAAATCGACTTGTCAGTTTATAAGTGTCGTTACTGTTATAAATTGAAATACTGATGAGTAATATACAAGAACTTTTATAATATCTCTACCATATTATTAAATAGCTTGTTAATTCATTACATCTGCAAATCAAGTTGTGAAATATGTGACACACACTTCGTTTGACTGAACTAAATACTATTTTCAGCATGTACATGCCAATTGGTAAATCTTCATATCAGTATATAAATAAACAATGAGAGTTGACGGCCCGGCGTGGCCTGGTGGTTAAGGCACTCGACTCGTAATCCGAAGGACGCGGGTTCAAATCCCCCTCCCATCAAATATGCTCGCCCTTTCAACTGTTGGGGCGTTATACAGTGACGGTTAATCCCACTATTCATTGATAAAATAGTAGCCCAAGAGCTGGCGGTGGGTGGTGATGACCAGCTACCTTCCCCCTGGTCTTACACTGCTAAATTAGGGACGTCTAACGCAGATAGCCCTCGTGTAGCTTTGCGCGAAATTCGAAATTCAAATACAAACAAAGAGATTTGATACAAAGAATTGATACTGTAAATTATCACGAATGTTTAATAAATCAAAAAGTATATTTCTCATTCAATTCACAAATAATTTTAACATTTATAGACTAAGCATGCAATACATAAATTGCACATAAAATTCAACTTAAATTGTAAAGTTACACTCGGCGCCTCATAAGCACAACCAGAAAAAAGAAGGCGTGGTAGTGACTTCGTTCTTGGGAAGTCAAATTCAGAGATATTTTGATGAAGAAAAGTTATGCGAAATAGAAACTCGGACTTCATATGTAGTATTTGAAGATAGGTATTATGTATCTATATGTGGTATTCTTGCCAAGGATATTTTTCTTTTATATTTTCTGTGTATACTTGAACGATATCTCCACACCCTCAAAATAAAAGAAGGAAAACAATATCAAACCCTAGTATGATTTATCAGTGTTGCCATGCTACTCTGTTTGTCTTCTTATTGTATTAACGTGAGTTTTTCGTAATTTTTTGACAACACAAGAGCTTTCCGTTCAACTAGAAATTAAAGTTAAAAGCACTGCTGTTATCGAGTATTATGTTCAAACACTAGAGTTTTTATGTATAATGAAAACGCGATAGAATCTGTGAACTTGCACACTAAATGTAAGTTAAAGGCCAAGGTCAGTCTTAGGAGAGTCATTTTCTTTGTAAATATATAGTATAATATTGAGATTGGAGAATATGTAGTTTTTTAGCTTGAACGGAAATAGAGGGTATTACAAAATAATGATTGATAAGAAGCGATAAAACAAGCGTGAGAAAATGGATGTGGATTGTTAAAGAGATATAGAATACGAGATGACAGGGATTTATCGAAAGAGAAAATTAAAGAATGTTCGTATCGAGTGTGAAAACACGAGAAGTCGATGTAACTCATTAGTAAAAAAGTACTCACGAGAAGATTGATGTTAAAAAACAGAGAAATAAAAAACAGATTCGTATGGAGTTTTAAACAGAGGACATTTGGAACGAAAATACCATAAACATTGAATTTCCAATTGTGATGCTGGTAACTTAGCAAATAGCTAAGATGCTTATACCAAACTTGAACGACAGAGAAGAAATTTTTTCCCGGATTGTGAACTGATTGCTAAATGGTATTAAAAACATGTTAAATTTTTGCTTCTCAGCAAATCATCATAACACCATACGAAAGTTCATAGTGAATTTTAAAACAGAACACCCGAGGCTAATTGCACATAAAAGCAGGAAAAGGAAGGCATATAGAAGCAGGGGCTATATTATATAAATGAACACACTTATGTGAAAGGTTTGAAAATTATTTATTTATTAAAGAAATGACTTTTGGAAAAGTAAATGCATTTCGAATTAAACAAACTGATTAAAAATTAAGCTGAGAGAGTGAAAATTGAGGCCGAGCAGTGTGGAATCAGTTATTTTAACTAGTTGAATTTAATTGCTTCGAATGACAAAAGTCTCGGCCTTTATTTTTTAATTTATAAGGACGATTTATTCATTTGTTTTTGGATGGTTATTACTGAGTAGGATAGAACCAAGGCTATAACTAAAGCTTTCTTGTCTTAAAAGAAGATGTTAGTCCATCAGATCGAATCCTGCTTTACTTCTTCTCAAACAATGACAAAGATATTAGTTATGGGCTCACGGGCTATTTCTGCCACCATCTTCCAGGAAGCTTCATTAACGTTAATGGAAAGTCAGCGAATTGTAACGTTAGTGATTTTACAAATGGTGATTAGAATTTCTGAGCATTTCTAGGGTTTAGATGATATTTGAGGCTAGATTCTGATTTATTTGGGCCTCTAAATGAGTCCCATTTGTATTTAGCAGCATTTTGTTTATTCATATTTTTAGGAAAAAGAAAAAACATTATAGTTTATTATAGCATTTCATAGAAATGGATAATAAGTGAATCGCCTCATACTAGAAACTTTAAAACGTAAACTTATTTAGGATTTGTCTTATATTAAGGCTTATATTGCAAACATAATTTGTCTTCTATTCTCTTTAACGACATTAACACCTAATCTTGAACAGATAGGAATGGATAAACACAGAGGTTGAATACGTTATATTAAAACGATTTTAAAGCCTCAATACACTGTCACATTCCATTTTGCTACGTATGGCCATGCTCTACACAATAGACTAACAATGTTGTTTGCATAGTAAAAGATTCCATTGTAAAACTGTTACGTTCAAATTATACTCCTTTCTAATGTGTGCCTGGGGCAAATAAATATCTTTTGCTACTTACCTTTGTATTGGTGGATTCTCACCTGTTACAAGACGCAAAACTTACGCTTATTACTTACAACAGCTGGAGTACGACTTGTTACAGCTTTCTTTCTGGTGGTTCTGGTACCCAAGCTGATCTACATTCCTTTGTTTTTCCAATGCTATTAAGCACAAAGTGTATCCCTTTTTAGAAATTCTGAATCACCAGTCTGAACACGTCTTTATTATTTGAGTGAATATTTTGTGTCGGAAGGGGCTGTTACGTACCTTTCCCAAGAGTAGTCAATTTTTGGTGATATTTCACTACCTACGTCATGCTAAAAAGTGTGCAAATCTTATCCTGATACATTTCATTTCGCCGTTACTTTATACCTGTTGCTATCAGCAAGTGACTTGGTGATTTATGTATTCAAAATCATTTTAATATAACGTTCATAATCCTTTGTATGATGAGGAAGTTAAAGTTATTCATTAAGCATTTTATTTTTAATATTTGGTTATTATATATATATTTAGAGGAGTCCAAATATTCGTATCGGAGTCATACAATTTCAAAAGTATTTGGGTTATCAATTTTAATTGTTACATACAAGGACAGCCATTAAATATCAATTTATATAATATAATAAAGACTTGATATTTATTGTTGTGAATAAATTCCATAAAACCTTATAGTTTTGTTTTAACTTTTTGTAGGTGAATGAAACATTTTCCACGTTTATTGCTTTCGCGAAAGAAGACTTGTATCTGGAACTGGTTTGTTTGTTAAACACAAGGCTAAACAATGAGACTTTTGGTTTTGTTTGTTTGTTTTGGAATTTCGCACAAAGCTACTCGAGGGCTATCTGTGCTAGCCGTCCCTAATTTAGCAGTGTAATACTAGAGGGAAGGCAGCTAGTCATCACCACCCACCGCCAACTCTTGGGCTACTCTTTTAGCAACGAATAGTGGGATTGACCGTCACATTATAACGCCCCCACGGCTGGGAGGGCGAGCATGTTTGGCGCGACTCGGGCGCGAACCCGCGACCCTCAGATTACGAAGCGCACGCCTTAACGCGCTAGGCCATGCCGGACCTGAAACTTTTGGGCTCTGCACATAATGAGTATCGTAACCCAATTTATAGCACTGAAGTGTGCAAACTTACCGATGAGCCAATGGGGGACAATCCTAGCTAAACATTTATTAGTGGAAGAGGACTGATAATTTGTATAAACTTGAACAGTTCAAATGTTAATCATATGATGAAATAACACGTAACATTTTTATATATTTTTACAAGATTACTCACATTATTTAGTTAGCTAAAAGATAATTTTATAAAAAAAAATTAAGTTGGGGACGATATTAAACTTCTTCGTTAGAGGGAAGTCAAAAGAAAAATAAAAAAATCTAAACATATTCCTATAAATAAATACCTTTTTTTCTCTACTTAGTTATTTAGTACTGTGCTGTCTAGTTGTCAATTATTAGAAGAAACAAAGTGTATTTATTTCTGTAGCAGCTGAAATTAACACCTGCTACGCGAGCCAGCCCGCCGTTTTGATGTATATCCAAAAAACAGCAACAACAAAAAAACACGAGTCACATCGGAAGTATCTGATTTGTTTTCATCAGAGAAAAATAATACATTTGACACTGTTTTCGAGGTTTACCCGTGACCCGAAATTATAAGATCAAGATGGAGAAGTTAACTTATGAATGTAAAGTAAAACAATGTAGTAATGAAACATGCTTGAAATGTTCCAGATGTAGTAGTGAATGTGATGGTTTAAGTGTAGCGCATAATCTAAATCGTGGGAATCGGATGAGGGAAGAACTTATTCGAAGATATCCAAGTGAATTTGACCTGCCAGCTAAATCGGAGATTCTTGAACTGATTAATGGTTTGACAGCGAAACATAAAAACAAAACAAAACAGACAATACAGTATCATCGTCTTCGAAAAGAGAGATTGTAATCATATGTAAGAAATCAATATTTTCAATATTTTTTGAAATTAATTGCACAGTTAAAACCCAGTGATGCAGAATCCAAGTAGATCAGACACACGATGCATTAAAACATCATTTCTCTAGCGATTTCCAAATTAAAAATAGTAATGCTCAGTATGGTGACAAAATAGTATAATCCACATAAATTTCATCATGCTATATAATTGTATTAATATTTAGTTTTATTGGTATTATTTTTAGAAGCTATGCTTCATTCATTGAAATCTATATAAATAACCCTAAATCACCGGCTTCTTGAATGACAACCTATGACTGTCCTAGGTTCAATTCTAAAACATGCTGGATTGGCTCGTGTGCCGGTGTTACCAGCAAATTGATTTGGTTCTAGCTTCTAGCACATAAGTTACTCTATTACTAAACTAAGTTCTGTGTTCATTTATATTCAGTACAAAAAAGAAAATATCTGCTGTTTTACTCTCTACATCTTTTACTGTATGAAACAGAAAACAAAAGACACGAACCAGTGAAAACTAATTACAAAAACTTTTATTACTATTTAAAATAAGTTCATGTTTAAAAGAAATTAAGCACTTCTCATAAAATATTATTTTCTACTTATAAAATATGTATCTAAGGAAATTGTTGATTCAAAACAAGCTTATTGTCTATTTTCTCGCCTAGCTATTTACCAAAATATCCTGTAATTAATTACTATTGAGGATCAGGAAACTCAACAAAACACTAGAATATACGTGGAGTCAGAAAACATGAAATGGACACAGCTCACGAGGGACAATACTGTCGTACTAGAAGAAGTTTATGAACTAAATTACTTTATAAGTATATAACAACAAATCAAGGATATTATGTTTTAGTAAACATGTATCTTTTTGCGGTTTTATTTAATAAAATTCATTCTATAGTATTTTTCGACTTATGTAAATTTTAAGAATACGTTAGGTTTGTCTGTTTTGAATTTCGCACAAAGCTACTCGAGGGCTATCTGTGCTAGCCGTCCCTAATTTAGTAGTGTAAGACTAGAGGGAAGGCAGCTAGTCATCACCACCCACCGCCAACTCTTGGGCTACTCTTTTACTGACGAATAGTGGGATTGACCGTCACATTATAACGCCCCCATGGCTGAAAGGGCGAGCATGTTTGGCGCGACGGGGATGCGAATCCGCAACCCTCGGATTACGAGTCGCACGCCTTAACACGCTTGGCCATGCCGGGCCTGATACGTTAGGTAAATTCAATCCTGTATTTTTTACAGATTAGCTCTTTTGAAATTACGATTGCTTATACTGTACGTTATTTAAGATGTCGATTAGTTTTTTTGTTTATTCGCTTTTCTCTTATATTGTACGTTATTTAAGATGTCGATTAGTTTTTTTGTTTATTCGCTTTTCTCTTATATTATATATTCCTCTATTTGTCTATTTTGTTCAGGTTCTTCGTCTGTTTTATACCATATCTATGTATTTAATCGCTATTCAAATATTTTAATATTTACAGGGAGTGAACAAAAAAGTGGCTCCCCCTTAAAAATGTTTACTTGTTATATCTTTTATTGGATAATAGAAAAATATGTCCATGCCATGTATATTCATATGTTTTTTTTTCTATTTGTTTGTCACTTTTATACTCTTATTTTCATTTATTTGACTATTTTCTGCATGTATTTTTTGCTTTGTCCTTTTTTAGTGGAGACGTTAAAGCTATTTCATACGAAACTCCTAAGCTATTCCACCTTATTCACAGAATAATTATGGTTCTAGTAATCGGTTTTCTTAGCCTCGTGGGAATTATTTGTTGAAAACCTCATCTGGTTGCAGAAAGTAATGGTGTAAACAGTTCATATTGACTACACTAAGAGAAAATAAAATACCGAATTTTGCCACCAGGTTATTAATTCAGTGGGTTTTATTTCTTATACATGATTGATATTATTACTGTTTACAACTAAACTAAGCTAATGCTTGAAGGATAAGCTTATCGTTGTTCATTGAGTTCAGTTATTCACTTTTATTATTAAATAAGTATGAGAGCGAAATGTGTCTCAATAACAAAATGCAAAATTATGTCAACTAGTTTGTTTTTGAATTTCGCGCAAAGCTATACGAGGGCTATCTGCGCTAGCCATCCTTAATTTAGAAGTGTAAGACTAGAGGGAAGACAGCTAGTCATCACCACCCGTCGTCTACTCTTAAGCTACTCTTTTACCAAGGAATAATGGGATTAATCGTCACATTTTAATGCCCCTACGACTGAAAGGTGAATATGTTTGTGTGATAGGGATTCGAACCCGCGACACTCGGATTACGAGTCGAGTTGCTTAACCATCTGACCATGCCAAGTTATAATCAAACAATTTTAGAACCTCATTATGTCATTACAGTCGGTAACTCATCGTCTGGTCGTGCACCATATTATAATCGTGTATTTTGACTTCAGACTTGTAGCTCTGTTCGCATTGCATAAAGATTCATCGTACGGCTATTGTGTCCATTAGCTGGTCATTTTATTAGGACTTATATTTGATAATGAGTTGGGCTCTAAATTGCCCTGATAACATTCATGATGTGGCATAGTCTAGAATCTACAATATGCTGAATGATGTTTTGAAGAATTTCTTTCCATCTAGTTATTAATATTGTACGAAATTTATAACGCAAACCAGGAGACAGTCGTGATAATAGCAATATCGATGTTTTAGTTCATCCTCCAGGTACTTTACTGGATTAAAATTATTCGATTGTCATATCTGTGAGAATGGCCTTAAATCCTCCATCGTATTTCCCAATCTATGTATTTACAATTTGAGTACAATGGAGACGAACACTATCGTCTTGGAAGTAGATGTCCTCTATATATGAAGCATCACTGGTGCACTTGGTCAACAGTGATGCTGAGGTAAGCTGTTCCGTTCGTTGTGCTTTTCAAAGGGTCAAAAGGAGCTAGGGTATGCCAGGAGAATATGTTTCTAACTATGACTTTATCAAACAAAAAATGGACATTTGGGACTACACAAGATGGATCGAATGATGACTTGTTGAAACACATCACTTTTTGCCAGGCATCATGAGTCCAACACTTACGCTCCTTACACCTCACTTATGGCGCTTTTCTTATCGAGAAAAGTGTATTACTACCATAGTCTATTTCTTGTAATGTTCTTCAATAGGTGCAAGGTACGACAAGGGATGGGCGTGGATTGCTTTGATTGAATGTTCCTATCATTTGGTTTATTGTGTGATAAAAGATTGACTTAATCGTATTGTCTAACTTCCTTTATACTCTTTTTGAATCCGCTTTCATGGAGCTGGGTGTGGCCAACTGGCCAACGTGCCGGATTATGGAGCCGAGGTTCCATGGTTCGCAAGCCATGACTACTAAAATAAAAAGTGTATTTTGTGAGATCTCATCCAATGTTTTTGGCTAAAACTTTTCAAATTCTTCCATTACTGGTAAACTCGAATTACTGGTGCCTTGGAGCAACTTATCAATGAAACTGTCTTTACCATTGTAGCACCTACTAGATTGTGAATTCATTATCTTGCCTCTTTTAAAAGCTGCACTACCTTTGCTTTTCCTCACATCTGTTAGACTGACTTAAAATGTACTTGGCCAAGTAATTTATAGTGTTGCAGGGACTGCTGGACGCACCATGCGATAAACCTAATTTGCAATTAAAAGGCTGTTATGGACCAAGTTTGAAAGAGTACGTAGGTCCTGATAAAATATTCAATGTTCAGCTAGTACAATGTACTATGAAGACGATTTCCAGTGCTCATTTCAACGGTTAAATCACACATAACTCTAGAGGAGCTGCATCCAGTCACTTCATCAATATGTTTTCGTATGAAAGGGTAACAATACTAGTAAGAATCAAATTACCGATACACGACGGATGAACGGATATTTCGTGAAAACAGTTTATGTATAAGCAACTCATGTTGCTTTTCAAAACGAACACACGTACATGGCTTTTATCATTGACTTTTGTGTTAGTGGAATTTCAACTATTGCAAGATGTCGCGCTTTGCTTACCACAGCTGGGGTACGACTTGTTGCAAGTCCTATTCTGGATAGTGCTGGTTTCACAAGTTGATACATATTCCTTTTATTTTCCAATGCTATTAAACTCAAGGACATCTTAGAAATTCCAAATTTCCGATCTCACAATATCGTTATAATATGAGCGTACGAATATTTTGCGTCGGAGAGTGCTGTTATTGATACTTCTACTGTCTTCTACATTCAAGTCATTTATTTAATCATTTGTGGGCCCGGCATGGCCAGGTGGGTTAAGGCATTCGACTCGTAATCTGAGAGTCGCGGATTCGAATTCCGGTCGCACCAAACATGCTCGTCCTTTCCCTCGTGGGAGCGTTATAATGTGACGGTCAATCCCACTATTCGTTGGTAAAAGAGTAGCCCAATTGTTGGCGGTGGGTGATGATGACTAACTGCCTTCTCTCTAGTCTTACACTGCAAAATTAGGGACGGCTAGCACAGATAACCCTAGAGTAGCTTTGGGCGAAATTCAAAAACAAAACAAACTTAATCATTTGTGATGAATTTTTAACAAAAATCGATCTCTATTGTTGCATTTATATAAGCTGATATTTCACTCATCCAGCTTATATGAACTGATTCTAATTTATACAATTTCTTTAAACTTAACTCTAAATTAAATCTTTTATTTGCTTATTTTAACGAAACTAAAACTTACGTTTATGCATTTAATACAAAAAATTATATTTACATAAAAATGTATATAATATTTTTATATTTCATAGTAAGTCGATCCTTTTTTAAGTTTTATGGTATAAACTACATTATTATTTCATACGTGCTACATAAACATCATTTTTTTTCTATATTGTCTTTGGTGTCAAAGAAGGAAGTATAAATATAGGCCTTAATCTAAGTCTTTATCCTACACATTACTTGAGTTGTTAAATGAATAAATCTACATCTTCATAGTCATTTCCAACTTGTAGTTGTATTATTACCCAATTAATAAGGCAGAAAATCTATATAAGAGAAGAATGAATGACAGGTTATAAGTTCTTAATCAACCAACAACAGTATTATAGGTGTTACTCTTCCTATAGACAAAATTGATTGGTATGTTATGAAAGCACACTAAGAGAGAAGCTAATTAGAACTCGAATTACCAAGGTTTTAACGTTTCTAAGTTGGATAAATCTCACAGCAACCTTTGTTGTCACTATATTATTTTAATATATAAATCTAATTTTCTTAATGGATTTGATTCTGAAATGATGACGATAAATAATATAAACTGGTAAATAGAGGTTGGAAAAATTGGTTATTTATCTCTGGTTTCATTTGCCTATTTATATCACTCTATCTATTCAATGTATGCCAAATATGTAGATATGAAACATATAGCCCATGCACTCTGATATGGTAACTTCAAAACCAAATTTATCGCATACCTGACGTGAGTCTGAATGTTGGATATAAATTTTCTAGAGAAGGATCGATACGTTACTAGGACGTTCAATGAATACAAAGGCACCGCAGGAGTCAGATGCTCATGTAAAGAAAACTGCTCACTTCATGGTGAAGGAGGAGATTTAGTATAAAACGACTCACTTTTTCGCGAGCATTTTTGTAGATGGTATTGTCACCAACGTTTATGGTTTTTCGTCATGGATGGTGGTTAGGTTGATCGGAGCTGAAAAAGAGTGATTTTAGAGAATATACAGGAGATATTATGAGGTCTTTACGTGAGCAAGAAACTTTGATACTTAAAAAACAAAACAAGAAATCAGGCTTCAAAGTGGTAGTTTGGTTTCTGATAACACTTTGAAATGTACGGTCTCGACGAAGTTATATAACATAACTACAGCTGGAACTACTCTACAACATACCACCTACGATGATAACAGCTATGTCATAAGTGGATCTACATGGTCTGCGTATATTTGCTTTTAAAACATTGTGTACTTTGTACTAACACTGGCGAGTGTTAAGAAAAAAAAAGATATATAAATAATATTTGCTGTGATTAAAAATCCACATCACTGGTTCTCACTGAAGTTATCAGCTGGAGCAACAAATATATTTATGTGTGGTGAATGACCTTTGTAATTAACATGCATAATGTTTTTGCCAGCAGTATCGGTTTTAATATTAATATATTTATGTGTGTGGTGAATGACCTTTGTAATTAACATGCTTAATGTTTTTGCCAGCAGTATCGTTTTTAATACTAATATATTTATGTGTGTGGTGAATGACCTTTGTAATTAACATGCTTAATGTTTTTGCCAGCAGTATCGGTTTTAATACTAATATATTTATGAGTGTGGTGAATGACCTTTGTAATTAACATGCTTAATGTTTTTGCCAGCAGTATCGTTTTAATACTAAGTGCTTTTCTCCTAGTTTTTTCTTCTTTTTACTTTCTCTATGCACACTGTTTGTTCTGCTGTTGTTTGGATAACTTCAGTTATATTGTAGTTTGATACTTCTGAATATCAACAATAGTCTTCTACAAATTATTTCTGCTATAAACCAGTAGTCTTGGAATGTCGCATTTTACTAAAAATAATCTATTTCGCACAAGCTCTATGTTTTTAGTGCTTTGTTTGACCATAACAGTTTGAAAGTTGTTTGTTTCATTTTCACATTAGAATTCTTCGTGATCACTGTTATGTATATATAATGATTCGTGGAATCTAATAAAGCGAAATATATATTTTTACTTGCATGTCTTGGTTTTTATTTCACTCACAGTCTCATTCAAGTTACCTGATAGTGGTGTTCAAGTCCAGTGAGAAAGTCAAGTTGTGTTGCGTTTATTAACAGTCGTTTGTCTTCTTGCATAATAAATAAATAATGCAAAGTTTTGTTAGAAAGCACAATTTGTGGCAGCTGGTGCTAGTTGATGGCAGCCTGCATCATGGTTAGTAGTTCACAAATAGAGATGGCTATATTTTAACTCTAAAGGCCTACAACGTGTTCCTTGAGTCCACTTACGTATAATGTACTAGTCATTTTGACACTTTCAATTATTTCTCTTAGTATTGAAGTGTCTATGGTGACTGTACGCGATGTAACTTTAATGAGAAGATATAGGAGTTTCTAAATAACATATATCTTGTTTGTATTGGACTTGGTGATGTTACTTAAATTCTAAAATTGCTATGGAGTCAATCGTAATTTACATAGGAGCTATTTCACATCGAATATATTATTCTGGAGAGATAATATTTTCTTGACTCCTGTTACTGTACTTTTTTATCCAAGCTGCATTGACTAGGGTTTTACAAAATCAATCACTTCTAAAGGAAATCGAAATAACTCCTAAAAATAATAAATCGTTGAGAAAAATTAGCATACACATATATATTTATATATATATAAGTATATGTGTGTGTGTTGGACGAAATGACGGAAACACTTGTTAGTTTCTCTAAATTATGTATTAATACAGAGTTGGTCCACTTCGAGTTCACCATTGTATTAAGAAGACATGGAAATGATGAAACAAGGTATTGTACATTAGACAATGAAGTTTTTGACCATTTGTCGTTCAAAGCTTCTTCTAAATGTTGAATTGAGATTAGTAGTCGAAATCTTCTTTACTCTTGGCCTCAGGAACTCGATAACAATGAAAAGAACAACAACAACATAACTAAAGAAATTAATAACCTGAGTTTCTGTGTCTATGTCAAGTGAATATTGGTATCAATAACTTTTGAACATCATTCATTCTATATGGCTATATATGTTGGAAATGAAACATTTTCCAGCTTCTGTAAACGTTGTAAAATGACTATGATAGAACCAAAGGAATTAATCGTTTATTGAATATACTTTTCAAATTTTGAAAGTGTAATTCAAGAATAAAACGCTAGTGCTGCCTAAATCGTTATATGGATGTAATTTTGAAATCATACTTCAAATAATTCTATCTGAATATATTTTCTGCATATATTTCAGACATTTCATACTGTACTTCATGCATGGTGCTATCTAAACTTATTTGCTGAATGTTATGCATAGATTCTAAAATATTACTTCAAATATTATAATAACATCTTCTTAAGTTGCACAAATATTAAAATTCTGCGTTTTGATAGCGTGTATAATAAACGTTTTATTCTTTTTTGAGGAAGAATGTTGATTTCCTTGTGCATAAAAAGTGTCATCTTCTAGATCTATATTCTCAGTATAATTTTAGACATAGTATATAAACATATCATAGAATATTATCAAAATCAAGTACAACTATTATGTTACCAAAACCACATATCAGATTAATTTCTTCTTCATCGCTGATGGCCCGGCTTGGCCAAGTGTTTTAAGGCGTTCGACTCGTAATCTGAGGGTCGCGGGTTCGAATCCCGGTCGCACCAAACATGCTCGTCCTTTTAGCCGTGGAGGCGTTATAATATGACAGTCAATCCCACTATTGGTAAAAGAGGAGCCCAAGAGTTGGCGGTGGGTGGTGATGACTAGCTGTCTTCCTTCTAGTCTTACACTGCTAAATTAGGGAAGGCTAGCGCAGATAGCCCTCGAGTAACTTTGCGCGAAATTAAAAAAAAAACAAGCAAAAACAAACATCTTTATCGCTTTTAGTGAGAGCAATATAAATATTGGGAATACTAAACAGAAAGACAATGTATGAGGGATGTATTTGTTAATAAACGCAACGCTAAACAATGCTCTGTCTATACTGTATTAATAAAACTCTGATGCTTATTGTATATAAATACCCACATGTTTACCACTGAGTTTACATGGGCGTCTTAAATAGAAGAATATCTGCATTATTTGTAGAGTTCATTCCTATTATGTATTGAATAACACAGCTTAAAGATATGCGAAAAGATAAATTTATTTAAACGTATATAGATATTTGCATATAGTATAGAAACAGTGAAGGGATCGTATTTAACTCTGATTGATGTGAGAAACTTTATGTTTGTTGGCTTTATCATCACAGAACTAAAACAATAAAGTTGTGTTTATGTTTAGTAATAATGAACACACCTTGAACAATTAAGGATAAAAAGTTTCTGAACTTATATAAAAAGACAACCTATAGTTAAATGTAAGAAATAAAGATGGCAGGAACTCGTAACTACGTGCTATACGGTGAAAGCAACGGCATAAACTTTATGAAACAATTTCGAGTCTTTATTAGTCATGAAAACATTTAAAAATAAATATATATATATTATTATGTGCTGATATTCAGGTTGAAAAAATACATAGGAATCACAGAAAAATTTAAAGTTTAAAATAATCGGTAAATTGCGTTCATACGCATGTTTATGCAGCAACTGGGTCCTTGGAAAAGTATCCTTATACAACTGTCATTATTTATTATAATTATTTTATTGTTTGGAAACACAAGTTAAATTTTAATAAAAATAAGATTTACTTTTCAATTTCTTTTTAAAAATATTTTTTATTAAAAAACCATATTTGATTTGGCTAAGCACACTTGTTATAAAGGTTGTTTACATTTGTATAAAAAGGAATGATTTGTTCCATTTACAAGACATTTATTTGAAAAAGTTATTTTGACAGAAGAACGATTTAAATTGATTTTAATAAAAATTCATATTATTATTTATAGTTCCTTTGTAAATGCAACGAAATGAAAAATAACAAAAATTTTAATACCATTCTATTTATTACAGAAAGCCATCCTTTATTACAATGTGTTTCTCTTCAAGTGAGTATTTAGAGAAATATTGTGCATTAGTCGTTTGTCAGACTTGTTAGAGTAGTTGAGGCAAGTAAATTTGTTGAGGCAAGTGGCTTTGTTTCACTGGATGATTTATGTCAACACCTAGTCTAAAGTAAACACCTTTACCAACTGCTGTCCGTGTTACGCAAACACATATAATAAAGTAAATCAGTTGCGTTGTCACGACGTCGTGCATTAAGAGATCAGCAAGCTTACGCTATGTACATAATTGCCAAATTTAAGTTTTAATATTAATTATTCGTTGAGAATATTTTATAGACTATATCTCTTCAATAGCATAAAATTGGCCTAGAGACGCAGAAACCATGTAATTCAGCGTTGATTACTTATTAAGTAAACAGTGGCCCAGCATGGCCAGGTGGTTAAGACACTCGACGCGTGATCTGAGGGTCGCGGGTTCGAATCTCCGTCACACCAAACATGCTTGCTCTTTTAACCGTAAGGGTGTTATAATGTGACAGTTAATCCCATTATTTGTTGGTAAAAGAGTAGTCCAAGAGTTGGCGGTGGGTGGTGATGACTAGTTGCCTTCCCTCTAGTCTTGAACTGCTAAATTAGGGACGGCTAGCGCAAATAGCCCTCGTGTAGCTTTGTGTGAAATTCAAAACAAACCAAGTTAGCATTGTCAACGCAATAACGTTAGACACTACGGAATTATTCGTATTTTTTTAACGATTATATGTTAGACACTGGTTATAATGAAACGTATAATGTGTGATCATTAAACAAAATCTTTCTCTCTTTCTCTCAAAAAACAAGACATCTTAAAATGTGCTTGTTCAAAGCCTTTTTAATCACAGCTTATTGATTTATCTAACGTAAAAATAAATTATCTAGACTGAAAATAGTTACCTTTATTAATTTGTTGATATAAATTAATGTAATGCCATGTGTCCCAGCTGGGCCATCTTGAACAAATCAATCTGATCTAAAGGAAAAGGAAATATGCTGTTTACCTCTTGTAATACACCACAATTAATCAAATGTTTGATTATAATTATAATCAAATAATAAAATCAAATTTATAATTATATTATAAAGCTATAATATTTTAGGAAAACAGCTTTCATCATGTGAGGGATCATAAAGGTGTGGTTTGATTTGTTTGAAATTTCGCGTTAGCCGTCCCTAATTTAGCAGTGTAAGATAGTCACACAACCTACCGCCAACTTGTGGGCTACTCTTTTACTAACGAATAGTAGGAATGACAAGTCACCTTATATCTAAAAGAATAACCCCTATATCGGTATTTCAGAAGCTATTGTAAATAGTTGAGCTTGAACAAAACGCACACCACACAAAATTTCTAGACACCATAGATTGTAAATAAAATTTTCAGCACTTTTGCTTGTTTCCTATAATAACTAAAATACACAGTAATAAAATATCCAACTATAAGGCAGGAAATAAATATATTTTTGCTGTTTAAGATTACTCTTTATTCCATGTTGGTACAGCGGTAAGTCTACGGATTTACAATACTAAAGTGAGGGGGCTTGATTCCCCTCGGTGGACGCAGCAAATAGCTCGATGTGGCTTTGCTATAAGAAAACACACACAGTTTTCCATTTTTAATCATACCATATAACTTTCGGTTTATTCGCACTTAAGTTTGAATGAGAAAAGTATTTCATAATTAAGCTTTCTTCAAATATTTCCTTCTTTTTGGTGTAGAATATCAATTCAATATTATTTTCAAATTTAATGCATTAACTGTACCAAATTTAGACAGTACAAATCTTGACCACGTCTCGACTCTGTTTTGAACAAGCAGAGATGCAACTGCTCTGTCATTTCTACAAAGTTTCTCAAATCGACTGCAACACCTTCTCACTTCCGATCCACTTCTCCTGTTTTAGAATAGTTTTCCAAAAAATGAACGTTAATGAAAATCCTTGCAGGGATTTTCCTCATTTTAGCCAGTTTGTAAATGTTTTTATCGTCTTCAAAAACGGAAGAATGCAGTCTCCTTAAAATAACGTAAACACGTTTAAGGTAAAATCTTTAAAGTACATTACTAAAAAAAAAAAAAAACTATTACGGACTGAAAGTTCACTTTTACTTGTAAACTTTCACTAGATCTATCTGGTTTTCACCAAAAACAGAGATAAATATGTAGTTTGACGCTCAAAAATTAGCCAAATTGCAAATCTACTTAACTTTTTGTTATGTTTGTTTCTCTTTTATTTGGTAATATTTTGTAAGCTCTTTGCACAAAGTCATATTATGAATCACTTTTTATTTAAGTTTTGTAGGTAAAGTGAAGTGTAACAAAAGTAAATTGGAACCACAGTCGCAATTTGATACATTGGTAGCTGTCAGACAACCATTTCTAACCATAAGATTAACTTAGGAAGTCATAACACATATAATCCGACATAATAGGAAAAGGAATGGTTGGATCGTAAAAATATCGCATATAAGTGACTTCTTTTGTATTTCATATGTAAAAATTCTGTTGTCAGAAAAAGCACAAAAGTCAAGATGTTAGGACTTTAATAGGTGACATATGATCGTCTAAGATCTCATTATATATCTATACAATTTTAGGTTTACATTAACTCGTATATCACGCTGTTTTGTTTTCGTGGTCCTAATGATGGTACCCTTATTCTTGAGATCTACCAAGGTTCTTCTAATCAATACTTCCTCAAGCCAGTATGTTCTAAATCGGATATTAGCAAGCTCAGATATACGTATTTCATCTTCTATATTTCTCTGAGGTATAATAACTGCTATCCTACCTGTCACGGAAAGGTTGAATTTCTGGCATTGTATATGACATGAAAATCATAACAGCTGTTTAAATTAATTCTATCCTTATACCCATCTTTCCAAAAGTTATATTTTTGCAGTGTACACATTACATAACTTTTAGCTACCCATACATCATAATTAATGTGTTGAGGAGCTATTCAGAGTAAAAGAGACTTACAATTTTCCTCTTTTTAAAACTTTATTGCAACGTTTTATTTGCATAAACCTACTTTCTCGCTTTCTCTTCACAGCTTTTAATATCAGATAAAGTTGAACAATGGTAGTTTAAGAAATACTTTTGATTGGCGTTTTGCAATGCTTCCCATCAACATCTGTATTAACTTATATTTTTTGTTTATATATATTGTAATATGTACATACATTTTCCTGTAAGCACATGCTCTATAGTTAAGGTAAGAGCTCATTACACTCTTCCTTAACGTGGGATTATCACTTGGTTTACAAGACTCGGAGAAGATAAGGAAATGTTAAACACCACTAGCAGGCATTAGTTTCTAAGGTTCATAGGTTTATCCCTGATGAAAGTTTACGTTAAATGATCTTGTTCTAACTTTCCAGTTTTAAGTAATTACAAAATAATATGAATGCTTAATTAACTGTTATTTAACACTTACTTTAATAATCTGTTTGATTATGTATTAGAAAACAACATTTTGTTTAATGAAAAGAAAATCTGAAATGAATTGTTTGTTTGTTTTTTTGAATTTCACACAAAGCTACTTGAGAGCTATTTGCGCTAACCGTCCCTAATTTAGCAGTGTAAGACTAGAGGGAAGGCAGCTAGTCATCACCACCCACCACCAACTCTTGGGCTACTCTTTTACCAACGAATAGTGGGATTGACCGTAACATTATAACGCCCCCACGGCTGAAAGGGCGAGCATGTTTGGCGCGACGGGGATGAGAACACGTGACCCTCAGATTACGAGTCGCACGCCTTAACATGCTTGGCCATGCCGGGCCTAGAAAATGATTAAAATAGTAAAATAATCATATATTTATTAAATGAATTTTAAAGCTTTTAGTTATGTTAAACATTTATTGATTTGTTTAATTTAATGTTTATATATTATTATTGAATATTTAAACTTACAGAGACAAGCAACAATATCTTGTTTCATGTTTGTTTGTACCTTTAAGGAACTGTATCGCCTGTGTTTTAAGATTTAGATTCATTGACTGTTTGACCTAATGTTTGCACCACTATTATATGTGTGTTTGAGCTAACAGAAAGGGAGAGGGGTGATAGTGTTTTCTGTGTGTTTCTAGGTTTAATTACTTTTTGTTATTTTAAAACATAATCTCAAAGATTATTTTATTTGTACGTCATAAACTGACTTATTTACAAAACAAAAATTATAAATAACATCACATAATATTTAGGAACAACAATAGACCTATTAGTCCATCTCGGCTGTGCCATTCTCTAAGCCAAACTAAAACTGTTAAAACATTTAAAGGCAACCCTTATCATTCATATATTTATCAAACTTTCCTTTACATTTACTCAAATTTACTGCTTCCACAACATCCTTAGGCACCACATTCCATAGGCCAACAGCCCAATTTAAAATGTAAAATGGTCTTAGCTAAAGACGGCTTCTACTTTCTTTAAATCTAAATTTGTGTTCCTAGTTCTAAACTTCTCGCTGTTTTACATTCTTAAACACTTCAATAGGATTCCTTATAACTCTTCTCTATTCAAGCGAAAATAATTTTAAAGATCTTAATTTCTCCTCATACGACCTCTTCCATTCCAGCCACTATTCTGGTAAACCTCCTTTGAACCTTTCTCAACAATTTAATATTTTTCCTAAGCTAAGAAGCCCAAGAGTAAACACAATACTCCAAATGTGGCCTAACCATTGACTTATACAATAAAATTGTAACCTATTTAGACTTTTATTCAGTATTTCTGTAGATACATCCTAAAATACTATTTCCACTACCACTAGCAACAGCACACTGCTTGGATGATTTAAGACACTGATCAACCATTACAAAGTGCTCCGTTTCTTTCATGACACTCATAAAGTTGTTCCCTTCCTAATTGTATTTATAAATCGAATGATGATAACCCACATGCAACATATTGCATTTGTTATAATTAAAACCCATCTGCCATTTATTTGCCCAACTCACTAAATGACCTAAATCCTTTTGTAAAGCAGTTGCATCTTCTTCTTCACAGCCAGTATCACCCATCATTGACATCATCAGCACATTTAAGTAATTTATTGATTAAAGCAAGTCAAAAATAGCAACGATCCTAAGACTTAGCCATAAGGTAAATCATCTACAACATTAATCCAATTTGAAATAACTCTATTTCAAAAAACCTGCTTCTTTCCATCAAGCCACTCTTCTATCCTAATAGTTACTTTATCCTCCAAACCTATAGAGATATGTTTTTTTTTTCAAAATTTCGAATCAAAATATTATTCCTCCTGATTTCCACATGCAGCAAAACATCGAACCTAATACAGCAACTATCACTTGTACCTAGGCGTTCTACAGTTCCACCATATCAACCATTTCTTTATTAAAAGTGAAATATAAACGAAAAGGAGCATTATTTCTACAAGGTTCATTGATTAATTGGTGAAGAAATCTATCTTGAACAGTTTCATGAAACCTTTTCGCCTCCTGGTTTGACTCTAGCATTTCTCAATCGATATTTCTGAAATTAAAATCACCCATAATTATGATTTCATTAACAGCTAAAATCTAAAACTCATTGTAAAGTTTCTCATTAACTTCATCAGTTTCATGAACTGATTATTTCTGGCTGTTTGTAACAAATTCCTACTGAGAGCTTTTCCACTTAATTTCCATTAACAGAAACTCAAACGGATTCAGTGTTCTTGATATTATCTTTAATATTTTCATCTTCGACAGGATATAACTCACGCTTTATATATAGAGCCACCTTTCCCCTACTACTTTGTCCCGATTAAATAATCTAAAACCATGTATTTTAGATAAATTTCTGCCATTCAAACCATCTACAACATTTAACTATGTTTCTTTTATTTCCATTTTTCAAAGCCTCCTATTTTTACCAGTGTCCTGGTCATCCACTTTATTTCTTATACTTTTAGCATTACCATAGTAATAATTAACCATATTTTTATAACTACTTTTATACTAATTTTCTATGCTAAATTTCCACTATATCTCAATTTTGTTTCGTTTAGTTTATCTCTGACATCATCAATATCTAGTCTTATTTTAAAACTTCCCTTACAGCCAAGTTAATAGCTCTTGCAAACATGCCAGACCCTTTCCTAATTATGTGTAAATCATCAAAGTCCAACCAGCTAACCTGCTCATCCTTACACATTAATATCAACTTGGTACTTAGCCGTAGTCACCTCCTCAAAATTTCATATCCACAATTAATTCTTGACAGTATCCCTGACACAATGATTTTTGTGGTCTTTATATTTAAATACTTTTATCAACCCCTTGTAATTATTAATTAGCTTCACTGAGTTATTCTTCTCTATAACAAAAACTAGAGTGTTGCCAATTTTCTTCATTATGTCGCTTGCTGTGTAAGTTAAATTTTCCGTCTATGTCCCTACTTACTCCATAGACTATTCTATCTATTTGTGATGTCAAAGAATCACCAGTAAATGTAGCTTTCTTAAATTCATAATACACATCTTTCTCTATTCCTTTCACTCTTCCTCCTCACAATAGTTCCTCGTCTACATAAGCCAATGACTGAAATCTGTTGCTCACCAGAATAGGGACTTTACAATTAAGCTCACCACTTTTAACCCTAATAATACCCGTTCAAACTTCCTGAAAGTTATTATTAATCTTATCTGATATCCCCCTTGAACGTAAAAACTTACGTTCTTCTTGAAACCCCTTTCTCCTTTCTTATAGTTTATACTTCTCTTTAGCTATTTCCTCAACTTTAGTTAGGATAACCTCCAGCTTTTCCTACAACCTGTAATCTCTACATATAAATTGAACACCCTTATTACTATCTTTCCTACAAGTGCATAAAACACACTAATTGACCATCACATACACTGCTGGCCAAAATCTTAAGGCCAATAAACATAAAAAATATCCATTTTGCGTCGTTAGACTCAACCACTTATTTCAGTAGAGCTTCGAAAGATGACAATAAGAAAAGGGAAAATAAAAAAGCTTTTTTAGCATTTAATAGAAAAAATGTGAACACTATGAAATAAGCCTAAATTCTAGCTTGTGAAAAGTTTAAGACCATACCAAAAAGAAGTCTTTAATTGGGTAGGAAATGCCCAACAAGAGGTCTCAGTTGTGAGTTACACGGCCGTCATTGCGAATAACTTCAAATATTCACTTTGGCATGGTCGATAGATGCATTTGCAGAAGGCTGGCTGGAATGTCATTACAAGTGGTGAAGATGGCTTTACGAAGATCATGCACTGTGTGGAATTGACGCCCATTTCTATAGACTTTCCTTGCCATCCACCCACAAACATTTTCAATGGGGTTCAGTTCCGGCGAACACGCTGGATGGTCCAAAAGAATCACGTTATTCGCAATGAAAAAGTCCTTTGTCCTGCGGGCATTGTGGATTGCAGCTTTATCCTGCTGAAAGTTCCAGTCATTTCCACACAAGCGAGAGCCTTCAGTCAATAAGGATGCTCTCTCCAACATATCAATATAGCCAGCTGCTGTTTTACGCCCCTGTATAACCTAAAGCTCCATTGTTCCATGGAAGGAAAAAGCATCCCAGATCATAATGGAACTTCCTCCACTCTGTCGTGTAGAAAATGTCTCCGGTGGAATATCTTTATAGTGCCAGTAACGTTGAAAGCCATCTAAACCATCCAGATTCAATTTTTTCTCATCAGAGAACAAAACCTTCGTCCATTTTTCTACGTTCCATGTTTGGTGCTTCTCAGCAAATTTAAACCGAGCTGTTTCGTGGCGTGGAAAGAGGCGTGGCATTTGAAGACGTTTACGGTTTTAAAACCTTTTTATCGTAGATGCCGTCGTTTTGTTTATGAGCTACATTATGCGTCCGTAAGGGCCTTAATCTGGTTCAACGATCGGCTAGTGTCTTGCCGGACAACGCGTCGAATCCTTTTGCTCAACGCCGGCGAAATTTTCTTTGGCCGACAACTTGAAATTTTCTTTCCGTATCCCTCAGGGCCTTTTAAGAAATTTGTAACAGCAGTTTTACTATGCCCAATCTCACCAGCGATGACACGTTGAGAAAGACTTTGCTTTTACAGCTCGACAATTCTGCCACGTTCAAACTCTGTCAACGTTTTAGCCTTTGCCATGTTTTTACCCAATGTAACACAAGAGATGTCAGTAGGAGATGTTGACAACGCTAATGCTTGAACACAAATGACTAAATTTCGTTACGTGTTTACCGATTAACGCCTCGTTTCAGTATGGTCTTAAGCTTTTGATCAGCTAGTATTTAGGCGAATTTCATAGTGTTCACATTTTCCCTATTAAATGTTAAAAAGGTTATTTATTTTTATCTTTCAAAGCTCTACTCAAATAAGTGGTTGAGTCTAACAATGCAAAATAAATATTTTTTCTTTATGTTCATTGGCCTTAAGATTTTGGCCAGCAGTGTATAACGCCCTCACGGTTGAAAGGACAAATATGTTTGGTATAACGGGAATTTGAACCCGCGATTCTCGGATTATGAGTGAAGTGCCTTTACCACCTAGCCACAAATAATCGGATGCCAATTGATTAAAAGATTTATTGGTTTCAATTTTTTTTTTGTTTTTAAGTGTAGAGTTACTCAATGAGCTATCGGCACTGTGTTTACGTTGGGTATCGAACACAATTTCTAGCATTATAAACCCTCAAGCTTACTCTTGAATCATTGAAGTGCTAGATTCTTCTTACATATTAATTGTTTATAAAATTTTTTAGCGACATAACACTTACAGATATTTCACTCCGGGTAACAACAAAAAAAGAAACGACAACCAACGTTAAAGTGTATATATTGATTTGTAATAAAAAAATAAATGACTCATCAAGAAGAGAGAAAGCAAACCTGCAAGTGAAATTAATCGAAGAGTGGAACAATTGTCATGTGTTTGATAAAAATACTTCACTGATAGTTATAAAATATATATTTCTTTTTTGTATATACATATTATCAGTTTACTACATACAACGTTTCGGGTTACGTATAAAAGCGATAACATAAAAATACTTTTTTATAAGTATCTGTGAAGTTTTCATCATGTTGTTTGTTTGTTTGTTTTTTGAATTTCGCACAAAGCTACTCGAGGGCTATCTGTGCTAGCCGTCCCTAATTTAGCAGTGTAAGACTATAGGGAAGGCAGCTAGTCATCACTACCCACCGCCAACTCTTGGGCTACTCTTTTACCAACGAATAGTGGGATTGACCGTCACATTATAACGCCCCCACGGCTGAAAGGGCGAGCATGTTTGGCGCGACGGGGATGAGAACATGCGACCCTCAGATTACGAGTCGCACGCCTTAACACGCTTGGCCATGCCAGGTCTATTTTCATCATATGAGTTTTTTTTCATAATACGTACTTTCCATCTTTTACGATATTATTTTTTGGATTTCTAGTTGTTGCGTAAATCATAACTTTAATTTATTTATCTGTGATGCATTAATAAATACATATTAAGCTAAACTCTAAACTAAGTTGTAAATTTAGATTTTAGGTTTTTTAACTTCTCTAAATATCTGTGTTGGTTATAAGCTTAGCCTCAAACGTAAACTTCATTTCTTGTAACAAATATAGGTTTATTCTGTCTTTATTTGTTTGATTTATGTTACGCTATTTTTTTACATAGTTTATTCTTGTTTTTATCACTTATCTTTTTCTTTCAGTGCCTCTTGGAGTTACTTGAATACAAATACAAACCATCGGCAGGTGAAAACATTTGGATTTAGTTTCTGGGAAATATGATGATGTTCATTACAAAACTTAATAAATCAAACCCACATTTTGTTGATTTCAACTTGAATTGAAGTGTAAACATTTTGGTTCAATCTATGAAACTGAATTAACGAAAACGAAGGATAATTAATCATATTCTTTAAATTACTAAATGAATCGGTTAATTTCATGCAGTTTGTATATTTGTAGAACTAGTCGCCTCCCTCTTCTTTTTTTCAAATCTCCTCATGTCCAATACCTAAAATTCCATTTTTTTTATTCTATCACCAATTGGTCAGCGATTCAATAACTGAAGCTATTTTCAGAGCGTTATTTTTTTTCTTTTCTCCACCAAGAATAGCGTGATCTGTAACATTAAATTGGATTCATGATGAACTGCTGATTGCAACACAGGGGTATAAATTCGATAATTGCATCATTATATTGCAAACACTGTGCCCTCAGAACTAACTAGTGAAGTTGTTCCTTCAACTGAGAGCTTAGATAGTGAGAAGCACATTTATCCAAGTTTGGAGATAAAAACATCATTACAAAGTTCTACTGAGCATCTGTTGGTGTTACTCTGTCTTATAGATAAGCAGATAGACACACAAATAAATAGATGGATATATAGAATTATAAAAACAAAAATCGAAACAAACATTCAGAAAAGTAGATAGAAGAGAGAGATGGGCATAAACAAATAGAGAAAAGCAAAAAGAAACAAGATACTTTCTAGCTTTGATGGTTTTAAAAGAAAAAAATATTGCTTTACCATGAAACCCTCACAAATATTCCCTATTAGATCGATTTATCACTAGGTTCTATTGATATTTCCATCAAGTCAATAGATTGGTCACAGCTTGTTTAAACGGTTTACCGCCTGATCTAAAGGACTGAAAACCAAGAAATAAAATCGTTCTTTTGGTAAACTTCTCTTTGGATATTCGTAATGACTGTACAAACCTACTTTCCAGCATGTTATACTCGACTCAGTAATGACGGACTATTGAAAAACGTTTTCTTTTAACAATTTAACAGAAAAAGTAACAGCTATAGTATTTATTTTTACTAAGAACAATGTAAAACTAATAATAATAGAGGACTTTTTTTCCAGTTTCGTCCATAATAAAATAAAATAAAAGTTAATAAAAATGTCACATTAACAAAATATTTGATCGATGGAACACCGAGCTTCATCTGATCAATAAATATTAATTACCTTACATAACACTTCCAATATTCTCTTACGTGATTTTTAATTGCATAATTACTCTTTTTTATATTCATATTGGGGATTTTATGCATTAGATTATACTAATACGCGTTCGTGTCTATTATCAATGAAACTTGCTCATTAGTGAAAGATTGACTAATCTGTTGCATGTTCTTGCATAATTTTTTCCTGTGAATTTTTAAACTTCCAAATGAAAAATAAGTGTACGCAAGCAAAAGCCCTGTTTGCTAGCTGAATTAACGTGAACATTTATTTATTTTTTTTTGTAATTTCAAATAATAATTTTGTGTGGCTAGTAATTATAGGGTTAACTTAGAATGAAATAGTCCCTAGCTTCCGCAACGGCCTCCCAGTAGCATAACGGTATGTCGGCGGACTTACGATACTAGAATTTGGGTTTCGATACCCGTGGTGGGTAGAGTACAGATAGCTCACTGTGTAGCTTTATGCTTAATTACAAGCAAACAAATATTCTGGTACGATGAATATATTTACCGGTAATGTAACTTACTGAATAAGTCAACCCAAAGTATATGAAATGTAATTAATTTCGTATTTGTACTAGTAATAATGATCTGTTTTGTTGTTGTTGTTTTAATTGTCCTCACAAATATGCGTTAACATACATCTACACATAGTCATCTTTGATGTTGATCTAGAAGATTACAAAGAAGTCAACAGCAACCACGGCCATCTTTTGGGCTAATCTTGTACGACCGTAAAAACTATAGTGCACCCAAAATTGCAAAGCATATCTTTACGGCAACGGGACTCTACCTCTAATACTTATCATTGTTGAGAAAAGTACTTAATTATTAAAAGCAAAATTATGTAATCGAATTTATTGTACTGCGTTATTTTCATTCGAATTTTATTTTACGTGTATTCTATCATCGAGAGTTTTGAACGCAGCTTATATAACCCAAGAAGATATATCTAGTGGAAAAACAAAAATAATTTAGAATGAGATAGCTTTATAAATGTTTCATGACATAAATTGTAAAATATATTTAAATTCTTTGTGATCTGGCTTAATCATTATGACTAACAATAACTTAGTACTGTTTATACGCCGTGTTTGATTGAAACGTTTTATATGAGTTATTTTTTATCAACAGCACTACCGTAGTCGAGGATTAAACCATCGTAAACTGTAAGCTCGCTTCTCATTTGAAAATATGACGTTTACGTATTTCTATTCTCCTTGGATGATTAAATCCTAGTTATGTCAAGGCTTAAGCGCAAGTCATATTCCATTTAATCATATAAAACGACGGGGGCACGTGCAAAATCTCTCTTCTTTAAGAATACTTTACCCAATTCTGTTCTTTATAATTACAAAAGTAATCTCCAGTATATTCAGCTTTTAAACTTATTAATTCTTTTAATTTTTATCAGTTAAACTACAATTTTCTGATGCTTTATGTCTTACTAAGTTATATCAGCTTAGTTTGTTTGTTTTGTTTTGAATTTCGCGCAAAGCTACTCGAGGGCTATCTGCGTTAGCCGTCCCTAATTTAGCAGTGTAAGACTAAAGGGAAGGCAGCTAGTCATCACCACCCACCGCCAACTCTTGGGCTACTCTTTTACCAACTAATAGTGGGATGACCGTCACATTATAACGCCCCCACGGTTGAAAAGGCAAACATGTTTGGTGTAACGGGGATTCGAACCTTCGAACCTCGGATTACGAGTCGAACGCCTTAACCCACCTGGCCATGCCGGGTCAGATTGCCATAACTCTTAGCTTCTATATTAGTTAAAACTATGACTTTGTTACTGACAAAACCTGAAACTTTTCGTTAGAGTATTCTGACAACCTTTGCAAAAGACTACAACAGGAGAGGAATGTTGCACTACGGGTTAGGTAGAGATGTAAATCTCTATTAAAAGCCATATATATGACAGATCAGAATTCACGACCTTTACTGTGGTTTCAAATGCAGAGTCTTTGTTTCGTGATTGTTTATTTTCTTTTACTGCCTGTATAGAAAGTTGGATTACGAAATTATTTTTACAGTATGCATAACAACATGAATCAAAAACATGCAGATCGTTGATAGAAGCCTTCTGGTACTTGTATTTTACTGGGCCATTAATTTCTCCAATTATCATGTACTTTTAAAGTAACTTTCAACATTTTCTTGACAACATCACAGTCTACAAAGATTGACTTCAAGCCAGCAACTAGGATGTTGAGGATCTCGATCCATTACACCTGATTCTCTCTTGGAAAACAGCGGCAGTATATATCGTTGCGATGGTTTTTATCTTGGAGCTCACTTAAAGATGGTGCCCGGACTTGTCATTACAAATAGTAATTAATGTATAAACTTGATGTATATGAGATGACACAATTTCCATGACGTTTAGCAGTCAAATTCCTGTCTTCATTCAACTGTTTATTAACCACAACACGTAAGTCTTCAGATTAAAATTCACTTGAAAGAATAACCTTGAGTATGTTATGTGTGTCAGAAGAAGTTAGCTGTCAAATGAAAGTTTACACTTAGAGAAACAGTCAAACATCGTTTTAACCTAATGTTGCAACAGTCAATGATTTTTTGAAAAAAAAGTCACGTAACTTTTGATGACCTGAAAAGAAAATATATAATATTTCATTAAATTAATACTTTAAGGATATATTTAATTTTAATCACAATATTTTAGCTTATACTCTGGTAAAAACAATTTTCTAGGATTATGGTTTAAATAATAGATCTAATAGTCACGCAAAGTGGAATATGAATTCTGTGACTCCGAAAATTTATCCATAGACCATAATTGTTATGACAGCTGCTACAGAAGGTAATCACAGTTTGTGCATTGACAGCAGTCGTCTTGGTGGCTATGTTGGATTTGGTTTTAAAAGAATTACAGCTATAAATTAGATGACGTGAGAAGTGATTTCGCTGATTCAACAAATCTAGTCATAGACATCAAAGGCACTGTTATGACCTATAATAAAGCCAAGAGATTACACTTATGTGTCGCGGCAGCCATCTTGGATGATTCAATTTTCCCAAGGATGCGAAGGGTGATCATGCCTATCCTTCATAAATACTTCTTGATAACATAAAAAACACAGAGAAACATTATTTAGATGATAGTTTGTGGTTCATGTAAAATCAGGATGTGTTAACCGAACTAACACAGTATGTTGAACAATATCCTTCCTAATGATAGTTTCTTCCATTATAAGTATAAAAAGGGAACTTATTTAACGAGAGAAAAGCCCATTAAAAACCTTAGATCTCAATTGCCAAGAGCACTTAACTGCATCATATGTTTTGTGTTTCTGAATTTATGCAAACGAATAAAGATGTAACTAGAAATGTCCATGAACTCCTACGAAGAAAATAGTGCATATATTCACCATGAAGCTTTGTCTTTTTTTTTCTCTATTCAGCATTAACACTTTTAGATTATATAAAGGGAACAGCTGAAAGATCTGAATAACGGAACTTCTGTCCATGTTATCTTCGAGATCGTTTAAACAGCTTCAAAAGACTCCAAGGCAAGACCATGGGAACAAGAAGAAAGAAGGTCGGTGAACTACTAAACTGTAAGACAGAAAGAGTCTCTTGAGATATATATAAATGTATCAAAAGAATCATTGATGAAGACTTTATGAAAATGAATCTCTTAGAGCTTTAACAAAAATTAAGCATGTAGTATTATGGCGTCTAATTTACGATGTCCAGCACAAAAGAGCATATAACAATTAAAACTTTCCAAAATGTTAGCGTAGAGTGAAACGAACTACGTTGGTATGAGGAGTTATTCAGAAAAACAATTATTTCAGTTGGTATTAAAATAAACTCTGAAGTTTTATGCTATTACACATTTTAAGCGAATTCATCAGAGAGTTTTTATCTCTTATATCGTAATAAATGCTATATATATATATATATATACACGCTTAAGGTCTCACTTTCTTTTAATGTTGCACAGGTTTTTACGTCACTTTATTCAATAACGATTCATATTACGTCTTTTCTTCCTTTTGCATCTTTCGAATTCATGTTTCGTACAAGGTGATTTCAGTTTTGTACTGCTCATATTTGTAGTTTAATACAAGTAAATGTGTGTATTTAATATTAACAATAAGTGTTAAAATATAACACAAATAGAAAATACCTAAAATACTTGTGATTTTTTTCTTTTCAAAATATGTTTAGCTTCGTATTAATTGCATAGTAGCTGAGATTGATTTGCATACATAGGATTTGATTTCCTTTTTTAGTGATTATGTTACGATCCACATTTTTTTCTTTACCACTATACATTTTTTAAAGATTGATCTATGTTTTTTATCATTTTACTTCCAGAAATTTTTAAAACAACGATTTTAAGTTTGGTGAATCCTTGATGATACAAAACCCACTTGAAATAAAAATGTATCTCAGAACGGCTAGTATAGGTATTAACACTTTTATTGATAGAGAGAGAACGACGTTTTAACCTTGCTAGGTCATCTTCAGGTTAACCAGTCGTTCTGAGATACAGTGCTAGTGAATGTATTTTACTTTGTAAAGAGAAATTTAGCTGTCTTGTTTTCAAATATCTACACATCTCTTTTTTTCTCTCTCTCTGTGTGTGTATCTTATTATCTTTGAATGAGTGAATGGAACATTATCGTGGTAAACATGTTAGGCAATAAATAAGTAATTGTTCTGGAGTAAATGGTCATTTATTTCCACAAAAATCAAACTCTTTATTATTCACAACTATATGTAAAACTAAACTATTATTTGTTAAGAAAGTCTTTATGCATCTTACGTTCATGAGAGCAATGTTATGTTTAAGAGCTATGTTATGTTTAAGATCTTGTGTTTATTTTGTTTTTTTATTTCTTTCCTACCAGATTTTGTCACAGCCAGTACTATTCCTAACCGAACTTCTAAGCCTTCTCTCATCGCATTATAATCTTGTCACTGCTGTTTCTGCAGGTAAAATACACATTATTTTCTGTTCGTTTGTTCACAAATTTGTTTTCTCTCAACTTCAATCAGCAGATTTCTTACCTTTGTTATTCTTACATTCCTTACTGTTGAACGATACCGAATATTTTGATTCTAACAATTGTTTATTACACAGATATGATAGAGAACCGCAGATCTCCCCTATGTTTTAAAAGATCGCCAGACTTACTGAGATGTTATAGTCATTTTCGGCGTAGAATCAACTTATGTCCCTGCTTCTTTGCACAAAACAGATCATACCAGTGTTTAGTAACAGATCAAACACTTATTCTTTGACGCCAAGATACCATAACTGGAAAGTCATTTATAAAATATAGAAAGTCAACTCTGGTAACAGTGTCAGATCTGTAAAATACTGAGTAGAAACTAATGAAAATAAACCACTATGTGCTCTCTATTTACAATATTATTACACGCTTGCATTACTTTTACAGTGCTACAGCAGGCACATTACGGGAAGCTCCCACTGATCGTCTTCTGAAATGTTTATTTTATTTTAGTTACAATTTGTCTTCCCTAACGAGAATTTATTATGGGTTTTCTTACTGTAATGACTGTTGCTTACGAGGGAATTTGCACAACAACAGTTATTTATGACAGTCCCCTAAATCAATTCTACGTAGGTTCTATCTAACAATAATATATTACAGCATTATTCTGTAACGACTGTGTTTTTTAAAGTTTCTTTTCTTCTTTTCACCTTATGCTAGGTTTTTTTATTTAGTTAACAATCTTCCCTTTGTTTAACTGCCGTGGTTTGTAACAGTCTTCCCTAATGAATATTATTTTATAAATATTCCAAATAATTTTACTTTCATGGAAACCTTCATTAAAAATTGTTGTTGTATTTTAACTTTCACTAAAGATGGATGTTTCAAGTGGCGCATCCAAGATTATTAACGTGGACGTTAATGACTCGTAAACAAGTAGAGATTTCATGTAAATACTGAAATAAATATTACAAGAAATTAAAGAAATGAATCGCTATCTTTACTTTTCAAAGAAAGATCAACTTAAAAGTAGCATTTTAGTGGTACTGTATTAAAACAAAGTTAAAAACTTGAAAACTAAATATCAGTATACCATATACTATTGCTAAACAAAAAAGAGGAAGAGAGAGGATATGGATCTCCAGTTAACCAGAACCTCTTCCCTGGATACGTTAATACGCTACGAGCTTCTAACAATATTTCCTAAAGACATTATAACAGCTTTCACTAACGAACGTTACTTGTGCCATCATTCACTGATAATGAATATTTGTGACAATCTTTTTTAACAACATTTTTTGTCAGTCTTCACCTAGCGTTTTGAGGCTTGTTGAGTAGCTAAGGTAACAAGTGTGAGCCATTCACCTTGCTTCGGTGTCACACTTGAAAGGCTGCTTAGTGAACCAAAATGGAATGTGATTTTTTTGCATATCTTTTTTTTCCCCACAAATGTAGCACTATTAGCGTTAGGCTTAGCGTGTAGCCTAATTACTTTAACTTACCTATGCAAGGTTGCGTTAATATTTATTATATTGTTTCTACCTTCTATTATCGTCATCTTGAAAAATTGAACATTAACTACAAATTAAAGGGGTGCTCACTGATTTTCCTGTCAGTTCAATGTGATCCGGAAGTGAGCATGGTCACACTATTGGACTTTGAGTCGGAAATGAGTGGAGCATGATTGGCTCATGCTGCTTGTCTGAATTAGCAGGGATTGCCTTTCAAAAGTGCTTATTTAGATTGAGTATTCAATATGTTTGTATTTTTTAAACATTATAAATCATAATCGTTAGTAATAACAATACAACAGTCTTGTTTATAGAGTGTATACTAATTTCCGTTGGTTCATTCTCCAAGCATTAGCATAACAAATATAATTACTCAGAGGTTTATATTCGCTCTTTGGTCCGGCATGGGTAAGGTGTTCGACTCGTAATCCGACGGTCGCGGGTTCGAATCTCGGTTGCACTAAACATGCTCGCCCTCCCGGCCGTGAGGGCGTAATAATATGACGGTCAATCCCACTATTCGTTGGTAAAAGAGTAGCCCATGAGTTGGCGGTAGGTGGTGATGACTAGCGGCCTTCCCTCTAGCCCCTGCTAAATTAGAGATGGCTAGCGCAGTTAGCCCTCGAGTAGCTTTGCGCGAAATTCAAAAAATAAATTCAAAAAACATAATTGCTCCTTTTAACACAGTTTTTCTTTATGATTTTGTTTTAATTTGCTTAACTCTATCAGTATTAATATTCTACAGAAAGATAAATATGTATATATATTTATAAAAACCTTTGGTTTGTTAAAATACATATAACAGATCATGTATAACTTCTTCCGTTAGAACACGATGTTTTAAGTTATCACTGAACAATCCAAAGTTTTATACTAGATACTAGAATCAATATCGGACGCTACTGTACGACCGACTTTATTTAAAGTAACCAATCAAATGGAACAAAATGAAGTATTTCTGACAAGTTCTAGATAAACGAAACATTTTTAAGGACCCTCGCTAGTACAGCGGTATGTCTCCAGATTTACAACGCTAAAATCAGAGGTTGGATTTCTATCGGTGGGCTCCGTAGGTAGCCCGATATGGCTTTGTTATAAAAAAAAAAAAGAACACACAAACCCTAGGCTCAGAAGTTTTCTTTATAAAAAACTCGACAAATAACATTGAATGATGGTTAGAATAATAATTGTAGAATTAACTATTTAAAACTAATTTGTTAAAAACACACTTCCAGGATATTCTAATATCTATCTGCAGACGTACAACGCTAGAATCCGGTTTCAAAACCCTTAGTGGGAACAGCACATGTAGCCTATTTACTATTTTGCATCAAGATATTTCTTTCCACAGTCAAGTACTCAACTAGTAGCTCACTAAAGCAAGTAATATGCTCTTGTTCCAAATGAAGTTTGAAAAGTTAGTTACCAAAACATTTTATGGCTGTTTTTGAGAAAAGTTGGTTGACGTTCATTGACGCAAAGCAATTAGGCTACTTGCGTCTTAAAGAATGTGAAATTGTCTTTCCTTTCTTAAATTTCAGACAGTTTAGCAAATATACATGTTTTAATACCGACAAACAAAGTATTTTACATTTAGTAAAATCATAACTGTTATTCTTGTTTATTTGTGAACCATACAAAAAATCAAGCACGATAACAAACTGGTTAGATCAATATTAAAGAAACCTCACAATTCAAGCCTTTTTTAAAGGTGGACCTTCCTTCATTATTAGAAAAAACAGGGAATATCAATCATTTCAAAACACTTTAGTTTCTTCTAGTTTTAGTTCGTTAGTCGTTCTTAGTAGAATGTCAAAGCAATTAATTTATTCTACAAAGAGCTAAAGAGTTAAACCAAGAGTTTAATAGCATATATTAAAACGATTCTAAATATGCAATTTAGAATACATGAAAATCTGTATAAAGTCGCGGGGAAAGAAACGTATCAGAACTACATTTTCATATTGCTCTATTGCTTAGCGTTATGTACGATCTGTGATTCAGCAGAAAATTATTTTTATACGCTGTACTTATTAGCATTAAAAAGAAAAAAAAAGAGACGTACAACGTTTCGCGCACAGCTGTGATAAGGAGAACGTGGTGTTTGGTAATATTTAATACAATTGCTTCCGTGACATATCTGTTCAATTGTCACATATCTGGGGCACCTAGAGTAAGAAAGGGCTATTTATGTCCACACATAAGGATGCCTATGTGCGAATATACTGTTGAAACAGGCGCTATGATGCCATCTCTCTCGTATACTATACAGGTTATGAAGAGACTACAGGAAAGAATGGTGTGTTTTGGAAGTGACAAACCCTGCGATAGAGTCTTTTGTTATAAAAACGTCATTTCAATGCTATTGTTTAAATAAGCATATATTTTGACAAAAACAAATCAACAACACTGTTTTTTTTAACTGTTATGTATGCTTTTTTATTTTACAGACTGCAAGTGTATCGTGTTCGACAGCACTTACGGAAAGGAATACGGTGTCTTCAAATCCCCTAACTGGCCAGTTCCTTACGACGATAACATAAACTGCCTCCTGTACACTTTCATCTCTGAGAAGAATTACCTCATTAAACTTGTATTTGAAGAATTTGATTTAGGCAAGACAAACTTAAGGTAAGTTTTCTTTCTGTTTCATTTAATGCTATGCTTATTTCTATTGTATAAGAAAGATATTTCAGGTCCTTCACTGTTCTTCGTTGAGCATGGTAAGTCTTGTAGCCAAGACTACACACCACTGCCCACCGCTGTTTCCTTTGTAACAAACTTACGAAGAGGAAGAAACAACAATAACGTATGTAACATATCTCAACAGACGTTATTCTTAACATTCACTGTATGTGAACATTGCTTCCAAGACATCTTTAAGTAGAACATAAGAACGAAAGTCCACTGGAGTTTAATGGTGGTTCTGTGATTGAGGTTTCTTCAATTATCCCTCTCGTGATTTTGATTTCTGTCTGACAGCATAAGAAATTTTTGCTTGTAAGCCTTTATGAATTTAAAGACCAGGAGATATGGCAGTCAGCTTCATCAAAGAAATTTTGGCTTGTAAGCCTTTATGAATTTAAAGACCAGGAGATATGGCCGTTAGCTTCATCACTTTGACATTTGGTTTTGCAGCCCGCTGCTGTTTAGAAAATTCTTTTCTTACGCAAGCTTTTTCAGTTCCCTAGAAGACAATAAAGACTGCTTTCTTTGAAATCTTATGTCTCTTGGATCCAAATGGTTTAACAATATTTTTTATACGAGTATCCATCAAGTCACTTACTCAATGTCTACGAGTATATGTATAGCATGCTTTGTGAACAATGTGAACTAAATACATAAATGTTTTTACATATACTCTCTGTGGTGACGTAGATTCCTTCTGTGCCGACACTTCATTGCTTTAAAATATTATTACTTGCGTCTGAGAGGCTTACAGAACGGATCTGAGTTTGTTTTGTTTTGTTGTTTCTTTTTCAGGTACAAACTTTTAACTCATAGTCCCGCCATCTCTTGCCCTATTTCAGATCTAATTACACTTTCGACTTGGGAGGTCAAACCCTTTTGATTGATATATTTGACCACGTGTAATGTATCATGTTGTACTCATCAGCGGGATAGAACCTCGAATTTTAACACGACAAGCTCTTAAAGTTACTGCTGAGCAACGTAAGGGCATTGCTAAAGAAGGTTAGTTGGTTTTAATTAAGCACAAAGCGACTTACAGGGCTATCAATGCTCTGACCACAACAGGCATAAAGACCAATTACAGTCCAAAGTTATTCTAATTCCGAGAACAACACTGACCACCTGAAAAAACTTGTAGCAGAGCTAACTTAATTGTCGACTCTTATACTTTACCCTATTCATTGTTTCCAAGTTATTATTTCTTGGATCTAAAACTTCGTGATGGCTTAGCGGTAAGTCTGAGGGATTAAAACATCGATAATCAGCTATCTATCGCGTAGTGGACACCTCACAGACAGTGCTTTATGCTTAGAAACAAGCTTTGACTCAATGATACCACTGAAACAGGTTTAATAGAAATGTTTTTAAGGTGTTTCTTTAGATAATTCTTTTTGTATCATGTTTATTGTAACCTACGTCTTTGTATAAATATCTCAATTTACGAAAATGTAAATTTTAGCTATCGATTTGTATATAGTTAACAAAGGTTTGGTTGTTGTTGTTGTTTTAGTTTCGCGTAAAGCTACATGAGGGCTATCTGCGTTAGCCGTCCCTAATTTAGCAGTGTAAAATTATAGGGAAGGCAGCTAGTTATCGCCACCCACCGCCAATGTTTGAGCTACTTTTTTACCAAAGAATATTAGAATTGAACGTCACATAATAATGACCACACGTTTGGTGTGACGGGGATTTGACCAGAAGAAATGCATTATTTCAATACTTAAAAAAATATATGTCCAATGATTGTGCTAATTAAACATTACATTTATAATAAAATCATACATTTTTAAAGTTTGTGCTTTTTTCATGACAACCATCTTGACTGGTGAAAACTGTCAAAATTAATCAAATCAAATCAAAATTATGGTGGCTTCTTTACCCCACCTTCACAACTGGTCAGTGGTATAAATCTGTTTGAAACCTCTACTGTTATTTTTCTGAACAAGAACAGTGAACTTTTCCAGAAGTGCTTTCTTTTATTATTGGATTTTAAATACGTTATTCTGTGTGCTAACACTTCAGAATCGATACTTCCTCCTCACTTCTCTACAATGCGTCATGTTAAAAACCAGTCATGCATTACACAATAATATGACGAATTTCAGTTTTTTTTCTTGTGTTTCTTTTGCGTATTATGATAATTAGGCATTAACAACAAAAGAATAGGGGAGAAATAAGAACACGTATTAAAGAGATATACGGGAAGAGTATATTTTAGAGAGTGGGTGAAGGAGTTGATGTAAAGTTGATCAAAGTGGATTCTGGAAAACAACTTAAAGAAAAGGAAGTGAAGCTAAAGGAAAACAATAAAAAGTATGTTAGATATTAGTAGATTTAAGATTAAAATACAAAAACTAAAAATATACATTCTTGTGAAAACAAAGATATAAAAATTAAGATATATAACTTAAGATGAAGTGTGAGAAACAGTATTGAAAACAATGTAAAAGAAATTTTGTGTAAAAGAAAAACAATGAGAGATCTGATGTCCATAAAACTAAAGAAGGTTAAAAAAATGAACCAAGTGACAAGTTAGAAGAAAAGCGAATAAACAACTCACCATGGTTGACATTGAAATGCACGAGAAGTGCAAGAGGTGACAAAGACGACGAAAGACGGTTAGATTGGGAGTGAAGAAACTACAACAAGAATGTAGACGTAGAGTGTAACAATGGAGACAGAAGTAGAACCATGGTGACTGATGATGTGAAATATAAGAAATGATGCGTGTAGGACGAAACAAGAGATATTAGAAGTACCACGTGATGAAAGAAGTCAGAAGCCACATAACACTCTTAACGCTTCGAAGTAATTTAATAATCTTTGATAATTCAAGTATTTCAATTTTAATATCAAAAATCTGGTTTCCTTTTTATCGCTGTCTCACCATACTATTCACATTTTTTAATTTTTCATTTCAGTATATGCAAGATAATTTTACATTTATGTAATATTTTATCTTATGATAGCTTTGCTAAATATAAATATCTTTGATGGATGAGTAATATTTACCATACAAACTCATTCGAAACAGAAGTACGTACAAATAAGTTACGGTGAGTGAAAGGATTTTGTATGAATAAATATACAATATATTCTTTATTTTACATAAGTAGTGTGGCTTAAATACATGTTTTGTAAAGGCTGGCTATCTGACAAACACGAGATCATTTAGTCTAGAAATAATACTAAAATAATGTCGATCCACAATATACACAGTTTGCTCACGTGTATGAATATTTAGTAGTAAGATAGGCAGGTACATTCATTGTCAGGTTAGTGAAACATACAAGTGCATATCAGATCTGTTATACTGACATGTTTAATAAGTGTTACGTAAACAAAGATAACGTTTATGTCTGATTTGTTGCCTAAATCTTATCCTTGCTCACTAATTACTCAGTTTTTCAGTTCTTTTATGTAAATATGTTTACTATATTCTTTTATGTGTAAATTCTACGTAACCCGATATGCTAATCGTTTATGGAATATTTAACTCACCTAACCACATGGGTTCCTCGTGGCATGTTCGATTTTCAATAACGTTAATCAGTTTCCGTAAACGACGTTGACCACTTTTGGAACAGAAACTTTAGATTTGGACCGCATCTGGCAATACATGAGTCTCACAGCGAATCATGGAACGAAACACCCAGGATTCCAATTTGCGCTTCGTTGATGATGTAAAATGATTACCTCCCAGCGTTATTGCGTTGAGCTTGAGTGAGTTCTGCGTTAAGAAACCAATTGCTTTTAATTGAATATTGAATAATAGCTTTATCATTTCAGTTTCACGAAAATAATCGTTATGTTATTCATAATATAGAAACAAATGCAAGACGAACATACGGAGTAATGCAATATGAAATAGTAAATAAACGTCTTTATAACACTAGGTTTATATTTTTGAACTCAGAAGTACATTATTTAACACGTTAGAAGATCAGCTGTATTTCATTTATACTATTGCCTGTAAATCAAATACGTTTGTTTGACATTTTACTATTAGGTTGAAGACATTCATTATGCACTTATCCTTAAGCTTAATTTGACTTTCTACCGCGTAGTGTTCGTAATATTTTATGCCTATCCTTCTATATCAGAATTTGTGTATATGGCTACCTTTAGTAGATGGCTCTGGAAATTTCCTTCATATCACTTCAAACCAGCATCTTAAGAACATTATCTCTAGTAATCTTTAAATAATTACTTCAAACCAACAGCTTTAGAATGCCATCTCTAGAAACATTTAACTAATCACTTCAAGCCAGCATCTTCAGAATATCGTATCTAGAAACCTTTAATCACTTTGAATTAGCATTTTCGAAACGTCGTCTTCAGAAATCTCCTATTGACCATTCCATATTATATTTTCAATATATTGTCTATAGAAATCTCCTATTAATCTCTTCAAACCAGCATCTCCAGAACCTCATGTCTAGAAACTTTTAATTAATCACTTCAAATCAACATCTCTAGAATATCATCTTTGGTTAAATCCTTCCTACAGTTCTAGTGTTAACAAGGAACTATTGAAACCTGATGACTAGAAATATATAATTTTCCGTGGTTGTGAGTCCAAAAGTCTCTCTCCAAACTTGGCAATATCAAACGGAACTGAGCAGGACGAAATCTGTAAATGCGCCTAGTGCAGACACTGTATATATTCATACTATTTGCAAATTAGGTTTAAATATTTGTTTACTTAGGGTTAATCACACTATTAAAGAAAGGTATTCTGGATCCTGTTCTGCCTTTCAACTACTATTCTAATCGTTAATCTTCCTCAGTTATGTTGTGGACTATTACCCGATATTATAATTCTATTGTAACAAAGACACCAAGGTCAGTGTTATATTTCAACAGATACAAATAGTAAATACAGTATCTAGAGGAAGGACAAGAAATATTATACACAAGTAAATATGAATCTTTGTGACTCTGAAATAACGTGGAAAAAAATAATAAGCACAAAAGGATCAGAAATCTGTACTAAACAAAAACACAAGTTAAGGTTAATGAGAACACAAGTCACAAGGCAACGCTATTTTAACCTAGTTAAAATTGGGAAAGCACAATCACTTTATTAAAAAAATACAATAACACACTCTCTCTCAGCGCATATGCTCTACCCATGTTACTCTTTGTTATACCAGTAGAAAAACAAGAGATGATACAAGCCCAAAGTATAACTTATCTACCAGTGGAAAAGATCACAATTTTCCTTTATCTAGTCTATTTTTATATCTAACAATATTTAGCAGGAGAAAGCACTGGTGAAACTAAAGAGGAATGATTCAGAACAATAGACAACTAGAATGAAAGGAATTTAACCGCATTCTTTAACAAAGGCTTTTTTGTCAAAGTGAAACATACTGTTAAAAACGTGTATTTGTACAAATTTTTGAAAAATCTTGGTAAACTAAAGAAGAAGGGAAATATTACATACATTTCGCATATTATGTTACGTATCATTATTTTATTTCAAACGAGTCTCCGATTTATTATGTTACGTATGTTAACGTATTACTGTTTTAAAGAGCCCTTCATAGCCAGGTGGTTAGAGCGCTCCACTCATAATATGAGGGTCAAGAGTTCGAATCCCTCTCATACCAATCATGCTCGGCCTTTTAGACGTATGGGAATAAGATGGTCAATCCCACTGTTTGTTGGGAAAAGGGTAGCACACAAGGTGGCGATGAGTTGTGATGACTAGCTGCTTTCCTTCTAGTCTCCTAAATTAGGGGCGGCTAGTGCAAATAGTCCTCATGTAGTTTTGCGCGAAAATTGAAAAAAAAAAACTAATTCAAATAACCTGCAATTTGAATTTAAGCTTAGTGGTTAATTAAAGGTTAATATATATTAAATTTAAGTCATTTGCTACCACAAATGATACACACATTTTCCTTTTTTAACACAAATATATTTTAATATGCAAACATAAAAACACTAAAATTAATAACAACGGTTATTACTAATAGTTATCACAAATGATGGTTTATATACAACAATTTTACAAACTTACACGCCACATAAATTCTTATATCTGGTTTAGAATTAAATATTTTATCGACGATTCAACTCCACGACGAACAGATTAATTCTGAGTTTATATTGTTGTACCTCACTTAAGCCAAACGATGCCTTATTCTTGATTGGCTTCACATCGGGTTAAAAGTCCACTTCTTACCAAAGAAGATTTTTCATGTTCTCGAAGAAACAGTAATTCTCTAAGGTTGAACGGTTTAGAATGTTCGAAATCAACATACGTTTCTGGTCTATTTCTGTAGTTTTCCATTTGATAAATGTTAATCATGGTTATACTTTTCTATGCCTATAGCATACGGACTGCAGCTGTCGAACAATACTCTGTCTCCTTGTCTTGGCGCGTCACTTTTATACAAGTCATGCGAGTTTCTAGAACCTTCACCAATATTCTTGCGCGAGATACTCTATGTCATTAACATTATATACATGTACACACATAGTACATTGTTGATCCTTACTCAACAATATTCTACAATTTTCGAGAACAGAAGAGACTTACGCAATACCCAATTAAGAAAATACGTCACAGACAAAAAAGAAAACTTTGCAGAATCATGTGTAGGTATTATAACAAACATATAACGGTAATTCTGTTACACGTATATCACAGATTTTGGATTCTTTAACTTCAGACTATCTTGGTCCATTTTTAATTTTAAAATTAAATGAAAGAAATCAACATATTGGTTTTTGAAACTGTTGGTTAAGTTGTTCTCCCCACGTTAAACACGTACACATCACTACATGTTGATTAAGTAGACTGTCTGTACTATAATGATACAGATTACATCTGTAACAAAAACATCGTGAAAGTGAAAATCACCAAAGCCCAACCGTATAAAGTAAATATATTAACGGTCTACAGGAGATAATTGAGGTAACCTTGTAATCTAGTATTAGTTTGATTGCTATTAGTAGTTGCATTATTATTATTATATGAAGTATAAGAACGTACAACCCGTTAGAACTCATATTTTTACCAGCTGCAATCAAGCACATAGGAAAAGGTAAAAGAAACAAACGTGACAACCTAGACTCAAGCAGCTTTTACAACACCAAATCCTAACATGTTATCTGAAGAAGAAGAAAACATTTTTTGAAGTGAAATACACTTGTACACAAAATCACAAGAACAGTAAGTTTCAAGCGATCTGATAAAATTGAATAAAGGTAATCCGTATCGTTAAAGAATGATATATGTTTTCTTTTGTACGTGACTTTTGTTCGTGCCTGAAAGTATAAACCTTGAGGACATATTAATTAAGAAGTTATCTGTGTTAAATATTACATTTTTTCATTTTATGCATTTGTCCGGAAAAATAAAAGATAAAAAAAATTGAGTTAGTGATAAAATAGTTTGAAGACTTTAATGTATACATTTATACTACATGATCAAATGATCATGAAAAAACATTAATAACAATAAAAAAGGAGAAGAAAACACATAATGTACACCACACACCTAGTGGTGCTGAGCAGTAGATTTAGATTTGCAATGTCTTCTTCACTGATTTTAGTTGGGACACGTGCGATAGCAAGGTGGTGGTAGACGCAAGAGGAACTTGTAATTTCACAGACTTCATATAAGACCGTTAACAGTGTGTACTAATTCAGCATGTCAGAAAATCTAATCATTAGATTATCTTCCTTCGTAGACTTCATATTAGCAGCAGTCTGGTGGAGAGATTTTCACAAAGTTATCAGTACGTTTGTCATTAAATCAAATCTTGATCTTCCATTCAAGAGTGCCCACAATGGCACAACGGTATGTCTGTGAACTTAAGAATCCAGATTTCAATACCCGTGGTGAGCAGAACACAGCCGATTGTGTAGCTTTGTGCTTACTTACAAACATCATAATAAAGTACGAGTAATCAAGCCACATAATTAATTTTTACAGAGCTCGTCAAAGACAACATATAAAAAAGTCGAGAATTTGATCATATATAAAGAATTAAGAACTGAATATGACAAGCTGTATTTTGATTCTCCAGAACTCCAGCTAGAAACACGCACTTCAATGCTGTGATGGCATGACAATTAACTATTGCTCTGATCAAGTTCTACTTCAACAGGCTTACATAGACTTATATCTAAATCATGTGGAGACAACGAATTAACTTGTGATCGATCTAGTCCACTAGCCTTTGTTAGGTTATTCCTTTGACTAGCTTACAACTGAGTGTCCACTTGAGGATTTTAACAGCAAATTTATTACACATTAGGATGACTTCAGAGCAGAAATTTGCTTTCTGACTCAGGCTGAACATTCATAGTTTGCACTTTCGTGCATTTCAACTACACCTTGTTTTGAAACAACTGTTTAAAAATATCCAGATAAAATACCCTCATGATTAAAATTATTAAATGATAACCAAATAAAACACTTAGTTTAAATCAAGTTTATATTTGTTATAACCTAAAATCTACTGTCTGCGATTACTATTTTTACAACTGATTTAACTCGCTCGTTAAATAAATATTAAATTACTAATTGAAAATATTCTTCACTGGGTTTCGAGTGCTTTCTTTTAAAGTTAGTGCGAGCTCTCTCTTATCTGTTAAACAAAATTCCATTTTCTCACCAGCATTAATAAAAGTATCAGGTACACTGTAACATGATTGTTTAATGCATGAGTAACCACGTGTCTTAATAATCAGATCACATGTCTTATTTTCACTCCTTTGTTGTATTTGTGTTATCTGCATAAACATTGATTAATTCGTGTCATACAACATTCATGAATTGTTTTTTTGGAACACGTCCATATTTGTGTGCAGAACTACGCACATATAAAGTGTATATATATTATGCCATGCTACATTAATTTTCACTTAAGTATATACAGGACCATGTGGGATTTCTTCATAACATTCTATATAAATATATTACAAAATTCTCTTTTGGTATTCATAAAGCAAATATTACATATTTTCAGTCTCCGGATTTATTAAAAATCTTAGTGATCACCCACAGCCACGACAACTTTAAAGGTTCTAGTTGTTATAACTAATAATATCAGTTGTCCCAACTATGAGTCTAACAAGCTACTCTGAGCGAAGACTTTCTTTCAATGATAAGTCTTTGGATTAGTCAAAATTTTACTGTTTATTTGCGCATGAATTACCTGGGAAGAGAACATACGTTAAAATGCAATCATGAATAAAAACAATGAAATCTTTATAAACAATTCCTGTGGTCAGAACATAAATCCTTTTCTTTACTATTTTACTCTTGTTCTTGTGGCTACTATTTTTATCATTTTGGGAGAAGGTTGTATCATATTGGGAGAAGGCTGTATCTAAAAATAGTAGCCACAAGAACGAGAGAAATGTTAGAAAATGTTACGCAGGAATAAATTTGAATGATCTTGTTCTTTAAATAATCAAACAAATCAAAGTTAATGACACTACAGGCCACAAGATGGTGCTGTTCTTATCCAGAAAACAAATTTGGTTAAGATCTGAAAAAAAGCTAAATGATGTGGCGTTGTGGAAAAACTTCTCAGTGAAGTTACGGGAGTACAATAACTGTATGCAAATTACGACAGCGTTATTCCTACCAGAGAAGGTGCACAACCTATGAGATGTAGTTTTGCTTGAGGTGTAATTTCGTACCCTATTGGTGTTCGAAATATTCTGCTATATGACATTTTCTGCTTTTATGGAGAACATTGAAAACTTTTTAAAAACAAATTCATTTGTTCTTTGCATCTACATTATTTAACAGTCTCATTATAAGAGTAAATATCCTTATACAGAGATGAGACTCGTATTTCTCCAGCTTTATCTGTACCTTCGGCATCATTGTGGAATTACCAGAAATTCGTAGTGGAACAAATGTATATGAGCTACTGATGCCAAAGTTCGCATTTGCAGAGACGTGTTACAGTAACAACATACACGCATCATTATTCTAAAATAAGATTGAGCCTCTGTAGAAATTCAATTTAAAGTGCGTAAGAGTTTAAGGATATGAAAAAATCAATACAAAGATCTTGTCTGTTTTTTGTGTGTTAATCTTAAAAGTTGTGCTTGGTTTACAAGTGAGACAAATGTGTTTCACTAGATGCTTAAGTTGACACAGAAATAATGCAGAATGGAACATTTATTTATAGTTCAGTGTAAATAACGTTTGCTTATACAATTTTATGAACTTCAGATTTTACAACCAATTCTTTTTGTGGATTTTAATCTTATTTCAACATATTTAATTTTATTACTGTTTATTCATGACTTTCTATTGTCATCTGTTATTTTACCTGACAGCAGTAAACAAAATGAAAATTTGGAGCTCGTGGAAGTGGAAGGGAAGGTATTGTGTCTAATCTACTAGGTCCTTCCTCTCAGGAAGCTTAAACAGTATATATCAACTATCCAGTAGAACATTTAACTAAGTATGAATTTACATTACAGCTAAAAGAGCGAGAATGAATATTGTCAACAAAAGTTATACGACCGTGAATGACATTCAGTGACAAGATAAAAGGTTCACTACATCCAATGTTTCCAGATCCACCTAACTGTTGCTATATCCATTGAAAACCCATCTTACACGTATGTTACTTCTTGTAAGCTCATCTGTAGGTTTTCAATTATCCTATAATATTGTGTTCAGCTTCACTTGGCTCCTTGTTTCGCATAATTAAGGGGTTCTCCTTACCTAGTTTCTTAGCTAGTGAGGGTTACCCTCAATTTAACCAATGCCTAACGGATAATTCCAGAATTCACTCGGATAATGCGACTACAGCTTGTCTTCCTCGTTGTTATCAATTGTGTTTGTAAACTATGTGGGATGTTGATGAAAGTTTCTACAATAAAGTCAAAAATATAATAGTCAGTCAACAAGAGACTTTTCGATCACAGTCGACTTCTCTTCGATAATGTGTTTTTTTTTCTCATGTCTTATGCAGACATAAGTGTTTTAGATTAAATTAGATCATTGTTATCTGAAAACAATATAAATAAGTGCATGTCAATTTTCTTTCAGTTGGAATGTTTCTTGACTCCGTTATTTTTTGTTTCACTTTATCTTTCAGTTTCAGCTCTATTGTCGCAAGCTATTTTTACAAGTAGTAAAAGCTAAAACGTGTAAGTAATTTAGTAATATAATCGTTTAGCAGTGTGCTTGAGGGCACTGTTTATGATACCATTAGGAAGATCTCATTCAAATGCTGTTTTTATTATAGGTGTAAATATGGAGACTATGTGAAACTATACTTACACTTGAAGGAACCGCTAGTAAACCAGAACACCAGCCACAATACGTTCCTCTGTGGCAAACTATCTGATATTCAACAGACTCACTATTCCTCGGAGAGCGCTTTGATTTTCGAATTTCACACAGACTGGCGTCATGAAAATAACACAGGCTTTCGAGGCACTTTTCGCTTCCTCAGTAAGAGTAAGTAAATCTCTATATGCCAAAGATTAACTGAAGTTTTATTCTAAATAAAACGAATAGAAGAGAAACTGGCAAAGAAATTAGAGCAAGCCATCGTAAATACATATCACTAAACAGGATTAAAATTTTGGTATATCTTACAAACACCGGTAAGTCTACGGATTTACAACGCTAAAATCAGCGGTTCGATTCCCCTCGGTGGATACAGCAGATAGTCCAATGTGGTTTTGCTATAAGAAAAACATGCACGCACACTTTCATGTAAAGAAAAGGTTTAAGTGTTTTTTAATCAAATAATTAATTTAGAATCACAACGAAAAGAACTAAGTAACGTGAATAAAAATTTAAAATACTTTTCCGTCAAATTAAAAATTTCCATTTTAAATAAATTCAAATAGCGTTAAGAGCCTCGTTACCCAAGAAATTACTTAACGATATTTCAATAAGTTTGTAACATTAATGGTCATATTAGATCAAAATTTTAAGACAGTGAAAAAGTATCCGAAACAGTGGTATTTTGATTTTTTTTTCATTAACAGTTGGAGAAAGATATAAGAAGGAATTGAGCACTTAAAAAACAACGTTGGTGATTTACAACACAATAATGAATGTACTAAAAACTCAATCAGTTATGAAAGTTCAAAGACAAAATTAAAAGAACCATCTAGTTAAGTAAAATTAAGAATTTTACGTAATTATTACACTCTAGAAAAAACAAATTTTTTACTGTTGTCGTTCATCGAAATAATTAAGTTGACACAAGTATTGTGATTTGCTTTTAAATAATCATTAAATATCATTTTTAAATAAAAACATAAACATTACCACTTTTGTGAAGTGTTTTTTTTATTTTAAACAAAAATGTACTTGCATTGAATATTAACGTTTACTTTATTAACATATTTTTAAAACTACTTTATTTAATATCAACAATAGCCCATAGGGTAGGGACCCGCCATGGCCAGGTGGTCAGGGAGCTCGAGTCGTAACCTGAGAGTCGCGAGTTCAAATCCCCATCACACTAAACATAATGTAATGTGACGGTCAATCCTACTATGTTTTGGTAAAAGAGTAGCCCAATAGTTGGCGGTGGGTTGTGATGTCTAGCAGCCTTTCCTCTAGTCTTGCACTGCTAAACTAGGGACGGCTAACGCAGATAGCTCTTTTGTATCCTTGCGCGAAATTCACAAAAAAACAAACCATTGTGTAGCTTTATGCTTAACAATAAGCTAATGATATATTCTGGATATATTTCTTTGAATGAAAAGTCCGCCGATGGGACAGCAGTTGTATACAGACTTACATAAATAAAATCCGGAGTTCGTTTCTCCACGGTGGACACTGCAGATAGCCCAAAATCGCTTTCCTGACCAAACATACGAATTGAACAAGTATAAACCAATAGCATCACCTAGTGACGATAATGTTAACTTCGAACTTCTACGAATTTTAATGTTCTACGAACCGCTATGGCAAACATAAAAGCACATATAAATAATATAAAGAACAGGTGAACATTTTTCAGCCTTATCATTTTGTAATTAAGGTATACTGTACTTACTTAAATTTCAGTTTACTGTAAATAAAAACTGAAGAGTTTCGCGTATTTTTTATTTAATTAAAGCTTCACTAACTGGTAACATCAAGGTAAGCTGGATTGTTAACTTTCAGGGTGACTGGCATTACTAAAGTTTACATATTTCTTTATTACCTGGAACATTTCATACATCTGGTTTAATTCTTACACATGGTGACATTGTCATCGAAAATTCAAAATGCATTCTAGATGACGTACTGATCGAAGTATTACTAACTAGATTGATTAATAACAATTGTCTTATTAATCTTCAATTATCTGTATACACGTAATTAACCAAGAATTGAAATACTGGAAATACCGTTTACTATTTGATCACTAATTAATGTTATATTACAACGGCTATTTACTCTTAAGGTAGGCGTAGCCACATTCTCAAAGTTTTGCGCGTTCACCAATCGATAAGAAAACTGGCCACATTCTAGTCTGTCTGTAGTTTGTTTTCGGCCTAACCTATCCTGATGGTTAGGGCACGTCAGTAAAAATATGAAGACAAGTTACAGTGCAGAGAATGCCCAAATGCGTTGGAAATAGTTTCTCTAATACCAAAATTTCTGAAGTTTGTTTCATTTACTGTAGTGTTTCTTTTTACTAGTTTACCCTTCTAAATTAGGGCTAGCCCAGATAATCTATTAGTAGCTTTACACGAGATTCAACAAAACCAACAAATTAATTTGAGTTCGTGTTTATTTTGCTTTAGATGAACCCTAACCACATTTTACTGTTTCTTCTCAGTCCACTTGATTATTGACACTGTTCTAGCATGAACAAACATTGAACAAAATATTGAAAGATGTTTAAATAGTAATAAACTATTTATTTGAAATAAGAAAACACTAACATTCAAAATAATTGTCTTTGTTAATCGCTAAATAAACATTGAATATCACATCTTGTTTCTTTGTTACCACCTAAAATAAGTGTAACAATTTAACACAAAACTAGATGAATAATGAAGCTATTGAGAACAACAAATATGTATGTGCTTCCATCTGTCGGCATCAAAAGACAAATGCAGGGTTATGTTGTCAAATTAGGCTTAGAAGCTGGAAACTGTAAAAAATAAACAAACAAATAAAACACAAGATAAGTGTTTTAGTCTAAGTAGCTCTTTCCCCAAGTGACAAGCATTAAATTTTCGAACTTAGAATGCTAGGAACTAGGTTTTGATACTTTGTTTTTCAACGAGGCAAACAGGTATGGGCTCACCAAGATAAAGATCCCAGTCTGTTTAAATGTCACCTCTGGAAACCAATTGTGTAACTTTGAGCTTAACTACGATACACAAACAATAATCCTAATAACATATGAAAAGTACCACTTAGTTCAAATGAAAACAGTAACATTTTGATACCAATCTCAAGCCCAAAAAATGTCGAACCTCCTCTATTTGCCATAAAGGTGACAAGTTATGGATCTCTAATTATTTCTTTATATACAAAATATTTTTGAATTTTCATTGAAATTTGAGATTCACAACAGATAAGCTTTAACATCTTGTTTTTCAACAAGTAAATTATAGAGGTATTTAACAACTAACAAATGAAGTTCGGTATAAAAATCTAAACATATATATTGTATTGAGTCGGTTTACTTTAGTTTTCGATAGACCAAAGTAAACGACTGATTAGCACTGGTTGTGATTGATATTTACATACAGCACTTATCAGGTTTAGTGTGTGATCATGATATTAAAATCAAATGTGGTAACTGTGTTTGAAATACACTCACTTGACTCTTCTCCTAAAACCCTTTTATTTTGGGAGTCTATAATATGTAGAGATGTACACGACAACTTTTATTATAAACTAATACAGCGGTTGCATACGTTATATTAAAACAATTTTGGAACCTCATTACATCCCCGCAGCCTATGTCATCTTGTCTAGTTATGATCTATCTGACGTACGTACAACTTGTCAATAGATCTGCAGCGTAGTTTCTGTTGCAAAATGCTCCTTCATAAGGCTGTTTGTTATTGTCATAAACACACCGCTAGTCCTTGCATATTTTTCATTAACCATCTGTGATACAGTGATGACGGTTTCCCGGCACACGTTTAAAGACTTAAATCGCACATAAATCCATATACACTGTATGTCTGTTGACTATACTGCAACATTATTTAATTCTCCAGTTACTTGAGAATCATTTAAACAGACTGAGAGTCTGTATCTAAAAGCCCATTCCACTTACTTCCCAGGCAAAAATACGTATTCTCGATTATGCTACGTATTATTGCCTGGGACAAGTGGATGGCTTTTTGATACAGACATTCGTGTTCGTGGATTCTCATCTGGTTCAAGACGATATAATTTGATTATTATGGCCGTGGGTGCGATTCGTTGGATAATCTTAGCTAACCTTCTTTCTTTATTTTCCAATGTCATTGAGTACAATTTATATTCCTTCTTTGGAAATTATAAATCCCCAATCTGAACATATCACTATTGATAATCTTTGTATTTTATCCTGACATCATCAACATGATTAGCAGCAAATCTACAATAGAATTATGAGATAAATAGATAAAAAAAAATACTGTATTGATCCACTCAAATGTGCTGAGATTTTCATGTACACACAAAGTAGTTTCATAAAACAATATTTTTGCTAGTTTCAGGTAAAAATAAACGAATTATATTGCCACGCCGTCATATTAGATCTACCACGTTGCAATTTTCAGTTGCTGAGCACAGCACGACATATTCTTTAACTCGCACTGATAGGAATTACTTACTCATGATTACTGGCGCGTAATAAGGTCATAAAAGTCTATATCTTTTCATTTAACTTCACGTGGGTTTTTGTCGTGTACTAATATATATACCATTACCATAACTAAAGGTGTTTATGAATAATTAAATAAATGAAAACGTAGTCATATTTTACACCTTCTTTTTGTTCACAATCGACAATATTTTACCGACTCCTAAACACTTTCAGCTTTTATTGATCAAAAAGAAAGAGTAGATCGAATATGTACTTGCTCTGGTCCAGAGATTTGCCAGAAAATATATTTTGTTTTACGATAATAAAGCCAAGCATGGCCAGGTGGTTGAGGCATTCGACTTTTAATCCAAGGTTCACGTGTTCGAATCCACGTCACATCAAAGTTGCTCGTTTTCTCAGCCGTGGGTGGGTTATAATGTAACGGGCAATCCCACTATTCATTGGTAAAAGAGTAACCAAAGAATTGGCGGTGGTGGTGATGATAACTACCTTCCCTCTGGTCTTACACTGCTAAATTAGGGACGGCTAGCACAGATAGCCCTCTTGTACCTTTGCGCAAAATTCAAAAACAAACAAAAAGTTACAAGAAGAGCGATACCTGATGGCAGTCTTTTAAAATTTTAACGTTTAAAAGCGCTATAGAGTAACGAACTTAAAGCGTTAGTCACAAAAATGATGTTCTTACGTGATTTGTTTCGCTTTATTTTTATTCGATATTATGGGATTTAAAATTTATCTTACACGAGAAAGGAATGATTATAAAATTTGAAACATATTTTTAAAATCAGTAAAAATAAGAGTAGAAATAAAAAACAACTTTTTTAGTATAAAACTCTGTTAAACGTATCTATTTTAAAGGTGCTCTAGGTTGGTGTTTAACTTTGATTTCCTCAAGTAAAAACCAGTGAGAACGTTTTCAAAATACTCCTCAGTAGGATGAGAGTATAGAGCTATAGATAGACTGAAGCTAATTTTAGGCAACGTATCTTACTCAAGAACACGACAGTTAGATGTAGGTGAGTTTCGAGCCCTCAACTTCTTTCTTGCTACTCAAGAACAATAGTACTTTTAGTGTATTAAACCTTTTTTCAGTAACCTATTATTTTACGATGGACAGAAAAATGAATTTAATTTTTTTTTACGTATCGCCCTGTATATTTGGGAGAATAAACTATTAGCAATATCGTGAAAAATTATCTAAGAAACTGTCTAGACAGCAATTCATGCACATAAAGTTTCAATAAAAGGAAAGAAAACGCCTTTGGTAAACACTGCTAAAAATCCTACGAACACACACCATTTCCCTTTAAAAATTCACAATTTTCTAGGGGAGTCATACCCTCGTTCACTCCTAGTGGTAGTATTTATTATCTTTACATTTGAAGTGTACACATAAATATTTCCCAGTTATGCACCTGCTTATGGTGAAAAGATAAAAATTGAAATTTTGTTAATCCTGTTGCTAATGTCGATAATACTTGAGTTAATGAATTTTTTGAATTTATTAAATAAAATGTGTCTGTGGTGTTGAGGTTTGGAAGTAAATCTTCTATAAGCAAAGCTTTAAATTAAAAACATTAATATCCTCAAGCAACACAAAGATCAATATACGATGTTTATATCAAGATAGATTCAAGGGTATGATTTAAGCACTGATAAATAATCATTTTTCAGCTTTATTCCAAACCGTTGGGGAGCACCAAAATGGAACTAAGTGCGACTACAAGTTTGTAAGTGAGAAAATCAATCAGAGTAAGGGGCGCTTTTTCTCCCCACAATACCCTAGCACCTATCCTAAAGATGTGGAGTGTTCTTATCTGTTTATAGGGAGACAGAACGAACGGGTTAAGATCATATTTGAACAAGTTCATCTTCAGAAAAGCGATTTAAGGTAAAATAAACTGTATCGGTGACGTAAACTCTACTTTAATCACGAATTATAAATAACACTATGTAAAACAAATTATAAATAATTAATCTGAAAGATTTTTACCCGTAGATCATACTTTAAAATTTAAAATAAATAAATTATGTTAATTATAGGGTATAATATTTTTTCTTCATTTCTAGTACACACTTTATTTAACTTCGATAATATCTGTTCCTTCCAAATGTTTTACTCAATATAGTTTCAAATAATGATACGTATGTATCGTTTATTCAATGTATTTATTCATTCATTAAATTATTCATTTTTAACTGTTTCAGTTGCCTTAATGATCCAGATAATATAGAAATTCATGATGGTGGTAGTGTTGAAAGCCCTGTAATTGAAGAACTCTGTAATACTAACACTTTTGTGGAGACTGTTTCAACAGGTCCGGAATTGTACATCGTGTTCCGTAGTCAGAGTCATTTTCCATCACAAGGATTCAAAGCCACCTTTATATTCGAGAACGATTCCATGTTTGGAGGAGATACAGAAACACCATTGATGGGTGAGGATATTGTTTTACTTATTTTTGGGATAATTTAAAATACTTACGTCTGATTGCTTAACAATTAAATAAATATTTCATGCTGCCAAACCTTGTCATATTTGAGTAGTACCATTATAACTCGAATCGAATAATTCATTTAATGAAACATGGCCACGAAAAAAAGAGCAAGTCGTCTTAATGATTTTTTACTAAGTTTTTTATTAACATTAAAAAATTCATGAAATCGTTTGTGAACTTTTCAAGACGTCATACTAATTCTAAAAACTCAAGTTTCGATTTTAAGTATTTCTGTATTAAAACTTTAGATTAACGTAGACGTGGTATTTATTCAGGTCAAATGCTTGACAACCTATATGAATAATCATTACCAAGTATAATCCAAAAATATAGAAAACAAGGAAGAAAAACGCCAAACTTTTAAAATGTTAAAGTAGCTGAAAGTGCCAAGAAATTAAACATAGTTTGAAAGCCGAGAAACTGGAGATCAATATTGTAAAAAATGGACGAAAAGTTTGTAGAGGATAATATATGTGAAAAATATATAAAACTGAATGTTCGTATAATATGAGTGATAGACAGTGGTATACATATGAGTGACAAGTGACTAGGAACAATAATTAGCTCTTCAAACAATAAAGCAACATAAGAAACAATGATCAGTGGAACTTCAATGTAATGTTTCATAATAAAATCTTGAACCCTAAATAATTAGATGTTTCATAATAAAATCTTGAACCCTAAATAATTAGATGTTTCATAATAAAATCTTGAACCCTAAATAATTAGATGTTTCATAATAAAAATTTGAACCCTAAATAATTAGATGTTTCATGATGTTAGAAAAACATGTAGGTTCAAGAAATTATGATAGAAATGAAATAAAAACCCTATAACCCGAACGCTTTCGAAGACGCTAAGTTTATGGGGTTCTTATTTCATTTCTATCATGATTTCTTGTTATTTTTAAAATAAAAATAAAGGAATTTTTTGCAGATACTTTCTTAGCAGCATTAAATATCGAACCTAGATGGCACTAGTAGTGACGATTACTAACAGAAAGATTGTTTGAAGTTAAACACAAAGAAACACAATGAGCTATCCTAGCTTTGCCCACCACTGGAACAAAACTTGATTCTAGCGTTGTAAGTCCGCAGACATACCGCTGTGCCACTGGGATGGGACAAGAGAAAGATTTATCTTTCAATTCATACTTCTATTTGTTATGAAAATTATATAATTTACTTCTTAACTATAAAATAGTTTTTGCTATACAACAACAATAATAATAATATATATCTGGTTGTGCTAAATAATTTATACTTTCATGTTCACTGTCCAACTTTAACTAAGGAGTCATAAATATTTAGGAAAGAATGCAGACAATTGTTTTAAATTACTTTTATATTTAGTATCGGTTTTAAGGGTTTTACTAGTCAGTTTATTAATCAGTTATTCTATATTTTCAAGTCAGTCAATCATTTTAATTTATAAGTGAAGATGAAGTTTAGTCATTTATATTTAAAACAATGTTCTGCCTGTTTTGTTTTTGGTAAATCTTATCAAAATCATTTTGGTTTTCGACGTTCCTAAGTTGAAAAAAAACAAACAAAAAACGCTAAATTAAAATATTGACATCAGTTTACAAAAGAAGCCTTTTTGTTGCATAGCAATTTGCTTAATGTGATAGAAACTATAAGTCTTTTTTTTCATCACGTAACTAATGATTAATTATTTATGCGATTTAACTTATTTATTTAACTTGTGTCATCTTAAAGGATTAAGAGTGGCCTCCAAGTGGCTAGTGGCACAGCGGTATATCTGTGGACTTATAATGCTAAAAATCAGATTTCGATAACCTTGGTGGGCAGAGCACATAATATAACTTTGTGCTTTACTTCAAACAAATAGACATTGTGAGTGATCATAATAACATTGTTAATATTAACTTTTCTCTGCTATTACTAGATGGCAGCACAAAACATAATATGAAGCGTTTCTTTACTGCAGATGACAAAACTCTTAATTTATTAATTTATATCATTTATATCATATATAAAGTGCAAAGTTTTATAAAATATAATTAAATGTATCTTGATATAACAAATGCATTTTATAAGAACTTTTCACAACTCTTTAACCTATGACTTTACTGGGAACATTCACAATGCAAAATATAATAGTGTTAAAAAGTTATACTTTATCGTCCATAATATGATATGCATTACAAAATTTCCACTATAAAAACATGAGATTCACTAATAAACATAATACTTTAGAATTTTTATTATCCATTGTAACAAAAATATGAGAAATAAGTTATGAAGTATATTCATGTAAATATATAAAAAAAAAAGTTTGAATACTCATAGACTCTAAGAAATCTAAAATGACGCCAGAGACTGAAGGCCTAATTACAATATCTACATACAATTGTTAATGGAATTAGGAAAGTCAGATTTGATCAAAATAATCAGAGATAAGCATTCTTAAATATATATATATACAAAACACAAACACTGCTGGGCACAATATAAAATGTTTCTCTGTACAACTGGTAATTTATAAATAAAACCAACACCAGATCTGTCTGAAAATATTAACTACAAAACCAACAAGTTTCCTCGTTGGTGGAAATAAATATAGTTTTGTATCATAGAATTTTATGTTCCGGTTAGTGACAGAAATCGTGATGGAAATGTGAAAGTTTAAGAATGTCATTTTAACGAAATCCGTTTAATATCATCTACAGGTTTAGACATGAAAAAACAACACGCTATCTTATCTAATACGTTATAGAATTAAGTACTTGTTTGTGTCAAATTAATGCTAATACATCGATAGAAGGAGTCAGTAATACAAATATCAGATAGGGTTAGGTATGCAAAATACACTCTATATAATAAAAATGTTTTTTTTTAAATCGATTGATATTAAAGCACTTGAAAAACACCCTCACAGCCACATATTGCGATGTTAATAGTGTACTTATGTATCAGCTGTGATTCAAAGCTGAAATTAATTTATTTCTTTTTGTCTGTTTCTCAGTTACTTAACCACTAACGCTAAAAATCGAGTTTCGATACTCGCAGTAGAAAGATCACAGATCTCTTATTGTGTTGCTTTGTTCTTAACAATTAACAAACAAAATTCTTATTTGACTACTCGTTATACCTGCTCCCTATTGGCACAGCGATATGTCTGTGGACTCACACCGCTGAAAACCGCGATTCGAGTTCCATGGTGGGCAGAGCACAGGTAGCCCATTCTGTAGTTTTTGGGCTTAATTCTAAACAAACATCTTTATACTTTATAGGTCTTGCTAGATATATTGAATGTTGTTCAGTGTGAGGGCGCTGAAAGCTGTCTGGAGGTTCCGCTGTGAGCGTGATATAAAAGTAACAACCAATCTCATTATTAGGTTTCAAGAACCGAGCAAACAGTGGGTACTATTGGTACTCTGGCATGGAACTATGGGTATGGTATCGTCAAAGTTGAAAATTCCATTCAATCCTGAATAGTTTTTTTGAATACTGTTTAGTTTTTTTAGTTTACACAGAATGGATAGAATATGACCTATACATTCACATTTAAAGTATGATTTTAGTTTCGTTTCTTTTCAGTCAAAAAAAGTTAATGCAGATTCCGACGCGAAATATTTTAAAATGCGTTGACTTATTCAGTGTTTTTTTTTTTTTTTTTTAGAGTAAAGATGGCGCATCGGGCTATCTGTTGTGTCCATCACGATTAATCCAAATCCGGAATTTTTTGTCCTCATATGATTGTAGATTTATCGCTACTCATCGGGTGATTGAAACTTTCATTATTTAGTTGTCATAATCATAATTGCTTTGGTTATAAACGTATGTTTTATGTCTTTTGTATGTTTTATTCCTTGTAAGAACCAGACCGAAGAAAACTATATCAAGAAACTACAACTGCCGGTCCAAGTAAGTTTTACTTACTAGCTAGAAAAATATACTGTTAACTATAATTAAATACATGAATAAATGGTTTGATAGATACGCTTTATTATAATTTCGACGAAATAAAAAATAATTTTAAATTATTGTGTAAAGTCAAAGCGAAGTAGTGAAAATAGCTCTGAACGTAAATACCATTACTTCGAAAGAAAAACAGTATTGTAATAGTAGTTAAAGGAAATAGATGGCGACTCTATAAGTAATTGACACAAAATTAATGTATTGCTTCTTTATACCACTGAAAAAAGCAGACAACACTTATATCGCGATAACTGGATGCATTTTATTAATATAGCATGTTGTACAAAATAAAAAAGACTTACTCTTTTCCTTATTTGTTAACATGTTTGGAGACTAGAAAGTAACTAACACACATACACACATATAAATACTCAATATTTTCTGCAGACATATCACATATATCAAGAGATTGATAAATAAAAATTTGTAGTGAAGTCTAAGAACGAATTTGTATTTTCAAGTCGAAGAGAATTCTGTTAAATATATATATATATATATACACGTATTTCGTTGTAGTCATAAAGTTAAGTGAGTTTAGGCAGACATAAACAATTTCTGTTGAATAATTGTTTACATAATCTAAGGCTGGGGTCTGTAAAACACCCTCTTAGCGATTTTAGTTGTTAAGTAACGATTTCACGGACTACTTCCTCACAAGAGCTCGATGAAGAAGTTAGGTTTAAAATGGTCTAAAGCTGTCTTGAGAATGAGCTCTCTTTATGTTTTTATACGGAAGAAACAGTAGAAGGTTATAGACACTGATCTTATTTAAGCCAATATTTTATGCTAGCAATTTAAAGTTTCAATTTTTCCTATGAAATCACAGTTTTTAAACCAGCTTCGACCAACATGGCCTAGCTCAAACAAACGATCGTCCGTCGCTAGTTACTAAATCTCATAGTGGTAAAATGAATAACATACGCATATTATCTGTAAATAAATGGCATGGACACTAAAACTATTAACACTGTTAATGCTTAAAAACTATTTCCAGCGTATAGAATGAAAACCTGAACTTATTTTGGTGAAACTCGTTCTTCTCAATGTTCAAACAGTAGAATAGAAGATTTCCATCACTGAATTTGTCGCGTTTTTAGGGTCGGTGGATTTTATTTGTTTGTTAGATTTCGCGCAAAGCTGAAAGAGAACTACCTCTGCAAGCTGTCCCGAAGTTTTATGTGATGATTAGAGAAGTGGCCAATTTCACTCATTGCCAGCTCTTGGGTTACTTTTGTCAGACGGAAAATAGAGATTTCACTGCCACTCTTATAACGCAGCCACGGTTACAAAGTGTGGCAGTGACGTGACGCGAAACACAGAATCTCAGCTCCAAAGTCTGATACACTGACCACTGGGCTATACTCGGCCATTCACCTGAGGAAGTCAACGTTCTGATGCAATTAAGTACATTATCAAGGGAGTTTACAAGTATAAGCTTGTGATCTGAGTATCATTTGAAAATGCTGTGTAACGTTAAAGTTAAAGAAACCTTTTTGTAGGATTGTAAATAAGATGAAGCGTCACGAGTCGAATAATATATATTTTTATAGATATGCTCATTACAAATTTACTGAAAAATAAGGATATACTCATTGGAGTAAATAACATTTAGACATATGGTGTAATACAGAAAAAATGGACGATAATGGTATAACAATGTGTCAAATGTCTTTGTTATAAAGCTAGGCCCACTGCCTTATCGCTACTCCAATTGACCAATAAATTAATTGTCGTAGATGAAACAATATATATAAAGTTCTGTGACGTATAAGTCCCCCGCTAGTACAGCGGTATGTCTCCGGACTTACACCGCTAAAATCAGGGGTTCGATTCTCCTCGATGGGCTCAGCAGATAGCCCATGTGGCTTGAACACACACTCTGTGACGTATGATCACTGAGTTTGTGAATAATCCATATCAGTGTAACAAGTATTTCAGATATCTTGGTTTTCCTGGTGGGTGAGTAATAACACTTTTAGGGGAACGAGTGTCACATCACCTTCGTTACTCTATTACATAGATAATAGTCAATAAAATCTTTCGGATACAAGTATCGCATCGCTTTGTTCTTTGATAGGTAGATAATCGGCTGTAAACACTTTTGGAGTAACAGCTATTGTATCGATAATAAAAGGATACAATATCTTGCATAGCAATTAGTGAAAAAGAAACACAGTATAAATAATAACCTATCAGAAGACTGATACCAAAGAAACACAGTGTAAATAACAAACTATCAGAAGACTGATACCAAGGAAACACAGTGTAAATAACAAACTGTCAGAAGACTGATACCAAGGAAACACAGTGTAAATAACAAACTGTCAGAAGACTGATACCAAAGAAACACAGTGTAAATAACAAACTATCAGAAGACTGATACCAAGGAAACACAGTGTAAATAACAAACTATCAGAAGACTGATACCAAGAAAACACAGTGTAAATAACAAACTATCAGAAGACTGATACCAAGAAAACACAGTGTAAATAACAAACTGTCAGAAGACTGATACCAAGGAAACACAGTGTAAATAACAAACTGTCAGAAGACTGATACCAAAGAAACACAGTGTAAATAACAAACTGTCAGAAGACTGATACCAAGGAAACACAGTGTAAATAACAAACTGTCAGAAGACTGATACCAAAGAAACACAGTGTAAATAACAAACTATCAGAAGACTGATACCAAAGAAACACAGTGTAAATAACAAACTGTCAGAAGACTGATACCAAGGAAACACAGTGTAAATAACAAACTGTCAGAAGACTGATACCAAAGAAACACAGTGTAAATAACAAACTGTCAGAAGACTGATACCAAGGAAACACAGTGTAAATAACAAACTGTCAGAAGACTGATACCAAGGAAACACAGTGTAAATAACAAACTGTCAGAAGACTGATACCAAGGAAACACAGTGTAAATAACAAACTGTCAGAAGACTGATACCAAAGAAACACAGTGTAAATAACAAACTATCAGAAGACTGATACCAAGGAAACACAGTGTAAATAACAAACT